>NC_139555.1:94736721-95476721 GCF_965112155.1 Podarcis liolepis | reverse complement strand
GTTGGCGCCGCAACGTGGGGCTTGCGGTTCTCCCGAGCTGCTGACTGGGGGCCCCGAAATCTTCAGCCGGCTCCAGGCCATTTTGCCTGGGAAGATCCTTTTGGACCCCCAGCCATCTTCTGGGCGGTAATCGAAAGCCCTAGGAGTTCAGCCGGGGAGCAAAAGAGGGATCCAGCCGGCTTATTCATCGATCCCGGGATCATCATAGAAGACGCGTGAGTATAAGGAAAAAGGAAAATCCAGTGCACTGGTGGGAAGGGGGTGGAAGTCTCCTGGCAACTGAATTCTCTGCCCTCCTCTCTATCGCTCCTTCTTGCCTTTCTCTTGGTCCGGTTAGTGAGAGAGACCGTGGACCGCTGCTCAACCCGAAAGGGGGGTTCTGAGCTCTATCCCTTTTCCTTAAAATCTCCAGCCAGCCGCACCAATTGGGAGCCCGAAAGTAAGACGGAGAGACCCGACTTGAAAGATAGCCGACTCTCTGCAACGGGCATCCCAGTTGAAAGCAAGGGGTTGGAGCTCTCTTTCCGAACTTCCCGAGCGTCCTTGCTAGGGGGCAGGAAGTGGTCTTGCTTTCTATCCCAATCCCAGCCGCACTGGTCGAGCTACATACCACGTGTACTGTAAGCTCGCTTCCAAAAGCAAGGGGGATTTTCGACCCGAAATTCTATCCAGGGACCACCCGATCTGGCACCACATGGCGCGGGCGTCCAGTAGGGCCCCTTTTCCTGAGATGTGACGATAGGTAGGAGGTTGCCAGGAGGGATAGCCCATGAGGAATTGGGCAGGACCGGCAGAGTGGAAAGAGACCCCAGGTTATAGGAAATAAGGAAATAGGAAATGGAACGCAAGGAACCGGATAGCTAGAGCTCTCTAAAACCCACTAAGGAAGTTGCCAGGCAACTAGAAGCCCCTTCTCCTCTTTACTATACGTCCCTGTACTAAGCATACCAAACCCCTAGACATACCAATCCTAATCAGCCCCTCTCTTTCCCCCTTCTCTATCCCAGACACCCCCCCAAAAAGGAAAAAGCAAAAAAAAAAAGCAACAACAGCAACACATGCATCTATAAAGGGGTACCCAGTCAACCAAGCGTTGTGAGCCCTACCAGTTTGATTAACTGGTGGTGTGTTTGAAGAGGCAAGGAGGCTCATAAAACCATGTGGGACCTTCCTACTAATTTCACTTAATGAAGCCAAAGGTAGTGGCCCAACTCCTTGCAATAACCAACTAAAGGATGAGAATATATATGTTTACATGTTTACATGTTGTCTGTTATGTGTGTTGTCTGTTAATACATATATGAGAATATGTATGTTTACATGTTGTCTGTTATGTGTGTTGTCTGTTCCTTCTGTCTCTGGCAGACTGCCTTTCTTAAGTGTGCATAGTTTAAACTGCAAGCTTGCTTCAAAATTTAAATCTAAGGAAGCCATGCTGGATCTTAGCAGTCCTAAATAAGACAAAAATTGAGAATGAAGTGTGCAAATGTTTACCCCACCTCTTGCTTTGCCCCAACTTTTGAGATTGTGAGTCTACAGTCTTATTTTGGAAGGTGCTGATAACCTAATGTTTCTGCTGCAAAAGCCTAGTTGAGCCAACTGCTCTCTCAAGCTAAAATGCAGTGTATGTACTTCATTAAGCATATGCCTATAAAAGTATGGTGTTCATTCTAAGAAAATATTTGAATCCAGTTTTAACTTTGATTTGGTTGGACAGAAGAGTTATTGTAAGGCTCCTGATATCAGTCTCTATAAGACTTCATGGCCTCTTTTGTTAGAAAATGCCCCCCCTCCCCCTTGTTTCACTCTGCCTCTTTCAGTTGTTTTCTCCCTTCTTATTTCTGTGCCAGGTAAATTTACTCCCGAGTAAGCTTCCTTTAAAGGAAACTGCAAAGAGGGGAGGGGGGCAACACTCGTGTATTCCCATAAAAAAAAATCAAATCTAGGGCTGCTTTAACTGTGCTTTATAAGAGATCCTCTCCCTATCTTACGAAAACTGTTCACTTCAATCTTCCTTAAATATCATTTCAAACTCACTCAAACTATCTCAAGATCTGCAAAAAGGGTTCTGTGTAAAGTTATGTACTTTTACTTTCCTCTTCCTTAGTACATGATAGGCGCATGGCTTGTGGTCTCTTCCCCAGTTGTGTCTGTGTACATAAGTATGTGTGTGTCTCTCTGGTAGTACAACTCTTGCTATGAACCCTGTATTTTAGGGTTGGACTAGATGACCCCAGGTCCCTTTCAACTTTCCCAATTTGTGGCTGATGAGTTGAAATCCAGCCCAGATTTGCTCTTTGTTTTTAAAGGTGAGAGGTGAATGTGTGTGTTTCTGGTAGTACAAATCTTGCTATGAACCCTGTATTTTAGGGTTGGACTAGATGACCCCAGGTCCCTTTCAACTTTCCCAATTTGTAGCTGATGTGTTGAAATTCAGCCCAGATTTGCTCGTGATGTTTGAAGCAGAACTGGTGATATCAGGCATTTAAGTGATTACACTGTTTATCATTTTGTCTATTATTTACAAAAATCAGACTTAAAAGTCTACTCAAAGTTTAAGCACATAAAAATTCATATAGTTAAGTAGAATTAGCCTTGACCATGACTGAGAATGTTAAAAATTAAATAAAAATCCTATGAATTCTAACTCTCTGGCCATTTTTACTCATAAAGAAGAGAGCGGTTGATTGTTCCGCGAATGGCCAGAGGGATATTAGCCCTTTCCTGTACATAAAGGAAGCAGTCTCGTTTGCTTGGGCTGAATGGTGAATACTAGAATTGCTGAGTTTCTTTTTTTTGTTTTAAAATCTAACCCTATTTTTAAAATCTACTCCTTACCTGGCCATTTTTACTCATAAATAAGAGAGTGGTTGATTGTTCCGCGAATGACCAGCTAAAATGACCAATAATGATAGCCCTTTCCTGTACATAAAGGAAGCACTCCTTTGCTTGGGCTGAATGGTGAATACTTGAATTGCTGAGTTTCTCTTTTTTGTTTTAAAATCTAACCCTATTTTTAAAATCTACTCCTTACCTTTCCCTTCCTTATTCTAACTGAGCCAAAAGATGCAACATTTTCAATGGTATAAAAGGTTTGCTGAGACATGAACTCTGCACATGCACAGAGGCTAGATCAGCTTTAAAAAAAAAAAAGAGAGAGCGAGAGAAAGGAGGGGGGAGAGAGAAGGTTTGGAGAGCGTGAAACCTATACAAATTTCCTTATGTAAAACTTGGAACCATTGAGCGAAATCATTCTTAATGTGTTTTGCTCCAGGGCTACTTAAGACAATAGAGTTAAGTACTGGACATGCCAAATTCTTTTCACAGGTAAATATCAAAGCACTCCCACTGTGAGTTCCTCTCTTGAGTAGTTCCCCCCCCCCCATGGGATTTAAATTTTATAACAGTTTTCTTGTGTGTGTGTGTATGTGTATATGCCTATACATTTTAGGAACAGCATTTCCTGACAGACCTCTCACATGAAATAATTTTCCTTTTTAACAGAGTGTCCTTTCTTTTCTCCCACAGCACAAATGATAAAGAGGGGATGCAAACAGTGATTTAAATACTCTATAAAAAGTAATTGCATTTGTATTTCTTTTCTTCCTTCTTCCCTTAAAGCCAAACAGCAACTTTCTTTCTGTTCTGTGAAACAAGTCTGAATCCCTGCTGTATTAGTGACCTCTATCTCTTTGTGCCTTTGACATTTTTTTTTAAGTTACAAATAATCTGTTTTCGTTTATTTAATCAGTTTCTCCATGATGTCTATGAAGTTAATCGAACCACAACCAAACATTGTTTGTGGAATGGTACTTGTTTACCTTTGGCCTGAGCATTTCTTACTAATTCTGTCATTTTGGCTAGTGCAAGGTACCTGCACAACTTTAAATTGCCATTCATTTTATTGGTATTAACTCATTTCCCAGTATTCCGCTATTAACATTACAGCTGATGTCACATCAAGAAACACTTTTATTTTCATTTGGGATGTTAGAATGCCAAAACAGATTACTTCAGGTTACTTATTAATTGTGTGTCTTAGCATTTATTTATTTTTGGTTCCTCATAGCTCATTTTGTGTGTTTGTGTTTTACTTTGGGGGACATGTTCATCACATGTTGAAAGTCAGTCTCGTGAAGTTCTTTTATTGGATAGCACATGGTGAATTTTAAGTTTTCCCCATTGTTTTTCCATTTTTTTTCAGTCCAGTAGTAATATGTGTGGTTTTGATAATATCTTTGTACTATTTAATAATAGTTATTTTCTGAATCTGATGTCTTTGTGTCAAGTCCATTTTCATCTAACTGGTAATCTAATTTTTTGCTTTCTTTTTATTTTTTAACCTTTGTATTTTTTACAGTTCTCTTTCTATACATGTGGAGTAATTTTTTATTTTATAATATGAAAAGAACAACAACAACAAAAATTAAGTGAAGGAAAGCAAACAAACTTAGCAGATAATAACAGTAATTATATGGAAATGTGATAATGAATAAAATGTTTAATCCACTAAGATTGTTATTATTTGCAGCTTCCCATGGAAACTGGAGGACATCCTTTTTGCCTTTTGCCCCTTTCTTGTCTAACTGTGTTTCTAAGTCGCCCCAAAACCCTGCCCCTTACAGGATATCACTTCTACAGATGTGCAATGATGAAAAGCAGCGACAACCCCTCAACTCAGTCAACCCATCACAAGACCAGCAACAACAGAGTTTTCAAAGTTCCCACAGCTATCTCTTTCAAAGGATATAGACTGCCGGGGGGGGGGAGAGGACCTGACAAAGGGGGGAGGAGTTGAATTGCAAGGACATTTTCCCACTTTTGAACCTCAAGCCTCTGCTCCAGGATTCAAAAGATACATACGTAAAAGATCACAATTGTGTCAAGATATGCAACAGATATTTAATTATTTTGTTTTGTATTATGTGTTATTATGTAAGAATGTTGAAATGTGTCTGACAGTGTGATTTCCACAATGGGGGGCAATTTATTGTGTGTAACTGTTTTTATGTTTAATGTCTTATTGCTTACACACCAATGGAGAATTCTCATGCATTTTATACTTTCTAATAGCTCACACTATTGTGTAGTCCAATGTTTAGATCAATTTATAACCACATTGTTCCACCTGGCACTCTGCCAACTTTCCCTATCCATTTTAATATGTGTTAAACCTCGTTTTGCCAATGACAAACTTCTGGATCCATAAAACACCAGGTACATGAAGGTGGATATGCTTTGGTTTAGCAGGAATGATCCCTTATAGAGTTAAATTGACTTATTTGGACAAAGTGCCCCTTTTAAGAATGGTTTTCTTTTAACAGATTGGTTTGAAAAGTTGAGAACCATGGGCACATAAATTCAAATTGGACTCAGTTTTAATTGGGCAAGTGTATCCAGGCTGCAATTAGCTTTTTGGTCCTTAAAGTGCAAGTGAGCAACTTCCCAGGACTACAAGACCAGAGCCTGTAATAATAATAAGAAATCCCATGGATTTTGGCCAAGGCAAAGACATTTCTCTCAGGACGTGTCCGAAACCTGTGCCAGCTGTGGTGGGTACCAGGCTACATGATAAATATGAAAGCCCTAAGTGGATTCACCAGGGATTGCCACTACTGCGACACCATGCCGATGTGAGACCACAGAAGAGCTGCCTTGACACCTGAGAACACACAAATGGCGGGGGGGGGGAAGCAAACTGCACTTTGCAGTCATTAGTGGACCTTCCTGCCTAAATGTAAAGCATAGATCACTATTGAGAAAATATTTCTTCCAAGGTGCTAGAATACCACAAGTAACTGAGCAACAAAGTATTAATTTACGTGATATCCTATGTCTAACTATGTGCACTGTTACACCATTATATTTCTGTGCAAATATCCTTAAAGCAGCATGATATCTAAGCCCCTTTCAGGTTTGCATAAAGCCACACATCCCATTCACCGAGATTTAGGGTGCGGAGAAAAGATTTGCAAGTTCTTACAGAACTTTAATGCAAATCTATCTCCGAATGGGGGACTGTTACGGAAGGGGGGGGCATGTCTTCTTCACTACAATATATTTGCTCCACTACAATATATTTGCTCAATTTCTCTAGGACTCCATCACCCCTCCCCTGTCCTCCATAATCTCTCAAGTAATCCAGTCAAAATCACTCTGCCAAACCCTTCCTCCAGGCGATGCCAGGTGACAGACTATGCAAACATGGACCATTGCCTTCTCAGGATGTGCTTATCTGCGCATATCTCCAGCTCTCTGCATATTCACCCCTCCCTCCTCCATATGTTAATCTGTGTAACCCAACCTCTTCTTAATGTATTCATGATGTAACTGGGATGTATTTTGCACTGTATTCTGGGATATGGAGGAAAATTTCAAAAGTTCATGTCACCCCTTACTCGGGGTTCAATCTCGCCTTGAACCTGTTGCGCAATAAACTTGGACCTTCTGCAGTTTGCTCCTGTGTCCGGCTGAGCTCATTTTCTTCCGCAGGGACCCACGGACTTAGTCCGATGAGCTGGGTGGCAGAGTAACCCCGCACCCAGATTTTAGCCATAACACATACCTTAAGATTCTCTTCTGGAGCTCTACTGAGGTCCTTAGATGTAAAGGAAATCCGACTCACAGGTACATGGACCAGGGCATTTTTGGCAGTGGACTCAAAACTGTGGAATGCATTACGACATGGATCCAAACTACAAGAAAGAAGATTCCACCTAAACATTAGGAAGAACTTCCTGACAGTAAGAGCTGTTCGACAGTGGAATGTGCTGCCAAGGAGTGTGGTGGAGTCTCCTTTTTTGGAGGTCTTTAAGCAGAGGCTTGACAACCATATGTCAGGAGTGCTCTGATGGTGTTTCCTGCTTGGCAGGGGGTTGGACTCGATGGCCCTTGTGGTCTCTTCCAACTCTATGATTCTATGATTCTATGACTTGATATTCAGCAGGCCTCATCTATGGACAATGTGAAATGTGCCTTAAAGACCCCCCCCCCTTCATTATGGCCTATAGCAGTTAATTATGCCCCAGAGGTAGTCTGCGCACGCGTGGGTTGCGATTTGACACTTCTGCACATGCGCAAAGTGCAATTTAGCACTTCTGCACATGTGTGACTGCCAAAACCCGGAAGTAACCCATTCCGGTACTTCCGGGTTTCGGCGGTCCACAACCTGAAAAAACGCAACCTGAAGCATCTGTAACCCGAAGTATGACTGTATAGACTGTAAACTGCATTGAGAAGACTTATGAAAGACATTAATACAAATGTATCCAATAAACATAGATGTTCAGTAGCATGGAGGACAAAATGGAACCCTGATGGGCACCACAGGACGATTCCAATTGTGCAGAACCGTAGGCTCCCATAACTACTTTCTGGGAGCAGCCCTGGAGGTAGGAGCAGAATCAGTGAAGTACAATGCAGCTTCCCAAGATGCTCCAGAAAAATACCAGGGCGACCAAGGCATTTTCAGTGCCCTGACCAGGACTGAAGCCAGACGGGAATGCATTCAAGTAATCAGTTTCCTCCAAGCATGCCTGAAGCTAGAACTTCTTGAACACCTTGCCCCCAAAGGGAATTTTCACCATGGAATGATAGCTGTTTAACACTTCTGGGTCTAGGGAGGTCTTCTTCAGCAAATGCACCACCACCTCCTTCTAGGCAGATGGAGCTTTTTCCTCCCCCAGTGAAGCATTCGTTGATCACTCCCTGGTCCCACCTGGTCAGACCCCTATGGCTAGCTATAAGAAGAAAACATGGGCAGGGGTTAAGGGGGCAGGTGGCCAACCACGGTTCTTCAAACTTGCTTATCCATCTCCTCAGGCCACAATGATAGAAACCGACCCAGTACAGATGGAACGTGCAGTGTTCTGGACTTGCTCTATCTGTCTTGGGGACAGAGTAAATATCTACCAGGACTGAGTAAATATCCACAACCTGTTGCGATTTTGATTTCCATATCTCATGGTGCAATATCTCCCAAGGCAAATATGGGATTATGCACCCTGTTTCTTGGTATAGATCTACAGGTTCAAACAGAGGAGACTTAGGCTTCTATGGTATGCTTGCCCAACTTACTTTTTCCAGCTATAAAATGTGAGAGTTATGTAAGCGGGGAGTAACAACTCTATGGGAAACTGCAATCAGCTTTGGTAGAAAATATTATCAGCTGTCTTTACAAATCTTGCATACTGTAAGTGTGATAAAGGGACATGCACACAAATGTTGAGGGCACTTAAGGGTACATGAACCTGCAATAATCTAAATATTAGTTTGATGTGGCTCAAGTTCTTTAATGCATCAATTTAATTTACTTCTGAATGATTGTCTGCTGTATTCCCACACAGACATGCACACACAGCCGTAGCCCTGGGAATCCTGCAGCCGGACACAGTAATATTCCCATGTTTCAATAAGCAACTTTCCCAAAATACCATTTCAGGACTAGAGACATAGGCTAAGATCCTGCCTGTTCCTTGGGCTTGTGAGGACCACTTCAGATTCCAACAAACAATGACTTGCTCTCCATGGTCAGGAGATTATGTGCCAAAGGCAAAAGGCTTGCGATGGTGGAGTGACTTTTCAAAAAGTGATACATGTAAGGGATGACTGCACATATCAGGCTGGCCATGGGCAATGATAGAACCAGGGTAATGTGCAGCAATTTCAAACAGCCATTGCCACCTCCCATGTGCAATAAGAATCTGCACTCAAACTCAAAGCCTGAGAGTTGTTTATGGATGTTTGAAGCACCCTGAAAATGACTCCACTCAGCACCTGCATTTTGCTCTGAGGTGTTCTCCTGTACAGGCTGGTACTGCACTTCAAACTCCTCCAATTGCAAGAAAGTTTTCCTTCCCTGCAAGGAAAAAAAAAAAGCTCCTGTTTTTCTGCCTCATTCTCAGGGCAATTTCTTTTATCGTTTTGGTGGGTGTGAGGCTGAGCTTACCTTATCATGGCAAGATAGCCATGGGTGGTGTGTGTTTTCGCTTCCATTAAACATTTACCCAGCACTCCTGGCTGCCCACACTTTCTGATCTGGGGGGGATGGGGATGTGGGAGAACTTACCTTGTCAGGATGTCTTCCCTGGAGCAGTAACTAAAGCACAAGAATCTGGGGAGGCTGGCAACCAAGCACCTGAGATCATTTTGCTTTCTAATTTTGTTTTAAAGGGAAGTGTTTCCTTTAACACTGAGAGCTGGTGTGGTGTAGTGGTTAAGAGCAGTAGCCTTGTAATCTGGGGAACCGGGTTCGCGTCTCTGCTCCTCCACATGCAGCTGCTGGGTGACCTTGGGCCAGTCACACTTCTGTGAAGTCTCTCAGCCCCACTCACCTCACAGAGTGTTTGTTGTGGGGGACAAAGGGAAAGGAGATTGTTAGCCGCTTTGAGACTCCTTAAAGGGAGTGAAAGGCGGGATATCAAATCCAAACTCTTCTTCTTCCTCCTCCTTTTACCTTAAAAAAAACACCTTAAAAATAACAACAAACAACAGTCAAGCACACATAGGCACCCTCCTTGCTTTCCTGTTTACAGAAAAAAGCGCAGCCTAGGATGTTATAGATCTCTCAGGAAGTGTTGACACCTGGGAAGGCTGCAGAATGCAAATCACCAGAGAGAGTGAGAAAGAAAGGACACTCACAAGGCTCCTCGGCCACCTCAGAAGTAAAAACTCTGCACCCCATCCTTAAGGATTTCATTGAAATGTTCTTTACTCTTTGATGATGTTCAAAAACAATTTCTCTTCCCATTAACCATTGGAGAATGGTTGGGGGGGTGGGAAGTGAGATGGAATTTGAGACACAGCATTAGTAAAGGCTAAGCTGAGGAGTTAACCATGTTGTGTGCTGGTCAGTGTGCTGTGCTTACTGGCAGTGAGTTAATTAACCAGGTCTGTTCTGTAAACTGAGGGGCTGAATTATGTCTCTACTAGGAAGAGGGATGACACTCCAGCTCGGCAACTGGCCACAATTCAGTGTAAGAGATTTGAATTTGTGGTCTGACCACAAACAACCCCACTCAGATTCCTCCTCCTGGCCTTCCTCTCATTGCTGTGGATGACTCTTTCTTCACAACTGCTCCCCCTTGGCCTGCTTGTTAGAATTTAGCTTTCAAAAAAAATCAATGAATGGGCGCCGCATATTGACACATTCTGGTTTGATGACTTCTGCTAAAATTGTAATCATGAAAAACGGGTGAAGTATAAAAATGCCTTCTATAAAAAAGAGCAAACAAGAAGAGGCCTGCTAGTGCAGGCATAGGCAAACTCAGCCCTCCAGATGTTTTTTGAGACTACAGTTCCCATCATCCCTGACCACTGGTCCTGTTAGCTAGGAATGATGGGAGTTGTAGTCCCAAAACATCTGGAGGGCCAAGTTTGCCAATGCCTGGGCTAGAGGTCCGTTAACTCCAGCATGCTAATTCCAATCAGATGCCTCTCAAAAGGCAAGGCCTGATTCCTGCCTCTTTCATCCTCAGCTTCTCTCCTGCTCACATTCCTCTCTTTACCACCATTCCTATGGACATAATGGCATGCTGTGAGTGACACCCCTAGAAGTTTGGAAAACAGAAAAAGACTTTAACCCCCACATACATAGGCAGGTGATTAATGGGAAGAGAGCACCCCAGCTTTGAAATTCCCTCCCTGGTTCATTTGGCACCATCATTTTTGCCACTTGGGCCCTTCAGTTCTGCTTCCCTAAGCTTTTAACTAAAAGCATCGTGTACAAACTAAGGAAATTGTAGCTTTGCTCCTAACAAGCCAGGATCTGCAGCTAAAGTTTGTTCTCAGCTTGCTGATGATGGTTTGTTGAGGCAAAACAAACCATATTCCCCAAGTTGCACATAATTCTAAGACGGGCACTATGATTTGTTTCCTCCATGTGTTAGCAAGGAGGTGCATTTTCAGCAGACCCTCCACCAAGGTTTACCGCAGTGTGCTTACGGGAGCTCATTCAGAAAATGCAGCCGGACAGATTTGCCTTAATGTTGCTGGGGCCAAAAAGCTGGGGCCAAAAAAGGCAGCATCGTGTGATCCTTTCGTTTATTAAATGTAACATCTCTAAGTTGGCCTGAGGCGCTGGAGGGACAGTTGGAGAGCTGCCTCTTCGATGCTGTGGCAGTTGCCCTGTGAATGTGCCACACAGGCAGGCTCCGTGCTATTTCTTTCACTGTTTTCTGTTCAGTCAACAAGCAAATTTTGCCATGGTAACCACTCTCGCATAAGAGACATTCACAGCAGTGCTCCACTCTGCTTGCGTGCATCTTCTTTGACTTGGCTGAATCTTTCCATTGGCTGCAAGAGAGACAGAGGCTTTTCTTTCTTTGCTTGCTCTTTCCTTTGCCTTCCTGGCCCTTTTCATTGGAGTGCACAGCTGGTGACGCTCAACTTTAATTTTGTGCTCGCCCGTTTACACTCCCTAAGGCTGCAACCCCACTTACTTGGGAGTGGCAACAGGCAATTCTGTCAGTTTCAGTTTACTTGAGCTTCCCGGTCTTAAATTCAGTTCTCCATGTTCCTGGAGCAAATTGCAACTAACTGACTCCCCCCCCCCCCAAAAAAAAACATCCCCTTGAAAGTTCACCAGGATTTTAGTGTGTCTTTCTCTTAATATGCACACTTTATGTGTGTTGTTTTGCGTAATATGCCTATTTTTGCAAGCAATTCCCCTTAATATAACACATTTTTTTGTTTTGTAAAAATTATACACTGCTTGATAGTAGGAAATAACCTCAAAGTGGTTTATTATTCTTACTAATGTATGCATTTCTGTGCACATTTCCCCTTATTGTATATATTGTACACACTGCTTGGTTGCAGAACTGCTTCGCAAAATTCAAAGAAGTGTGAATTTTGAAGAATAATTGTGTTTGGGTTCTTGTATTGTTTCAAGTAGTGAAAATTAGGCTGTTTTTCATTAAGATGCAACAAAAGTGACTCTCTCCCCCAACTCTACCTGGGAATGAACCCCCACTGGATTCAATACAGCTTTCCTCTGAGCAGACAGGGTTAGAATTGAGCTGCAAAGCATTGCAACTCTTCTTGCTCCACTGGGGACGAATGGTGGCAGAAGGAGCGCAGTCTGGAGGACCTGTTGCTGTAACAGGTTTGACAGCAGGCAGATGTAGCCTTGATTAATGTCCCAATGAGAGACTCCTCGGAACCTCACACTATTCATAAACAAAGAGAAGTAAATTAATATAAGTAGAACTATTACCTGATTAAATCTCCTGGTCAATTAATTGGTTCAATCTTTGCCCATTTCAGCAGCACCACCTTTGAAGAGGTATTCCTCATTATCCTTTACACACTTGACACTTGCAGTATTTATAAGTACTTCTTTGAAGAAATTTGCTGGCTATTTTTTTTGGGGGGGGCACCTTTTTGATATAATGTATTTAAATGATTTGGCAGTTAAATGTTGCAGCCCTACATGTAATAAATAAGCAGAGCCTTATTGGATCAGACCAAAGGTCCTTTTAGTTCATCATCCTCTTCTCACAATCCTCACGGTGGCTAACCAGCAGCCTATAGGAAGCCCTCAAACGGAACCTGATAGCTTTGGAGTCCTTGTGGTGGGAAATGGGAGGAAACTTTCGTACACATTCTTGGCACCCTAATAAACCTGGAACTGTTCTCTCTCTCTCCCTCCCTCCCTCTCTTTTCATTGAGTGCATGTGGTCAATTAAAGCAAAGCAGTCACATGCCCAGATCCTGGTTTTACGTACCCGCAAAGCCTTCAAAAGTGCATAGAGAGGTGGTGCAATAACATGTGGGCTCCTTTAAAAATACAAATCTCTCGATAGAGTCTGGGTGCGTTTTCAAGCAAACCTATGAGTGCTTCACTAGAAAAGCAAGGCTGGGGAGTGGGGGGGGGGGAGAGAGAAGGCATCCTCTCACTACCAAGAAAATAAATAAAATGGTGTGGGTATGGTTGTTTATCAAAGGCCACCACCTGAGTTCTAAGGGATCACTCAGTGTTGTTGTTTTTCTGGGGATCAAAGAGAACTAGCGAGAACTCCTGCAAAATGCTGTCCTTCAGGATTCCTGCCATTCCACTGCCCTCCTTCCCAAGTTTTCCACCCTTCTCCTGCCACTGCCAGTCAGCATTCCATTGCCATTCAGCATACTCAGTCTCTCACTGGGCTGTATTAGGTTGTTCCCCCTACCTTTTTTATACCCCTGCAAAACCTGGGGTTCCCCTGAGCCTGTCGGTACTTTGTGGATAACTTGTGTGTGGATACTGCAGCCTCTCTATAGCCAGGCTTTTGGCTGATGAAAAACCATCGATGGCCTTTTAAATGTGTCTGTGGAAGGAGGGGGCGGGTTCTTGGTTTGTTTCTGTGTTTGTTTTATTATGAATGATGTGTTTTCATTTTGTAATTTCATGTTTGAACCGCCCTGTGATCGTCAGACGAAGGGCGGTTATGCACATTTAATAAATAATAATAAAAAATAATAATTTTGCTGCTCAAGCGATGGCACTCACCTCTGAACATCGGAAACAGGAGGGAAGCAATTACCGTATTTTTTGCTCTATAGGACGCACTTTTTCCCCTCCAAAAATTAAGGGGAAATGTGTGCGCGTCCTATAGAGTGAATGCAGGCTGCGCGGCTAAGCCCAAAGCCAGAACAGGGAGACGGAGCACTATGCAGTCGGTGCACACCGATCCCTCTTGCTCTCCAGGCTTCGCTTCACTGGAGAGGCGCTGCACAGTTTTCCCTCTCTGCACAGCGCCCCTTCAGTGAAGCAGGAGGAGAAATGGAAGGGGCTCCGTTTCTCCTGCCGCTTTGCTGAAGGGGCGCTGAGCAGAGGGGGAGAATTTTCCCCCCTGTTCTCCCCCTCCTATGGTCCGGTGCATCCTATAGAGCAAAAAATACGGTATTCTAGGACGATTTACCAGTAGTTGGTGGACCATGAGAGTCTTAATCTCAGGGTTGTGGGTTCAAGCCCCTCATTGGGCAAAAGATTCCTGAATTGCAAGGGGTTGGGCTAGATTACCTTTGTGGTTCCTTCCAACTCCAATGATTCTGAGTCTATTAAAACATGACACCTGCAAGGTTTAAAGGGAACCCATACTTGGAGCTGTATGCTGATGCTCTGATAGGTCGAAAAGCCTGCAACCCTGAAGACTTCCCTGTGGGTACTCAGTGGTAAAGGAAAGGAGTTTGCAACATGCCCAGCAGCTTTTAGTTCTCTGTTCTTAGGCCACACGCTCAGTCTCTGGGAATCAAAAATTCTAAGCAGGTTCCAGGGCTCAGCCCTGACAAGCTCCAACTCCAAATCAAGCCCCGCTGATAGCACTATTTGATTTGTCAAAAAGCAATATTTACTTGGGAATTATTGTACATACAGTCGAGCAGAGGCTATGTCAATATTAAGTTGTATGCAGCTGTAATAAGTACAATGGATTCTGGCTACTACTTTCTCACACCTTCTCCATTTTATTGACATTTACTGACACTTAACTCATTTACTCTGGGCACGAGGTCACGGTGGAGGTGCCGGCCGTTAGTCTTCCAAATGCCGTGCACTTTCAGCTGCTGCGTCTCCACCTCTTCTCTAGCTCTGAAGGGACTTTTGCAAGACTCAAAACAAACAAACAAGAAAGAGTAACAAGAAATCACAACCAGCCTGGCAAAAACAAAACAAACAAACAAAAAACCCACCTGTGGACATTAACGTGGCAAAAGTGTGAGGCTACCGCCTTTCTGTTTAGCAGAACCCTGTGCCTTTGGCAATTGCACGACAAGCAAACCATCTGTGGGCGCTGCTTTGCTCAGCACAAAGTTGCAGTGATGTGAAAGGTTTGACTTGTTGCTATGCAGCCGTGAAAAGAGACCAGGAACCCAGACAGAAAATGCACCAGTCTAAGAAGCAGCATCTTGCAAATAAATAATCTCTTCTGGCGTGTGCACCATAACACCGAATCTGATCACGGCGCTAATTCAACATTCGGCTGACTGAGCCAAAGCACACCATTGGCAGAGCATCTGCCCTGCAGGCAGAAAATCCCAGATTCAACCACAGCATCCCCAGATAGAGACGGAAATGCTCCCTCTTTTGACAGCCTAAAGAGCTGCCTCTAGTCAGTGTGGATAACAGACCAATTTAGACCGACCAATGGCCTGACTCCAAGGCAGCTTCCTAGTCCTGTAGGAATTCCTTTTGTGCAGATCTCCTTGAAGCTCTGCCACTCCCATTCCTTAGACCAGTGTTTCCCAACCTTTTTTGGGCAAAGGCACACTTCTTTCATGAAAAAAATCTCGAGGCACACCACCATTACAGCCCCGTGACGTCAGCGCGCAGCGTCACGCCGGGAGGGACATGAATTGCTAGCAAATTACATAATCCCTTCCTTGAGGGCTGGCTCATCTTCTCCGAAGGCAGAACCCCATTAATTAACAGCTCAGACTCACACCATAGCCAAGACGAGGGGGGAAAACCTCAGTCATGCACAGTCATGCACATGTGGGGGCTAAATGAGGACGAAGACCGGGCAGAGAGCAGGGTTCAAATCACCCCACCTGGCCAGGACAATCCCTGGGTGCTCCCTTGGGCCACTCGCCTGACCCACCTCGCAGGGCTGTTGTTGCGAGGATAACACGGGGAGAACCACGCACGCCCCCGGGAGCTCCTTGGAGGAGAAAGCGGGCGATGAATGCAATGCACGAAATATATGAGAGGCGACCAGGTTTTGCAGGTGAGGGGCCCCCGCCAGCCTCCGCTTCCAACACCCGGCGCAACGACGCCGAAGTTTCCCCCCGGGCTCGGCTCGGGGAGCAGCACTGCTCCCCCCCGGCTCCCCTTCGCCCTCCCGGCTCTCTCTGCCGCCCACTGGGGACCCCCCTCACCTGCCAAGTCTGGAGCGCCTGTGGAAGTTGCATGCATGCATGCAGGGCGCCGCGTTGCCATTGCATTGCACTGCACTCCATGCAACGCCTGCACGCATGCATTGCCTTGCACGCCCGCCAAGGGGTCTCCCCGCGGTCCGATGCGTCCCCTCCGGCGCGGATGCAGCATTGCAAAAATAAACACCCCCCCCCGACGCAGCCCTACCTGGGGGGCAGCCTCCGCCTCCACCGCTCCGCCTCCGTGGGGATCCCCGGGCTCCATCCTGCCGCCCGATCTCCGCGGGGGCGCAGGCAGGCTGCGCGGGGTCTGCGCGGCAGAGCCCCTGCCCGCCCGGCCGCCGCCGCTGCGCTCATTCCATGGCCGGGAGAAGAGCGCTTCAAACAAAACGCCCGGCCCGCCAGGCCACGCTGGGAAATGTAGTTCGCGCACCCCGCGCGGGCGCGGAGCCCAAGGGCGAGGGGACTACGGATCCCGGCAGCCCCCGTGCCGGGGACGGAGGGGGAGAGGCCGGGTGCAGGGATGGAGGGACGGGTGGGCGAGCAAGTGAGTGAGTGGCAGCCGCCAAGCCTTGGCCGAGAGCCAGGAAGGGCCTCCCCGGAGGAGGAGGAGGGAGGCGCAGAGCGGGAGGGAGGGAGGGAACCCCAGGGGTCATCTAGTGACGGTGCCCCAATCGAAAATTTGACTTTTTTTAAAAAAAAATCTTTCGAATTTTTTAATTTTTCCCGCGGCACACCAGGCAACATCTTGCGGCACACTAGTGTGCCGCGGAACAGTGGTTGGGAAACACTGCCTTAGACTATTCTCAGCCAGTTGTTCCCATTTTGCTCTAACCAACTTGTGACTGAGCTGAGCTGTGGAGCAACCTCCACTCAGGAGGTTATGTGTGAGTATGTTGCCAGTGAATCATCCTCCTCCTTCCTCCAAGGAAGATAAAGGTCAGCCACAAGCACAGTCATCATCATATGTGCTGCATGAACATACACAATTGTTCACATACCTGCAGCCACAAAAGGGCAACACCCTCATATGCTGACGAGGCCATTGGCCATTGGGTGTGCATCAGTTTCTTGGAGAAAGTATTAGTTCCCTGTGTGTTTCAAACAAACTTTGTTGCAATCCTGCAACAGAAACCACTGGGGTAAAATAATTCTATAAACATGCATCTATCTTTGGCATACTTGGTTATCCTTGGAGGACAAGTTGCACAGAATGAATTGAGACCTTGAAAGGGAGACTGAAACATAACACAGCTCTGAATTACGCTGAATTGCGATGCTTTGAATCAAGATAAAGGTGATTTTAAAAATATCACACGACTTAGCTTTCCAGTGCCAGGATGTCTGTATTATCTGAATGGTAGCTGCATGCATTTTGTGGTTTAATATTGTTTTCATTTATTATATAATATTTATTGTACTTTTGTTGCATTGTTTTTCTTTTGTATTAATATTATGGGGGTTGTTAGGCCAACAAGCCATGTGTGCAATTGCATGGTTCCAGGAATGTAGTAAAACTGCACTAAAACCACTGTCCATTTATTTTTGGCTAAAATCTGAAGCACCAACTTTGTAGGAGCAGTTTTGTGGTCTGAAATAGCCACACAGGGCTGGCCCCCTGCCCCTAGCCAGCCAGGCAGGGACAGCTGCTGCCATACAGTGGCGTAGCGTGGGGGGTGCAGGGGGGGCCGGCCGCACCGGGCGCAACATCTGGGGGTTAGGGTTAGGGGGTGCAAATCCATGGGTTAGGGGGCGCAAATTACTTGCCTTGCCCCGGGTGCTGACAACCCACGCTACGCCACTGCTGCCATATAAGCAGGGGCACTAGTGATCCTGCTTGCTTTGCACCATCGCCTGTTGGTCCAGTGGTGTCTGACTCAGGGGCTGTTTGCCGCCAAGTTCTCAAGCGCTGCCTGGCTGGCAAAGGGTGGAATTCAAAGCCGCACAAAGGGATTGTTCCACCAGGGCAAGCATTTTGGCTTGCCAAACAAAATGATCAGCCTCTCATCCCGCCCTGCACTGTTCCAGGCTCTCTCTCTTGACAATCCTGCAGGTGAGGAAAGCCCCGTTGCACAAGCAGAAGCCTTTTCTGCCTGTGGAAAACAATCCAAAACATAAGACTTATTTTAGGGTTGCCGTATTTCAAAAAGTGAAAATACACAAAAGTTGTTGAGCTTTTTTCTCTTTTTTTGCAAAGTTGGGTTTTTTTGTGGGGGAGACCTTTTTTGCAAAATCTAAAAGAAAAGAAACGAAAAGTTCTTGAGCTATTTTTAGGGAACTTCGTCAAAATCTGCACTGCTGACATGAGCTGCCATACATCTGATTTTTCCTGGATATTTCAGCGATTTCCATCCGGACACTGTTTCTGACGGTCTAATCCTGGTTATGTACACACAATTCAGGGCGTAAGGCAACCCTACTCCCTTTGTCCACCTATATCCTGCCTTTCTCCCATAATGGAACTTGAGGCAGAATACATGGGATTCGCAGCTGGTTCGCTGTCAAGCCACTGACCAGACTCAAACCTACTTCACTTCATCTCTTTTGCATATCTTAATCTAAATACAGGAACAGGGAAAGAAAAACCCTAAGTGGCAACTACTATCTAAAAATGTCTTGGGTGTGTGTGGAGTTATTACTATGGCACATTTACTTTAGGAACAAAGCACCACAGCAGGAGACATTTCGCTGCTTATCGCTTCGAGGGCCCATTCTGTTTGTGAAATGAGTACACAATGTAGCTCTTAGTGTTCCTCTTGACCTTCGAACTGTGGCCTTTTCACTTGACCTGCACTCTCGTAAATCCAAGTGGCAAACAAAGAGCCTGACTCTGGCTCCATCGCATCCGAGAAGACGGTGCTCGCTGTGAGTTCAACGGGGACAGGATCGGGCCTTGTACGCAGGCCAGCTGGCAGAAAGCGCGTCTGAACAAAGCTGTTGCCAGAAGTGTTTTGTCAGCCACCAAGGAAGAAGTACAAAGGGTGCAAACGCACAGCAAAGCCTCTGTGAGTGACTTTAGCTGCATGCTTTTTAAATAATAACAATAATAAGCTTTTAGCTGCCTACGTGGCAAGCAGTGCTTTCAACTAACAGGTGGATTTGACCAGAGGGTATTGCTTTTACTATTCTGCAAAAGTTGAGGTAATCTCACAAGACTATATTGTTGCACACCACCCCAATCTTCAAGTGGTGCAAGATCCCAGGAGTTTCAGACACTTTACCCAGTGTTCATGTTTCCTTCGGAATGAGGAACAGTAGCAGAGACTGTGGGGTCTATGATATATGGTTTATTTGCATGTGCATACAACCTGAGCCTACGATGGAGGGACTCACAGCATTAACACCCCAATAGGATATTGCTTCACCCATAGCTTTGGATGCAAGCAAAAATCAGGCATGTCTTTCCATCACAGGCTTCAGACTGCTTCTTCCTCCAGCTTCTAGCTTCCACACACACAACTCGGCTCTTTTCTAAATCACTACCAACGAGTTGAGGGGCCCACCCATTTGCTGTCTGGCACACAACCACTTCGTTACCTTAACAACCCAAATTTAGAGGGCCATTATCAAGAAGCTCGTCCGGCTATTCCAACAACATGAAAATCCTTCCTTAGATTTTAACACTTTCTGG
Organism: Podarcis liolepis; assembly: GCF_965112155.1. NCBI lineage: Eukaryota > Metazoa > Chordata > Lepidosauria > Squamata > Lacertidae > Podarcis > Podarcis liolepis. The sequence continues at coordinate 95,457,241 of NC_139555.1, read as the reverse complement.
ATCCAGGAATTACAGTAGGCTTACAGCCTACTGCCCCTTCCCACTGCAGCACATAACAATATATAGTGTAGCAAGGAAGGGCATATTCATTCTTCCAACTTTCCTTGGAAAATCATCCAAACTGTTTGCTACATTCTTGCTATCTTTTATAATTTTCCGTTGGATAATTACTCACATTGAGTAAATGTGGGATTCTATTTCCAATTATCTAGCTTTCTACAACTATCACTCAGCTGACTGCTGGACAGTAGAACAACAACAGCCTTGTTGTTTTTCAAGGTTCAATCTGAACATTTACTGGATATTGGAAAGGATGTAGGCTTGTTTAGCTTGCTAGTGAGTTTATGTTTTCGCCACCATAAAGGTCAATCTTGCAATATTTCCAAGTGCAGTATGTAACTGGTAGTGTGTGATATGCCCTAAATGCTGCACAGACCATAGTAATCCTGACTGGGGAGGAACCATAGCTGAGTGATAAAGCAGCTGCTTTGCCTGCAAAAGGTCCCAGTATCAATTCCTGGCATTCCCAATTTAAAAGAGCAGATTGCAGCATGATGGAACATATATACCTTTAGATATAGATAGGAACCTGCAGGTTCAGCTTTCCTCCTGGAGGCATGGATCTTTCTCTCTCCTAGTGCAGACCTTAGAGTTGAGTGCTGCAACTCCTCAATTTTGACAGTGCATAACTGGCTACCCTGGTTGTGATCCTGAAAACAAATCCTGAGCTATGCATGAGGTCAGAGAGACTGTCTCTGTCTCTTGTCACCATCTGTGGCCTAGCCATTTTTTTGTGCCTGGCTCTGGTTGATATAGTTAAAGTTATGGTTTCCCCAGTAGCGATGTATGGAAGTGAGAGCTGGACCATAAAGAAGGCTGATCGCCAAAGAATTGATGCTTTTGAATTATGGTGCTGGAGGAGACTCTTGAGAGTCCCATGGACTGCAAGAAGATAAAACCTCTCCCTTCTGAAGGAAATCAGCCCTGAGTGCTCACTGGAAGGACAGATTCTGAAGCTGAGGCTCCAATATTTTGGCCACCTCATGAGAAGAGAAGGATCCCTGGGAAAGACCCTGATGCTGGGAAAGATGGAGGGCACAAGGAGAAGGGGACGACAGAGGACGAGATGGTTGGACAGTGTTATCGAAGCTACCAGCATGAGTTTGACCAAACTGTGGGAGGCAGTGGAAGACAGGAGTGCCTGGCATGCTCTGGTCCATGGAGTCACGAAGAGTCAGACACGACTAAACAGCAGCAGCAACAACAACAACAACAACAGCTGGTTGATGGACCTTGAGGAGGGCCAGATCTGGGGGTGGAGGGAGGAGTGAGTCTGAGGGGATGTAACAGCTGGAGAGAGAAAGGTTTGCCCTTCCACTGGAGAAAATGGGAGAAACAAGCCAGAAAGCTTTGGCTTCCTGGCGTTAGATTCCTGGCGTTGCATTCAAACCAAGGGTTGTGCTCTTTTGTTTCCTAACAAGCCATGCTTGCTAGCCAACGCAAAGCCATGGTTTGTTGTTGCCTTGGTGGTGATCTTCCTCTTCCTCTTTTTCATTAAATTTCTATACCACCCTTTGCCCGAAGATCACAGGGCAGTTTACTACAAAAACACATGATTACCTACCATATTCATGAACAACACCAATGACACCCCCTTGTTAGGGAACGAAAACCTGGTTTGGATGTAACAGGAAGCCAAGGTTTCCTGGTTCATTTTCCTAGCTCACACCAGTTGTGGAAGTGACTGGGTAGTGTGCAACAGCACACTCCTTGTTCCTGACAAAACATGGTAAACCAGAAAGTTTGGCTTATCATTACAAACACACACGGCCAACGTAGACAGTGCTGGGCTAGAAGGAATGGCAGTCTTGACTTGCTGCAAGGCAGTTTCCTATCTAACACCCCCATCATTTACCACATCAAAACTGTCTGCAATTATGTATTCAAAGGGTGTTTTTAGAGACATGGAATAAGCGTTTAATGAATCACAAAACTCAATGCTTTATGGGCTCGCTGCCGTTGTGCATTTCTCTGCATAAAATGCAACTTTATGCGCTATGTACTTTTCTTAGTCTTTACCCCCCACTCCAGAAAGTGGGATCCAAATTGTATCCTATTACAAATGCAATCACGCGAAGCCTTTTTATTAGTAATTCTATTTTCCCTCGAGCGAAGAGTAGAATGTGAATGAATTGTCAAAGATTGCTTTAAGTGCCTCTGATTGAGGAGATGATCTCCAAAGTGTAAGGAGACAGAAAAGAATAAAACTAACAGCTGCTATATTTAACATCAACTTGCCTCCGGTTCACACACACTCGTTTGGGATGGCTGTTTTGCATTCGTCAATCCATTTCATGTGTCACGTTTTGAAATGTGTGTACAATGTCTGTGCACAGGGCAGTCAGCACCCAGCCTCTTCCACAACTTCCTGAAAAGTAGGGTTGCCAAAGGGCCAATAAAATAAAATTAATAGGCTTGCCTGTCCCTATAAAAGAAGTTTGAAGCACAGCAATTAGCAGGCAAAGCTTGCTGTAGCTCAGTGCTAAACAGTAGCCCCATTTGGACATTTTCCACGTGTACAAGAAAAGTTTTGGATTTGATATCCCACTTTATCACTACCCTATGGAGTCTCAAAGAGGCTAACATTCTCCTTTCTCTTCCTCCACCACAACAAACACTCTGTGAGGTGAGTGAGGCTGAGAGACTTCAGAGAAGCGTGAGTAGCCCAAGGTCACCCAGCAGCTGCATGTGGAGGAGTGGGGAAGCGAACCCAGTTCACCAGATTACGAGTCTACCGCTCTTAACCACTACACCACACTGGCTCTTAACCACTACACCACACTGGCATAGAGGCTAAGCAATGGAGAAGGTAGCAGGGGACCACGCTGTGTGGCATTGGCCATGCCTCCTGCGTGTTCACATGTACTGCCTGCAAATGGAAAGCTTGTGCATGAGCAGCTACTCACATAGAGACTTCCATGGGAGAAGGATCCTTGATCAGGCAAGGGTAATAAGCAGCTGCCCACACAGAGACTTTTCCTGTGCAGATTCATGGACATCTAGGAGGTAGGGAGGGGAAAGAATCATAGAATCATAGAGTTGGAATAGACCACAAGGGCCATCGAGTCCAACCCCCTGCCAAGCAGGAAACACCATCAGAACACTCCTGACATATGGTTGTCAAGCTTCTGCTTAAAGACCTCCAAAGGAGACTCCACCACACTCCTTGGCAGTAAATTTGATTCAGTTCACATTCAAAGGTGAATGTACCAAATTTGCACTTTCTGAAACAATACGGGAACCCAAACACAGCCACCCTTTGCTATTTGCCCTTCTCCGATTTCTGCCATTGCAGCTCTCCATCCAGGTGATGTGTACAAAATGCATGTGTCCATACAAATGCACATATTAATGAAAATAATACGCAAAAAGGCAACATATTGGGGAAATTGCTTTGCAGTGATGTGTACACCAGGCAAAATTGTGTGTACATTAGGAGAAATTCACAGATGAATTTCCCAGAGGATTTAAATAATAATAATAATAATAATCACAAACTGTTCTGAAAAAGTGGAGAACTGAATTTAAGATTGGGAAAAATGAGAAATTGAGAGAAACCGAAATTGATGCATTTGTCTATCCCACTTAGGAGATGGGGCCAGTAGTGTGACCTGCTGCCCCTTCTGCACACACCTTCATAGGGCTTGTGTCACCCGCTCCTTACTGCTGTTAAAGAGTCAGCTTCAGGTGCCAGCTCACAGGTTTGCAGCCTTGTTGTGGCATGGACCCATCTAAGGAAACCTATTTTCTAGCTTGATATGCAGGGTAATCTTAAGCCAAGACAGAATCAGAGATGAGCAGAGTGCAGATGAGGGCTGGCTGGCATGTCTCTGTGTGATTTCCATTTACAGTGGATCAGCAAGGCCTTCTCAGATCCCAGTCATTTAACAATAGTAAGCATACAAAGGTTCTTCTTCTTCTTCTCTAAATTGGGCTGCTAAAACAAAAGAGCTTGGCAAGAAACCAGGAATATGAGCTCCTTTCTGATTAGGGTGGCCATGTGTCCTACTTTATAGAAAAGAAGGCAGTCTTCTATTTTTTGAAGGACTGCCAGTCCCCTGTTTGAAGGTGACCTCTATTTGAAGTCTGGTTTGAAGATAAGGAACCATAACAAGGGAGAGCAGGAGCCTTGAAGTTGTTCGCCAGGCGTTAGCAGCACCTGGTCGGCAGAATGAGCCAGTAAGCAAGGTGTATTGTGTTTATTGTACTGTATTTAAATTCTAGTAATCATTTTTTTAAAAAAATTTAAGGGATGCGGGTGGCACTGTGGTCTAAACCACTGAGCCTCTTGGGCTTGCTGATCGGAAGGTCGGTGGTTCAAATCCCCGCGACGGAGTGAGCTCCATGAGCCAGTGTGGTATAGTGATTAAGAGCGGTAGTCTCGTAATCTGGGGAACCGGGTTCGCGTCTCCGCTCCTCCACATGCAGCTGCTGGGTGACCTTGGGCTAGTCACACTTCTTTGAAGTCTCTCAGCCCCACTCACCTCACAGAGTGTTTGTTGTGGGGAAGGAAGGGAAAGGAGAATGTTAGCCGCTTTGAGACTCCTTAAAGGGAGTGAAAGGCAGGATATCAAATCCAAACTCTTCTTCTTCTTCTCCCATTGCTCGGTCCCTGCTCCTGCCAACCTAGCAGTTCGAAAGCACACCAAAAAGTGCAAGTAGATAAATAGGTACCGCTCCGGCAGGAAGGTAAACGGTGTTTCCGTGCGCTGTGCCAGAAGCGGCTTAGTCATGCTGGCCATATGTCACGGAAAAACTGTCTGCGGACAAACGTCGGCTCCCTCAGCCTGTAAAGCGAGATGAGTGGCGCAACCCCAGAGTCGTTCATGACTGGTCCTTTACCTTTACCTTTTTTAAAATCATTTTAAAATTTGCTTGTCTGTATATAAATTGCTATTTGCGAATGGTTACAGCAATTGATGTCATCTTTTCGTTTTGGTGATGCAAATCCTCTTTTTTTGGCAACGCTTAACTGACCATCATTGTTTTGGTGTTGAAAATCTGAGCTGAGCATAAGCTCAGAGGCATACTGCTTCTTAATTTTAAATGTATTTTCTGCGCATGCACAAATGCTGCAGTCATTATTCTGTACCCGGCATTTGTTGATGGACCTGGGACAGTGAGCCTGTGGCAGGATGATGTCCTGGGCCCCTCTTACCTTGCCAACTGGATAGGCAACCACAGTTATGGCCACTATCTTGATATCCACCAAAAGTAAATCATTCCATGTAATACACTAAAGCATTTTTTTAAAATAAAAAAGCTTAGTTTAAAAGCACTTTCTAGAACCTCAAAGCAAATTACAGTGGTGTGGCACAGGCATCCTCCTGGACACCTCAACCAGAAGGACCAGCTCTGAGAAGGACCCCCTTGGCCCTTTCTTAGCAAATAATGTATAAAGCAAAAGTAGGACAGGGGGCGGAGGGAAAAACAAAGCAACATCCCAAGCAATCCCAATGCAATCTGTTACCTGAGTTATTAAGACTGAGGACATTTGTCTAAGCATATTAATTAAACACCAGGGACCTTAATTTAATGGAGCGTCGAGCAGAATGTGTCAGACCCTGTAGAACCTCTTCCCAACTGGGGTTTCCCCTGCCTCAGAGGGAAACCTCTCTTGGCCTTGCTCATTTCCACAACCCCCCGCAAATTACATACACATATAGCAGACGAGGGCTGGAATTCATATCTGAATGATACATCAAAGTGTTGGTCAGGGTAGGAAGCACATCTGAATTCTGCTTCAGGCAGCAAATTGTCTTGGGCTACCGCTATACAGAAAAAGATGTTTTAGAAGGCTGCCTGGGTGGCAAGAAGAAAGAGCTGGAAGACTCTGAAGACCCAGCCCCAATTCAACCCCCTGCTGCAAGTGAAGGGAATCTTGTTTCCACATTCCCACACATCAGCATATGCAACCCAGACGTCAATGTGTCATACATCGGCTGAGTCTTGCCCAGGAATTTTTTTTTTACTGGTGTGAAGCTTCACCCCATCTCGTAACACCCTGTCTCGACTTACATCAAAGCTCCAAACCAGGAGGGTACAAACATCACACCCAAAGTTGCTTTAAATAAAAATAAAAAATCATTACAAATAAACAAGACAGACATTTGAGAGACAGAAACAAACGATGGCTTGCCTATTTGGCATCATATGGTTCACAACTTAAGAAGAAGAAAAATGATGCAGAGAGGAGGAACGGTTATTGCAGAGAGATAGAAACAATGCTACGAATAATACGGTCATGATTCCACAGAACCACAATGGAGTGTTCAGTAATAAGCCCTGGAATGAATTAAATCCAGAAACAAACAAAAATTTAACCCTAACCCTGCCAGCCACAAGTTTGTCTTTTGACATAGGTCACGGATGGTCACCATGTAGCTGCACAGACCATAGGTTTGGCTTTACCCCTGGAAACCCATAAAGAATGAGTGCAGATATTACAATGGGTAATACTTCCTCAAACCAGGTATCGAGGGGAAAGGTCAAGTTAGTCCTCTGTCCCTGGGCCGCGGTTAGTCGAGCGGCGACAAGCAGAATTGTCATTGGTGAAGATGGAGAGCAAACAAAGCTGTGGATCTCAAGAGGCCACTGTGCCCACTTTATCTGTGGTTTCCTGCAAAACTTGCCTGGGACCCTGGAGAACTACAGTCAGTCCAAGTAGGCAGTACTGGGCTACAAGGGCTAGAGAGCTGACTCAGTATAAGGGAACTCCATATGTTTATAAGTAGCATGTATGGAGCTCCCATCTCCATTAATAACGTTTAATAATTAGGGGAAAGTAGTTGCAGCATCTCACAGGTGGCAAGTACATGGACTCATAGAAACTTTTTTTTTTTTTTTTGTTAGCTGCAAGACTCCTGTGGAGTTCAAAGCTTGTGAATCCATTTTAAAAGTTGGGGTGGCCTGGGAAAAACTTTATGGGGTGTGTATGTGTGTACGGGTGTGTGTGTAGGAGAGTGGGAGGAGGGAAGAATTAGACCACACATGTGTTGCCTAAACCTAGCATTTTAGAAATTGGTCATCATCATAACCCCCTCTACAGTGGTACCTCAGGTTACAGATGCTTCAGGTTACAGACTCCGCTAACCCAGAAATAGTACCTCGGGTTAAGAACTTTGCTTCAGGATAAGGACAGAAATCGTGCTGTGGCGGCAGCAGGAGGCCCCATTAGCTAAAGTGGTGTCTCAGGTTAAGAACAGTTTCAGATTAAGAATGGACCTCCAGAATGAATTAAGTTCTTAACCCGAGGTACCACTGTATTGTCAATGGCTGGAGGTGAGTGTGGGTCCTTTTATAACCCAAACACAAGAGGGGAGGTATCAGCAGGCTTGGGAGAACTCATGAGGTTAAAGAAAACGAGAGAGAGAGAGAGAGAGAGAGAGAGAGAGAGAGAGCGCTCTAAAGGAAGGGAACCAAAAATTTGCCCAGTGAGGAACGAACATGCTCAGTGGACATGGAATGCTGACTAACTGGTGTGGGGGGGAATGCAGTATCATGGAACTGGGCATGGCTGCCTGCCTCACTAAACTAGAGACTTTGTGGGCAAATGGTCCCCATATCTGATGAACAGAGCTTTACTAAGAGGTTAATTACAACTGCAGCAGCAGCAGCAGCAATTCACATTAACAACAACAATTCATATTAACAACAACAATTCACATTAACAGATCCAAAATCACCACTATTTCACCACTGCATGCCTAAACATGCATATAGTTCAGTATGTGGGTCTCCTGATACCTTATGGTTGTCCTTTTCTGTCTTCCCCCATGTCACAAACCAGCCAAAGTGAAGCAATTCATACCCAGAGCACATGATTCAATATCCAAAACACTTACCCTCTAGATACAGTGAAGAGGGGGCTGCGAAGACTTTCACATTTGTTGCAGCATTATTTATTGGCAACTCACTCTGGACTCAGCCATGGAAAGACTCTTAGAAGTTCACAGATTTAGCATTTAAATTGAGCGTGGCCTTCTCCAGAGGAATCATTTAAAAGATTAAGTAGGAGCAAGGCTTTGGGATGTGATTATTTACAGTTAGTCTATAGCCAAATTAAGGGACTACGGGGTTTTAGTGCCACTCTCAAAGTACTCACAACCACCCCAAAAGGCCCTCATGTAAGGCCCATCAAAGTAAATGGATTTTGGCACAAGAGAACAGATTGAGAATCAAGCTCTGTACCCTGCTGTAAATTACAAAGTGGATTCTTTTCCAGTGTAAATTGATACCAGGGATTTCAGCAACATTATGCCAGTTTGTCCTTGCTGAGGAAATAGGCCGTAATAAGCCTGTACTTATTGTTGCAGTTGTCTTTCATCGCAATTACTGTCCTAAATCAGAGGTGCCCTTGATCATAGGACACATATTACAGCAATTTACCAGATATAAACATTTAACATCTATACTGAGCCACTGGGAGTGGTCATTAGGAGATCTGAGATGAGCTGTCTGCAGTATGGTGTTGGCACCCACCTCTGTTTCTCAGTAACATCTGAATCAGCAGAGGCTACGCATGATCTGAACCGGTGCCTGGATGCAATGAGGGGCTGGAGAAGAAGAAACCGAGACTGAACCCTGATTAAGATGGAGACTCTGTGGGTAAATGATTCCCAGGTCCAGTAAACAATGGTTTACTAAAAGGCTAGATACAAATATAAAAAGTGCCACCACTATATTAAGAAACCTCTATCTCGTTTTTGTCTTGGCAGCACCTTTTGTGGTAATGGGACTAGTTTAGGGTTGCCATATTTCAAAACGTTGTTGAGCTTTGGGGGTGAGGGCAAAGTTGTTGAGCTATTGAAGTTTTTAAGCTATTTTAAGTGAAAGACCTCAATTCCGACATGGGTTGTCATATGTCTGGTTTTCCCCACACATTTTGCCAGTTTTTGGAACACACACCCCCCAACGCCATTTTCTACAGACCTAGTCAAGTTTATCTGGAATTCTGACCACCATGTTGTTCACATTTATTTGCATCAAAGCCCAGAATGTGCTTTTGCTTTTAAATGGAACAGATTTCAAAGCTGCACCCAATACACACCCCAAGGATAACTAGAGGAAGCAACTAGAGGAACATTCTGGGGAGAAGGAAAGTCCCATTCATTCTGAGCCATCTCCACCACAGAAATTCAGCAAGGTGGACTGCACAGTCCACTTTAACTTGGCTGCAAGTCCTGTGTGGAGTCACCTCTTAGGCCAGTTTTCCCCAACCCTCCAGGTGTTTAGGACTACAACGTCCATCTACCCCAGAGAGGTGGATCTGGCTGTGGCTTATGAGAGTTGTAATCCAAAGCATCTACGGATAGACCATTGAGGACACAGAGTCCTGAAATAACAGCACACAACCAGTTAAGTTAGAGCTGTCTTGCTATGCCTCTGTTTATAAAGTAGCCGCAGAGATCAGGATCTGTTTTCTGTCCACTGCCACCTTCCACAGTTCTAGTTGCAGCTGCCATCTCTAGGTACATGCTCTCAAGATGAATCTGGTCACCTGAGTATCCCCAGCTTTTACTCAGTATCTTGCAGGTACTCAGTTTAGTTTAGTTCTTGCCGGAGAACTAAAAAGTCCTCTGAAATTTTCTATACAGTGAATTAGCTGCCATTTATACTCCTGATGCACTTTCGGTGGTCTCATCTCCCCACAGAAGGTAACCTTTCTTTTCCAGCAGGCATTTCAAGTCAGCTGCATTAGGTTTCTCTTCTTTTCTTTGTCAGTGGTTTCTTTTTATTATTGTTTTAGACGCCACATTATTTGATCGCTGGGTTGTTTCATTGATTGCTCTGCAAACCACTTTGTGGTGGCCTTGCATGGTGAAAAGCGGCCTGTCAATATCAGAAATAAAAATACGGGGGACCCGGGTGCCCTCAGCAGGCCCCGGCTGCAGATGGAGATGCTCTGCTGCCGCCAACTTCTCTGCTGTCAGGCAGTGAAGCTCCAGCCAGTGCTCATATGTTCTTTGCTGCTCTTTCTCTCACATCCTCCCCTTGTGTTTTTCTCTGTGTAACAGTCGGCACAGGGAGATCCTTTCAGAGATCTGAAGTGCAGACAGCGTGGGTTGCTGCCTGCCTCCTTCCACATTCTCACGTGCGCCCACAGCTCTGGCTCTCTGCCACCTGGCAAAGGAGCATTTCGCTTCCTCTTTACTCAGCTTTTGCCCGCAAGGTTTCTCCCAGCCTTCTGCACAGACAGGGCCACCCTCCCGTCATGCTCTTACACCAAGTAGCTCAGCTGTGCTCCATCCTGAAAGGTTGAGATCCTTCTCCCTGCTTTTGCTTTCAAGTTCTTTCCTTTCTGTGTTCAGCAGCATGTCCTTCCAACATACTGGGTGCCATGTTATTTGTTCTAACTTTCAGAAATAATGTTTTAAAATTGTGTTTATGTTTGTATCCTATGAAACCTCCCAGCTGAAGAGAATCTGGATGTACAGTGGTACCTCAGGTTAAGTACTTAATTCGTTCCAGAGGTCCGTACTTAACCTAAAACTGTTCTTAACCTGAAGCACCACTTTAGCTAATGGGGCCTCCTGCTGCTGCTGCGCCGCCGGAGCACGAATTCTGTTCTCATCCTGAAGCAAAGTTCTTAACCTGAAGCACTATTTCTGGGTTAGCGGAGTCTGTAACCTGAAGCGTATGTAACCCGAGGTACCACTGTACTCCGCAGGCATAAAATGTGGAGCAGGATGTTATACCACGGTTAGGGCAAGGACTTCTAACATGGAACAAGATTTCCTCTCCTCTCTCTGTGATCTCCCTCCCAAATCTGTTCTGGAAAGTTGGGGGAGGACGCCCAAAACAGATTTTTTTTTATGGAGGTGAGGAAGTCCTGTAGCACAGGCAGAAGTCCATGTACTAATGGGGCACCTCTGTTGGATATAACCTGGACTGCGAACTGCATCCCTGTCTTCTTTAACAACAAACAGTGCACTCATTTGATGCTGTTTTCTCTGGTATCTCTTACAATCTACTCCACTTGGACCAAGTGGATTGTGCAAAACTTTCAGATCTTATTGCCCTCCCCAAAGTCACAAACCTGTTCACTTGAGTAGGCTTGATTGCCTACTTTTTACACAAGGTTATATGGATTCTGAATTTTATACACACACACACACACACACACACACACACACACACACACACCAACTCCTCTGGGATTTCCCACATCATAAGCTAACTGTCATACTAAGCTGGCTAGTTTTCTTCCCACGTAGGGGCTTGGTTTTAATTTATAGATAGGTGAGTCTCAGCATTAAACTAACAGCAGGGTTTGCCCATCACACATGCACTTGCTAGGAAATGGAGGCAGGCGGTAGCAGGTATGGAAGTATCAAGTCAATGACAAATATCACCTTAGCTCCAAGGTCCCTGTACCCATGCGGGGATGTCCTTATATGGATAAAATCCAGGGCTTTTCTTCAACTAGAACTTGCAAGCACTTCTCAGGTGGGTGCCAATGCCTTTCTAAGAGAATGAGAGAGATGTTCATGGCAAGTTCCAGCACCTCTTTTTCTAGATAAATTGCACTGCTAAAATCTATACATGTATATAGGGATCAGGGAAGTATGGAAAGCGAGCTCTACAGAAACTCAGAGTGGAAAGTAGGGGAAATGTCATGAAATCGCTCTGAAGAATATCCCAGCAGCTTCTCCCCCAACACATATTGAAAGGAATATGACAAATGAGACAAGATAAGTATGGACAGAGTTGGAGAAATTGGATCCTTTATGACTGGCTGAAGCATTTTATCCCAGGGATAGATCATGGCTCAGAGCATATGCTTGCGATGGCAGGAATCCAGAAGCCTATGGGAAGTCTGTGAGCAGGGCCAGAGCGCAACAGCACTTGCACCTCTTGTGCATACCAGCCCCTGGTATTCAGAAACATACTGCCTCCAGCTCTGGAGGTTTCAACATAGCCAACATGGTTAGTGGCCTTCTCCTCCACGAATTTGCCTAGTCCTCTTTTAAAGCTGTCCAGGTTGGTGGCTCCTGCAGGAGCAAGTTCCACAGTTCAATTATGAAGGTAGGTTAGCTTGAAAGTCAGGAACTTTCCCAAGGGCAAGTGAGCTTTGTGGCGAGATGTGAATTTGAGTTTCTTGCATCTTCAGAGCCCTACCCATTGTGGCACCCTAGCTTTCACGCAAACAGAGCAGGATTGATCTACGCTGGGAACATAACTTTCCTGAGGTTGTTCTTGTCTTCCAGGGTTGGCTAAACAATTGTGCGCGGTGCCAGGCATTATTGGTAGGGTCCTTTCCAATGGCTCAGATTTATTCTGGTGTCGTTTTGTGCAGGTTGCTAAAGTCACTCCACTGTGGATTGGCCACCATCACCCTTGCATTGTAGGAGTAACTCCTCCAGGTTCAGAAGGGCAAAGAGGGAAGCAAATTCAGCACCAGAACCTCCCTGCATACCTCTGAAGCACGCAGGTAAACTTGAATTTTTGCATGAGGGTTCCCCCTTCCCCACTTAATTAACATGCAGCAAAACAAAGCTGTCTGCATCTTCCCCACAAGAGCTGCCTAAAAAAGAAGAAGAATTGCACGAGGCTGAGGCTGGATTTACAAGCAATGTAGTTATAGCAACAGGCGCTTGAGTTTATGCAAGAGAGCTCTGTGAGACAGTTACACAACCGCCAGCTTCACATGAAGAAAAGGGAATGCGCTGGAGAAAGTATACAACCAGGAAGGTGACAGAAAACTCTGGCAAAGGGCAAGGCAAAGATTGCTGCTGGCAGGGAAGAAATCCTTTTGAGATGGCCTGCCCTCCTTTTATTTATTGGTCTCTGCAATAATTTCCCTGATTTTATTGTGTGTGTGGTTTTTGTTTTGTTTTGCTTCAGCGCAAGCGTCTAGCTTTTTTCTCTCTCCAGGCTCAAACTTTCATGTCTCTCCCTCCCCGCACCTATCCAAGCTCATTCATGCCCCTGAGTAGTGAAATAATCACTGCAGGGAAACAATGCAACCTTCCTACCTGTGCGCTTGCGACTGAAAGCATCCTGCAAGTGTGTAACGCACACTCGTTTGGCAAGGCAAGTTGGCGTCCTTAAATTACACAGTGCTGACTTTCTCTTACTCACCGCAGGCAGTGGGGCTAAAGAGCAATTCTCCCTGCCTGCAACTCAGAGTCCCTGCTAGAAAATCAATAGTCATTTGGCAGCCTCCTGGCAGTGAACCAGCCATATTGCAAAGTCTCCGGAGAAGCAGCTTTTAGTTCCACGTGGCAAAATCAAAAAAGCACATTAACAAAAAAACACCTCAAGACCCGAAGAGTCCTCAGCCAATTCTGGTCCTGCTCTCTGGTCCGATTCGCTCTTCACCCCCCCCCCGGGTTCTTGTAAGACAACTCAAAGCCCTGCAAAAGTTAAAGCCGCTTTTGCTGACAGTCACATGTTGGTGTTGGTCAGGCTGAGAAATTATTCCAAGTTAATTCCCTGCAGTTTATCGGGGTACAGAGGTACCTGGGGTTAAGAACTTAATTCGTTCGGGAGGTCTGTTCTTAACCTGAAACTGTTCTTAACCTGAAATACCACTTTAGCTAATGGGGCCTCCGGCTGCCGCCGCCACACAATTTCTGTTCTCATCCTGTAGCAAAGTTCTTAACCCGAGGTGCTATTTCTGGGTTAGCGGAGTCTGTAACCTGAAGTGTCTGTAACCCGAGGTACCACTGTATTTTTATTGAATTATACTGTGTTTTTAGAATTGTATCTTCTGTTGGTGTAACCTGCCTTATGGCGAAGGGAAGATAAGAAATCTTATAAATAAATAAAGTAGACCTGAAAAAATTATGACCCACCCAAGCCAAATGCAGCTCATGAACCACAGGCTTAATAAATAAATGCCATATTTTTACTGCTTGCCTGGAATTCTCAAAACTTGGGGTACTGTTAATCAGCTAAGAAGGGCAAAATGTGTCGCTGGTGGTAAATTGCGCAGCCCTGACAGCTAATACTATTCCCCTGAGAATAGGACAATTGAAATCAATGCATGGCAGATCAGAAGGTAGATCAGGATCTAGCAAGAGATCAGCGAGGGTTTCCAAAGCCCAACTTATCAACAACAGCAACAACAAAATCCCCCCCCCCACCTAAATCAGGCTACTGAGATGTGGAAGGCCAGCCAGGAGTGAACTTTTCTGTGAAACGACTGCAAGCTCAGTTCAGTCCTTTTTCTGGATGAGAGTATGCTCAGGGGCTTCCGATTCTTTTGTTTTAACTTTGTGTCTAAGGACTCAGCTAGATTGGTAAAGAAAAAGCATTTTATATGTGTTGTAGATGTGGTTTCTTAAAATAACACTGTGACACTAGAAGGCGCTGTGGAGTCCCATCTTTGCCTACCAGATTTCCCTGTATAAGTTTACAACTGTAGCTCTTTTATACCTCACTCTGGTTGGTGGAGCTTGGGGTGCTAGTTGGTAGCTCTTGGGTTATATCTTGGAGTTCTAGTAAAAAAGAAAGAAGATCCATCAAGCCTGAAGTCTGCCCATTCCTGATATATGGCACGTCCTTTGTTCTTTTTTTTAGGCTTAGAAAAGAGTGCCAAAGAACGAACACCAACATCAACACCAGAGGATCATCCTATTGCCTGCAATGAACAATACCTTCTTGGTGCTAAATTGTTAAGCCCAGGTTCATGGCTGATGTTAATAACAACTTTTTCCTTGGAAAAATGCCGTATTGAAAGACAATTTCCTGTGTTGCTAATGGATTTGGAGTTCTTTAAACTCCCTTACGGTTCAAGTCGCACGCTTAAAAACAGTACGGAAATACTTACTTTTCCACACTACCCAGTAGAATGCACGACCAACACAAAGTTTGCATCTCTAAAGCAGCTCTGTGCACACTTGCAAGCAAATCTCAAATGGTGGTGGCAGCGGCGGCAGCAGCAGCAGAGAGACCGGCACAACTTTCCCCCCAGGGTGTTGCTTGTGATAAGGGGGAATATTAAGACCTCTAATCTGTTTCCAATGTGGAGGTTACAGGGGGCCATTTGGGAAGGAAACCCTGCCAGGAAATGTATGGAGTCTCATTATCTTTTATCTTACTCATGCAGAAAGTTTGCAGAAATCGGCTGCTCAGCCACAAAGGAGCTTTCCCAAAGAATTATGCAGGCCGTGTGTGCATGCTTATCAGGGACTACAAGAGCAACTCTCCATCAGCCAGCTGTGGGGCCTTGCAGAGATAAAGCTATCCCTCTGCCCGGCGCTGACTTAGCGGATAAATCATCCTGTCCCCTCTGCGCCATTACGCCTAACCTCTGCTTGGCCCTCTCCAATTGTTAGACAATTTCGCTGCAAGAGCCAAAACAAATGAGCAAAGCATCTGCGCCTTTCTCAAGTTTCTCCAGCCATTACTGCAAGCAAAAAAAAAAAGTGGGGGGGGGGAGAGAAAAGGCAGCTGCTTAGCTTTGAAGAGCAAGGTAGCCCCATTATAAATGGGCCTATGCAGCTTTTAATGCGAGGCAATCCTACACCTGCACACACAGAGAGAGCCAAGGCAGGTGGGAAGGGAACATGAGACGAGCCTGGGAAGGAAAAGTGTGGGGTTCAGGTCTCCCGGATCCCAAGCAAGGTTCTTTTTCAAGGCGCAGAGCATACTCATAATATATCATGATTATCGCAACCTTCAGAGACCAATTCATCAGCAAGGAATGCATATGCATTATTTCCGCGATAACACACGTACAAAGTTGCCGACTCTTGAAATAAGGTTTTTCAAAGCCTGGGTCCTTGGGGATCATAGATTAGTAGTTCCAGGAATTGGGGGCAGGGGTGACAGGAGGCAAGGAAAGCTATGCTCATCTAAGGCAGCCTTTCCTAACCTGGTTTTCCCCAGATGTTTTTGGATTGCAAATGCCATCCTCCCTGATCCTTAACTCCGCGGGCTGGGACGGACGCGAGTCCAAAATATCTGGCACGTGCTAAGCTACAGAAAACTAATCCAAGGTTGTTGTGTTTTTTTAATTCCACTTTCCTCCAAAAAAAGCTCCTGTTGACTACATTGTTCTTCCCACCTGTGAGTTTGGAGTAGGCTGAGAAAGAGAGACTGGGGTCTCATCCACTTTTCTGCTTTCCCCACCTAGAAAGCATGGAGGATCCATGGGACTCCTTTCCCATGGAAAACCCGTTCTTTAGTGCTCAATCAGAGCCAGGGACGCGGACTTATAAAAAATATTGGGGGGGCCCGGGAAAGCTCATGAATAATAAATAAGCTCATGAATATGCAAATAAAGTGGCGCCGCCTCCTCGTGAGCAAATAGGGGAGAGCGTGCTGCGCCTATTAATCAGCTCCAAAGGAAATTGGGTGGAGCTTTTGCTCGGGAGGGAGGGCAGGAGGCATGCAGCCCGACCCTCCCTGTGTATTTTGGGCTGGGGGAGGGGCGGCGATGGCGCTCTGCTGGAGGGGCGCCAGAGATTATTGGGGGGGTGGAGCCCCCCCAAACGAATTTTTGAGGGGGCTCGGGCCCCCTCAAGCCCCATGGAGTCGGCGCCTATGATCAGAGCAAACGTCAATCTGGAGAAAACCTGAACTGCCATTTACTCAAACTGAGAGCTACAATACAGACCTCATGGGCTGGAGGTTTCCCACTCCCATCTTAAAACTGAAGACACTGCTTGTGTTCCTCTTGCATGCTTCCAGAAGCATCTGGTTGGCCGCTGTGAGGACAGGAGGCTGGACTAGACGGGCCATTGGCCAGATCCAGCAGGCTCTTCTTATGTTCTTATGAGGCTGAAAGCAAGGTCCTCCTCCTCTGGGAAGCTGTTTTCCAGTTCCAGCTCTAGGGTGGTCCCTGGGGGGAAAAAGGTGGTGGAACATGACACATGGCTGGGAAATGGTAAAAATTTAGGGGTACATCTCTTTAGCTACTCTGGTGTTCACACCTGAGAGTTATGCCAACTTACGCCCTGTTTTTCACATCACAGCATCATATTGAAATACCATTACCATATTTTTGCTCTATAAGACGCACCAGACCATAAGACGCACCTAGTTTTTAGAGGAGGAAAACAAGGGAAAAAAATATTCAGAATCCCAGAAGCCAGAACAGCAAGAGGGATCTGGCTTCTGGGATAGCCTCTTGCTGTCCCGGCTTATGGGATAGCTGCACACAGCTTCTCCCGGGCAGGGGGATGAAGGCTCCCCCTGCCCGGAAGAGGCTGCGCAGGGCTAAGCCAGAAGCCAGGACAGCAAGCAGGAACGCTGCGCAGCGATCCCTCTTGCTGTCCTGGCTTATGGGATAGCCATGCACAGCCACTCCTGGGCAGCGGGAGGAAGGCTCCGCCAAGAGCCGCACTCCCTTTAAAGAGTGGGCAGAGTGTGTGCAGCTCTTGGGGGCTTTTCCCTGAGGAGGAAGAAGGGCAGCCCTTCTCCCTCCTTGGGGAAAAGCCCCCAAGACCTGCACACACACTCCACGTGGCTGAGCAGAACCTCCCGCCTGCATTCGCTCCATAAGACACACACACATTTCCCCTGACTTTTTAGGAGGGGAATAGTGTGTCTTATAGAGCAAAAAATACGGTACTTGGCTAGGTATACACCTTCATTGTTACCTTAAAACATAGGTGGCAGACCTGCAGCCTCAGCCAGCATGGCCAATGGCCGAGGATGATGGAAGCGTTAGTCCAACAACACCTGGAGGGCCACAAGTAAATTACCCCTGCCATAAAGAGATGACAATAGTGGAGAAGGAGAGCAGCCACAAATACAGTTTATACTGCTGGTCAATCACATCAACAACGGGGATCCTGTGGCTCACCTACCAGATGTTGTTGGATTCCTACACCCATCAGCCCCAGTCCGCATGGCCGTTGGTTAAGGGTGATGGGTGCTGTAGTCCAGCAACATCCAGAGTGCCACAGATTCACTATCTCTAAACAGCACATTGCTCTACCAAGTGGGGAGAATGGTACCATTCTCAAATTTCTGATCAGGTGTGGAAGTGGCATGAACGTAGCCTCACTAATTGCCAGGATCATAGAATTGTATCGTTGGAAGGGGTTCTGAGGATCATCTAGTCCAACACCCTGCAATGCAGAAATAGGCAGCTGTCCCATACGGGGATCAAACCTGTAACCTTGGCAATATCAGCACCACGCTCTAACCAACTGAGCTATCCAGGCTCTTGGTTATGGATATTATGGATGAATGATCTGCCTAACAGCTGCCTCTGCATGTGCACTGTGGGAAGTTGCCACTTGCTGAAATAATAATAATAATAATAATAATTTAATAATAATAATATACCGTCCTATACCCGCAGGTCTCAGGGCGGTTCGCAGAAATTGTTGTCTGTATTGTGTTCCAATCTTCTTAGCCATCCAGGTGAATTTTCCTGGCTTCCCACAACAAAACACAGAAAAATATGTTCCAGTCAATAATTTAGCGTACCTAGGTGGCAACATAATTATGTTAGCACAGCGCTGTAGGCCTCAGTCTGGTAGCACAAGATGCTATGAGTTTCTTAACACGGGCTGTATTTAAACACATTGGATCAATTTGAATCAATTTGACATGTACACACTTCAGGGCCTGGCTAGTTTCAAATCAATTAAAGTCCTTATGACTTTATGATTAGAACCCCAAGGTTATAAAACATTAATGTAAAACTCACAGTTTAAAGTGGAAACGTAAAATCCCAGAGTTATGCTTCACCAAAAAAAAAAAAATCAAAATCACAGGAATCATTATATAAGCTCTGCTGAACAAACAAGGTAAGGGCTATTAGACTGTAAATTGTGTATAGTTAGATGTAGGTTTTTGTTTGTTTTTAATAAGGAGAGGCTATAATTAGGGTTTGCTGGACAGTTAAATGAAAATGAGGAAGTGCAGTTAACTAGCAGCCTTCAGCCAAATGGCAGAAAGGGGAACAGAAGCTCCAAATCAGAATGTTAACAATGGGGTCATTTGTACAAATAAACAGAGACATTCTTGTTGGTTTTTACTAGAAAAGTATAATAGATTTGGGGTCACAGTCAGCACAGGAATAGTCCTCATCTCACAACCATCTTGCTTTCTTGAGTCCAAGTTGTGGTGCTGGGTGAGGTGTTGGGTTTGGACCAGGAAAACCTGGGCTCGTATCCTAGCTCAGCCATGAAGTTCATTACACACACACACAGACACACCACAATTTTTAATCTAACCTTATAGGATTGCCCTGAGGCTACCTTGGAGACATACACTCCAAGGCATACAATCCAAAGCACGTGAAATCATAGAGATAGCCTGCAGGCAACATCTACCCAGTGTTCCATGTGATCAGAACGATGGCAAGCATGGCCAAGGATGATGGGACCTGTAGTTCAACAACATCTGGAAGGCCGAAGGTTCCTTACTCTTCCTAGACAGTGTGGGAGGTTCACATGTCACTTGGTTTGTTCATGTCACCAGCATCTCTTTTTTCAGCTGGTAGCTTTCAGCAGTGGATTGGCACCCTGCTTTTGGTACTCTGGACTTCATTATGCCTGTTGACCTAGGGAAGGCGAGAAATTCAGTTTTGCATCTTAATGAGAAACAACCTAATTCACACTTCTTTCCAATAAGTGAACCGAAACACCTGTCCTTCAAAACGTCACTCATCCAGATTTTATGAAGCAATTCTCCAACCAAAAAATCCATATATTAGGAAGAAAGTGTGCATAAAAATGACTATGTTGGTGAAAATGACATACAAACATGCATTGTCACAGGAGGAATTGCTAGCAAACATGTGCCCATGACTCAAGACTGCATAAAGTAATTGTTTATTGGGAGAGAACCAAAAATTGAGAAACTGAGAGAACCAAAATTGAAAGATACAGTAAGTCCATCCCTATACTGACCTACAGGCTTTGGGTGACACTTGGACCTACTTTGTTGGGTGGGTGGGTGGGAGGGTGTTAGAGAATAGGCTTGTACACATGTTACACTGAACACAGGGCACAAATTGTCTCTGGACATGTACCTGCAACTATTTGCAAACAACAGGTACACAGGCCGTACACACATTGAACTATACACGTGAACCACGCTCACGTAATCCATTTTGTTCCAGTTGTGAGCCTATGAATGGAGAGTATTCGTGTGAAGTTCACAAAATGGGCAAATCACAGCTAGGGATGCAACCTTTTTCAACCTGCCACTATAACTGAAACTTTGAAAAAAATCTGCTGTACAGCCATTAGCAGGTGATAATGCTTCCTTCCATGCTAGGAAAAGTTTAACCCACTGTGCTGAACAGGACACTGCAGGCCAGGCATGTTTTTCTGATAAGCCAGCAGCCCAAATCACAACCAGGCTGCATTTAAACCATTCAATTATATTTGTATCCAAGCTTGCTTGGGGCAAGAAAGTGGGATTATACACACACACACACACACACACACACCAGAATAGAAATTAATAATAATAATAATAATAATAATAATAATAATAATAATAATAATAATACTGCCCTTGCCTCTGTTACGCTCCCTCAGATAAGTGGCAAACCTCAAAACTGTCCTTCACTGTATTTCCACTTTACTGCTCCAAAGTACCGAGACAGTAAATCTTTAGAAGTGCTGCTGGAGAGACAGGGCCAAGAGTTATGCTCACGCACCTCTAAATGATTACAGTTCAATGTCTTCCTGGGATATGGTGAGTGGCAGAAGGGGAGGTTATTTGGTCAGCGCAGGTACAAGGGGGGTCATTAGTGTGCGAGAGCATGGCAGATAAATGGGTCAATTTGGATTTGCTACTCAGCCTGACAAGATGGAATTGCTGGTCTTATACTGCTGCGGATAATTAGCTCTCGCGACTGCCTTTTAGAGCATTGGCAGGCTATAGTTCCTCTGTTAGATGGTGACGGGTGTTTTTGTTTTAGACAGAAATTCTCCTTTTACGGATGGCCCCCTTTAACTCCATTAGCAGTCTGGTTACTATACTTATTTAGGTCCGTCCCCCCCTTTAACAAAACCAAAGGAAAGCTACCTTCTCTTTTAGGTACATGGAGCTATTCATTTGGGAGTCTATACAATCCTATACGTGTCCACTCAGAAATAAGTCGCACTGAGTTCAAAGGATCTTACTCTCAGACGAAGGGCTTGTCCACACTTCTCCTTGTTCCACTCCTTTCCCTCGGGAAATCCCGCTGTTTACCAGAACCAATGTTCATGTGTTTCTCTGCAGATTTATGTGTGTTCCAGTTTAGCGGTACCTCACCCCAGTCTACCTGGACCTCCTGACCTGCCTCTGGCATCCCCTGAGGTCCATACAGGGGCACAACGTTTGAATATTGACTATGGGAGGGGTGGCCAAGCAGCACCATCAAGATATGGTTGAGCCCCAGCTCCCATCAGCCCACCCCCAACTAACATGGTCAGGGATTATGGGCGCTAGTTTTCTTTTGCAGCAGGGAAAAGAAAAATCTATCAGACCCGTGCCTACAAATCACAGGACAAATGGAAGAAAACACAGGGAAAACAAAAAGTGTTTGTGAGCCTTCTATTTCTGTTGCCTTATACAGTGGTACCTCAAGTTAAGCACTTAATTCGTTCTGGAGGTCCGTTCTTAACCTGAAACTGTTCTTAACCCGAAGCACCACTTTAGCTAATGGGGCCTCCTGCTGCCGTCGTGCCGCCGGAGCACGATTTCTGTTCTCATCCTGAAGGAAAGTTCTTAACCTGAAGCACTGGGTTAAGCGGAGTCTGTAACCTGAAGCGTATGTAACCTGAAGCGTATGTAACCCGAGGTACCACTGTACTGTACCTATTAAATGCACCAGAAAGCAGTTGGCAATATGGGCTGGGATATTAAGAATAAAACTGCAGCAGGTTTATCTCAAATGAACATTGCATTGGTTTGTTTTCAAATGGGGAAATCGTGACTTTTTATTTTGAAAAAAGTTTGCAGGCAGTTGTGGGGAGAAGGTAGGAACTCGCCACTCCCAGCTGTAGCCGAAAACTACTCTTTTTTTTGTTAAAAATGCAACCCTTTTAGAGAAGTTAGTTGCAGAACAGATGGGCATATGTCTAAGAGGATTTAGTTGTTTCGAGGATCAACTCATTTCTAAGGTAACACCTGTCCTTTGGGGAGCAAGCTATAACGCTTGGCATTTTAGGGAGTCTGCAATTCAGTCTTATATTGCTTTTGCCATATGGTTTTACTTCAAACAAAATGGCATCCGGTCCCTCCTTACTTCCTTTGTTTCTAATGCACAATTTACAACGCACTCTAGGGGAACAGGCCAGGCTTTCAACCAAGCTATCATATTGTAGAGGGAACCTGGAGTGCAGCACAAATGTTTTTCAGAAGGCAAACAGCCAGCATGTACACACACACACACACACTCCCTCAAGATATACGGAACACATGCAAAATATTTTTAATTAAAAAATGAAGCAATTCTTGTTGAAGGTAAACCAAACATCTGCTTCAGAACAAAAAATAAAGTAGAACGTTGAAGGTTTTATTCAGATTTGGCTATGAAATCCGAAATCTAGATGCCAATCTTCAACTTTTTGTTGTTATTTCCCCCCTCTTTGCAGCTAAGCAGAGCCCAACTGAAGCCTGGATATGGTTCTACTTCTCTTCCAATCCAAACGTAACGGGGCTTCAGAAATCCCTGCACTGGACAACTCAGCTCTCTCTCTGGTGGCTACAGGCTGAGAAGGAAAAGTCAGGTCTATCTATTTTATTTACTGAAGCATATTCAAGGTGGCTCACAAAAGTCCAATCATTTCAAGTCATAAAGTAAAAATAAATAAATAAATAAAAAGAACTTGCAGGTCCCATTACCTGGTTTCTTTAAGAATCTACATATGAGGGTGTGTCATTTGTCACAGGCACTTTTTTTTCACAGCAAGTGTGTACGCTGGGAATGCTCACACTTCACCTACCATGGCAACAGCTGCTGACCATCTTCAGGCTTCCTGACAGGGAAGGAAATGTCTGCATCACTGCCATCTTGGTGTTGCTCTCATCTTGCCTTTGCTAGGCAGAGGGCCTTCTCGGTAGTAGCGCCCGCCCTGTGGAACACCCTCCCATCAGATGTCAAGGAAACAAACAACTATCGGACTTTTAGAAGACATCTGAAGGCAGCCCTGTTTAGGGAAGTTTTTAATGTCTGATGTTTTATTGTGCTTTTAATTTTGTTGGGAGCTGCCCAGAGTGGCTGGGGAAACCCAGCCAGATAGGCAGGGTACTACTACTACTACTACTACTAATAATAATAATAATAATAATAATTACTATTATTACTGAAGCACTGCTGCTGCTGCTGGGGAAACTGTATTTTATTAAATCAAAAGATTTTTCACATTCACCCTTCAGCCTTATAACTGAAGGAAACTAAAATAATCATACCAAGATAAAATGCAACAATACAGCCAATACCCAACACTTAAAATGCCCAGGGAGATAAAAAAACATGTTTAGCCTGGTGCCAAATGGATTGTCATAGAGTCATAGAATCATAGAATTGTAGAGTTGGAAGGGACCCAGAGGGTCGTCTAGTCCAAACCCCTGCAATGCAGAAATATCAAGAATTCATGAAAAATGGATGTCCAGCTTCTGCTTTAAAACTTCCAAGAAAGGGGAGTCCACCAATTCTCATGGGAGACTGTTCCACAGTCAAACAGCTCTTACTGTTTTTCCAAATGTTTAGTCGAATCTCCTTTCTTGTAACTTGAAGCCATTGGTTTGGGTCCTACCCTCCGGAACAGGAGAAAACAAGCTTGTTCCCTCTTCCATGTGACAGCCCTTGAGATATTTGACGATGACTATCATTTCCCTCTCAGTCTCCTCTTTTCCAGGCCAAACATACCCAGCTCCTTCAAGCGTTCCTCATAAGGCTTGGTTTCCAGACCTTTTATCATCTTGGTCACCCTCCTCTGCATATATTCCAGCTTGTCTATATCCTCCTTAAGTGGTGGCGCCCAGAACTGGACACAGTATTCCAGGTATGGACAAGATGTCATAGCTGCACTTTTTCCCTGCCTTACCTCAAGAGATTGTGGTGCAGGGAACTGTGGGGTTGTTGGGGTAAGCAATGAAGGACAGCTGAAATTAAGAGTTCTGAAATTTCACTATGGATTGAGATGCTCATGCAACATAAACCTTTTGCCCCTGTGCTTAAAGAAGTACACACCCCAAGCCTTTTGTTGCAAACGATACGTGCAGAGGTGCTTTAAAGTGGGGTGGAACATAATTCACAATGTAGACTTCTTTTAAAAAATAAAAAATAAAATAAAGCCTGATAAGTGAGAGAGGTTTTTGGTTAATGTACAGCTGAGAATGGCAAAGGAAGGAAGGCTGGAAACTGGAGAAGCTTGAGCAAATGTTTTTACAAGCTCCCTTCGAGTGGAGTTCATGAGAGATTCCTGAATCCTGGCTTGCTGCCAGCAAAACACTAGTATATTTATTAGGGAACCTGCTGGCTTACCAGGAAATTACAGACCAGTTAAATACTTTATACAGCTAAGTAGTTTATTAAGGAGCTATCAGAGATTATGAAAAAGGGAGGGTTCTGGAAAGCATAATATTGTGAGCCTAAAGCCAGGAGGGCCTCAGAAGGAAGAGGGGACGACTCCACTCTGCCGGGTGCCTATACAGAAAAGCGAGGTTTTTCCAGTGCAGCCTGTGCCAAATGGAGGGGAACAGTCAATAATAAAGAATAATATGGGCAGGTGGAGAGTGGCTCAGATTAGTCCCATACCTTGGGCTAGCGGATGCCAAAAAGCCAATGCAGATAAATGACAAACAGTGAACCTTGAGCCTAGAAATGAAATGATTAAGCGCTGCCCGGGAGGAATGGAAGACCGGCCCAAAGAACAATCAAGGTTATTGCAGGGAGTAAAGTCACCGTGAGGGAAAAAGGCGTGTTTTGTTTTGTGGGCTTTGTGTGAGAGACGGTAAACAATATACCTCATTTGCTTGTGGTCTTGCTTCAATTTCCCAGCCTTCCCTTTTTTTTCTCTTTTTGCTACTCTCTGAGCAGTGCGATGTTTATTTCTATGCCTTACCAGCAACTGGAAATATCTCCTGAGATTTGGATTCTCCCCACCAATCCACCCTTATATTTGTCAGTGTTTGTAGAAAAGCAAAAAAGAAGAAGGAAAGGGTTCTGACCTCCCTTTATCTTCTCAGTCTCCTTGTCGGCACAAAAAGAGTCCACGGGAATATCCTTGCAGAGTTTTATTAAAAGTCTTTGTGCAAAACACGACTGAATACCACGACTGAAACACACCAGCACCAACCAACCCAAACACCAGCCAACACGACACCAGCCACACCAAACCAACAGTTCTCACCTATATATACAGCCTGCTGCAAGCCGCTGAGTCATGCTGACCCAGCTTTATTCACATTAAAGAAACAGCGGCCATTTTAGCCGTGACACCCCTTCTGTTTCTTAAATGCGAAAAACCCCAACAGAAACAATACATTACAACAATACATTATATACATAAACCCAGTTTTGTCATCAATTCATTATGGCATGTTGCTGGCAAAGGCTTGGTAAACAAATCAGCAATATTATCTTGTGACTGACAGTACTCCAGTTTGATTACCCCATTCTGTACACAATCTCTCACATTCGCATGACGGATAGCAATATGTTTTGATGCGGATTTCATTATTTCCGAGCCCGCTAATGCAATGCACGATTGGCTATCTTCATACACTTGGATAGGCAAATCTACTTTACAATCTAGATCTTTTAGTATCTGTATAAACCACATGATCTCATTGCATGCTAGCGACAGGCTCCCATATTCTGCCTCACAGGATGAGGTTGCAACAAATCCTTGTTTCTTTGACCTCCATCCAATTATGGAATTGGCAAACATCATAACCATTCCACTTGTAGATTTTCTGGTAGCTACACAGCTTCCCCAGTCCGCATCAACAAATACTTCTAGTTTTTCATCTTGTGTACTAGAGATCTTCAAACATACATTTAATGTCCCCTTTAGATATCTGATAAGCCTTTTCAAAGCACACCAATCGGCAGTACTGGGCTTAGATACACGTTGGCTCAGAACATTTGTAGCACATGCAATGTCTGGCCTTGACCACTGGCTTAAATACAACAGTGATCCTATTTTTGAGTGATACAACTCAGGCTGATCAAATTCATCATCACACAGTGTCTTTGGGAAATCTGGTGTCATGGGAGTCTGAACTGGCTTGCAGTTTTCCATGCCAAACTGCTCTATTAAATGAAGAATTTTCTCTTTCTGACTCAATAGGAAGCTTCCATCAGCTTCCTGCCTTACTTCTACTCCCAAGTAATTGCTTACAGGCCCTAAGGCTTTAAGCTTAAACCTCTTTTCTAGTTGACTTGTGAGCTTCTGGATCTCATCTGTGGAACTCCCTGCCACAAGCAAATCATCAACAAAGACTAAGAGCATTAGATATTTGTTGCCTGTCCCCTTGGTATACAAGCATGGATCAGCCACACTCCTTTTAAAACCAAGTTTTACAAGGGCTTCATTTAAACACTGGTTCCAACACCTTCCACTTTGTTTGAGACCGTAAACAGCCTTTTTCAAACGCCAGACTGCACCATTCCCCTCTTCAAACCCAGGGGGTTGTCTCATTAACACTTCATGGTCTAAATTTGCATGCAGATATGCAGCATCAACATCAAAATGGTGCACTGCTAGTTGTCTTACAGCAGCAATGGAAAGCATTAAACGAAAAGTTTCACTCTTTACCGTGGGAGAAAACACTTCATCATAACTCTCCCCTTTAATTTGAGTGAACCCTCTGGCTACTAATCTGGCTCGAAAACGTGATTCCCCAGATGCAAGGGTTTTCCTTTTGTAAACCCACTTGCATGACACCACTCTGCCACCAGGTGGCGGCATTATGACCTCAAACACTTTGTTACGTTTAAAAGAGTCCATTTCTTCTTTCATAGCTTGTTCCCACAAAGCACGTTCCCCAGGGGGTAAGTCTAAGACTTCATTATAACTTTGTGGTTCCACACAACTCACATTGCATACTCTCACTCCTCCTAGGGTCAAACGCTGAGGAGGTACACCCTTGTTTGAACGCTGGGAGCGCCTAGGCACAACTACTTCTTCTTCCCCCCTTATCTCTGGCTCTTCTTCCTCTTCCTCTAGAGAAGTATTATCTATTGCCACATCTTTTGGGGAAATCTGTGCCTCCTCCTCATTCTGCTCCTGTGTTGCCAATGGCTGAGAAGAAGCCTCTTCTCTTACTTGCAGGGGCAGTAGGCAATCAGGGTTGGCATGGATCGCAGTCCATCTGTCCTGGTCAGCGAAGTCTGCACTTCGTGACAGAACCACGCGTCCTGGGCGTAAATTGAAACGCCACCCTTTGCCATAGGACTGATATCCCACAAACCGCAGTTTCTGCGCTCTAGCGCCCCCTTTCTGACGCTGAGCTTTGGGAATGTTTACATGTGCCCAAGAACCCCAATTATGGAGCATTGTCCACTCTGGTTCTTTCCCAAACAACACACGATATGGAATATCTTTTATAGAGCTAGACCAGGTTCTATTAATCAAAAAGTTCGCGGTCAGAAAAGCCTCACCCCACAGCCTATGGTTGTGGCCCAATCCTGCATCCACTAGCAGGCAGTCCTTTACTGACTGTATCACAGCCCCACGTCTTTCACACAGACCATTTTCAGCAGGGCTATAAGGGTTAGTTAAACGGTGAGTGATCCCCTTACGTCGCAACCATGCCCCAAATTGTTTGTTCAGAAATTCTCCGCCCCTATCTGTTTGCAACTGAACAACAGGCCGAGCGAAGAGCTTTTCAGCTTGGGCAACCCATTCTCTGAATGTGGGGAAACACTCAGATTTCTGCTTTAACAAGAACAGCCAACTAAAACGTGATTTGTCATCTATTACCAGAAAAGCATATCTGGCGCCCCCTTCAGTCTTCTGTGGAAAAGGGCCTATCACGTCACAATGGACAAGTTCTAAAACCTCTTTAGATACTCTGTCACTTTTAGAAGCCACAGGCTTCCTCTTAGATTTGGCCATTTTACATACATTGCAATCTAGGAAACAGTTACAGCTATTTACTTTTAGGTTCTTGCACACCTTTTGCATTTCTGAAAGCACACGGAAATTGGCGTGACCCAGTTTTCTGTGCAGTTCATGTATACACCCCTTATGAACTGGCAAATTATGCTGAACCACCTGGGCTGCTTTAACCGGCTTGTCCTGCATTACATATAACCCATTTTCCAACTTTGCATGGCCACATACCTGAGTTCCATTCTTTATCAGACAGCCATCCTGCGTGAACTTAACACTATACCCTGCATTAATCAAACAGCTTACAGACAGTAAACAATAGTCCAAACTGCTGACAAACAGTGTTTCTGGTAGAGTAGTGTTCAAGCACTGCAGGAAACATGTTCCCTGGCCATCAATCTTGCTTCTACGACCATCAGCAAGATAAATTGAGTCTTTTCCAGCAGCTGGCTTCTCCAGGGTCTTAAAGTCCTCCCGACTATTGCAGATAATCCTGCTACTGCCAGAGTCCAGCAACCATGTTCCCCGAGGTATCTTTCTCTCCTCCCGAGAAAATGCAGACACAAACTGAGCAGAACGCGTGTTCTTCTTCCCTGAAGAGAACCCCTTCTGCTTATGTTTCTGCGTCGATTGCTGTCTCTGTTCCACGTCGTCTCCTGGAAGTCTTGCCCTGCATTGACGTTGGAGATGCCCGGGTTGGTTACATCTATAGCACCTCCTCACCGCCATGGCCAAGTCCAAACCTTGGCGTTGCTCCATTGGCAGATTCTGCTGCTGACCCCCTTTGCTGTAACTCCTCCGCTCTTGGAGTTCAGCCTGTCTATCTGACCTTCTTTCTGCTTCTTCGGTCAATCTTCCAACCACATACTCAAGGGTCAGATCTCGGGGACGCATACTCTCCATGCTGTTAATCACAGGCAACCAGCTTTCAGGCAAACTTGAAAGGATAATGTAGGTTTGGTCAGTCTCATCATAACGCTTACCTCTCTGTTGTAGTTGAAGAAACAGAGATTTCAGAGTTTGAAGATGAGTTGCCAAACTCTCACCTTCCTTCATAACAGTCCTGAACAGCCTTCTGGTCAGAGAAATTATAGTTCCAGCAGTTTCTCTGACATGCATTGCCCTTAATAAATTCCAGCACTCAAACGCTGTGCTGGCATTTGCTACATGCAATAACTGAGAGTTGCTCAAACACAGCATAATTTGGGCACGAGCCCTTTCATCTAGCCGTTTTTTCTCAGCAGAGTCCCGTCTCAAAACCTCAGTTTCAACACAGTCCCATAGTCCATCTCTCCTTAACAACTGCTGCATTTTAATTGACCAACTCAGCCAGTTGCTTTCTGAGAGAAGTTCAAAAGGGATGCCTCCCCCAATATTTACAACTTGGGAAGACTGGAAATCTGCCATCTCTGCTGGTGCTTGCTGAGCCCCTTCTGTGGGGTCTCCAGCAATCTCTCCTGACTCTCTCTTTAGAGTCCAACTGGATGGTCCTGGCTGGCACTCACCGGCTTCTAGCTGCTGCCTCTGTTGACCCTCAGGTCCCGCCTGGCTCTGCAACTGGTGTAGCCGCTCTGTGAGTCGCCTACTGTGGTCCTCTAGCAGTTCAAACTGTTCCAGTAGCCGACGCTGAGTGCTTTTCTGATCCTCAGATCCTAGCTGCTCCAGCGTCACTGCAGACAGTTACAGCTTGCCACCAACTGCTCCAACGCACAGCCACTGGCTCCATGCACCACCAGGACTCACCAGCTCCTTACTGAAATGCTGTTAGTCGTTTTGCACTCTGCACATGCTCAGAAACACTGGGCCCATAACCTGTCAGTGTTTGTAGAAAAGCAAAAAAGAAGAAGGAAAGGGTTCTGACCTCCCTTTATCTTCTCAGTCTCCTTGTCGGCACAAAAAGAGTCCACGGGAATATCCTTGCAGAGTTTTATTAAAAGTCTTTGTGCAAAACACGACTGAATACCACGACTGAAACACACCAGCACCAACCAACCCAAACACCAGCCAACACGACACCAGCCACACCAAACCAACAGTTCTCACCTATATATACAGCCTGCTGCAAGCCGCTGAGTCATGCTGACCCAGCTTTATTCACATTAAAGAAACAGCGGCCATTTTAGCCGTGACAATATTTGCAGCAATTCTCTCTTGGTGAGCTGGATCGGTACCTTGGTACAGCGGGATAACGATTTCCACACTGAGATTTCTTCTCACCTACCTGCCCCATTGCTGCAATTTGGCCAGTTGATCGGGGCCATTTGTGGCGGGTGGGGCCATTTGGGCTAGGCCTAAAGCTCAAAGGGAGCCTCAAATTTAGGCACTTGCTGTCTTGTCTTGTTTTTAGTGTTTGATAAGTTTAGCAACTTGCATTTATGCCTGTCAGACCCGAATGTGACGCTCTCTTAGCTTGGGGCCACAAATTGGTGCATTTGCCCTCAAAAATGCTAGAAAACGTGTCTGTGTGTTTTAAGAAATTCAGATAATTTCTCACCTCCCCACTGCCCCATTGTGCCATATTTTGTTTTTATGTTTCTTCATATATATTTTTAATTGCTAGGGGGCCTCAAAACTTGAGGGCCTTGCTTTTATGATGCCTAGGGCCTCTAGACCTCTGAGAAGGTTTGTGTCTGAATCCCCTAACAGGAGGAAATAGCAGCTGAGCTGGGCTGAGGAACGTCATCCCCAGACTTGCTCAGCTTCGGCACTGTTAGCGTATCCCATTCGTCCAACTTTTTCCAACCCCAAACTGGGAAGCGTGTATTCGGGGGGGGGGGTGCTCCCGTGCAAGTCACATGCACCTCACCCCCCCAAAAAAAAAACATTTTC
Organism: Podarcis liolepis; assembly: GCF_965112155.1. Lineage (NCBI taxonomy): Eukaryota > Metazoa > Chordata > Lepidosauria > Squamata > Lacertidae > Podarcis > Podarcis liolepis. Next base: position 95,426,375 of record NC_139555.1, on the reverse strand, counting down.
AAGGCAAAAGTGCAAGATCATGGCACCCCAAATGGCCGCCGAGATCTCACACAAAAAAGCGCAGTGTCCCTTTTTTCCAGAGAATTTGAAAGGGTATGCAATGCCCTGGATGAGGCCTACTTCATTCTTTCCCACAATGCTTTTGCTCAGCATGGGATGTGGGATCGCATCCTTCCCAGAAAGAAAAGCAGAGGACAATACTGGGATAACCTCTCCTGATATCTTGGAGCATAATCCTTTCACAAGCTATGGGCCTTTTACAAGCAGCCACGTTGACTACAAATTCTAATTTCTGTTGCTCCACACCCCTAAAGTGCCTAACCACTTGGCAAGACAACAGGGATAACTAAGAAGATGCATGCCAGAGCGCTCACCCCAAGCTAGTTTGGTCAGCTGCGTGACCTCAATGTATACACAGAAGAAACTCTCAAGTATTTGATTTATTATTACACCGGGTGATTTCCAACTAAGTCATACTCAGAGCAGACCTATTAATGGACCTAAGTGGGTTGTTATATTTTTATTTAAGCTATTTTTCAGGACAGAAACCTGTTCAGTGTGCCTTACAGTCAAAACAACAAAAGAGAAAGACAAGGATATACAAACTTAAACTTAAAAACTGCAGCTCAGCAGCTCAGAATTTTTTTAAACAGGGCTAGATAAAATATGATTCAGTCCAGCCAGTACCCAGCTAATAAACATCACGCCTAGAAACATCATTTCTTTGGGGCCCTCCAAAACCCTGCAAAGCCTGCAGCACAGAAATGTAATGTGGATCTGATGGAAGGGAATTCCCTAGCCATGGAGCCATCACTGAGAAGCACCTCTCTCACACATGGTCACTCACGCTATCGACTAAGTTACTTAAGTCTATTGATTTCAGTGGGTCTAGTCTTAACTATTATTGAGTATCGCCCATTAGCTTTACATTCTGCCTTTCTTCCATGATGGAACTCAATGTGACATACACATAAGCTTCTCAGATGTTCTCCCACTGGGATGGATAGATCCATCAGTCCATGCCAGTTCTGCATGTGCTAATTTAGAAGTCCTTTCCATCCTATTTCCACGTTGTTCTGCCCCCCCCCCTTTTTAACTCACATTTCTGAGTTGTGTTTTACTCTAAAATAACCCCTTTGTTTGCATTTCATTCAAAAATATGCATTCTTGCACGTACTTAAAAATGCACATTTTATATGCATTTTGGTTCTTCTTTTGAACTGAGAACTACATTACAAAATTTGAAGAAGCATGAAAGCTGAAAAATAACTGCATTCCAATCCACAAATTAGTTAGAGGAAGCGTGAATCAGATCATTTTGCTTAAAAGTACTGATGAAACCAAACCCTCCGGCATCCCTGGTCTCCTATCCAGCCCCAAACATACTTAGGGTATGTTTGCATGACTGCTTACTCCGCATCCAGTGTGCTTCCACTGCAATTTTTTGAAGCTGCAATCACATCACGTTGGCCACAATCCATACTGACCCTGTAGTTTCTTGACAAATACAACTGTTTGATGTCTCAGCAGTAATGCGGACGTACACTAACAGCAGTTGTGCAGGCGCAGATGAGCACACACACACAACTTTGCAGGGGCAGGGAAACCAAAAAGGTCATGCACGTCAGGTGAAGACATCCCTGCCCCCTCTCTGATGTGAACAGCTCTGTGAAATTGTTAGGGAGGGGGCTGCATTTCAAGTCACTAATGTGAATGCACCCCAAGTTTCAGCAAGATTGCTGCATTATATCAGAACTTGATTTTAATGAAACTTACTTCCCAAAAAAAAGGAATAGGATTTCATCTCTAGTTGAAGGAATGTACTTCTGTAAATAAGTGTGTGTGTGTGTGTGAGAGAGAGAGAGAGAGAGAGAGAGAGAGCATAGAAAAAATATATACAACACATCCCACCGGAGAAGCTGATGCTGTTTGCCTTTGTTCATGTGAGGATGCAGCCAGGCAGTGGTGCAGAGAGTTTGCAAGCTGTTGTTATGGAATCCTCGAGCTGCTGAACAAATCCTGTAGGGAGTTCATGCTGTCAAGAGTTTAAGTGGAACACAGGCCCCATTCTGGCCCCTCTGCACAGTAGGGAATATCACTCTGTGATAGTAGAGTAAACAGAACTGCAAAGCATTCCTTTGTTAAACCTTCCTCTGGCGATAGTTCCCGAATGCTTGTACAATCCTTTCCAAAATATGTGTCGTGTATTTATTACTGCTGCACTGGGTAGGAGCACCACTTTGGCAGAGGAATTCCTTCTTGCACACAGTTACCAGCTGTACTCTCCTGAGATCAGCTTAGGGCTCGTCCATCCTTCCATTTGCCTCGCCACATTCCCCCAGGAAAACCTCTTTACTGCTGAATCGGAACAAACAGCAAGTGGGTTTTCCGCAGATTGCTGTTTGTTCCGATTCAGTGGTAAAGACTGGGTTTTCCCAAAGAAAGCTGCAGAGCAAATGAGAAACTGCTTGGACTTGTGCCTAGAAAGCACGAGACAAGTGGAAAACATCTCAACTCCGTGCTTTTTCAGGCACGGGTCAAGTGGAAGGATGAACGAGACCTTGGTGTGGTTTGGTCATAAAAGATGTTAATTTACAGTTGCTCAAAGCAACAGGTCACCTCAGCCACCAGGTCACAAGAGGCTGAGAAACTTGTTTACTCCGTCTTAGCTGTGGGCCACGACATCTAGAAAGTAAAACTGGGCCAGAGAAATCAAATTTTTGAACTTTGAACTCCATAGGTACTGCTGTTTGTGGGGACTGATGCCCCCTGGGCCTGCTGAGCCTGTATATTTGTAAGTAAACAGTATGCTAGCATACAAATTGCCATAAATCTCCAGTGCTCTTTCATCCAAAAGGAAATAGAATCACAAAACAGTTCCTGTAACCTTGCACGTTCAACAAATTAGCACCATTGTCACATAATAGGTTTGCCTCCAGTTCAAATGCCTTTTTGTAGTATTATGCAGGTTGGCAGCATTTCTGTCATGTATTTCCCATGGGCCATGTCAGCCCAGGGCAGGCTGCACACAGAGCAAAACCATGGAAAGAACTGCAAATGGGTGCATTTTGCCATGCCAGTCTCGTTCTGCAAACATGAGTGAGACATGGGGGTGTTCCTGTGCAGGCTGTTCAGCACCTGCCTGCCTTCTGTCCAGTGCCTGGTGTTTTGCTAACAAAAACCAGGATGCAGATGTTGTGTGGGATTGTGACACTGACCAGTTGTGACAGTGACTGCTTTGTGCTGGTCTCCAATGACAAAGTCTTCCAGCCTAAAGGAGCACGATTCTTCAACCCCTCCACACTACCTGATAACAGACAGGAGCCAGTAGAACAATGGCTAGGATAATGGACAATGTCAAATGTTTGCTTAAACTAGTACACTGAGTCAACAAGGATTGTATCTAGTTAAAGAGGTAACCTGTTCATGTTACAGCTTGACCGTGGAAAAACTATTTGGGAAAAGCAAACTTTCCCAAAGGTCATTTGACGATGGTCGTGGCACGGCATGGTGATTGTGTTGAATTATTATTTATTAACATCTGGGACACAAAGGAACTGCAAATCTTTCTAGACTCAACATGAGAGAGTTGTAAATATCTAAATGCCTCAAGTCTTTTGGGCAGGGAACTGCTAAAGCTACTGGCATCCCTCTGTTTTAAAGGCTGTTTTTAAATTGGTGAGTGTTGGGTAGAAAAGAACAGGGTGATGGCAGGGTGCAGACTGGGGAAATGAGGTTTAAACCCCATTGCAGAGTGTGGAAATAAGGTTTACATAGGATGGCCCAACTGCCAACATGTTCGCATCCCATTCGTTAGCTCAAGAGAAAGTGAGAGCAGCAAATGCCCTGACCTTTACAGAGGAAGCACGAGTATATGCTGATTTATTAATCCTGCAGCTGTGGGACCTTTTACCACAAGAGTAACTTGCACATGGAACACATGAACAGTATATATTTTTATGAGCAATATATTCCCCTCATTCCCTTTACATTTTTTACTCTCGGTGAGGAACAGTTCTGCCTATCGCCATGAACATTGCAAACCCATCAAGGAGGGAAGCTACCCACAAGGTGCCCCATATATAACCCAATAGCAGCCCTGACAGGTGAGGCTGAACCTCCATCCAGTCCAGCTTCCTGTTTTGCATTGGGACCAATCAAATGTACCTGCAAAGCCCACAGGCAGGACTTGGAGGCAAACCCAGATTGGCCTCAGTGTAATGTGTGAATCCTGTGGTGATATGGTGTCTGTACCTCTTTGCCCCAGCTTTCCCTTCTACCCAAGGCTGCTGAAGGAGATGGAGTGCAAGTGAGCCTGGAGTGGAAGATGAAATCCACTTGATAAGATCCATAGATTCTTTTCTCTCCCTATTGAAGTCTGCTGTGATTAAAAGGATCTTTGGCTGGCTGTGTTGCCTCTGTTGGCATATCAGTTCAAAGGCACCCCAGGCCAGCTAATTTGGTAAATATGAGTGTTGCACGTGTCTTTTGAGCAGATTGTGTGGTCACTTGCTGGGGTTCCCAATGAGAGTCTGTCTAGAATGAGGTAATGGTATCCCTACTGCCATAAAGAAGTGTCTCACTTACTATTTACTAATTTAGCATGAAAACCACTGTATAAAATAAGAGATTGTGCAGTGACTAAAACACGGTTGGCCTTGCTGCTTCACAGCTGTCAATTTCACTCTTGCTCCCCCCACCTCCAAAAAAATCTGTCTGTTGCAGACAGAACAAACTGTTCACCAGGGACAATTTCTAACGGCTGCAAGTATTCTAGGCTACTTCTTTTTCTAGAAAGAGACACATCTAATGAGACTCTTCCAAAACCTGAAATGTTTCCAGCCACAAAAAGTTATATGCGCCCACATCTGCACTCAGCCTTTATTGTAGGACATGGCGATAGTTCTTTTTAAGCCAGCCTTTATGGGTCATAAATTTTTGTCTTGCACTCTTGGATGTCTTTGTCTGCACTTGGGTGCACAGCAAGGTTGACCAAAGAGAGCTCTTCCACCTGTATTCCTATGGTTTTAGAGGACCTGAAAGTGAAACATAGGGATCTTTATCCATACAGAGAAGAAGAAGAAGTAGCTGATAGTGCAGACAGAGCATACAGAGAAGAAGTGCATTTATTTGCACCCCATTCAGTATGCGAGAGACTGTTTTGAGCTAAACATAGTTAACACATGCCACAGTTTAGGTTTCAGACAATACACCAAACCAAGGTTAATCTAAAATGCAATCGATCTTATCATGGCCACGTCAGACGAAAAGAGGGAAGTGGAAAGCAGATATGCTTAAGGCTAGGCTCATTCTTGTGTTACTGAGCAGAACCATTGAAAGATCAGAGGTTCAAGAAGAAAAAAATTTATACACAAAAATCATTAACCCATGAAATTCACTGATAGGATGTGCATATGATAATGTTCGCTATTGTTTTGTTTTGTTTTTTAAATGGAGCAGGCAAAAGTTAGTAGCTACTAGATATGCTTCCAAAAGTGTCATTTTCAATGACTGTCTTTTGCTCACTGATGACTAGAGTCCCTAAAACACAGGGCTGCATGTATTCTGGAGCCCTTCCAACTTTGCCGCCAGATCCACTCTGCCCAGGTGTGTCAATGTGGTTAGAACTGCTTGCTCCCTGCATGTTTTGTCCATCACAAGACCATTTGACCCTTTGCTAGGAATGTTAGAAGCTGCCTTATGCAGAGTCAGACCTTTTAGACCATCTACACAGCCTGACAGCAGCTCAGCAGAGTTTCAGGCAGGGGTCTCTCCCAGAACTACCTGAAGAAGCCAGAGGTTGAACCTGGGACCTTTCGCTACCTCTGTGCTGTGGCCTCCCTGCTCCTCCGCTAAACTCATATTTTCATTACCACAATTTGGATTAGTAGCGTGATGCTAGGAGAGGCGGAGAGGGAGTATGCGCTCATGCACCCAGAGACTCTGCATGCTCATACACTCTTTGGTACAGCACGCTTGCCCTTGTAAACTGGGTATGTGTCCCTGAGATTAAACAAAAAAGGAACCCCCTGTTTCCTGCAAGCAGAAAGCAAAGAGCAAAAAAGCAACTCGGAGCAATGCTTCCTCATCCCAATACAGTGGTACCTCAGGTTACATATGCTTCAGGTTACATATGCTTCAGGTTACACACTCCGCTAACCCAGAAATAGTGCTTCAGGTTAAGAACTTTGCTTCAGGATAAGAACAGAAATGCTCCGGTGGCGCGGCAGCACCAGGAGGCCCCATTAGCTAAAGTGGTGCTTCAGGTTAAGAACAGTTTCAGGTTAAGAATGGACCTCCAGAACGAATAAAGTACTTAACCCGAGGTACCACTGTATGCTGGCAATGAAATCTTAGGAGAAGTGCCTAAACCCTGAAGTCATGTCTGTCAGGAAAGCACCTGAGCATTCATATATACTATGGAGTAATTGCTAAGGGGCTGGGCTATTTTTTCCTCTTGGTATTTTACAGCAGTACAAATAAGAACTAATTACACTGAACCCAAAAGCAGTCTAGCTGACAGGGACAATTTAGCCTTTGAGGGTTGAATATAAAGCTCCCATCTATGGCATGAGAAATGCTTCGGATCAAAGGGAGCTCTTCCTGCTGCCAGAAACCATGCGCAAGAAGTTCGGATTGACATGAGTGGATGGCCCTGGCAGCCTGCAGTTGCCCATGTGCCTGGTGTGTGTGTGTGTGTGTGTGTGTGTGTGTGTGTGTGTGTGTGTGTGTCTCCGCCTCACCTCATCTTCTCTCTTTGTATTTCTCCCTGTGAAAAAGGCATTCTCCCCTTTACTTGTCATGGACCTCACTCTGTCATCGTGTAGCCTCCGACCCAAATTCCTGCTCCCTCTCCTTCACTGTAGATGCCTGGAGAGCCTAAACAGCCTGCTTTGAGAGCCGCAGAAATGGCAGCTCCACTTTTAAGAAGGGAGTATCTATTTGAGGGGAAGACATTCAGAACGACATACAGCATGATGGGAAGCAATGCATCTTCTTGGATTCATCACAGTTCTCTTCCTTGCCCAGCATCAGAATTTCTCTGGTGAATGAGCCAATGAACTGCAAGGAAGGGAGCATGCATGGCTTGCTAGCCGCACAAGAGCAGTCTGCCAGCCAAGTCCCATAGTTGCATCCAATACCAAAAGATGTTAACAGCAACAAAAGGGTGTAATTGCCTGTCAGGGCTGGAGTCAGATGCTAGTCAGCACAAAAGATGCAGGCTCTGTTGTCAGTGAAGTTAACTCTTTAATTCAAGGAAATGGCATACAACTCTGCAACACTTCCCAGTAGGTTTTGTCCCTATGGAGCAGTGGCCAGGACTGAAGGTCCCTGCCTTCCACCCTTTCTAAGGCTCCTCCTCTCCCAGATGTTTCCCAAGCAGTCTCAAACTGCGCTTGTGCCCCTCTGGCCTCTGTTCTGCTCTCCTCATTATTCTGCACATTCTTGGAGACCAGGAGGGGAGGGAGCTTGTCACCGCAGCAGATTCTTCAGCAGCCTCTGCTTCCGCCTTGGAGTCTAAACTGCTCTCTGTCACAGGCTCTTCCTGCTCACTAAACCTTGTTGCACCTTCAGCATCGAGCCCCTCCTCCCCATCTTCTCCCTCTGACCTCTCATCAGTTCCCCACCACCAATCCCCTGGCTCTGAGCCTTCCTCTTCTGAGGTTTCCTTTGAGTGTTCCCCGGATGGTGCCTCCCACCACTCCACTTTGTCCAGCCAGTTCCTGCCATTATCATTATTTTTGGAGGAATCCTCAAGCAAAGCTTCACTTGCAGTGTTGAGGACATGCGTATGCTGAAAGTGGGAGCAGTGGGAACAATATCCTACAGAAGCCAGGTGCATCTAAACCAAGAGGATGGTTAGTTTCTCAAGGACCTTCTAAAATGGGGCAACAGCTAGTGGAGAATTTCCAGGTTTCGGCGGGGTGGGCAGATTGAGCAGGAGGTGAACTGCAGATTAAATACCATCTGTCAGTCTGCCCTCCCTGAGTATCATCCCAGCCAATAAGGAAGCCAGAGCTTGCCGGATGGCTTTTGCCAGCTAGGCTGGGCATGAGTCCATCTTGCAGTGGTCGCTTGCCTGCTGCCGTGTACACATTCCCCATCAGTTGGCGATACCAAATGTAGCCAAGCCAAACAAGAGAGAACAAGGCTGGTACTCAAAGAAAAGAAAAAATCTGGCTCTGCGTTTAAACTGAATGGCCCTAAATCAAGTTGAAAATGAGTAATTTTGTTTGCAGAACGGAAACGGGAGAGCTATTTGGTCTGAGCACTGCAAAATGTTAATGTTTCTGTTATGTTTAGGCTTTGTAGACTTTCACAGAAGCTTGCTGGGCAAGCCTACCTGGAAATAAGGCCCATTGAGCTCAATTAGATAACACCCATATGTGTGTGTGTGTGTGTGTGTGTGTGTACACAGGATTACGGCCTTAGGGTATTTTCACATAGCTTGAACCTCGCAAGGTTGGTCCCCGTCATTGTTTTGCAGCTAATGCTGTTTGAACCCAGCTTAGAAAACCAGTGGCGGGAGCACACCGGAGCCACTGTGAACAGTAAAGTGAACACACTCTTAGTCTTTGTAATTCTGACTGTTGAAATGTTCTGGGGCAGTGTGGTGTTGTGGTTAAAGTGTCAAATTAGAACTGGGAGGACCCGATTTCAAATCCTGATTCAGCCACAGAGTTTACTAGGTATCAGTGGGCTTATCTATCATCTATCTATCTATCTATCTATCTATCTATCTATCTATCTATCGCTTAATCTGAATAGACAGACACATTTTCCATGGGGGGCAAAGTAAACAGAATTAAAAATCAAATTCCACCAGCAAAGGTTCACATATTCACATATCTCTAATTATGGGTGCAATTCAGGCCTACTCAGAGGAGACCCACTGAAAGTAGTGGACATGCCTAGGGTTTATTAATTTAGACAGGTATACTAACAACAACAACAACAACAACAACTAGTTGAATTCAACCCTGTGGGTATAGCACCAGAGTCAACTACTATGGCACAGTGATTATTCTTATGTGGAGCGAGAAACATGATGCATCACATTAAAATAACTGGGGAAAGCACAGTTTAAAGCGGAAAAAGCCCCCTCCAACTGAACTGTCATTAAGAGCAGGAGCTGGTGTGCTTTGGGTGGCAGAAAGAAGCAACTGCCACCAGAATCCTTCCTAGTTTACCAAGAAGGGCCACATTTTCCCCCACCTTCTTTCTCGCTCAGTTGTTCCCCTGCGCTGACAGCATGCAGAATGCCTAATGGTGGGGTAACTTTTGTCTGCAGCTGCTATACCTAATTGTCCAGCAGCGAGCAAAATATAATGCTAAGGATTTAATTTCCTCCAAGTTGCTGTAATGTGATACATGGCATAGAAGGCATACTGGTTTGCGCCAATGGGAAAACATGAAGAAATCCCCCATAAGGGAAGGGGGATCACGTTTACATCACATTAGGGCAAAGTCTCAGTTGTTTAACGCTTTCTGAAACACGGAAAATTGTATTAAGGATGTGAAAATTCTCCTGAAGGGGGAAGAAATCTGTTATGGGTCTAAATTTGAATAGGGTTTTAGGTTCTTCCAAGCTGTTTTCCATCAGCCACCAATTTGTATTACGTGACTTTGAAGAGCAAGAGGAATGGTCTCATTCTGCAGAGACAACAGTGCAACGCCGGAGGAGACCTGGCATCCTAAGATGGTGGCCAGGACCCCAGCAGGGCCTACCAGTGCCTACCCCTGCCCCAGGCCCCAGCTACATTGGGTAGCTACTGTAAGCCTGGAAGCTTCTTCTTTAATTTCACACAATGGCCCCAGAGTGAAAAGACATGGGGCACTTTCAGGCATTGTGGGAAATTAAAATGGCAGCTCTCAGCCTCTGCCACTGTCAAATGCAGGGAGGCGGGGTAAGGAGCCACCAGAGAGACTTTCCTCAGGACCCCTCAAATCTGGATTCAGCCTGGATTCATCTGGAGAATAAGGCAGAAGGCAAGGGATGCAAAGTAGGATTGCTATGAGAAATAAAAAAAGAAGGTCTGAGATCGTGTTGGATTCCTTTGCACACAACATGTAAAAGTGTAAAAGTAGTGACTGTGGTGCGAGAAGTCGGAGATAAAATAGTTAGTGGGCTGTGACTACTGATAATTTCAGAAACCCACAAGCTCGTGGCTTCTTAGTGAAGGCTAGTATTTCCTGTCTATCCACCTTGCTTCTTCTGACACATATCTCCCACATCAATGCTGTGATCTCCATTCTGAAGGTGCTAATTTAAAAAGGCAGCAGTGCTTAACACTAAGAACCACAGCACTTGCCTCTCGCACAGCTCCTTCAACTGTCTCCCATAAGGCCTGGTTTCCATTCAGTGTGCCCCCTCTCCTGCCTTCATCACTGCCCACCACTGAGGGCCAAGAGATGCAGGTACCAACCCCACTGCTACCACACCTGGGTAGCCAGGAATAGCACTTTTTCTTTCTTCTCACTGCCTCTCTGATCCCAGGGCCAGCCCACCTACAAGGCAAGGCAAGGCAACTGCCTCAGGGGCAGGATCCAGAGGCAGCAGATACTAATGTAGATCTTTACGGTTTTACAATCACATTATCAGAGTCCAAGGACACATTCCAGCCAGGTAAAAGTACTTTGCCTCCAGGCCTGAGGTTACCCACCTTCTTGGATTAGGTGAACAGGATCAACACCTTCTCTGGAAAACAATATGGTTAAAAAGAGAGAGATCTTAATATTGACCCATATGCAGTCTTTTGTTTTGGAGCTAGGAAACAAGCAGTTAACAGTATGGCTGTGGTTCCTATTAGTTTTTAGATTTCCCAAGTATATTCTTGGAAACTTTTTTCTTATTTTGTGAGAAGAGTCATTTTGGTGGAGAAGGCGGAAGTGTGGCGGCGGGGGGGGGCAGACTCTCATTATAAAAAAGAAAAAGAATAGAGCAAGCTGCAGAAAATCCATCAGTTCAGCTGGCTGCTCCCCATATGTTCCATGGAAGTCAGCCAGTGTGTCAGATATTCATTCATTTTGGGCGCTAAATATCTTTTTCATTTCTGAGCAGCTTCAATTTTCTCCATGTCTCAGGGAATAGTTTATGAGGAAATAGGACCTTGAGGGTGGACAGATGGAGAAAAATCTCTTCTCCTCACACAGCTGATCGCTGCAATCTTTCATCCCCTCAGCGCAGACTCACCCTGCTAGCATACAACTCTTCCTTCTGAAATAGTCTCATATCTGAAGGGGGTGCAAATGGCTCCCCGTGATCGATTCAGAGTGTTTTCACCCAGTCTGCAGTCAGTCAGCTCAGCTCAGGCGGATCCAGGCTGTGACCCACAACACACAAGAGCCTCCTTGTGTGTTCCTCAGCTTACGTTTGCCACACCAGAACTGACGTGGGTCAGCCGTACAGGAAGTATCAGCCTGATATGATCTCCGGGCTGCATGTTGACAACTCACTAGGGACATTGCATGTGGGGCTGAAGTAACCTTGCTCCTGTTTCATTTGCAAATTTGACAGTATCAGACTTGGGCTCAACAGCAACTAGAGGTGGCTAGCTCACTTCAGAAGCCACTTTTCTTTCTCTAGGCACTATTCATCTTGCTTTGACTCCCAGTAGCTGGGAGTGAGCTACACCCACTCAGTTTGGACCTTTTACTCTTTAGCCAGGATCAAACTTTCATTAGCTCCACATCCTAATCTTTTGCATGGTTTGGTTTCTGAACCCATTTCTTTCTTATTATTTTTCATAATAAAAAAAATTCCCCGTCTCTTCAGTTCTGTTTTTATGATCTGTGCACCTCTCTACTGATAGGTTACTACCATATGCATCTGACCAAAGCGGATTCTGGTCCATAAACGTTTATACCACAAACCAGTTGCTCCTCTGATGCCATGAAAATCTTCTCTGTTTAACAGCAAATCACTCGGCAGGCTGACTCGCTGAGGAACTGAACATCGGGCATTTAGAAACAGAGAACAACGAAGAGCAGCAAGACAGCTACATCAGGTGTACAATCGCCACCCGAGGCCCCAAAGAGTGTCAGATGACTGAATAGATGCCGCAGCACCTGAGAATAAAAAATTTGGAGTACAGTTGCAAACTGTCCATGAAAAACTGGCCTGGCCAGAGGGTTGTGGGCTTAAAAAAAAAAAAAAAAAAGTATCTGGGCCAATTGCCAGGAATTTAGTTTATTTTAAATGCCAGACAACTGGCCTGGCTGTGACATTTCTGAGTAAAGCCAGATTTTTGAAATCTGCCATCACTGTCATTTACACTTAGGCACGCTGTAAAAACTGTAGCCCACACATTGGCATGATTCCTGTGTGTCCTGGCCCAACCACGAGACAAAGCAAGGCAAGAAAAGGATGTTAGGCAATAGGAGGATCTTCTAATGCTCTTACTTGGATGTCTTGTGAATGAGAAGAGAGCTGTTTGCTGTTTCATGCATCGCTATTGCATGTTTACTGCCAAGGAAGGGGAAGAGGTGCTTGCGGGATTTTCTGCATCAGGCACCAAAAGAACTTGGCTGGCCTTGGGTACTGTGCCCTGATTTGGGTTAGAGAGGGGTGTTATTTGTCGCGTAGCCTCAAGGACCAACATGTCTTTGGCTGGCTCTGATTGTGGTGCTTAGCTCCAGTGTACCCATACTCATGCACGTTTAGGACACATAACTGGGGTCCCTCCATAACTGTCCGGATACAGGAAACAATATGGTGCCATGGGGACTGTGATGGATTCTGTCTGACTCTGTCTCCGTCCATATTCTAGAACTTTTGACATTTTAAGCTTCCAGCTCCGCTCACCAGTTCCTTTCTTATCTGTGATGTCTTCCTGCTATGGATAAGAAGCATGGCCTCCTAAGATCTATCTGCATGGCTTTCAGCAGCTCTGATTGCACAATGTGTAACTGCCCCTGTCCCTGTTCCATTTTCATGGCTTCTCCATCTTTGTGAATCTCTAGACACATTTTTTTTTAAGTGGGTGAGGACAACAGCAAATGCCACACCTTCCGACTAAGCCTTGGGAGATTGTGATTCAGATTTCAGTGCAGGCTATTGAAGTCATCTTTGATCCAGACCCCAAGGAAAATGGGAAAGGAATGTGCCAGACACAAAGAAGTAGGGTGGGGGGAGATAAGCTCCAGTGCTGCATATAGATTCCTTCACGTGAACAGAAGGTGTGATCACAAAGCAAGACAGCAAATGCTAGTGAATGTTAACTGCAACATACGTATTTCCTTCAGATGCCCTCACCAGCATAATTTACCCCTGCCTGGTTCTGCTAGAAGGCCTGTGAAATCTATGTGAATTCTCACAGGGGTGCCCCAGCCATGCCCTCTCTTTCTTTAATGGTCCAATTTACTCCACAATTGCTACAACATCACACTGTTTTGGCTTTTATGGAGAGATGTGCTTTGACCCAATACAATGTGCTCCATTCTGCAAATATGTTGCACTACTGATGAACATTTACCGTATTTTTCGCTCTATAAGACGCACCAGACCATAAGATGCACCTAGTTTTTGGAAGAGGAAAACAAGAAAAAATTATTCTGAATCCCAGAAGCCAGGACAGCCAGCGGGATCACAACGCAGCGATCCCGCCGGCTGTCCTGGCTCCTTGCTTGGCTGCGCACAGCCTCTCCCGGGCAAGGCAGCCTTCATCCCCTGCCCGGGAGAGGCTGTGCACGGCTAAGGCTCCCCCAAGAGCCATGGTCCTTTTAAAGATCACATGGAGTGTGTGACTTGGGGGCTTTTCCCCGAGGAGGAACCGCACACACGCTCCACACGGCTCTTTAAAGGGAGCGCTGAGCAGAGCCTCCCGCCTGCATTCGCTCCATAAGACGCACACACATTTCCCCTTACTTCTTAGGAGGGGGAAAGTGCGTCTTGTAGAGCGAAAAATACGGTGTGCCCATTGGCCCTTCAGCTGAATTCAAGGATTCCTTCTTGTCATATGAACCAACCTGGACCCTGAGATCATCATTCTTCATGAGCCTCCTCCATGAGAGGTCCAGAGGGTGGCAACATGAGAAGCAGTCTTTTCTTCAGTGGCTCCCCATTTGTGGAAGGCTCTTCAGGGAGTTTTGGCTGGCGCCCCCATTATTAGGCACCAGGCAAAAACAATCCTCTTCAACCAAGCCTTTGGCTGATTAACATCCAATGCCCGTTTAAATGTGTTGTGGGAGGGTGGGATTATTGGTCTTTGTTCTTGTTTTTATAATGTATTTTGTGTTTCTGGTATTGTGTTTTTATGTTGTGAAGCGCCCTGAGCTCCGTGGATGAAGGGCAGTCTGCACATTTAATAAATAAACAAGCAATCATTCACAATGTTAACCAAGTTCATTCATTTAAGTCTTACAAACCTGAAAGATTTATCTTGTCTATGTCTGTCTTGAAAACGAATCTGGTGATGGCTATGGGGTTTAAGGGAAGGGCTGTAAAAGGTTTTTGTCCAGAGATACAAACAGCAGGCGTCTTTATCCCCATTGTATACACGTCCAACCAGTTCCCTATTACCAGACTGAATTAAGTCCCCCAACTTCCAGCCATTCAAGCTTAGGAATGTCAGCTTCAAAGCTTGAGAGCAGCTATAAATCTCCCAGTTCAGTGGGAGCCAAGGCAGCCTATGCCTTCTCCTGTCTGTTCCCTCTCTGGCCTTTTTAGTCCACCACCCTGTTCTCCTTTCCGCCTGACATACCTGATCGATTGCAGTAGGTTGGGGAGATTAGTAGATGACAGGGCTGTGGCAGGAAGAGGCAGCAGAAGCAACAGTTGCCTGGGAGATTTAAAGCTATGTGTTCTCCAGCTTTGAATCTGGAAAGCCTGGTCAGGCTGGTCAGTTTTCAGTGTTGTAAGAACACAGGAAGCTGCTTCATGCAGAATCCATACAGCGCTTCACCTAGTTCCATATTGTCAGCACGGACTGGCAGCAGGGTTTCAGAAGATGATGCTGGGGATCAAACCCAGGAGCTTTTGCACGTGAAACAGATGCTGTACAACTGAGCTACTACAACTCCCCTCATGTTGTGCCTTGCTGCCATGAGTTGATGCTTATCTTTGACCTTGCTGCCTCAAAATGGGCTGGAAGCCTCCAGCCAGGGTAAGACAGCTGCTGTGAACTAAAAGGGTCCTGAAAATTTGAATTTGCTTCTGCTGGCTTGAAGTATGCTGCTTGTAATGACGGCTGCAAGAAGAGATGGAAGGAGGGAGAACTGCCGAGCAGAGAAGAATGGCAGACCAAGTTCATGGAATATGCAGAGATGGCGAGACTGACGGGAAAGATCAGGAACCAGGAAGATCAAGTATTTCTAAAAGACTGGCATGATTTTTTAACATACTTAAAAGACCACTGTAAACAGTTAAAATCAGGCATCCCCAAACTCGGCCCTCCAGCTGTTTTGGGACTACAATTCCCATCATCCCTGACCACTGGTCTTGTTAGCTAGGGATGATGGGAGTTGTAGTCCCAAAACAGCTGGAGGGCCGAGTTTGGGGATGCCTGGTTAAAATCATTGGCAGGGATACAATGACACTTGTAATGTGAAATGAACTTTGGAAACTATGAATATATAACAGATAGATAACGGTAAAAGATGCAGAAAAAGAAAAAAGAGAATATTTTCTTTGGAAATGGAACCCAGGGAGGGACGGAAGGAAGTCCAAAGGTTCAAAAGAACCTTTTTATTTTAATGTTTTGAAATGGTTGAAGTTAAATTGTATAAAATTATGCAAAACCAATAAAAAAAATGAAGTAAGCTGTTCGTGCAAAGCAGAGAATACTGTAACTTGTTTGCTTTGAGAAGAGGCTGTCCCAAGCCAAGGACAACTGTTTGCTTTGTAGAAGCCCTGCGTATATTCCCTGCTCTTACTCTAAACAAATTGCTTGCTTCTTCTTTTTTAAACAGGCTTAGCACAGTGTGTTGATGGCATTTTTGTACTCTTAATAATTTTGATTATGATTATTTACCCCACCCATTATTATTATTATTTGTACTCTTAATGGCTGCTACACCCATTATTATTATTATTTGTACTCTTAATGGCTGCTAAAAACTTGCTCTTTTTTGACCGCTGCCTTAGAATAGTCTGCAGTGGCTCCTATTTAACAGACAGTTTTATGCAACACAGAATATACAGTTTGTGGGGGGGGGGATATGCATGTGTACCAATGCATGTGCTTCTTTGATGTCCCTGATATTTTAAACCTATAGCAGGGTTTCCCAAACTTAGGTCTCCAGCTGCTGTTGGACTACAACTCCCATCATCCCTAGCTAGCAAGACCAATGGTCAGGGGAAAGTATGAATCTGAGCTAAGTCCATTGCATGCCTGTAGGCTTTGTTTCCTCTGGGGAGGAGGTTTGACGGAAGAGTCAACCTGGTTTCCTCCAGATGTTTGCTGCACAGCAACTTCCAGCAGCCCCAGATGGCATAGCCAACAGTCAGGAAAGGTGGGAGATGGACTCCGACTACGTTCTGCAGGGCACTGTGTTGGCAACCGCTGGCTTAAGTCCAAGACTTCGTAGAAAAGGCACCCCAGCAACCTGCACCTGCATAATGAACAGAGTTTTGCCATCTAGGCTGGGGCTCTGGGGCTGCACTCAAAGAGGTTTACAGCTTTAAAGGATAACCAGCCTTTCAAGGAATCTACTGACATATTGCATGCAGTTTGTAGAACTGTAGATTCAGGTTTTACAGCCAGCAATTAGGAGCCAGCAAAAAGGCTGGGGCCCTGAATCATTCCCTTTGCGACAAAGAGCAATGTGTATCTATTTGTCTATGCAGAGCATCCCATTCTCAGTCTTATTAGCACAGCACTGAGAATACTGTATTCCGCCTAACAGAAATTCAAAAGTTAAGTTTTCCCTGTTCAGAATATGACAGATTGCAGGGAGCAACAATGGAGTGATTGAGAGCCTCTACTAATCACATCAATTGATATAAATTACTTTGTCAGCTCCACCATGCAGCTGCCTGTAGGATTTACACCTCATTAAGCTTCCAAGTGCTAAATGAATCAATAGGGCTCAGTGCTACCATTTTTAATTAATTGTTCTAGTAATAGGGCAAAAGGAACACAGGAAAAAAATAATAACCAGAACTTTGCTTCCTATAACTCTGGACAAGTTTGTGGATGCTGAATCCCCCCTCTATCAATTTGAAATGCGTTTAGAGAATATCAAGCAGCAAATAATAAATGCAAATAATTGCTGCTAATTATTGGCAGAGGTCTTCTGAACATGTAAAGTGCCAAGTAATCCCTGTGGTGTAGTGGTTAAGAGCGGTAGTCTCATAATCTGGTGAACCGGGTTCGCGTCTCCGCTCCTCCACATGCAGCTGCTGGGTGACCTTGGGCCAGTCACACTTCTTTGAAGTCTCTCAGCCCCACTCACCTCACAGAGTCTTTGTTGTGGAGGAGGAAGGGAAAGGAGAATGTTAGCCGCTTTGAGACTCCTTCGGGTAGTGATAAAGCGGGATATCAAATCCAAACTCTTCTTCTTCTTCTGTATCATTTAGGGCTAGGCTATGGCCGTGGGCAGCCAAACCTAGAACTAACCCGGGGTGTGTGTGTACATGTGTGTGTGTGTGTGTGTGTGCGCGCGCGCATACTCCAACCTACTGACCCCACAATCAGGACAGAGAAGGACAGAAGTCTGTTGCGAGTTGCATCCACTGCTAGTCTTGCTCAGCTCTGTTGAAAGTAAAGGACACAACTAGCTTAAATTCAATTTATTTCAGTGGGTTTACTCTGAGGAGAACATAGGGTAATACAACCCCTATGCTCTTAATCTTCAGGACTTGGCCAATCAATTGCAGGCACCTTCTAGGTTTTAACTGCAGATCAACGTTTTGCAAAGAAAACCAGGGGCTGTTCAGTACAAGGAAGACAAATATCCCAGTAATTTTAGTGCTAGCACACACACGCCTCTGCCATGCTAGCAGGATTATTTGATGCAATCTACAAATTTGCTGCCAGAATGCTTGTGCTTGTCTGTGATTATCAGAAAAACCTAAATATGTGAAATAGAAGCCTCTGGGGAATCCTGTCTCCTATACTTAGGTTTTTGGAAGCTACCTGTAGTCCTTAATGTGGTGAATCTCCATCTACGATCAGCTGTTATACCTGTGTAAATAAACCATATATGATAAAACACCACTAAAATGCTGGGGATCTCATTTCAAAAGTAAACGGCTTAGGTAAACTCTGCACTCCTGGTGTTTTTATCCACTGGAAGAATTGGGGTGTGTGTAGCAATATGTCCTAGAACACAAGTGGCCCTGAACTGAGCCGCCCACTCGGCGAGTTCCCAACCATTGCGCTAAACCAGCATGGCACAGCATGGCATGGGAACTTGCTTCCGCGGTGCCGGATATCGCATCTGCGCAGATGCCAGAAATCGTATCTGCACAGACACAGGCGCCGGAAATCGTGTGCGCAGTTATGTGCAAAATCCAACCCATGAAGGGATCTCTGCTGGAGTGAACCGACCCAGGCAAGGTAAACCTTGCCGACCCCTGTCCTAGAACTAAAGGAGAGCCAGTAGTCTCACGGAAAGCTGCTTGCCTGCTTCTCGTAATCATCTTCTGTGTGCCAGATGTTTGCCAAATACTTCTCTGGGACTCATCTTCCCTTACCAGTAAAATAATAGCTGCAGCTGTCTAATATATATGTGTATGTATATATAAAGATTTTGCATATCTTTATACTGAGTGCTTCTAAATCGGGAGGTTCGCGCACACAGCTTGAGTCATATTACAGAAGAATCAAACTGGGGTTCTGGTGTAAAGTTAACTAATTATTCAGACAATGCCAGTATAGTAACGAAAAGTATTCAGCAGTGCTTCCAATTTCCTACTAGCAGGGCTCACAAATGCAAGGGCTCACAGCTGCTTCTCCTGTTCGGTATTTGAGATAAACAAGAGTCAGCTCGATCTTTCATCAGGACTGTGTGAGAAATTGAACCTTATGGCAAAACAAGCAAGTCCATCAGCACAAGCATTTCTTCTTGCCCAGAAGACTGTCTTCCTCTCTCCTCCTCCATGTGCCCTAACACCCCTTCTCTGAGCCAATTGGGGTTAAGTCCCATGGTGCTAGCTGTGTGTTGTGTTGGCTCCCTCTTTTGTTGATTATTATTTATTCATTACGTTTATATATTGCCTGAAACTTCCAAGGAACTCAAGGTGGTGTACATAGTTTTCCTCCTCCCCATTTCCTCCTCACAACAACCCTGTGAGGTAGGTTAGGCTAAGAGATGGTGACTGGCCCAAGGTCACCGCGTGAGCTTCGTGGCTGAGCGGGGATTTGAACCCTTCTCACCCAGGTCATTGTCCAACACTCTTATCCATTATGTTACACTGGCTCTAGCTCAGGGGTAGGCAAACTAAGGCCCGGGGGCCAGATGCGACCCAATCACCTTCTCAATCCGGCCCGTGGATGGTCCGGGAATCAGCTTGTTTTTACATGAGTAGAATGTGTCCTTTTATTTAAAATGTATCTCATAGAATCATAGAATCATAGAGCTGGAAGAGACCACAAGGGCCATCGAGTCCAACCCCCTGCCAAGCAGGAAACACCATCAGAGCACTCCTGACATATGGTTGTCAAGCCTCTGCTTAAAGACCTCCAAAGTAGGAGACTCCACCACACTCCTTGGCAGCAAATTCCACTGTCAAACAGCTCTTACTGTCAGGAAGTTCTTCCTAATGTTTAGGTGGAATCTTCTTTCTTGTAGTTTGGATCCATTGCTCTGGGTTATTTGTGGGGCATAGGAATTAATTCATCCCCCCCAAAAAAATATAGTCCAGCCCCCCACAAGGTCTGAGGGACAGTGGACCGGCCCCCTGCTGAAAAATTTAGTTGACCCCTGCTCTAGGGGAACCAACAGCTTAGTTGAATCCGACCGGCTATGCCAAAATTTTCCTTGCCATCACTCAGCTCACGCATTGAAGGCTTGCAGTAACCTGTAAAATATAAAACCTTAAAGCCTTAAATGAATCATGACCGCAATGCGTCAAGGACCGCTTTTCTCCATATGAACCTACCTGGACCCCAAGATCATCACCCGAGGCCCTTCTTTGTGAGTTTCCTCCACAAGAGGTCTGGAGGGTAGAAAACGAGAATGAGCTTTTTCTGCAGTGGCTCCCTGTCTGTGGAATGCTCTCCCCAGGGAAGTTCGCCTGGTGCTTTCATTATACACCTTTAGGCGCCAGGTAAATACACTCCTCTTCAACCAGGCCTTTGGCTTATTGATATCTGATGCCCTTTTAAATGTGTTGTGGAAGGTGGGTTTATTGTTTGTTTTTGTTCTTATCATGTATTCTGAGATTTTTATATTGTAATTTTATGTTGTGAACTGCCCTGAGATCTATGAGTACAGGGTGGCATACAAATCTGATAAATTAAATAAATTAGATGCCCAGGGAGTCCTTTTACTCTGGGTATAGATTGCCACATGCAGTGGGGAATAGAGGAACCCAACCACAAGGAAATACCTTAGGACTGCTGGGACCGTTGGGTGGTTTCTTCGTCTATGAGTAGACCCTGACATTTGCGAACACATTTGTGGCACCCATAGCTGACATTTCTAGGGGCACATAGAAAACATAGTATGGGCTTAATGTGTATCCTAGAGTATCAAGCAGATTTTGCTGGACAGTGCTTTTTACCCCTGACTATTAGCCATGTTGGCTGGAACCATTAGCGCTTGGGGGGGGGGTACAAGGTTGTCCACACTTGGTCTGGCCCATCGGGACTCTTCTTGTTTAGTTCTTATGCAATGGCTGCTCATAGTTAACCAATCTCAGCCCCATCCTTGGTCCGTCCTTGACTTTTTCCTTCCTTGTATCTACATCGTAAGGCCTTGAAGAGTGATTAGTTCTTTGTCCTGTTGTGTAAGGCAGGCAATTGATAATTGATCATCAGTAAAGGCCATCATAAAGTATGCATTATCCACTGTATTATTGTTTAGCATATCTGCCTCACTCTCTGATATTGATTGCAACGTCTGCTTGTTTTGTGATCCTTAACTCACTGAATCCAGCTACCATCACAACAAAAGAGGCTGCCACCCACCCTCCTTTTTTAGGAAGATGGCAAGTTACCCAAGATTTCACACAATGAACAAGCGAGGATTTGGCCCATCATTTCCAAATCTACAATATGTACTGTTTTAGATATGGAATATATGCACCAACTCCATACTGATATCTAGCTTCTTGCAATGGGTGAAAAAAATACCATATTTTGTTTTTATCTCTTTAACAATAGTTTATATAATGCTTGATTGTAGTAAAATCTCAGAGAAGTTTTATTTAGGAAAAAAATATTAAAGCAATCAAGAATTATGCAGAAGTGGCTTTTGTGTTGTGTGAAAGATCACATAAGACACGAAAATGGTCAGTTAATGAAACATCGGGTAGGTGGAACAAAGCGCTGTCTGAATGCAGCCTATAGTGACTGGCGAAAGGTCACTCAGTGAGTTCCACGGCAGATCACAACTTGAACCAGGCTCTCCCCAGTCCTAGGCCACTCTAATCACGGTAAGAACCTGACTTTCATGGTGGTGCTAGTAGTGGTGTGAAAAGGTGCCCACACCACACCCAGTTTTACCTGCTCTTGAGAAAGTTAAAGACATTATCCTGATCCTGATGTTTTCCACACTACATCCAGGCCTGTAAGAACAAAGGCAGTAAAAACACCCTGTTTTTTTTTCTTTTTAAAAACATTAACCTTAAAGTGTTTTAGGCAAGGGTTGCTCCCTGCCAAAATGTCGCTGGTTTTCAGGTTAAATTATTATAGGTGGCTTAGCTTAAATACAATAATGTTTGGCAGTATTGATTCCCCTTTGTAAATGCGGGTTTTAGAACGTCACTGGGAGTAATAACACCCCCAAGAGAAAATCCCACCAGAACATCTCATAAACTCTAATGGCTTTGGAGTCTCCGATAACAGAATTCTGTGTGGCAACGCAAGCAAGGAACCTGACACTGAAGAATATGAACGCCATGTTCTTCTGTGGAAAGTCACTTCACACCTCGATTACAGCTTCTGCCAACCACTTCAGATGTGAAGTATAATGTTTTCTCTGGCGAGAGGAGGCCATTAGCACAATAAGCAGTTAGCACTGAGACTGTGAACTGAGCAGTACCAAGGGAAATCACCTCACAGTGTGGAGGCTCTGCAGATTTCTTGTTTTCATGCCACTCAGAGGAGCCATTTCAAGTGATTCAAACACATATGCAGATAAACTACCCCTGCTTTGGTTGGGTGCTGACTGGGAACAGCTGCTCAAAGATACCGCATGTGGGTGCCAAGTTACGACATCAAGATGTAAAAAGGGGACTTCTTGGTAGTGGCACACAAAACTCTGGAAATCCCCCACCCTCCCAAGATTTATCCGTCTAAAACTGAGTGCGACTGTTCTTTTATTTAGAAACCTTTCACGAGAGAGAGAGAGAGAGAGAGAGAGAGAGAGAGAGAGAGAGAGAGAGATTCTGTTGTGGTTTTAAGATAATTTTGAGTTTGTTTAACTGTATAGTGCTTCTAAGTCCCGTCCCCGTCCCCCCCATATAGGCTTTATGTTTGCTTTGAAAGCCATTATTTTAAAGTGGGCTAGTTTTAACTGAAATCCTGAAGTCACTTACTGTGATGCAAGTCCACCTGAACTTAGTGGGATTTACTTCTGAATAGGGACGTGGCTGGCACTAGGGACGCGGGTGGCGCTGTGGGTTAAACCACAGAGCCTAGGACTTGCCGATCAGAAGGTTGGCGGTTCGAATCCTGTGACGGGGTGAGCTCCCATTGCTCGGTCCCTGCTCCTGCCAACCTAGCAGTTCAAAAGCACATCAAAGTGCAAGCAGATAAATAGGTACCGCTCCGGCGGGAAGGTAAACGGCATTTCCGTGCGCTGCTCTGGTTCGCCAGAAGCGACTTAGTGCTGCTGGCCACATGACCCGGAAGCTGTACGCCGGCTCCCTGAGCCAGTAAAGTGAGATGAGCGCCGCAACCCCAGAGTCGTCCATGACTGGACCCAATGGTCAGGGGTCCCTTTACCTTTAGGTATGCATAAGGTGGCAAAGCAGACTGGTGAATATTATTTCACGGGCTGCCCTTGCTCCATGCAATCGCACAGGGAGCTTCGAAACACAAGAGTTTTTCTGCTGTGCCATTACCTCCCTTCAGTTAAGTTTTCAAGCAGTGACTGTGCCAGTATCTGCATGTGGGAATCAGGCCTAAAGTGGTTAATAAGACAAAATATGAAAATGTATAGGATTGTGTCTAATGAAGTCAGCCCATTAATGCAAGGACGTCCACCTGTGCAACGGGACTTCCGTCCCCCAAATTGTTCTTGGGCCCCCTCAACCCTGGGGAGATTGGTGGTGTATGCGAGTGTGCAGAAGGAGGCATTCCCATTGCACAGATAAATGTTCTTTCACCAACAGGAAGATACCATTGGATACAGTGGTTGATTGATCGGCTAGCATTAGTGGTGTTTTATGTTCTGTTGCCTGATATCAGCACTTGGGTTCCTACTGGACCCTGTGAATCCCAAGGCTTAGGTGTATAAATGTAACTTGAGAGCTTGCTTACCCTAAGATAACTTACATTAGGTTTTTTAAAGGCAGATACCCTTGCCCACTCCTCCTTAATTAATTTGTAACCACTACTGCACTGTGGCTCCAGATTTGCAATCATTAATATTATCTAGAATACTGTAACACAGCATTCTAACTGTGTATTCCAAATGACAGACGGGGCAGATAACTGAATGTGATTACTAAGACGCAGCATGGGTTTCTCAAAAACAAGTCATGCCAGACAAATCTCATGACTTTCTTTTTTGATAGAGTTACAAACTTGGTAGATCAGGGGAATGCTGTGGACATAGTGTATCTTGATTTCAGTAAGGCTTTTGGCAAAGTCCCCTATGATATTATTGCGGAGAACTGGCAAAGTGTGGGCTGGATGAGGTAGCTGATAGGTTACCACACCCAAAGAGGATTCACTAATGGTTCCTTGTCATCCTGGAAAAAAGTGACAAGTGGGGTGCTGCAGGGTTCTGTCCTGGGCCCATTGTTTTTCAGTGCCTTTATAAACAACTTGGATGAAGGAATTGAGGGGATGCTCATCAAAAATGCAGATGACACCAAACTGGGAGGCAACTGCACGTCATGCACAGTAATTTAAATGCCAGCATTTAATATTGTGAAAGGCAGCTGGGGAGCAGATAGTTTTCAGTGGGGAAAGGGCTGCTTCACCCATTCCTCACCTGCAGCCTGTCTGCTAGTCCTCTTGTCCATGTCCCCCGCCCAACAGTCACAGACTGTGTCAGTGCACAACCAACCTCTGTTCTTTTCATTTCTCTGTGTGTTCTAGAAGACCAGGGGGGGGACAAGTTGGTTGCAGCAAGAGGGGGAGACTCCCTAGCTTCTTCAGCAGCCTGCCTCATGGGCCCCCTCCTTTCCTCCTTCTGGTTCTGGACTGCTGTCTGCCACAGCCTCTTCCTACTCACAAAACCCTGTTGCCTCTTCAGCTTCTGACACCTCCTCCTCCTGATCTGCTCCCTCTTCTCCCCCTGACCACTCATCATCATCCCACCACCCATCCCCTGGCTCTGAGCCTTCTTCCCTTGGGCTTCCCTTTCGGGTTCCCCAGCTGGAACCACCCACCTCTCCTCCGCATCCAGCCAGTCCATGACAATACCAGTTGCTGGAAACCCCAGGAGAGGAAAGTGCCATTGTGTTTGGGTCTTGCTTGTGGGTTTTCCCAAGGGCACCTGGGTGGCCACTGTGAGAACAGGATGCTGGATGAGATGGGCCATTGGCCTGATCCAGCAGGCTTTCCTGATGTTACTGCATGGCAGCTGCTTCTCTTTGCTTCCCCAGATGTATCTGCCAAGGTACATCTGGACATACCTGAGAAAAGCAGCAGGTAAGTAACGCTCTCCTACCCTTTGCTGAAGAATCCCGCACCCCACAACAAAGCATCAAGTCTCAAAAACCCTATTAAAACCCCTGGTTTTATTTCAACGCTTCCATTGTATCCCGGCTATGCTAATTCAACGTACATACGATGCTTCAATATGCTGTAATTATGCTCAAAGAGAAAAGCTGACTTCCTCCTCCTTCTTCTGCTGGTAAAGCCCTCGCTGGAGGGACTTTCCCTTCCCGCCGGCACCTGTGCTGGATTCTATCCTCTCGCCTGGCCTCAGAGCCCACCCTCTTCCAGCTCTGCAGGAACAGATGGAACAATCATTGCACTCATTCCACAGTTTGCCCCCCTGCTGCTGCCTGTAAGCCTTCTGCAGTTGTAATACACATAATTAGGCAAGTCAATGGCCAGTGCAGCAGATTAGAGGGCGGAGCTGCAGCCAGCAAAGCAGGCAGGCCAATTTATCTACTGTAGTGAATGGGACAGTTTCCTCTCAAATTACTGGGGGGGGGGGGGAGTGTGGACAGGAGGCAGAAACCAATTATGCCACTCTTAAGCAGGGGCAGGAGGGTGTCTTTCTCCAGCCTTGGCCACTGCCAAGGAAATATTTAAGAGTGGAATTTATGGGATTAGTTCCTTGCTTGGCTCACCGGTGATTTATGCTTACAAGTCCCATTAACATTTATGACTCACTCACTGGAACCGTCTTGCTGCTCCTGCGTAATTAGATGGCACGTTGTTCCGTCTTATCCCAGTTACAGGTTGAACTGCACAGCTCCTGCCTTCCTGGGGGCAAACACCAGCCTTACCAGGAAGGCTACATCTTGGAGTTAATGCACGTGCAAGAATTGCAGCATCAAGAGCAGTGGCTTGCTTGGCTGAAACACGATGGCCCAGAACACACAAAAGGGCAGCCTGACATCCTCTCAAATGCAGTGCTTTTCAATATTCAATGGTTCAATGCTTCTCAATGGGGTCCACACGTCCAGACACTGGTGTCACAGGCTCTGTGACACCAGCCAGGAAATAATGGGAATGGCTGGATCTGACAGAGGAGAAGAATGACAACCCCTGGCACTGGAGGTGGGGAAAGTTCAGGCAGTGATGGAGAATAGAGCTATGCCCCATGTCATGGCGAGGGAGGAGTTGGTTGAGTCAGTCCCTACCCCACCTCCAGAGAACGAGCTTCAAGGAGTAGCCGAAGAGCTGGCTGGCCAATCAGTGGAGCCAGCTGAACTGGAGATGGAGGGTTGGGAACAGGTCCCATTGCCAAGGACACATTATCACCTGTGCCAGCGCAAACCAACCCAGCACTCCCCCCCCCCCCGCCGAATCCCCATAGAAGTGCTTGCTTGCAAGCTCAGTCTTCTTGCCAAGTATCCTAGAATTCTGCTTATGGACTTTTGAGCCATGTGCCCTCTATTCTGAGCTGATGCTGAGACTGTGTGCTGACTTCTTAATCATTTTATAACAATACGTTTATTATTTGGGCCCCACCCATCTGATGGGCTGCCCCTGGCACTTTGAGCTCTTGGTGTTTCCTGGAGTCCAAGTGTAGAAGCCGGGACAGCCAAGGCCTTGAGCTGTAAATCACTGGATGATGTACACCCATCTCCTTTTCTGCACGGCTGCAATTTTGCTGCTGCTGTGAATGCCTCTCTCCTTTCTTTCTGCAAAGCTGTGAAACCTACAGTCCTGGAGGGTCCGGGGGGTCAATGTCTATACAGCAAGACAGACAAGAGCAATATTAAATAATAGATCATAATATACTAGGCTAAAATTGGTGAAGTGGGTGAATGGTGCTAGGAAAGAAATCCAAAGCTCAGTAGGGCTTCCACAGAGCAGAGTGCGTTCTATGATGCAATGTGAAATTCCAAAGGTTCAGGCTGTGATGCTTTCCTGCTTCCAGTGTCCATCTCTGTGCCCCAACAAAAATATAAGCACCCATCCACAGCAGGTGTACACACACACACACACACACACAAATATATGGGCAATAGGTTTTGAAGCTTTGCAGATCTCTTATTCTCTCTCCCAGCCCCAGTTCCTATGGCCATGAGAACTCCGTGGGAGAATAAAAATGTGGGGCGAGTATTGTGGTTGTGAAAAGGTGTTTTCCTAAAATCAGGGACATGCACTCGGGACTAGGGAAATGAGGAAAGTGGAAAGCAATCAGCTTCCTTCAGATAGCAGAGAATTGGAGTTGGGTTGGGGAGAAGCATGCTCAGTATTCTGGAAACTACATTAGCTGAAGGTCATATAAATAGTGGTGTTTTTGCATAGCTCCAATACGAGCACAAAGGATGCTCGGCAGAAATGTCAGTCCTGTAATATTAGAATTTCCTGTTTTGGAGGTGCCATGACAAAACCGCAAGACACTCTCTCACATTTTGAAATGGAAGCTGCCTGGAGGTCCAGCGCCCACCTAAGATAGGCCGTTGTCTGAAATGGAGCCCAGATGGTGCATAGCGCCTTGCTAACGTCTTAAATGTTTTACAGACACCAGGTCCTGACTTCACCTCCTCTCCTCTCATGGGGCCACTTGCTGAGTGCCAGAGCGGATTCTGATCAGCTTCTTGTTAGATTTGTGTCTTGCCTCTTCTTTCCTACTGTGACTAAAGGCTTCGCTTATAAAGGCTGAACTTAACTGAATGCTAATATGGGTGTGCAAATGGCATAAAAATATATGTTACTGCAGGTTACTGCCTGCAGTATGATGGTTACTGCCATCATGTGACACAGTATTACCCTTAAGGTCTTCCCCTGGCACCAACAATTATTATTATTTATTGAATAGGATTGAATACCGCCCTATACCCAGAGGTCTGAACAAAGCCTCTGAGTCCTCTTGCACACTGCCGATTGGTGGTGAGATGGTGAACTTTCCTTCCTGGAAAAGTACATAGAGCTGAAGCTGGAAGTTACAAGAGCGACTCTCTTCCCCACTTCAGCTCTATATGTTTTTCAAGGCCCATATTAATATTAGTGGATCCAATTTTTACCTACATCTCCTGCAAAAGCAACATGTGTGTGCTTTCTTTCTGTCTCTCTGGGAGGGGGGGGGTCCAGGAGAGGAGAGTAGTACCAGAGGAAATCATATCTGCAGTACTTGCTCAAAAATCCAAAGGTGCCCAAAGGCCTGTGTTGGTGACTGCAAAACTGAAAGACAAGCTTTCAACATAGTGTGAGATTTCAAACAATGAGCAGTGGCTTTTTTAAAAAATTAGGCATCCACTGGTGTCTGAGGCTTAAACAGTCATTACCATCATATTTTCTAGCTATTGGTTGGAATGGGCAGAAAGGGCAAAAAATGTTTGTTGCACGTTGACTCTCACAAGCTTCTGGGCTCCTCTAGATACATCTTACGGGGGCTTAGGTTAATTTCTCCTGCTTAAGAGTAGTACAACCTACAGGTTAGTTAACTTTAGATTATTACAGACATTTAAGTTTTTACAATAGCCCCTGACCTATGCATAGTAAGGTTTAATGAGCTTATAATATACCGTACTACAAATCCCAGACAGCCCAAAGAAAAACTTGATGTGAATATCCCAACTCAGTCAAGTTCCAAAATAAATTTTGAACATTGCTTTATACCAAGTAAGACCATTGATCCATCTAGGATTGAAACTGGGACCTTCTGATTGCAAAGCAGATGTTCTCCCTCTGAACTATGGCCCCTGACCACCCATGCACAGCATTCATAGAATCATAGAATCATAGAGTTGGAAGAGACCACAAGGGCCATCGAGTCCAACCCCCTGCCAAGCAGGAAACACCATCAGAGCACTCCTGACATATGGTTGTCAAGCCTCTGCTTAAAGACCTCCAAAGTAGGAGACTCCACCACACTCCTTGGCAGCAAATTCCACTGTCGAACAGCTCTTACTGTCAGGAAGTTCTTCCTAATGTTTAGGTGGAATCTTCTTTCTTGTAGTTTGGATCCATTGCTCCGTGTCCGCTTCTCTGGAGCAGCAGAAAACAACCTTTCTCCCTCCTCTATGTGACATCCTTTTATATATTTGAACATGGCTATCATATCACCCCTTAACCTCCTCTTCTCCAGGCTAAACATGCCCAGCTCCCTTAGCCGTTCCTCATAAGGCATCGTTTCCAGGCCTTTGACCATTTTGGTTGCCCTCCTCTGGACACGTTCCAGTTTGTCAGTGTCCTTCTTGAATTGTGGTGCCCAGAACTGAACACAGTACTCCAGGTGTGGTCTGACCAGAGCAGAATACAGTGGCACTATTACTTCCCTTGATCTAGATGCTATACTCCTATTGATGCAGCCCAGAATTGCATTGGCTTTTTTAGCTGCCGCGTCACACTGTTGGCTCATGTCAAGTTTGTGGTCAACCAAGACTCCTAGATCCTTTTCACATATACTGCTCTCAAGCCAGGTGTCACCCATCTTGTATTTGTGTCTCTCATTTTTTTTGCCCAAGTGCAATACTTTACATTTCTCCCTGTTAAAATTCATCTTGTTTGTTTTTGCCCAGTTCTCTAATCTGTCAAGGTCGTTTTGAAGTGTGATCCTGTCCTCTGGGGTGTTAGCCACCCCTCCCAGTTTGGTGTCATCTGCAAATTTGATCAGGATGCCCTTGAGTCCATCATCCAAGTCGTTGATAAAGATGTTGAATAAGACTGGGCCCAAGACAGAACCCTGTGGCACCCCACTAGTCACTCTTCTCCAGGATGAAGAGGAACCATTGATGAGCACCCTTTGGGTTCGGTCAGTCAGCCAGTTACAAATCCACTGAGTGGTAGCATAGTCAAGACCGCATTTTACCAGCTTCTTTACAAGAATATCATGGGGCACCTTGTCAAATGCCTTGCTGAAATCAAGGTAGGCTACATCCACTGCGTTCCCTTCATCTACCAGGCTTGTAATTCTGTCAAAAAACGAGATCAGGTTAGTCTGACATGACTTATTTTTCAGAAATCCATGCTGACTATTGGTGATCTCTGACCACTGAATTATCAGCTGAATCCTATGAACCATGAGGGGAGATCTGCTTGTCCAATGTGGGATTTTCTGCCTCCTCCTTCCTACTGCAGCCTCCTCAAAACGGCTCCCTAGGGTTTTGCAATCCCTCCAAAACTTCACCGGATGCAGCATAGGCGGTTGCCACTGGGTGATTTGGGGAGAAATGGTCAGAAATCAGATTGTTGGATCCAATTCATTCAAAGAACTGCAACAATTCTAAGAAAGAGCTACTGTCACCCACAGCAATCCAGTGCAACACAAAAGTACTTCCCCATGTCGTTCCATGGAGCACTCCCAACCCTGTGTGATGTGGGTGGGGAAACAGTCTAGGGCACGGATAGGCAAACTAAGACCTGGGGGCCTGATCCAGCCCAATCGCCTTCTAAATTTGGCCCGCGGACAGTCTGGGAATCAGCATGTTTTTCCATGAGTAGAATGTGTGCTTGTATTTAAAATGAATCTCTGGGTTATTTGTGGGGCATAGGAATTCGTTCATTCCCCCCACCCCACCCCACCCCCAAAAATATGGTCCGGTCTACCACATGGTCTGAGGGACGGTGGACCAGCCCACAGCTGAAGAAGTTTGCTGACCCCTGGTCTAGGGTGCTCACACACACATTGCTTCCATGAATATGTGGAGAGGAAGCAAGCACCCCACCCACAACATCCACTTGCGAAGTTTGAAAAGGGTAGTCTGCGCATGTTTCAGACAGTGTGTCAAAGGTGTATACTATTTTGTAGACACATAACCCAAACTTTTCCTGGTGCAAATTCCTTTTCCTTCCGACAGCAAAGCATCCAGCTAATGACACAATTCCACATTCGTTCCACTCTTCTGTCTTATCTTTTCGCTGCACTGGAGAGCCTTCTGCCTTATCTCAGAAACAAATGGCGTCCAGGACAGCTTTAAGCAGCAGAGACATTTATCTGCCTGACATGTGTTTCCCTGTTTGTTTTCTCTAGCCTTGAGACACCAGCTTTGACAATATTTAGCTGTGTCAACTGTGGCAGGCTGCTGAGCCTACTCACTCCAGAGGTATGAATCAAATTCTTTGGTACATTCATCATATACTGGAGTAAATAGAGGCTCATCAGTGCTTCCTTCATCTGATATGAAATGAACTCTACATATCTTTCAGGGAGAGGAGTCAAAGGTGGGAAGTTGTCTTTTTTAAAATAAAAGATAAAGCTTTGGCCAATCTACAGCATTACGCTTCAAGAGTTACCAGGCAGAAAACTTTTCTTTCAGAATTTCAGTTTTGTCATGAACACACTGAGCACATTTAGTGAAAAACCTGTTGATTAACATGTTGATAATCAGAATACTGAAGACAAGTATTATGTTTACATTGTGTCACACTGATATACAGATGCTAAGATATCATCCTTTTGAGGATTCATTA
This sequence comes from Podarcis liolepis, assembly GCF_965112155.1. Lineage (NCBI taxonomy): Eukaryota > Metazoa > Chordata > Lepidosauria > Squamata > Lacertidae > Podarcis > Podarcis liolepis. Next base: position 95,395,053 of record NC_139555.1, on the reverse strand, counting down.
ATTTTATCCTTTTGGGGACTTCCTGTTCAGTCTGACCAATTTTTTTCTATTTTCTGTACAGATCAAACAGGTATGTGAACTAATTATGTGAATCAGCTAACATGTACACAGATCACCAACCTGGGATAAGACAAACTGTATGATTTTTTTTGCTTCAGGCAGATGATTACAACATTCAGGCCAGGCAAGGAATGGGAAACCTCCAATTATTCAGATTAAAATTAATCCACAGCATTCTGAAGTGGCTAACCACACTCCCTGAAAGTTTTTTTTTAATGCAAATTGGGAAACATTCATTTATTTAAATGTTTATTTGGTCACCTCATCACTTAGGTTTGGGGTAAAGAGCTATGAAATAAAGAATGATATCAACCGTCAGTTAGCATTTATTAACATGAGGCAGAAGCCCTAACCACCGACTTAACCTGGGCTCCTAAACAACATCTCAAAGAGAAAAGCTCTTGCAATGTTTGCAAAAGATGCTGAGGTTCTGAAAAGCCTTCAGTTGGACAGAGTTCCAAGTAAAGGAAAAACCTCTCCAAATAAGCTTTGCTGTTAGAATATGGGCAGCATGGTTAAAAGAGGTCCAGATACTGTAACGGGACACACAGAAGGCGGTCACTTTCCATATGGAACAGAACAGAGCAGCTTCACATTTCAAACACAGGTTGCAGCAGAGCTGGCTTCTCCACAAAGCAGAATGAAGAGGAGATGTATCAGGAAGAGACAGGTTTGGGTGCGTGCATCCTCCTTCAAAGTTTACAAGTTTTACAAAGGTAAACAACAGAGGAACATACTGTAATGCGTCAGCTATGGAAAGTATGCAGCTGTCCAAAGTGTATATATGAATTTGAGTACCTGAATGGATATGATTTATCAATCGTAGGAGGAATGATCTAAAATAGCACACTCCCTCCCTCACAAAGCGACGCATGGGGAATGACAGTGTGAGGAAGATGCGTGAGGGGGACCCTTTTCGTTTAACAAATTTATACACCAACAATACAATACAAAAGTGCAACAGCTTTCAAGTGCGACAGTTAAAGCACTGGGAGAGAGGGTGGCTGGCTGACCATAAAATAATAATAATAAAAAAAATACAGATGACTGAACTCAAAACACATCTGCAATAGATTATTGTAGCCACCGTTTTGGAAACAGTGGAAACTTGTTGGCTTTGGCTGGTGAAAGCACCACAGCCAACCTTGCTTGTTCATTTGGCAGGTATAAAGATGGTTGAACAGAACAGGGGCTATAGCAGGGCAGGAACAGAAATCTGCAAGATTAGAATGCTGGCAACAAAAATATCAGGAACACAGACTTCCCAATGGTGGGGGGAGGAGGCAAATGTGAGGCACTGCCTTCTAGCTGCTGGTGGGGTGTAGCGAGGCATTTCCTCTTTCTTAACAACGTCAGAAGGTTGAAACACATGCTACAGGCATCCTGTGCCACTGAAAGCTGCATCCCCACACAGAGGTTCCTCCCTTTCCTCTCACAACATTTAGAAACACTTGGCTGTGTTGTAACATCACCACAGTCTTCTCCCACTCCACATGGCTGCCACCGACAGGGGTGGAGGAATGCGTGCAATGATGTCACAGCACAGGGTTATGTGCTGGTCATTGTTGCGGGGGAACACACCTGACAGTGGGTGCCATTTTCAGAGGCAACCTTATGTCATGCATCACCCAGTTGTATCACCTAGGCTAAATGGAAGGGTATCATTGCACACTAGTTCTTGCATTCCATGTATTCCCAACACTTAAAGGGGAAGCGGGATTTTATCTCCGCTTACTGAAATTTCCTGAGCATTTGGTGGGCAGGGCAGAGAAAAGAAAAGGTGGAGAGGTTGGGCTCCAACTCTGCCAGAACAAAGTTAGAATGGAGTAACCTACACAGGAGGCAAGACCATGCTTTGGACAGACTAAAGAGATTGCTTTCGCAAACACAGAAGCTGTCAGTTCTCAGAGAGAAACAGAGCTGTAGAGGAACAGAACAGGCAAGCTCCCTTCCCCAGCTGGCAGCCACAAAACAGAAGTGCAAGTGTGAAGAATGGGACACGATAAACTTTTGCAATATAGGTTTCTTTGGAGCGCTGCAGTGTTGGGATGTATGTATCATATACACAGACACATACTTCTTTTCAAATCTGCACAACAATTCAAGCATGTGAAAATGTACTGGCATAGTCTGGAGAATTTATTCTGCCTCCGCCCACCACAGTGGCAACATATTGTCAAAGAAAGGATTCAGCGGAATTCAGGATGCCGAGTTCAAGAGATGTGCATACAGTCCGGACAGGGATGCAGAAGACACATACAGCTCTGCCTACAGTTAGTTAATGAAGCTTAGCTACCCAAGAGCAAAGCAAGAGGATAAGTTGGTGGTTCAGGCAAAAGTCTAAAAGGCAGAAAAACGCAATATATACTCAGTTCCATCATTGAATGGTGGTGCACCTTTTGGTGAGCCACTGTTAAAGAGTTACAGCTAAAAAGAATGTTTTGTTCCTTTTGGACCAGCACCAACCACTAAACCCACCTTTCCTCCATCCCAATCACGTATTAGCAGCGCAGCTGGAGTACAGATAACCTGAAATCAGTTGTTCATACTTAAAAGGTTAAATATATTCTGACCATGTACATGTTCAAAAAAGAAAGAAAAAACACCATACACAGCCATGTATCACAGATTTTTTTAAAAAGAAAAAAATGAGAGCAATCCTATGTACTCTTACCTGGCAATAAGTCCCAATAAGTTGTGAGAAAGTACAGGATCAGGCAGCACTGGCATTGACGATATCGCACATGCAACTACTACGGAAGCACATCTTATTAGATGCGAGTGCCTGTGATGACCAAGCCTACTGCTAGTTGCTGTACAATGGACACTTCAAAATGGTTAAATTGAAATAAGGAGGACAGTAATATCCCGAGTGGAAAATTTAGGAGCTAGGAAACCATGATAATGAAATACAACATTTAAATATAGATTTGAACTATAAGCAATCTGCAGAATACAAATCAGCAAGCTTCATTGATGTTTGATCATACCTTTTGTAATACTACTAACCTTGAATGATGCCACTTCAAAACTAACTCCAGAGAATAGGCAGTCTTGTTTTATTTGCATGCATCACTGGTATTTGACAGAGGAATATTTGCTGAAGTGGCCTTTGGCTGTTAAAATGAACCACAACAGCTAGCGCTGCAAAAACCCACAACCCCCTAGCCCACCCCGTCCACATTTCCTTAAGAAGCTTCATTTGTGCTGCCAAGAAGCAGAAGAGCGCTGGGCTTTGGAGTCACCTCTAAGAAATGTCTCTTTCCATTACGATCCGGCGAAAGTCCTTGAGGCTGAGCCGTGCAGCTTGTTCCTGTCTCTTCTGAAGTGCTGCTGCTGCCGCCACTTACAGAAGGCGAACCTTCAGGCTGCTCCGTAAGCCTAATTGCCGCCTGCATTTGCTTCCCTAATTCCTCTATCAGTTTCCCGGGAACAGATGTAGATTGCAAAGGAGCCTTTGATTTTTCATTACTAGCATCTAACGTCAAAGTGCCTATGTCTCGCCTTAATCCATTACAGTCAATAAGCAGGGCTGTCCTCTCCTCTTGGAGTGTGCTTTGTAAAGGATTTATTTCCCCATCTTCGCTGGCTGAGGACTCTTGTTCATCTGAATCGGAGTCTCCTGTCTCATATGATGAAGTGCTGCTTGAGTCTTCAGAGTCACTCGCAGCAGCTCCTTCGGAGGGAGGCAGCTGCGGCTTGGAGACGTCTGTGCCAGCAGCTTTTAACTCCTTTTCTTCCTCTTGCACGAGAAGGGCCGCTGCTTCCAGCTCGTCAAGCTCGAAACCTAATTTGGCCTTGCTCAGCTCTGCTTTCTGCACGCATTCGGCAAGGGCTGCCAACTTCTTTGACCTTTAAAAGGAGGAGAGAGAAAGAGAGAGAGAGCACATACATTTTGGTTACACTCTGTGCGGCTGACAGATACAAAGATTATCAAAAACCAACAAACCTCAGTGATGACAAAACTGTAACTGGGGTTGCCCAAATTCCCAGAACATGCAGAAACTCACAACGCACTCCATTTAACTCTTTCCAGACCCTCAGCACCACATTATGAAAGAACACTTCTATCTGAAGATTTGATTAGCTGATATCCCTCAAGTCATTGGGACAACATGAAGCTGTACATCTCTCTAGCCTAGAGCATTCACAACACTTTAGCAAAATGCAAAAGTTATGTCAGAAGATGGAACAGAAGGAAATAGCTTAAAGAGAAGATCACTTCCTTCTGATGAGTTCCTACCACTATTAAAACTGGTTTTGAGCCTGATATCAGACTGGGGTTGGGTGGGAACTATTAATCTGCAAGTGTGTATGTCGCCAGTGACTTGGGCTTGGAAACAAATATCTGTGGGCTCTATTTTTAATTGGATAGGAAAATGTGTCCCACACCTTCTTGTGCTTGTATTATCTAGATGAAAAATATGTCAACCTGGTCTCTTTTTACCACCACCGCCTATGATAGGATAAGGCAACCCGGTCAATTTCTGTGGTAAACGTCATGCAAATAAATCGCAATAAGCAATAATTTGTACAGCCTGGTAAATGGTTTTGTTCCCCTCGGTTAGGAGATTGCAAAAGGGGGAGTCTGAAAGGTGAATTCTCACTGCTCCAATAGACTGCATTTGACACAGCAAATTTCAAAGGTTGCAACGGAATCTCAACTATACGCTCCGAGACATACCATAACGTAACAGACGTTGGTGTTTACGTAAGTTGTTGTTAATGAATCAAACAGTAACTCAAGAAATGGTAATAAATATTACAAGAATACTTTCATTGCAATAGCGCTACTGAACTGTCCGAGGCCACTAATATAGGAAGTCTCCAAAGCCACTAATAAGAGATAATGCTGTTAAATTAAGAATTAGGAGCTGCCTGCCCACCTCTATGGACACAGTGATTAGCATCCTTTTCTGTGCGCAGAACAATGGCATGAAACAAGTGCATGTTTGTGTGGGATGAGCTGTGCGTGTAAGAAAACAGGACAATGTGTCAGAACACTTTAACCCTGCGCCACAAACGGAGGACGCTTTGTTTCATTTGACTTTTTTAAAAAAGAAAAAAGAATGATGGGGATTGATTTAAACAAATTAATGGCTTCAATAAGCATTTAATGACGGCACAGTATCTAATCTGTAACACTTGGATTAAGGGAACCTTACTGCTACACTTGCATGTGTTATTTCCTTTTAACAGAGAAGGGTGCTCTCTATGCTGGCTGAGTGCTTTTCAATACTTTTACAGAGGTCAAACGGAGCAAAACGGAGCTGCAATTTTGGCCTTCGCCGAATGCAACTATCCGCTTTCCGCAGAACCGGAGCTGTGCTCCTTCAGTTACAGTCTTCCCCATCTCACAGCAGAGCACCTCTCCAGGGTCTCAGACACTAGTTTGTCTCTGCTTTGCTACCTGAGATTCTGTAACTCAAAGCACCAGGAGCTGAACCTAGGACCTTTTTGGATGTGCTCTGCTGCTGAGTTACAACTTTGCCTTTAATAGCCTTATAATTGGGGTTGAGCTAAAACATTCTCCCGGAACCTTAAAAAAAAGGGAAAAAAGATGTTGCTTTGCTTCTTGGAATGGAAGCAATTTGGGAAAGGGTTAGAGCATTTTTTTAAGGCAACTGCTTGTCCCCATCTTTACCACACACTTTAAAATACAATTCCGATAGGGGATTTTTTTTTTTTTTAAGGCATGCACTGTGTGTTATACTGAGTAATTATCCCCCCTGGGAACTAGAATATAAAGATCTTTAAAATCATTCAGCTGAGAGAACAAGCACTTTAACTTTCGCCTCACAGGAGTTGTGTATTACATTATCAGCTGCTCGCTCTGGTGTCATTGTGTCATGCCTCGCAGGTTAGCAGGGTTTGGCAGAGGAAATGAAACCCAGTCAGTTACGGCAGGATTTATAGCAGACCTGCTGTTGCAGGAAGTGGTGAAAAGTTGATTGATAGCCTGAGACAAAGCTCTACTGCAAAAAAAAGCACACCAAAAAAAACACAGGATGCACGGCTGCTATTTATACCTGGCTTCCCTTTCTTCCTCTCTCCCTCCTTGATCCATATTTCATACAACTCTGCTGCTTTGTTGTTCTCTTCATTGTGTAAAAAGAAAAGAGGAGGAGCCTTCTAGGAAAGGATATATTTTTGGCATTCTAGCAAAGCGGCAGACTTCCCCATTTATAATTCCCAGGAGAGGTGACGTCTCCTAATTATTGTCCCATAGCAAAGTTATTTTAAAAAATCAAAACCCTCACAGTAGAAACATCCAGATGCCTTTGCCAACCTGCTGCCCTCCAGATGTTTTGGACTGCAACTCCCATTAACATCTTGAAGACACTTGGCTGGCCAGGGCCGTCCTCAAAGCCGCAAGGAGTACAACCCAAATCCTTTAAATCGCAGACACTTTGGCATATTTGGGCAAAGCACCTGCTTTTGGAGAAAGTTGGAACCGCATGTGCATGAGGCTGGTCAATAATCCGTCTTCCTCAAAGCAGGAGGCAAAATGATAGTTCAGTCGGTAGAGGAGCAGATTCTTAAACCTCAAGGTCACGAGTTTGAGTTGCACATTGGGCAAAAGATTCCTTCACTGCAGGGGGTTGGACTAGATGACCCTTGTGGTCCCTTCCAACTCTACAGCTCCATGATTCTACGACCTTTTAGCACTGTGGTTTAAAGTAGCTGTGTTTTAGAAGCTGTACGCCTTCTTTCTTGACAATTTGGAGAGACGGTGCCATCTGTTCATATGTTATGGGTGGCAAAGTCTGCATCTAGCTCGTCAAGCCACTTCTATTGGTTCACCAACCCTCAAAAAAATCAGGCAGCCCATCCCTGCTTTTCCTGGCAAAGGCACCTCTTTCCCCTCTGGCAGGGCATCCTGCAAGAAAGTCTTGGTGCTCAGATGGGCAGGGTATAAAATAAGAATAAAAATAATTATTAAACAGGGACAGAGCCTTCCTGTTAACCGAGCACTAAGGCCTTCTTCCAATGGTGTCATGCCAGAGGGAGAAGATGTGCCTTTGCAAGGTTAAGTGGACAGCTTTCCTCTCCATCCCAGTCCTGGGCTCGGAGGAGAGGTCCCTCTGCTGATCAGCAACAGAATGGAGAGGCTGTCTGAATGTGTGTGTGTGTGTGTGTGTGTGTGTGTTACTATTCTTTATTGGCTTTCCTAACCACCCTTCACCATAAGGTCCCAGGGCAGGTTGTTGTTGTTGCTTAGTCGTTTAGTCATGTCCGACTCTTTGTGACCCCATGGACCAGAGCACGCCAGGCATTCCTGTCTTCCACTGCCTCCCGCAGTTTGGTCAAAGTCATGCTGGTAGCTTCGAGAACACTGTCCAGCCATCTCATTCTCTGTCGTCCCCTTCTCCTTGTGCCCTCCATCTTTCCCAACATCAGGGTCTTTTCCAGGGAGTCTTCTCTTCTCATGAGGTGGCCAAAGTATTGGAGCCTCAGCTTCAGGATCTGTCCTTCCAGTGAGCACTCAGGGCTAATTTCCTTAAGAATTGAGAGGTTTGATCTTCTTGCAGTCCATGGGACTCTCAAAAGTCTCCTCCAGCACCATAATTCAAAAGCATCAATTCTTCAGCAATCAGCCTTCTTTATGGTCCAGCTCTCACTTCCATACATCACTACTGGGAAAACCATAGTTTTAACTATACTGACCTTTGTTGGCAAGGTGATGTCTCTGCTTTTTAGGATGCTGTCTAAGTTTGTCATTGCTTTTCTCCCAGGGCAGGTTACAACGATATAAAAATACAGACCCTGTATCAGTTAAAACAATGTATAATCAGAAGAATAGGGTGGATGCTTAAATATCTCTCTCAGATGTCAAAGGACAGGGCAATGAGGTATGATGAAAGCTATACAATGAAGATGCTAGACACACCTATGAGGACGAAATTCCACAGCTTCGGGGCTTCATCAGAGGGTGCCCTCTCCAGGGACACCATGTCCCAAAGCTCTGAGGGTGATGGAACTACCAAGAGGGATCTCTTTGCTGATCTTAACACCTGAGAGGGACTGTAGGGAAGGAGATAGTCTTCCAGATATTTGGGGCCTAAGCTGTTTAGGGCTTTAGGGGGACATAGGACCTTCAAATCAGGCCTGGAAGCAGACTGTCAACCACTGTAGCCATTTTAAAACAGGGATTGCATGAGTTATAAAGTGAACCCTGGCCAGTACCCCTGCTGCACTTTGGACCAGTTAAAGTTTCCGAGTCATAGTTAAGGGCAGGTTCCATGAAGAGCATGTTAAAATACAGTGGTACCTTGGGTTACATACACTTCAGGTTACATATGCTTCAGGTTGCAGACTCCACTAACCCAAAAATAGTGCTTCAGGTTAAGAACTTTGCTTCAGGATGAGAACAGAAATCGTGCTCCGGCGGCGCAGTGGCAGCAGCAGGAGGCCCCATTAGCTAAAGTGGTGCTTCAGGTTAAGAACAGTTTCAGGTTAAGAACGGACCTCCGGAACGAAGTAAGTACTTAACCCGAGGTACCACTGTAGTCCATTCTGGAACTTACTGGAGCATGGAATGCAAAGGCCAAGTATATCTCTAGAAACCAAGGCCATACCTGTGCCTCCACTGACAATGTTGGAGCCACACGATGAAAGCGTACTCTCTGTGCATGGCTTGTTTGTGTGGAGAGTATGCATGTGCATGCTCTGGCCATGCCACCACTGGCATGCAGTTTTCAAAAGATTGACCCAATCCTCAATGTGGCCCTCAGGCCTAAATGGGTGGCCATGCCTGTTGCAGGGGCAATAAACCTTGTGGTACGTTCCCATTTACCACCACTTAATTCTTCAGCCCACTCTCTGATCCAAGCAATGCAAACCTTGGAACGTCTTGCCATGGTCCAGCACTATGAGAATGAATCCTGCATCTGCACACTCTGCTAATCCACTTAATTATTTTGTGACCCCCACATTGGCAAATTATCGTTTGTGCTTCGCCTGCAAACGAGGAGTGACTAATTAAGCTGAGCACACAAGGAACGGTGGTAGCCTGCTTGCACAGAGCTTGTCGTCCGGGAGCACCAAACCACTGCTTGGCGTTATGTGTTAATCCACCCACTGTGTCCAAGACAAGAAACCTTCTGTTCAAACAAGAGCTTAGGCGTAAATCTAAGGGGAAGAAATTCAGTCTGTATGCACCAGAAACACCGAACGCACCACTGACAGAGTAGCTCTCAGATGATGCAACTTGGGCATCGAAGTGGGAGAGGGTGCAAACTCTGGCGTGCGCAAAGAAACCACAGAGCAACACCCACACATTTCAAAGGCAAGCAGTCGTGTTATCAGAATGAATATTACATGTGTTTGGCTACCAGCCAGATCGGCAAGCTTCAGAACTCCAAAGCGTTAGAGCAGTTCACAGCCCTGGCTTCCAGCCAGGCACACAAATTACTCACTCAGAAAAGGACGCTGGCATTTATTTTCAAAGATATGGAAGTCATTCCTTGTCTCTCAACTGGGCTGAAGGAGATAGTTGCGAGGCCGTATTTGAAGTAGAGATGCATCGTGCAGCCTACGCAAAAAAAAAAGCCAGCGCTTCTCATCGCGCAAGAATCCCCTACAAGGATCCCTTTCCCTGCAAGCGAAACTTCTGCCGTTTAAAAAAGAATAAAAGCGCAACTACAGAGCCAAGTGGCTGGAGTAAACATTCTGACAAAGGCAGTTAGACATTGTCAAGAACTGTTCTTTCGGCTGCAGTCCCTGGAAAGAAGAATCCTTGTCAGAACAAGCTTCTTGACATTCTGGGAGTTTCTTGATGTCGGGCATGCTTTCCAGCAAATGCGTTCCCCAGGCAAGCAGTTGCCAAAGAAAAAGTTTCCCTGTTCTGGTTTCATGGTACCTGTTTTTCTAAAGGTTCAGTGAAAACAGTCACCCACAGTGACAGCCAGAGCGTTCGTCCCCTTACAGGCAAATCTTCAGCTCTAATTGTACCACTGCTGCTTTTCTCTTCTCGAACCCACACCAAACTTTTAACTTCTTGCTTAAGAGGGTTTATATCCTGCTCCCACTGGCACCTGCACTCTCAGTTTCGGCTTCTCCCCCCACCCCACCCCCGGCCTACTAGTTAGCTGCTCCCTCTGGAGAGATCTTCCCTCTGCCGTATCTCTTCCCACAATCCTCCTCTGTGTGTCCCCCCATCCCTTTTGAAATTTTCTCAAGATAAGCAGTTCTGCCTCTCTCGCTCTCCCCCCCCCCCCCCCGGTGATTTAATTGCTCTCTCCACAGAGAAGTACCAACAACCAAACTCCCTTTGAGAAACAAACACTTACAGCTTGGAAATGCTTTAACTCTGTTCACCAATTAACAGAATATTGCTATATTCTGGGGTGGGGGTGGGGGAAGGCTTTAGGACAGGCATCCCCAACCTGCGGCCCTCCAGATGTTTTGGCCTACAACTCCCATGATCCCTAGCTAACAGGACCAGTGGTCTGGGATGATGGGAATTGTAGTCCAAAACATCTGGAGGGCCAAAGGTTGGAGATACTTGCTTTAGGACAACAAGCTCTTATGTTGGCATCCATTAAGATACTGTAAATTCACAGAAAGGGGTGGTTGTAGCTGGGGGTGGGGTGGAAGAGACACACTGATATTTTACAAAAAGTAGGTGGTAATAAAGAAACTTAAGTCTTGTTCTAATATCTCCTGTGTCAGAAGATGTCATGACCTTGATTCCTGGTCTTCAAGGGATGAGGATTCCCAAAAACACCCCCACCCCCATGAGCCATTTGTGTCTGTGCCGTGGTCTGAGGATACAGCACTGCCATCCTTAGAACTGGAGGACTCATCATAGGATAATCATCATCACAGGAGACCCAGTGAGACCAGAGTCTCCCTTATTCCGTTAGTGAGTGAAGGAGCTAGATGAGGTCCTTTAACTGAAAGGGCACCTTCCTGGGGGACTGGGGCTTACAGTAGGGATGCTGATGCAGCAGCAGCAGCAGCAACAACGGCTATATAGAGCTCAGTCTGTTTGGTACATGCTGAAGCAACATCAGATTTCTGCTCTCCCATAGCACAACCTGGACCCTACCCTGCCTTCAGCCCAAGCCAGCGTCGTATACCCAGCCAAAGCCTGACCTTGACAGATATCAAAGCTCCCCTCCAACAGAAAACACCTTAAGTCTCCCATAAACATGTTCCACTTCCTCTGGATCAAATACTTACATGTGCAAAATATAGTTCAAAAAAGTTTGTTGCGCACTGCTAACTTTCCCTGCTTAGTATCTCACCCAACAGCTGGAAAACCAAGTTACGAGTCATCTTAGCAAAGGGGCAACTCTATCTTGATCTATCATGAAAGGGAGACCTCCACAGGGGGTTCCAGTGGAAGTTCATGTTATTGGTAACATACAGTTCATTGTCAAGAACTGTTCTTTCGGCTGCAGTCCCTGGAAAGAAGAATCCTTGTCAGAACAAGCTTCTTGACATTCTGGGAGTTTCTTGATGTCGGGCATGCTTTCCAGCAAATGCGTTCCCCAGGCAAGCAGTTGCCAAAGAAAAAGTTTCCCTGTTCTGGTTTCATGGTACCTGTTTTTCTAAAGGTTCAGTGAAAACAGTCACCCACAGTGACAGCCAGAGCGTTCGTCCCCTTACAGGCAAATCTTCAGCTCTAATTGTACCACTGCTGCTTTTCTCTTCTCGAACCCACACCAAACTTTTAACTTCTTGCTTAAGAGGGTTTATATCCTGCTCCCACTGGCACCTGCACTCTCAGTTTCGGCTTCTCCCCCCACCCCACCCCCGGCCTACTAGTTAGCTGCTCCCTCTGGAGAGATCTTCCCTCTGCCGTATCTCTTCCCACAATCCTCCTCTGTGTGTCCCCCCATTCCTTTTGAAATTTTCTCAAGATAAGCAGTTCTGCCTCTCTCTCTCTCCCCCCCCCCCCCCCGGTGATTTAATTGCTCTCTCCACAGAGAAGTACCAACAACCAAACTCCCTTTGAGAAACAAACACTTACAGCTTGGAAATGCTTTAACTCTGTTCACCAATTAACAGAATATTGCTATATTCTGGGGTGGGGGTGGGGGAAGGCTTTAGGACAGGCATCCCCAACCTGCGGCCCTCCAGATGTTTTGGCCTACAACTCCCATGATCCCTAGCTAACAGGACCAGTGGTCTGGGATGATGGGAATTGTAGTCCAAAACATCTGGAGGGCCAAAGGTTGGAGATACTTGCTTTAGGACAACAAGCTCTTATGTTGGCATCCATTAAGATACTGTAAATTCACAGAAAGGGGTGGTTGTAGCTGGGGGTGGGGTGGAAGAGACACACTGATATTTTACAAAAAGTAGGTGGTAATAAAGAAACTTAAGTCTTGTTCTAATATCTCCTGTGTCAGAAGATGTCATGACCTTGATTCCTGGTCTTCAAGGGATGAGGATTCCCAAAAACACCCCCACCCCCATGAGCCATTTGTGTCTGTGCCGTGGTCTGAGGATACAGCACTGCCATCCTTAGAACTGGAGGACTCATCATAGGATAATCATCATCACAGGAGACCCAGTGAGACCAGAGTCTCCCTTATTCCGTTAGTGAGTGAAGGAGCTAGATGAGGTCCTTTAACTGAAAGGGCACCTTCCTGGGGGACTGGGGCTTACAGTAGGGATGCTGATGCAGCAGCAGCAGCAGCAACAACGGCTATATAGAGCTCAGTCTGTTTGGTACATGCTGAAGCAACATCAGATTTCTGCTCTCCCATAGCACAACCTGGACCCTACCCTGCCTTCAGCCCAAGCCAGCGTCGTATACCCAGCCAAAGCCTGACCTTGACAGATATCAAAGCTCCCCTCCAACAGAAAACACCTTAAGTCTCCCATAAACATGTTCCACTTCCTCTGGATCAAATACTTACATGTGCAAAATATAGTTCAAAAAAGTTTGTTGCGCACTGCTAACTTTCCCTGCTTAGTATCTCACCCAACAGCTGGAAAACCAAGTTACGAGTCATCTTAGCAAAGGGGCAACTCTATCTTGATCTATCATGAAAGGGAGACCTCCACAGGGGGTTCCAGTGGAAGTTCGTGTTATTGGTAACATACAGTTCTGTCTCTTGAAATTGCTGGCTTTTTGAGAGAATGGGCTAGTCCAACTGGGTGGAGAATTACCAACTTCAGTACCGCTGCAAAAATCAGGTCTTCCCAGGACACAGAAGTGTTGAATAACTATCACCTAGTGGCTAATATCACCTTCATGGTCTCATACAGGAAGTGTGTGGGGGGGTGTATTCCCCAGCTCTGCTAGCCAAGGACAATTTTAACTAGAAATTCCCAGAATGGAACCTTGGACTTTCTATATGCAAAGTACATGCTCTGTCATTCAGCCACAGTCACTCCAAGGCTCTGCCAAAGCTGGCAGAGATCAGTTTCACAGGAATCGCCAATCTAGCCTTTTTGTGTTGTTATTGCACACCCGCCCCTGCCCCAGCCTATTTCCTTTAAGTAAACTGACTGCGTAGCATGATGAACCAAGTGTCAGGAATATACTTGCCAACTTAGAAGGAAAGCTTATTAGCCCTTGTGATCTTTGCCAAAGGAGCCAAGCACAGTGGAAGCAACTTCCCAAGAGAGACATTGGGGGGGGGGCGGGACGACCACAGCTTGATAACCATTACGCACAGAAGAAAAAAGGCGAGAAGATGGGAAGTGAGAACGTGACCCTAGGCAGTTTAGTTAAGATACATATATACATATATATAAGATACCTATAAAGCAAAACTTAGGTAAACGTGCCCTGAAGTTTCAAAGCTCTTTTGATAAGCATTTAATTTAGGAAGATTAAAGTCACTCATTTTAATTCTCCCGTGTGATTAATTGAGCCTTGCGATTACATTAAGGTGTGCTCGTACAGTAAGTACATTTGTAGTAATGATAGCTTATTATTATGCCAAGAGTGATCCTACATAAACAAGCATAATAAGGCTTTTTCAAAGTGTTGTGCATGGTAATTATCAGTTGTCGTAGTGCCAACTGCTTAAGGAAAATGTTTAATTGCAAGCTAAATTGATCGTATGCATGTTTTTATTTAACACACAGCTTCGGGGAACAGACAAAGCAAGGGAGGCAGCATCTCAGAAGTTGCCCACACACCTGGAGTGACAACTGATAGGGAAGGCTACATTCCTTTGCTGGCGGCCTAGTAGTCACCCTGCTTTCTTTCTGTTGTTTCTGCTAAATTTTGTCCAAGAAGTTCTTAATCCTCCATGATTTGCATAGTCTTTGAACATCAGGTGGCAAAACAATTTAGTGCCTCTTCTTATTTTATACAATCCCAGCACAGCTCATCTAAAGAGGCAGGGCAGATTTCGATCTAACATTTTTTCACTGCACAGTGGTGTTTGGGAGGGATGCCTATGAAGAAGTGCAAGTGCAAATAATAATGTCACAATGCAGATATATGCGCAGGTAACATTTCCCATTTGCTACCATTCCAAAGCTGGGGGGGGGGCATGAAAAAGTATCATGTTTGAATCTGCCTATACAGAAAGATAACTTTGTATTATATACTGGTTCATTGCCTCAATTTCTGTAGGAGTTGTGTTTTTTTTTAATTATTATTTTTTAAGTGTAGCTCAACAAGCATGGTTTAAGACAGGAGTCAGCAAGGTTTATCTTGCCTGGGCTGGATCAGTCCCGAGGAGATCCCTCTGTCGGCCAGATCACGTGCGTGCGTGAGCGTGCCCGCCCACGATTTTTGGTGTCTGCCTGTGGAAGTGAGTCCCCACACCGCGCTGCGCTGGTTTAGCTCAGCATGCAAGCAGGCCACTCAGTTTGGGGGCGGCTCGGGGGCCAGTCAAACAACCTCCGCGGGCCGCTTCCAGCCCATGGGCCTTAGGTTGTTGACCCCTGGTCTAAGAGCTTTCTATCATCTAGGTTTATTGCATAGTAAAAACCTAACTCCTTTTTTATTTTTTATAATGCATATTAAGGAATTCTCAGCATCCTTTTGAGTATGAGCATCCTAGCTGATGGTTAAAACTTGCACATACAGATCAGAGACACATCCTTGTATTCAACAATGGGTTGTGCAAATCCTACTAAAGTGAAATTTCCTTACAAAACTCATCACAGGAATGCAACATCATGGCAACCCAGCGTGGTGTAGTGTTTAAGAGCAGTGGATTCGTAATCTGGGTAACTGGGTTCGCGTCTCCGCTCCTCCACATGCAGCTGCTGGGTGACCTTGGGCTAGTCACACTTCTCTGAAGTCTCTCGGCCCCACTCACCTTACAGAGTGTTTGTTGTGGGGGAGGAAGGGAAAGGAGAATGGTAGCCGCTTTGAGACTGCTTAAAGGGAGTGAAAGGCGGAATATCAAGTCCAAACTCCTCTTCTTCTACTACTTAGAAAGGTTTCTTATGCACATATATCATGTCTAATCTGTAGTGTGTGTGTGTGTGTGTGTGTGTGTGTGTGTGTGTGTGTGTAGGCAACTTCTGCTGATATCATGCACTGATGTAACTGCAAACAACAATACATATTGTAAGATCCAAGTAACATGCCACTGAAAAACAACTATTAAATTCATTTTCCACTGCAGTTAAACATCTTGGCAGGATTCACCTACAGAGCAAAAGATGCCTATTACTGTACCCTGCTGAATTGGAGGTATGGCTGAGGCCAAGATCCTAAACAATCTAACTCACCTTCCAACTAAATTGGCTTCCAAGATCACTTGCAAAATGGATATAACTTAATCCAAGGGCATTTAGTCTCCCTGCTGAAGCTGGAAGATACCCTTTGGAGATTCACTGTACTGGGGCTTTGTAGGTGGAGGAGAGAACGGGGAGAGATTTTGCTGTCTTTAGCAGAATGTGCATCATCTCTGTGAATAAAAAAAGCCTTAGTTCTTCTCAAAATGTCCAAAAAGCACACAAGCTCTTCAAAACTCTCAGGCTATCATACGATTAAGCAGAGAACAAACACTACAGTGGTACCTCGGGTTACATACGCTTCAGGTTACATACACTTCAGGTTACAGACTCCGCTAACCCAGAAATAGTGCTTCAGGTTAAGAACTTTGCTTCAGGATGCGAACAGAAATCATGTTCCAGCGGAGCAGCGGCAGCAGGAAGCCCCATTAGCTAAAGTGGTGCTTCAGGTTAAGAACAGTTTCAGGTTAAGTATGGACCTCTGGAACAAATTAAGTACTTAACCCAGGGTACCACTGCATTCCCTTTCAATGTATACCAAGGGCTAGCGTGCACTCACATACAAAACGACACCACACTGTGGTCATCTGTACAGCACATGGTTTTACAAGGAAGTGTTATTTAATTTCTATGTACCCTGCAGGTGACCAGCCAAGGAGTTCCTGCATTAGCAAGAGAGGGAAGGTTGACATGCTGAACTGATCACTTTGCTTCTCCATTAACTACTCTGCCAAAAAAGACTTAACAGCTTTTAGCAGAACAAAGGGTTGGAAAGTGACCCATCAGAATTGCAGAGCGGGATGCTTAAAATTCAGCATAATTGCTTCACCTACAAAAAGAAAGCTGGCTAGACAAGATTATTTCGCACACACAGTGAAGGATGTCAGAAGAATAAATCTACCTGGAATCTGGCCTGCTTACCACCTGGGTGCAAAGATCATGCTTGCTCAATATTTCTGGATGTCCCTGCAAGTCCTCTGCCTTCACGGGTTTTAATGCTGTTGCATCAGCATCTTGCTGCCCTCTCACAATTTAAACCAGCCTTCCTCAACCTCGTCCTGAACTTTTTGGACCACAACTCCCATCAAACACCTTATTACAGAGGCACCCCTTTCTCTTTCAAAACTGAGAGTTGCCCTTGTTAAAGGCTTCCCTGGTGTTTTCGTAAGCTTCTGTGAAGATATTTAGGATGGTTTGGAGGTCATCCTCTCAGTGTGCACACACTACGTTGTCATCAGCATACTGAAGCTCTATGACGGAAGTTACGGTAACCTTACTCTTTGCTTTCAGCCTGCTCAGATTGAAGAGCTCTCCATCTGTTCGATATATGATTTCTACCCCAGTGGGGAGTTTCCCTTCGACAAAGTGTAGGATACTGGCAATGAAAATAATGAATAGAATTGGGGCAATAACACAACCCTGTTTAACACCTGATCCCACTGTAAATGGTTCACTTTGAGAGCCACTGTTATCTGCAATTGTTGCTGTCATATAGAGAATTGGCAAATCCACACTGTGATCAACTCCCGCCTGGGAACCCATGTCCCCACTGTGGAAGGACGTGTGGATCCAGAATTGGCCTCCACCATCACTTACTGTTAAAACCGTGTTTATGGAAGACAATCTTACTTGGCTCCGAGTGATTGCCAAGGAAAGTGTTTTTAGATCTCAAGGAAGGGGAAATCTCTCTTGTTGGAACAAGTAAAGAGCTACCAATGATAAAAAATAATAATATTAAAGCTCATTTTTACATCCAGACAGAGCCAAGATGTTCATTTCTGCACTAAAATTCTAAAACATTTAAGTGGTGAGGGAGTTAAGACCACACACCTTGGAAATAAAAATTTCTATACACTTTAGGGGCAGTAATTGCAGACAGATGACAAGGACCGACATCAATTTAACTACAGAAGGTGCAGAACTAAAATACATGAAAAGCTCAATTATGCTTCAATAAAATATAGACGATACCACAGATGGAGTGTTGAAGCAGCCCCACTCATCCAGGAGCAGCCAGGGTCAACAACATAACAGATAATGAAACAGAAAATTCAGCCACTTTTCAAAGGGAAGAACTCCATAAATGAACCAACAGAACCATTTTATGAGCAGCACTTGAAATACAAAAATGCTTTACAATTGAGTATTTAACTGTGTTCCGACAAACACACACACACACAGAGAGAGAGGGGGAGAGAGGGAGAGAGAGAGAGAGAGAGAGAGAGAGAGAGAATATATCTCAGGCTTCAAAACTCCCTATGTTACTGAAGCATTTCTTCTCAAAAGGTAAAAGCCTTGAAAGGTGTGCCTGGAGAGACAGATCTTCAGTGACTGCATTTTTAACATAGATGTCTTAGCAGATATGCTGTATTTCAATGTGCTTCCTCACAGCTTCAAGGTTATTTCTAATTAACATCTGAGGTTGCCATTAACAAGCTTCAAAAATAATAGATGTAAATTTAATCATACATGTATGTGCCATTTCTCTGCATGCACATGTATGTGTGAGTGTGCTCTGCTATATTTATTAGGAACTGAAAGTACGCTCAGTGTAGAAGACTTAAGACACAAACAAAATCGATGCATTCTTTTGTCCACAGCTGTCAACCTTCCCTTTTTTTGCAGGAAATTCCCTTATTCCAGCACCGTTTCCCGCTGCTTCCTGCTGCTATCTTGGATTGTTAGATATCCCATAGGCTGTCCCCGGGACAGGTGAGGCTGCTGATCCCTTATTTTGAGGCTGCTGATCCCTTATTTTCAAAACTGAAAGTTGACAGCTATGCTTCTGTCCCAAATGCAGATGCGTGTGGACCTCTGTTCTACAATTTCACAATTCAGAATCACAGTTAATACCAAGGGCTACTACGCACTGCATAAGCACTGAGACCCGTCTCCGGCTTCCTTGCGAACACATGCAACATGATGTGTCCCATGGTAATTAGCTAGACTCAACAGGAACTTCGCCTAAAGGGTGGATTAGTCTTTCATGGTATTGTGTACACAAATTATACACCATCTGAATACCACTGGTTTTATAATTGCAGCTTTTGCTAAGTGGCTGTGTAAATATCATAGCTGCGGAATCTTGGAAAGGAGAGCTCCTGCATCTGTTCATTATGCTCGGCGCAGTGATGCAATGCCCTCTCACTACATGCCGGCTTGGTCTAAAGGGGATGCCAACAGCAGTGATCAATCAGCAAAAAACCAGACTGCGCTGCGTTGCTGTCGTCAATGGTATACAGATGCCATTTACCACAGGGAGCTTCCCCCAAGCACTGCAAAGCTACTTCTGAACAGTACATCATTTCCTCTAGCAGCAAACTTGGGTGGTGAAGTGTTTATTCAGCCTGGAAGTGAAATGGGGCCACCCAGTGCTTTTTTTCTAAAAAAAAAATATTTAGGGGTACTCTCATTTTGACTCAAGAAAATCACTATTTTATTGTTCAAATTGGGAAAAATAAATACAGTGGTACATCAGGTTAAGTACTGAATTCATTCCGGAGGTCCGTACTTAACCTGAAACTGTTCTTAACCTGAAGCACCACTTTAACTAATGGGGCCTCCTGCTGCTGCTGCACTGCCAGAGCACGATTTCTGTTCTCATCCTGAAGCAAAGTTCTTAACCTGAAGCACTATTTCTGGGTTAGCGGAGTCTGTAACCTGAAGCATATGTAACCTGAAGCGTATGTAACCTGAGGTACCACTGTACAGTAAATGGACAAAAGTACAAAGATTCAAAAAATGTTTAGGGGTATGCGTACCCCCCCCCCCAGAAAAAAAGCACTGGGGCCGTCCAAAAATACAGTACTGTTTCCTACATACTTGGGTACTCTGTAGAAATGCCTACATTTGTGTTTTTGTTTTTTTAAAATTTAAAGATCCAGAAAACTCCAATATGAGTTCCCTTGGGGTACTGCTGACAGCAGCTGAGTCAAGAGAGAGAGAAGCAGAGGGGATCGGTGGATCCCTAAAGAAACAAGAAGTTAGGCAGACTGTTTGAGGTACACTTATTAAGTCTACATTTGAGAGCAGTTAAGACAGTGAATGTTAGGGTGGCAGTTACAAACATTGGTATTTTTTTAAAGGATCATGGGAGGATGGGGAGAAAACATGTGTTCATGACCCTGACATCTCACATCCTGGTGAATTTGAGGGGCAGGGGGTAGAGAAGATAACTGTCTTGCATTATACAGGGATGTTTCAGAAAAAGAAATTATCCAGAACTGTCTCTCCCTCACTTCAGCTTTACAGCAGAAGGCGACCTGTCACAGTGAGAAAAAGAAGTGTCATTGATCCCTTCCCATTACTGAAACATCCCTCACCTCAGAGAGTCAACACTAGAGAACGCCTGTTTCAGGCTTTCTGTGGCCCTGACGCCACCCGTCTTCTTAGGTGCTGGGAATACACTGCAACCGTGGCGCAGTTCCCATTTGTCCATCTATATTGCAAACCGAATTTATAACAGAAGTGACAACCCAGGGGCACAACCCTTGCCACAAACAGTCGTGAGCATAAGGCCCTCACGTTCAGGCCTATGTAAAAAGCCAAACCGAACTCCTGCCCCAAGAAAAAAGCTGGATTCTGCGAGCAAGGGTTCCACTTGCCACACGAGTCACGATGAGTGCTCTGCCACCCTGCGTGAAGCATGGAAAGTCTTCCTCCTGAGACTGAAGCTGGGAAAAGGGGGCAGGATAGCATCGTCACAGCTGTGCTGTCCTTCTGAGGCACTCTGCGCGCCGAAGCCGAATGGTAGGAGAAAACAAAGAGAGAAGCAAAGAAATACTTTTTCTACTCGTGTGCCATGGATATGCAGATGGGTTCTCTCTTGTTCCTGAGAATTCCACAGCATTTTGGGAAACAGGGGAAGCTTGCAGTGTCACTTCTGTGCTGAAGCTTGATAGCTGCATTCCCAGGGACGTGGGTGGCGCTGTGGGTTAAACCATAGAGCCTAGGACTTGCTGATCAGAAGGTTAGCGGTTCAAATCCCCGCAACGGGGTGAGCTCCCGTTGCTTAGTCGCCGCTCCTGCCAACCTAGCAGTTCAAAAGAACGTCAAAGTGCAAGTAGATAAATAGGTACCACTCTGGCGGGAAGGTAAACAGTGTTTCCGTGCACTGCTCTGGTTCGCCAGAAGCAGCTTAGTCATGCTCACCACATGACCCGGAAGCTGTATGTCGGCTCCCTCGGCCACTAAAGCGAGATGAGCGCCGCAACCCCAGAGCTGGTCACGACTGGACCTAATTATCAGGGGTCCCTTTACCTTTACCTTTTTACCTTTCCAGAACAACAACAAAAAAGGCTTGCTTGAAATTTTATTTAGTCACTAGAACATTGCCATTTTAATTGAGGCACAACAAAAAGCAGGGGATCCAGAAGGCCTTGCACCAAATGCTATAGGCGATTTGAATCAGCCTGGCTGTTGGGACCCACTTCCCATCTCCAATGTGGCAAAGTAGCTTGGCCGCAACGCTTCTTGAAAACACCTGTCAAGGCACCCCTGGAGAGAACAAGTGGCGAGTGGCTTCCCCACACACCACTGTGCGCCTCACGCACCAAGGCCATTCCCTGGAGAGCTCTCCTCACACCAAGAGGCTCATCATGAGGTTGTTCAGCTGGAGAGCACTGGAAAGGCTGCAGTTCAAGCGATGCAGAGCTCCAAGTATTTGACATCTGACGCATAAGATGCATCCGTCAAATACGCACATTCACTTTCTAGTGTTTGTCAAAGCCAGTACAAGAGAGAGAGAGAGGCCCTTTCGACAGAAGCTAATCAGCAAGTGGAAAGAGTAGCAGGAAACAGAAGGTACGGATATTGAAATGGCCCAATTAATGGACCTGGCTCTTCCGGTTCTGGGAAATGGTATTTTTTTAAAAAACAACATTCGCAGCCTTATCAGAAGCAGAAGGGGGGAGGATGCAGGCAACGGCAGTGCATTGCAAATAGCATTACTTACATACAGGAAGCCGGAATTAAATTACTAGAGCATCTTGGGGCAAATGACAGTTCCTCAACAGGGCAGGATAACAAGCAACACAGTAGATGCGAAACCTCCGCTGGTGGTTATCAGCTGTCAAAACAATGACACGGCCCATTCCACACTGTACACAAGAGGTCTTGCAAGGAAGAAAGAAGCAGTAACAGAGAAGAGCGCCCAAAGAGGTAGCTGAGCATACGAGACTCCTGTACGGACTATGAATAAACGACATTTATCCCAATTATAGTTTCCCCCCCTCCTTTCCTTGAGTTGGTAAGGTGAAGAGATACTGGTAGCAGGAAAGGACAAGGTGCAAATGAATGCTAGAAGTGAACTTGGTGTGTATAAACAGGAATGAGAATATTTCAGAGGAACCTATCGTTATGGTCTGAAAATGAAATGTCTGGGTTCACACTGGAAGCCAATTTTCTCCTTCTCTGCGAGCTGAAGTGACAGCAGCCCATGGAAGAGGAAAAATCTAGTTTTCTTCAGCATACTGTGACAGGGACACCCCTCCCGCCCCTCACAAAGGGCAGCAGAAAACAACAGGACATCACACTTTTTCTGAGGCAGATCTTACTTCAAATGAAACATGTGATATACTTTTCTTAAAACGTTTTTAAAAAAAATGTTTAAAATGCCAATTCCAAAGCCAAATACAATCCATCACCCCCACGTTTTGCAGGTTTAAAGGGGGGGGGGAGTCTGGCTGTGAGAGCTACAACAACAGTAAACTGAGCAGCCCTTCATGATTCAGCCCCCGGTGTGTGAGCCCATGGACAGAGGAATACCTCCCTCCATTCAGTAGCGCTGGCCCTCTCTGCAGCTGCAGATATGGTACAGCACCGCTTGGCTTTTCTCCTTGCAGCAAAGTAAGCACAGCACCAGGCAGGAGAAAGGCTGGAGCGCAGCAGGCTGACTGGCTGAAGCAGCCTTTGCCTAGAGGGTGAGAAGAGAATTCATGGGTGGGTGGATGAAGGGAGGAGTGAAAAGGCTGGAGGCAAGCAGAGGCTGGAGGTCCCAGAGGGCTAGCTGGAGGGGGGGGGGGAGGACCTGAATATAAAAAAGAGAATGAATGAATGAATGAATGGGGAGGAGGAAGGGAGAGGGAAGGCATGTCCCCATGCAGGCAGTGGTGCCAAAAGTCTGATTAGGGATCAAACATCATCTCTTCCTCCATTAACTCCGAATGTGCAGAACTTCAGAGGCTCACTTCAAGTAAAGCATCTACACAAGATGCTAAAGGAGGATAAAATGCTAAGGTGTGGCATTTATTTTCATAATCTGGACAGGAAATCTCTTAAAGTAAACACACCCGCTGGGAATTTATAGTCCACACAGATGTGTGCTATGAAGAGGAGCCGAGTGGGAGAGGGACCTGGAATACTAAATGCTTTTTTAAATAAAGAAACCATACCACTCCAGTTTTGAGAGAGAGGCACACTTTTACTTGGGCTTTGGAAATGGCTTGATATTGCCCCCCCCCCATGTCAACAAAGTCCAAAGCCTGGCAGCCACTCAAAGGATGCAGCGGCAGTGATGCCGTTTCCTGGCAGTGGGCTGGCCACTGCTGGAAGGAGTGCTGGACTTGATGGACCCTCTGCCTGAGCCAGAAAAAGCACGTCTCACGCTTCAGCAGTGCAGCAGAAAAATATTAATAACGAAAGAGATGACTCATTCAATACACAAGCACACAAAAAAAGTACAAACTCTAATTAAACTGCAGTTATGAGCACTGGTTTCGGGAATAAATTTTGTTTTGGAATAGTGTTCCATCTAACCAAGGGTGCAATTAAGTTGTGACAGCAGCAAGGCCTAAGCCAGGTCCCACCAATTCTCTAGGAAGTGGAAAGGTGGGGAGAGATTTAAAGAGCAACACTACTAAAACTGTTCTTTTCCTCCAAGTGAGAGTCACTTTCAGCCTCTTCCAGTTTTAAAGTGTTGTTGTTTAGTCGTTTAGTCGTGTCCGACTCTTCATGACCCCATGGACCAGAGCACCCCAAGCACTTTTGTCTTCCACTGTCTCCCACAGTTTGGTCAAACTCATGTTTGTAGCTTCGAGAACACTGTCCAACCATCTCATCCTCTGTCGTCCCCTTCTCCTTGTGCCCTCCATCTTTCCCAACATCAGGGTCTTTTCCAGGGAGTCTTCTCTTCTCATGAGGTGGCCAAAGTATTGGAGCCTCAGCTTAACGATCTGTCCTTCCAGTGAGCACTCAGGGCTAATTTCCTTAAGAATGGATGCATTTGATCTTCTTGCAGTCCATGGGACTCTCAAGAGTATGTTTGTAGCTTCAAGAACACTGTCCAACCATCTCGTCCTCTGTCGTCCCCTTCTCCTTGTGCCCTCCATCTTTCCCAACATCAGGGTCTTTTCCAGGGAGTCTTCTCTTCTCATGAGGTGGCCAAAGTATTGGAGCCTCAGCTTAACGATCTGTCCTTCCAGTGAGCACTCAGGGCTAATTTCCTTAAGAATGGATGCATTTGATCTTCTTGCAGTCCATGGGACTCTCAAGAGTCTCCTCCGGCACCATAATTCAAAAGCATCAATTCTTCAGCGATCAGCCTCAGTTTTAAAGTGCTGCACTTTAAATCCCACTCTCTACTTTAAATTGGATTGAGCATCACATCCAGCATGACCCTTAAGTGTGCATGTGGGATCTATGCGCATGTGCGCGCGCACACACACACACCCTTATAAGATACAGGAACTTCCCAAGCATATTTCACATCTTTCCTATCAGCACATGTATGAGAACAAGCTCTAGATTCTCAGGCGTATGTTCACAGGTATGTGTCATGACAGACTAAGCAGTAAGAGCTAACTCATGATCTGACTTATGCTCTCTTTTAAGTGGAGAGGTCGGGAGAAATGAGCAGGAGGGGAAGTTCAAATTGCCACCATCATCCCATTGAGACTTTTGCAAATTCCTTTCCAGAAAAAATATTGGCCAGCAGGGGCACTGAAGTAGATTCTGGACAAAGAATCACGTCAAAATGACACAGAA
This sequence comes from Podarcis liolepis, assembly GCF_965112155.1. Taxonomy (NCBI): domain Eukaryota; kingdom Metazoa; phylum Chordata; class Lepidosauria; order Squamata; family Lacertidae; genus Podarcis; species Podarcis liolepis. Next base: position 95,370,342 of record NC_139555.1, on the reverse strand, counting down.
GATTGGGGCTTGCATGTCAGCTGATGAAATATAAGAAAACTTATTTCCTTTCTAGGACTGACCATGATTTAAAATGTAGCTGTGCTCCCATGACTGATGCCATGACATTCATGGTAGGTAACTGGGAAAGGGTGGGGGAGAAGCCACAACAAAAAATGTATTTTTTCTGTTCCACGAACCTGGCATAATCTTGATCTTTTTGGGTTCACAAAACGGAGTCCTACAAAATGACAAATGGCAGGAGGTTCTTCCCCGTTCTCTCTCATCCAATGACACAAACCTGTCTATCGTAATATATTATCGCACGGTCGTTCCTCTGGGCGTCCGCAGGCTGTCTCAAGTCCCAGGCATTAGCTTACAGCGACTCGTGGCAGCATGGGGAATCCTTGTAGAAAGAGCTGACAGTGGAGGCACAAAATCCCCATTCCCCACTAGAAGATTATCATTTCAATATAACATCAAAAGGACTGTGAGAAAGGAACATTTGCCCTTCCTTTCCGTTTCTGCTCACCCCAGTTAAGCGGCTGATAGTAGAATCGCTGCCAAAGGGTGTCAGCTACTGACAAGGCTGCGAACAGAACAGAAAGATGCTATTTGCATGGAGAGAAGCTTCCCCTCTTTGATCACAGCTGCAAGCCGCACCTGCTTAAAAAGGCAGCAGTTACACAGGCTACATGTCGTCCCTGTAGTCAAAACAGAAGGAAACAGCGGAGAAGTGCTGACTGAAGAGAGATGACACGAATCGCTGACCCCCCTTTCTGCAAGCTGATAGCAAACGGCTGCCTGCCCTGCAACTTCAGAGAAATCAAAGCGAGAACCCAAAGGGAGTGAAGAGCTTTGCTTGCATCCCCTCTCTCTACCTGTGGCAAGGTGCATCGCTCAGACACAGCCGCAAGGAAGAGGAACTGTGGGGAAGAGGGAAGATGATGGAATGAGCAGCAGGGAAGGAAGAGGAGAGAGATGGAGCATCAAAAGGAAAATGTGAGCAAACAGCTGGGAAGGGAGCTTAAATCCTCCCATCTACCCCCTTTAAAAGCCATGTCACACAGGGTTGCTAAAGCACATGATAAAGGGCACTTTCTGGCATCCTAGACTTTTCTGTCGCTCCTTCCAGCCTGCAGGGCAAACTCTATTGTTGTTCAAAGCCTGTGCGCTGTTGTACACAGCCTCCGTTACTCACAAAATGCTCTTGGTGCAGTTGCTGCTTTTACAGATATATTATGGGGACAGGGTGTAGATATGGTGCATTGTACTTCAGGATAGAAAGGGAAACTAAAAAGGGAAAGCAATGTGGTTGGAATATGGATAGGTCGGGATAGGGCATTTAAAAAGGGGGGTATTATATTCAGCTAAGGTATCTAAAGTAGACCCATAACAAGTATGGAACTAAGTTAGATGACACAACCTTGATGGCAGAAAGTGAGGAGGAATTAAAGAACCTTTTAATGAGGGTGAAAGAGGAGAGCGCAAAATATGGTCTGAAGCTCAACATCAAAAAAACTAAGATCATGGCCACTGGGCCCATCACCTCCTGGCAAATAGAAGGGGAAGAAATGGAGGCAGTGAGAGATTTTACTTTCTTGGGCTTCATGATCACGGCAGATGGTGACAGCAGCCACGAAATTAAAAGGCACCTGCTCCTTGGGAGAAAAGCAATGACAAACCTAGACAGCATCTTAAAAAGCAGAGACATCACCTTGCCAACAAAGGTCCGTATAGTTAAAGCTATGGTTTTCCCAGTAGTGATGTATGGAAGTGAGAGCTGGACCATAAAGAAGGCTGATCGCCGAAGAATTGATGCTTTTGAATTATGGTGCTGGAGGAGACTCTTGAGAGTCCCATGGACTGCAAGAAGATCAAACCTCTCCATTCTTAAGGAAATCAGCCCTGAGTGCTCACTGGAAGGACAGATCGTGAAGCTGAGGCTCCAATACTTTGGCCACCTCGTGAGAAGAGAAGACTCCCTGGAAAAGACCCTGATGTTGGGAAAGATTGAGGGCACAAGGAGAAGGGGACGACAGAGGATGAGATGGTTGGACAGTGTTCTCAAAGCTACCAGCATGAGTTTGACCAAACTGCGAGAGGCAGTGGAAGACAGAAGTGCCTGGCGTGCTCTGGTCCATGGGGTCACGAAGAGTCAGACATGACTAAACGACTAAACAACAACAACAAAGTTAGTCATGCCCATTCATTTCAATGGGTCTGCTCTGAGTAGGACCAGCACTGGCTGCAACCCTATGCAATAGTGCTGAAGTGGTTCCAAGGGTTGGTCTAGAGGTGGATGATAAACACTCCAGAAAGCCAGAGTGAAATTTGGACCATCTTGGCTGTGAGTCCTGTGGGACCTGCTCCAACCAAAGAACATTATTCACCCTTGATTTGCCATTTCATCAGAATCCATGACTGTGGTTTGTTTCTCCCTATCATGATCACTATTCAACCTTAAAACCATGGTTTGTGGCTAGCTTGTTTAGAACCCCGGACTCAGAACTAGTGGGAGGCTGAGCTTAACCACAACTTTATTGTTCATTTTTTCTGTATGCCTCAGGAAAGAGTAAAGCAAGAGCAAACTGGGCAGCATACATTCGGCTCATGCACAAAAAAATCAGGATAAACTTCAAACTCCGGCTTATTGTGACATGTGGATGTGGCCAGCTTTCCTTCTCTTTCAGATGGGATTCTTTCCAAATCCTCCTGGACTCTGCTGATAACAGGCCTGATTAGATCATGTGGCCAAAAGTCACTCAGTTAACTTTATGGCTGAGAAGGGTTTTGAACCTGGGTCTTCCTGACCCAAGACCAATGTTCTGGCCACTGGCTCTCATAGATAGCTTTAGAGAAACCCCACAACAGAAACCTAGAATTGCACTTACCTAGCCCCCTTTGTACACTAGCAAGTCAGGTAGAACACGAGCTTAACAACACACTCTTAAGGACAATTGCTAGGCAGATGAAAAAGGCAACAATGCCTTCTATCAGCCAGGGGCTTTGAAAACTACCCTATCCATGACCAAAGGCCACCCAAGCAATAAATAAAGGACAAGCTTAACACAGCATGTCTTCTCCAAGGCATAAGCAGATGTGATGCGACGTCCTGAAAGTGCTGCCAGCTACAGCGATGTTCTGCTTGTAAGCTGCGCTAAGAGGGAATTACAATAATTGAGCCTTTGGGTCATGGAGGGCTGAGCTGCCGCTGCAAAGCCATCACGGGATAAAGCTGAGGCCTTCGTGGATTGCACTATATCCGAAGCATATCTGTCACTCAGAGGCAAACCAACACTCTGGGGCTGCTGCAAAAGTGACACAGTCAGAGGCATCACCAAGGGCATACTCAAAAGGATTTCATGCAAATCACTAAATCGCCTTTGGTGCACACATTCACAAAATATACTGTGCGTGAAGACACATGTGAAAAGATTCTAAGTCTACATTCATGACTTCAGATAAGAGAGTCACTACATTACCGTTACTTTGAGTGAAACAACCTATATTGAAAGCTATGTAGTTTTACGCAGACAAACCTAGACTGAAAGTGAAAAGGTCCAAATCTAGCCAAGGAAAAACATGGAGCCAGCCTTGGGAAGACATGTTTCTTCCGCCTCTGCCAAGAGAAAATCCAACGGCCCATTCCCTTCCCTGCCTGAATTTTAGTATTACATGGACCCCAAAGCTAACCATGGAAAACACTAGTTGTGTTTCCTCTCAAACAGGGTTCGATGTCCCATTTCACCCTAGATTAACAACAGAGACATATACTGCTAAATAATAGTGAAGGCAAGGAAGGGAAGGGAAGAGAGGAAGGACACGGTCCCAGGCTGGTCTATGGTCTATGAACAATAAACATGACACATGCACTGGATTGATGCAACCAGCGGTCATGAAAGGAAAGACTAGTTCCACATCGTATTAGAATTTCGTTATTACCATAAAGAGAAAGCCACTTTGAAGGTTTAAGTCAGTGCACTCTTCCCACTGATCAGGAAAAGAGAGATATGTTTCTGTCCTGGAGCATGAGATCTAGACTAAGGAATACGGTTTTCCTTCAGCGAGGGACCGGGTCATCTTAAATCACCCCAGAGGGAAAGAAACTGGAAGGCTTTCACTGCACCAGCTTTGGTGGTCTTCTTGATCCAAAGCAAATGAAAAGCCAGCCTCTGCACCCTCACCTCGATTTTTTTGCAGCTTGTCTATTATATAGCATACCTGCCGCCTTTCAAAGATTTTCATAACTCAAGAGGGATTCCAGAGGCCCAACAAATTTATGTAAGTAATGAGAAGGGAGAGGGGGAATAAAAACCAAGCACTTAACGGAAGGGCTGGATTTTCTTTATCTATGACAGATGTCCAGCATTCCCAAAGCAGCATTTAGTGCCACTTCCTAAATACTTGACCAAAAAGAAAAAGGGAGGAAAAAACCCCTGACAAATTAATTTTAATTCTATTGTGAAAACTAAAGCAGTAACAAGGTTGACAGCAGGGGATGTTATAAGCTCGCTTAGCAGGAGGATCAAGCAAAGTGGTGACATGCTGCATGACCTCAGGGGTTAAAGATGCAATTTTCCATCTGGCCGCATCTGGCTTTTCAACATAAAATGTTGACGACACCTGCCGAGATGCCTGTATGAGCTGCCTCCGCTGCTCTCTATGTATCCGCTGCAACCTGGGAGAGCCTATTAACAGCTTCCCCCTTTCGTGTTTTGCAGATTTGTGCAATATGGCTCACCCACCCCTAATTGCTGCACTGCATACAAATAGAATGGTTTATGTGGAATGCATATAAGGGAATAATTAAAGCAATAGCTATTAGAAAATTACTGGGCATGCAGTATTTGCTTTATGGTGCAGCATATGCTGAGTCTGATACTGCCAAATGCTTTCTTGAAATAAGTTGAAGGGAGGAGCCGAGAAGAGAAGAGAAGAGAAGAGAAGAGAAGAGAAGAGAAGAGAAGAGATTAGCCACATGCCGTGTCTCAGACTTAAGGATGTTTTCCAGGGGGGATATTACCATATTGACTCAAAAGTAATGCACACTTTTTGAGGGGCCAAATCACGTCGTGAAAATTAGGGTACACATTAGTAGATTTGATGGCGCATTTACATTTGCCAGGAAATACTTATTTGGTTTTGAAAACTGAGGTGTGCATTAGATTCAATGGAGCATTAGATTGGCGTAAATACGGTAACCTTTGCTCATGTTTTACCACAGCAAGCAATACCCGACGTAACTGGAAAGGATATGAATTAGTACTGCTACAGGGATACAACTTAGCACACAGGGGACAAAAATTTACTGGAACCAACTGGGTTTTTTAATTATTAAAAAAACACCCCACTACTATTTACTATCCCACCACCCTCTCCACTTAGCCAGAAACTGTAGTCCTGGCATTTTCTCATTCCACCAATTGTGTCACCATGATAAATTACCTGCCCTCTTAATCTCCTTTTTAGTTCCACTAATACCATGTATTTCAATACTTTCATTCACCTTTTATCCTTCAAATGTATCGTAGCTGGGTATTGGCATGGAACAAACAGACCAGAGATTTGTAGTTAAAAGCTGAAGGTAAGATAATTAATAAATCTTACTTATAATATATGTTTCCTTACAGCTAGGTTATTAGACTTGGTTCAGTAGTTGATGTTATTGTTGCTTAATGGTGTTGATTTAAGATGTCTGGATGCTTGTTTTAGTTTCTGCAGCCACACAGATAACCATAAGCAGCTGCCCTTTGTAAGTCCACCTCAGTAAACTCACAGGCTTGTTCAACAGGCTTTACTTGACATCTTCCTTCTGGACAGGGTTCACAGCCTTACACAATCAGGAACTCGCTGCTTCCTGCGGTCAACTGACAGCTACAGCCACACTGTCCTCAGTTATACCCCAAAGCTGTTGCTGGAAGCCTTCCAACTCCTCTCTTGCAGAGCTTCCTCACTTCTGTCTTCCATGATTTCAGCCTCTAGGCTGATCCCATACTCTTCAGGTATGCTGCTGCTTCAGGTTCTCACTCCAGGCTTCCTTAACGTTTCCTCAGACTGCCCAACTGGCTCTGAAACAGCACTGAGCTTAGCTTTATATACCCTTCGGCCAGGACCTCCAACCAATCAACATGTTTCTGCTCAATTCAAAACCTATAATTATGGGCCAATAGATTTGAATGGAATGTCCACTATGGAAGTGAGAGCTGGACCATAAAGAAGGCTGATCGCCGAAGAATTGATGCTTCTGACTGACCGAACCCAAAGGGTGCTCATCAATGGTTCCTCTTCATCCTGGAGAAGAGTGACTACTGGGGTGCCACAGGGTTCTGTCTTGGGCCTGGTCTTATTCAACATCTTTATCAATGACTTGGATGATGGACTCAAGGGCATCCTGATCAAATTTGCAGATGACACCAAACTGGGAGGGGTGGCTAACACCCCAGAGGACAGGATCACACTTCAAAACGACCTTGACAGATTAGAGAACTGGGCCAAAACAAACAAGATGAACTTTAACAGGGAGAAATGTAAAGTATTGCACTTGGGCAAAAAAAAAAAAATGAGAGGCACAAATACAAGATGGGTGACACCTGGCTTGAGAGCAGTACATGTGAAAAGGATCTGAGTCTTGGTTGACCACAAACTTGACATGAGCCAACAGTGTGTCGTGGCAGCTAAAAAAGCCAATGCAATTCTGGGCTGCATCAATAGGAGTATAGCATCTAGATCAAGGGAAGTAATAGTGCCACTGTATTCTGCTCTGGTCAGACCTCACCTGGAGTACTGTGTCCAGTTCTGGGCACCACAATTCAAGAAGGACACTGACAAACTGGAACGTGTCCAGAGGAGGGCAACCAAAATGGTCAAAGGCCTGGAAACGATGCCTTATGAGGAACGGCTAAGGGAGCTGGGCATGTTTAGCCTGGAGAAGAGGAGGTTAAGGCGTTATATGATAGCCATATTCTAATATATAAAAGGATGTCATATAGAGGAGGGAGAAAGGTTGTTTTCTGCTGCTCCAGAGAAGCGGACACGGAGCAATGGATCCAAACTACAAGAAAGAAGATTCCACCTAAACATTAGGAAGAACTTCCTGACAGTAAGAGCTGTTCGACAGTGGAATTTGCTGCCAAGGAGTGTGGCGGAGTCTCCTTCTTTGGAGGTCTTTAAGCAGAGGCTTGACAACCATATGTCAGGAGTGCTCTGATGGTGTTTCCTGCTTGGCAGGGGGTTGGACTCGATGGCCCTTGTGGTCTATTCCAACTCTATGATTCTATGAATTCTGGTGCTGGAGAAGACTCTTGAGAGTCCCATGGACTGCAAGAAGATTAAACCTATCCATTCTTAAGGAAATCAGCCCTGAGTGCTCACTGGAAGGACAGTTCCTGAAGCTGAGGGTCCAATACTTTGGCCACCTCATGAGAAGAGAAGACTCCCTGGAAAAGACCCTGATGTTGGGAAAGATTGAGGGCACAAGGAGAAGGGAATGACAGAGGACAAGATGGTTGGACAGTGTTCTCAAAGCTACCAACATGAGTTTGACCAAACTGCAGGAGGTAGTGGAAGACAGGAGTGCCTGGCGTGCTCTGGTCCATGGGGTCACGAAGAGTCGGACACGACTAAACAACTAAACAACAAAACTGACTACTTAGATGCTACTGCCCCATACATAAAAGTTGAAACCTTGCCTGCACATCGCTGTAACCTTATAAACAGTGGGCAACTGTGACAGTTTGACTGCCAAATGGCAGGCTGCCAACAGAATTCATATGCTATGTATTATGCATATATTATTTGGCTCTAGCCTGGAGCAAAAGACAAGGGTTTTCTTCTTCACGCAGTTAAATATGTATGCCAAACAGTATTTTAATATAAATTATTTAACAAAATTTATATATTGCTTAATTGTAAATAAAACCTCTAAGCAGTTTTACCACCACCATAACATTAAAACAAAGTTTCTCTACACAGGCAATTACTCTCATCTCCACACCTCCAGTTTTGCCACACAGAGTCATTCCAAATGCTCAGGGACTTCTGACAAGTCTTGAAGTGGTGGCAAAAAGCACCATCTAATACCACCATTTCTGCTGGTTAGCAGGTATAGAAGTCAGTCAGTAGACCAGATGACTATTTCTTTTATCAGAAAACATCTCAAATTAGAAAACTTGAAGTGTAAGTTCTCTTTACACCAAAACCTGGGACACTCAGCTGCAACTAATCCATCAATAGTACTCAACTCTTCAGAGACTATTTCTTCTAAATGCTTACATTTGGAATGCAATTTCGTTCAAGCTGGTTTACTACACCTCTGGTGGGCATGCTCTAAGGCAGTGGTTCCCAATAAGCTAAGTACTGCAGACCCCCTGTTTTTCGAAAGCCAAGCCATGGACCCTTTACTTTTGGAAAAGTTGATATCTCTATCCCAGTTGGGAACCACTGCTCTAAGGCACAAGCTTTCTAAGATATGGTTCTACATTTTATAACATGAAATAAACTTTATATAATCTGATGTTTGCCTTAGTGTGATTTAGATGAAATCAAGAGGAAGGACAACCAACTTATTATTAGTTTGTTGATTGCAACTATTTAGTGATTGCAACTAGAAAGTGAGAAGACTACTCAGTAAGAGAGATTGGATGTAGAAGATTATATATTTTGCGTTCTCATTTTGTATTTCTATGTTGTGAACAGCCCTGTGATCTTCGGATGAAGGGTGGTATACACATTTTAATAACAACAACAACAACAACAATTCATGATTCTCAGTGAGAAAAAGATTCAAAGCCCAGTGGTGGCAATTATATTTGAAACCATGGAGGCAAGACTTGCAAAAGACCCCACAGTTCAAGCATATCCCTTCCATCATTTTTTCAAACACTTTTACTTACCCTCAGCACAAATATGCTTATCCATATTTAGCCATGCCTTTCCTTTCTGCCACAATACTCTTTTGCTTCCAGATTTGCAAGCAATCAAGATTTTTGATTCAGAATAAATGCCTACAGATTAGGTGCCTTTATGCAAAATAAAGACACTGCGTAATCTTTTTTTTTTTTTTTTGTCAGAATTTGGGAGTTCTTTGGTACACAAGATGAAAAGCCTACAAAATATCTCCTCAGCTGAATGAGTTTGTATTGCACTCTGCAAAACGCTGCTTAGCAATTTTACTTTAACGTAGTTAAGCCATTTTCCTGGTTCTCAAAATTGTCACAACACAGGAATTTTTTTAACACTCGCAGCCTGCTTTTGTGTGTGTTGTATGTGTGTGTATATACAACTTGTCTGAAGAAAGCAAATCTTATCCTCAATGTAGAATTCAATTAAAAGTTTCTGCTTTTGCCTTCCAAGAAAACAATGCCATTTGCAATAAGGAATTTGAATACTGGATCAATCATACCAAAAATGCTTTCATCAAGAGAATGACAAGACATAAAACTTACTTGGCTTTTTGAATCCAAACGCAGTAATCTGTGATATAAAGGTCATTAAGAATATATGCAGGATCATTTTCTCGAAAAATCTTGTGAATATCTAACAGACACTTCAGAACGGCACATTTGCCTGTAAGAGAGGAAACCATATGAACACATTTACATTTTTTTATCCCCACCAGCCAGTCCATATAAAACTCTCCTACTTGAAAATCTGGATGGAAGTTGACTGAACACCTTATCAGTAACATGCTATTAGTTGCAGCAAATTATCCCTTTAGGATAAATCAGTGGTTCATGAAAACCTGAGAAGATTGCAGATTGCCAACATAGTAAAAACCCCGTTTATATGTCAGAATTAAGGAAGAAGAGCAAAACTTTAGCAGGCTGGTTCACACATAATGCAAAAACACTTGAAATAGTGGTTTAAAACAAGCTCTGGTTTGAAGGTGGCTCGTTTAGGAACTGAAGGAAGCAAAAGAGGAGGCAAAACCTCAAAAAGGTACTCAAAGGTAAATCTTCACCCAGTAATAATAGTCCTTGTGGGGTGTAAAACAATTAAATGTACTATGTGGTTTGGTTGAAGATAGCCTTCCCCAAAGTTACATGGTAAAAGGTTCTCCTGTCAAAGCAGCGTCTCTCTGGTGTGTACCTATTCCCAATTGCTTCAAGAAATACCTGCAACTTGCAGCAGACCCTGGATGTAACTGAGGATTTAATTCTGGGTTACCTCGCTGACCAACTGTGCTGTGATTTGGCCTCAGACAGGAAGAGGCAGCTTTTAAAACGTGGGTGCCATTCAAAAAAAGGGCTTTGCAAAAGCAGAAAGTAGCAGGCTGAATTTTGTCTGCCAGCATAACCAGTAGAATTGCTGCAAAACGACTGGGCACGTTCCCAGTTCCAAAAAGGAGGCAGGCACTACATGCCTTCTGGAGCTTTTGAATTACCTGAAGAATCAATCAACCTTATAAGAATCAATCCCAGTAGTTACACAAGCATGTCACAATCTCTCCTTTTAAAGTTGGGTTCAGTGGGAGTGTAAGCAAGAGGGGTCAGCAGCATTATTATTATTATTAACATTACTATTACTATTTATGTGATTTATGTAGTGCTCTTCATCATAAGATCTTGGGGCAGTTCACAGGATCCAATGAAAAGACTGGAAAGTGTGTGTGAGAGGCTGCAGGTAAGATGACTGCAAAGAGCTGGCTTTGCCAAAAGTGTAATTCGATGGGATGTGTAAATCTGATGTGTCTCTTCTCTTCTTAGCGAAGAGGAGAGACTGTTAAGCAGAGAAGGAATTCCTTGCAGGGTGAGATGCCTCTGCTCCCAGGCAGGGGGGCAAATTCAGCCCCCCAGACATCTCTGTCTGGCACATAATAATAATAATAATAATAATAATAATAATAATAATAATAATAATAATAATTTATTATTTATACCCCGCCCATCTGGCTGAGTTTCCCCAGCCACTCTGGGCAGCTCCCAATCAAGTGTTAAAAACAGTACAGCGTTACATATTAAAAACTTCCCTGAACAGGGCTGCCTTAAGATGTCTTCTGAATGTCAGGTAGTTGTTTATCTCTTTGACATCTGATGGGAGGACTCTTCACTTGTCACACCCCCTCCTCATCTCCATTTGTTCTCCCACAGGAGGCTTACTTCTTGCCCTCCTTGAGTATTTTTTGCCTGGCTGGAATATGCCCTTGAATTCTTGGCTGTGTATGTATGCAAGTGTGTGCCAATACTAGACCCCTGTACAAAGAAAAAAATTGCCTCTGGCCACATCCACTATTGGTACTATTGGCAGATGGTCTCCCAGAAAGTTGCCCAGATGACAATGTGGCCGTCAGTCTGAAAAAAGCTCCCCCGTCCTGCCTTAAAGGGGCAGGAGAATAGAAACTTGGTTTTTCCATTACACATTGAGAGTAAAGGCTACATCTTGTTTCGAGGGGTTTCTTGCATGTCAGTGTAGGTGCCTAGATATGAATGAAATGCTCAGCTTCTCATAAGGTAGCAAGACCAGTTCCTGCAATTTGGCGGACTGCTGCTATTACAGGTAACGCACCATCTCAAGACTGCTGTGGGCAGAAAAACGAAGCAAGCTTTTAAAGTGAATGAGAGCCCAGTTATACAGCAACGTTAAATTGATTTCTGAAGCGCGAGACCTCTGTACTGCACAGCTTCAACCCACTTCTCCACCATCACTTCCTGTTCTCCAGAGGATTTTTCTTCTGCAAAAAGCAATGCTAAAAGTTCAAATATATCATGAAATGCTCATGGGCCGGTGGGGAGAATACAATCCTACGATTTGTCAGCATAAGCACCTGAATGAAAGAGGGGTAGGGTGGCAGCTTTCAAAGACTTTGAGCCTTGTTCTCCCTTGTAACTCTACATCAGAGTCTGAAAGGGATAAGTAATGGGCGATGTGAGAAATCAAATGCTCCTTGGTTGTATTCGACTCAAAACTCCCTCTGCTGTCGAAGATCCCACGACTTGGAATATCTCCAGCTGGGAGAGATTGAGACGGAACAGAATAGTTGTAAAAGGTTTGCAGAGAAGGAATGTGCTATAAAACAAAGTCCAGGGCTCCCTGCTCACTGCAAGCAAGCTAGTGAGAGAACACATGCACAAGGCTGCAAGTCAATTACTGGCCTAAGAACTAACGAGAAAACTTTGCTCTCCGTTGGGTTAGAGCTATTAGGCCTGCCCCCTTCTCCACCCTAAAGCTTACTGCTGGAAAGTTGTGGAAATCAAAATTTGGCCTACATACATGAGAAAAAGTAATTGTTTGAATCACAGGCATTATTCCTAATTAGACACACTGCTTGAAGTTATGGTTTTTCAGATACATTGCCAAAGAGGCATCTAAAGCAGCCGTTAGCAGAATCTGGAGGAACAAGACTATTCAGATACCGATATACTAAAAACATGGCCGATCACGACTTTGTGCTCTAGGGCTGCATTCAACCCTCATTTACTCAGCTGAAATTATTGGCGATAATTAACATTATGGGCCATCAATTTCAAAGGGTCTCCTACAAGCAGAAGTTAGCTGAACACAACCCCTTGTCTTTCGTGCAAGATCCTTTTCAACAGGGAGATTTATTTGTTTACTTGTAGAAACACCCTGCTTTTCTGAAGGCTGTAGAACAGGTTCCCAGACTGCTCCCATCCAGGCACTGACCAGACCCAGAACTGCTCGGCTTAAGCAGAGTTATTGCCTCATGTGCCTTTGCAGTGATGCTGAGGCGAGTCCAAATAGCTTCTAGCCCAGTAAAGATACAGATCATCAGGATTAAACCCCGTTGAAAGCGATGCAGTGCACCACTACAGCAAACTTTAGCTAGGTTTGGGCCACAGATACTGGGCCACACTGCAAGTTAAACAGGCTGTTTTTAAAATGCAGCCAGAACCAACCACACATCTCTAACAAAAATGCAAAACATATCTCTCCACCCACCACCCCAGTTCCAAATCAGCGCTGTGGTGCAGAGAGAGTCCGTCCCCCCGCCTCAAAGGCTCCTCTCCTACTGAGAATGCTCAGTCCTCTTTTGGTGTGCCTTCACCCTGGATGTTTTTCTCTCTAAATATTTTTGTACTTTTGCAAACACTGAAGTTCATCCAAGCCTGGTGATCCACTCCCCTTGTGTGCAGATGTTGCTCTAGCTAAAGAAGGATTCAGAGAGAGTGACTTTGCGATTAAGAAGGTTGGCAACCAACATGAACGTTCCAAACGTTGTTAGGCTACAACTCCTACAATTCCCGCCCACTGGCTGTGCTGCTGGGACCTTGTTGGCTATGCCAAGACAGGATGTACAGTGGTACGTTGGGTTACATACGCTTCAGGTTACAGGCTCCACTAACCCAGAAACAGTACCTCAGGTTAAGAACTTTGCTTCAGGATGAGAACAGAAATTGTGCTCTGGCGGCGCAGTGGCAGCAGGAGGCCCCATTAACTAAAGTGGTCTTCAGGTTAAGAACAGTTTCAGGTTAAGAACGGACCTCCAGAATGAATTAAGTACTTAACCCAAGGTACCACTGTATTCTAAAAAGATATCAGGACAAAACCACCAGCTTGGTATCAACACATTTTAAGAAGTAAGATACCAAACGCTTGAGGTGAATTGCCAGTCTGGTAGCTACACAAAGTCATGCAACAAGCAAGGTATGTTTTCAGGTTGGATACGTTCCATCTCTGGATCAGGAGTTTGAACCAAATATTCAGCCAAGATTAAATGCTGCTGGTATGTCCCTTTTAGTAAACTGTTGGAACTCAAAACACATTTTAATATTTTGTTGCCTGAACAATAGAATCAAACACACCTAAGATTTCATTTCCTGTTACGAAAGCTCACGAACCAGGCCTGGCATCCTAAGCCAATCAGTATTTCAAGGCAGCAAGCTCCTTTAAAATAAATGGGATTTGCTTCGTAGAAGATGGATTTGGGTCTAGTGCATAGATATACAAAGAAACTAGGGAGAATGGAAAAGTGAGCCAGAACACATACATCACCTACTTTTATCAAAAGTAGTAGTAGTAGTAGTAGTAGTAGTAGTAATTTATTTAAACCCTGCCCATCTGGCTGGGTTTCCCTAGCCACTCTGGGCAGCGTCCAACAAATATTAAAAATACATTAAAACACCAGTCATTAAAAACTTCCCTAAACAGGGCTGCCTTCAGATGTCTTCTAAAAGTCAGGTACAGTAGTTATTTATTTCCTTGACATCTGGTGGGAGGGCGTTCCACAGGGTGGCCGCCACCACTGAGAAGGCCCTCTGCTTGGTTCCGTGTAACCTCCCTTCTCGCAGGGAGGGAACCGCCAGAAGGCCCTCAGAGCTGGACCTCAGTGTCTGGGCTGAACGATGGGGGTGGAGATGCTCCTTCAGGTATATTGGGCAGAGGCCATTTAGGCCTTTAAAGGTCAGCACCAACACTTTGAATTGTGCTCGGAAATGTACTGGGAGCCAATGTAGGTCTTTCAGGACCAGTGTTATGTGGTCTCAGCGGCTGCTCCCAGTCACCAGTCTAGCTGCCACTGCTAGCTATCTAAATCAAACACAATCCTTACATGTGGAAACAAACTAAATACATTCTTCCTACCATAGCTGAAAGCATGTTTTAGCTATACAGGTCGCAGAAGAACATCTGCAAAATTCACAAAATGCATCTGAGCTACTTAATTAATCTATTTTTACACCATCTCTCTCTTCTAGTTTACTAATTATGTCAAAAGCCATTTTAATATTTCATGTCCTACTAACTCGCTAATCAAATGCTTATCAAATTCAACCAAGCTTGTACATGCTGCCTTTTAAAATTAGATCTAACACGACATGAGAGGAAGTAAAAGTGTTAACATGTCAATGTCCTGCTGATCAAAGGACACCGAGCCGTAATGCACTAACATATTTTGTTCCCAAGACAAAAGTCTGCACACACACAAAAAAAGGCAAGCACATGCTCAGGGACCTGGATTCTTTTGTAGTGTTTCCCTAGCAACAGTGAAACTTTTAAAATTCCAAGTTTAAATAGCAATTTAGAGGCCTGGCACAAGAGCTGCTGTGAAAGGCATACTGCCTCCCATATAGCCACTGCTTTTGCTACTCATGTTTGCTACTTGGCCTGAAGATTACAGGGTCATCCACTCTCAATACCATGCAAGAATGCTTCTCACAGGTTAGTCAATTCAAACACCCATCCTAAGCCAAAGCACAGACAGACAACAGACACCACTTGAGCCTTTTCATCGAAGAATACTGAAGTGCAGTTTCTATAACATGACTAATGCAAAATATTTATCCCATCTTGCTTACACTTCTCACCCCAGACCACCACTACAGTCCTAACCTTCAGTAGCAAGAGAGGCCTTCTTGTACTCTTAAGAATACTAAGTTCCCATTCAGAAAAGAAGTTCTAACCCACACAGCTGCAGAATGGTGGTCCCATGTTTCTGGAACACCCTCCCTAGGAAGGTATGTGTGGTCCCTACAATGCTGTCTTTAAAACAAGCTTTGAAGACCTCCTTATTGCAAGCTTTTAAAATCAGTATTTGGGACTGTGATGAATTGTTTTCTGTCTGTGTTAAAACTGAAAGGTTCTTTTTCTGTATTTTTTTTAGGATCTCAACTTCTTTTAAAAAACAGGTTTCATTTAAGTATTTTTGTCCACTCTTGGGCATATTGCAAATGTCAGTGGCTTATTCCTCTAATTGTAGATAAATGTGGGCAGGATTACACCCATTACTTATAGATACGACAGGCTTTCAGTGCACGAGTATTGACATTTTAATGCCAATTATTACTCACTTCTACTCATAATACTACATTTGTAGTAATTATCTTTACACACCATTATTAGGACTATTCTCCCAACTTATTTAGTCAAATAACGTGTCATTAAGTTCTCTCAAAGCATCTGGAAAATCATTATCGATCATGCTACACACTCTTCCTTTCTCCAATGAAATAATACAAGTGGAAGTGGTTAAGAACTCATTTTTGTCAACTATACACTCAAGCCCAAGTTATTTAAATTCCAACCACAACTCCAACAATCATTCAACTGAGCCAATCACATTTCATCTTAACAATGGTTTCCTGGGTAACTTTACACAATCAAAGGAAAGCATTTGCCAGTATGGAAAGAATTAAATCAGTTCCTTTTTGACTTTTTACAATGCTTAAAAAAACACAAAAAACCCCACAACCCACAGTTGAACATTATGAAGAGTAGAGAGACTGGGAGACTCAAAGGGGTACAGTGATATTTTGGTTTCACCTAGTTCATTCAACAGAAGGCTTTGCTCAATGTTACAGGTGGGTTTCAACAACACATTGGGTGTCACTCAACTAAGCATTACTCAGAAGAGACCTACTGAAATTAATGGAGTTGACACAGTCATCTTTATTAATTTCAATAGGTCTACTCTGAGTAAAACTTAATGGATTAACACCCACTGTCAGAATTTGCTACGAGCCAAATAGTCCGAGACATTTCCATCCAATGTATATTCAGGATTATCTGTAGACAAAGGATCTCATGAGGCTCAACACAGGAACAAATCCTACTGCACCGTAGACAACAGTTGGTTGGTTGCCTTGCTTTTGTTCTTGTTTTTTAAACAAGCAAGTCATGTACCATGACATGTACTATGGTGATCTGTTTTAACTATTGCATTTTAATTATAATTGTTGTAAAGTGCTTTGATTTTTTAAATGAAATTGCAGCTTAGAAATATTTTCATAAATAACTTCTGAAAATAAAACAGTAACAGCTAACTGAATTAAACCTGACTTTTAAAATCGATTAAAGGTAAAGGACCCCTGACAGTTAAGTCCAGTCGTGAAGGACTCTGGGGTTGCGGTGCTCATCTCGCTTTACTGGCCGAGGGAGCCGACATTTGTCCGCAGATAGTTTTTCCGGGTCATGTGGCCAGCATGACTAAGCCGCTTCTGGCAAAACCAGAGCAGTGCACGGAGACACCATTTACCTTCCCTCCGGAGCGGTACCTATTTATCTACTTGCACTTTGACGTGCTTTCAAACCGCTAGGTTGGCAGGAGCAGGGACCAAGCAACGGGAGCTCACCCCATCGCGGGGATTCGAACCGCCGACCTTCCGATCGGCAAGCCCTAGGCTCAGTGGTTTAGACCACAGCGCCACCCACGTCCCCATAAAAAAATTGATTAGACTATGACAATTCAGTATAAAATAGATTTGCGCTGCAATCATACTCATGTCGACTCAAAAATAATACTTACTCCTAGGCAAATGTTGCAGCCTTAAGAATGTTTAGAAACAGAAATAAAATGATACATTAAATCCTAAAAAGATGCCCCATGAATAAACCCAGGCTCCTTGTAAAGTTATCTAAAACTATGCCTTTGTGAACAAATGTGTTCACCACACACAAATACCCAACTAATTTGCCATAGCCAAACTGTAAAGATAAAACTTAAATATCTTACCAAGTTGTAATATCGTAATGGTGTCATTTAAGGCCCGAGTCACTAAGCTGAAGTGTCGGTAGAGTGGATAACACATAACTCTTCTCCCAAAGGACATCAGAACTTCCGAAATGCTAGTAAAACTCTGCGTGGAACAAACATTTTTAAAGGCCACAATTACTAGCGGAGAAAACATGTTTACAGTGATACCTCGGGTTACAGACGCTTCAGGTTACATACTCTCCTAACCCATAAATAGTACCTTGGGTTAAGAACTTTGCTTCAGGATGAGAACAGAAATCGTGCGGCGGCGGCGCGGCAGGCCCCATTAGCTAAAGTGTTACCTCAGGTTAAGAACAGTTTCAGGTTAAGAACAGACCTCCAGAACGATTTAAGTTCTTAACCCGAGGTACCACTGTACTTCAACAGTAGTTGTAAGACAAAAGGAAACAGCAGGTTGTTACTTTCCTATGAAATTACAGGCAGTGTTGTCTTGCCAGTGAAATTCCCATTCGGTTTCATATTGGAAAGCCCCTAAGCCTCATCTACAGACCCCATACCATCATCCCCACAGTTTAGCAGGCCACAGGGCATATACCCTGATTAACCGAAATAAGGACGGCTATTAAGTTAACATTCTAAAAACGTCAAGGAGGAATATATTTGCCAATGTCCTGTAAAACGCAGCAAATCATCTGCCCCTTCTGTTCTGGCCACGATGGCAGAGCAATTATCGGAAGCTCTTATTGAGCAGAGTCTTACTTTCGCTTTACTTGACTGATGCTCTCAGCACAAGGACCTCTATTGATTTTATGTTAACTAATACGCCTGAAATCTAAAATATCAGGCTTCTTGTCATCTAACCGGGGAATTAATATATCCCCGCAGCCTAAAAGGAAAAGAAATACCTTCCATCCATTAAGTTTTACAATTGGGATTTATTCATAAATGGGCCCACTCCTATGAGAGACTCTGATTAATTCATATTTGCACTAGTAGTAGATAGGTAGCCGTGTTGGTCTGCCATAGTCAAAATAAAAAATTCCTTCCAGTAGCACCTTAAAGACCAACTAAGTTAGTTCTTGGTATGAGCTTTCGTGTGCATGCACACTTCTTCAGATACACTGAAATAGAAGTTGCCAGACCCTTCTATATAGTGAGAAGGTGGGGAGGGGTGTTACTCAGAAGGATGGTGGGAATGGGAGATAGGCAGATAGCTGGGAGAGCCTGTTGACGACTCTTAACGACTGTAATAGGTCTTACAGGAAAAGGCAAGGGGTGGGAAGGTGAGAAATGGTTTAGTTATGTATAGTGAGATAAGAATCCAATGTCTTTGTTAAGCCCAGGTCTTTTCATGGTTTTAAGTTTGGTAATGAGTTGTAATTCAGCAGCTTCTCTTTCCAGTCTATTTCTGAAATTCCTTTGTAGTAAAACAGCTACTTTGAGATCTTGTATAGAATGTCCTGGGAGATTGAAGTGTTCTCCTACTGGTTTCTCTGTTCTGTGATTCTTGATGTCAGATTTATGTCCGTTTATTCTTTGGCGTAAGGTTTGGCCTGTTTGTCCAATTTATTGGACAAACAGGCCAAACCTTACGCCAAAGAATAAACGGACATAAATCTGACATCAAGAATCACAGAACAGAGAAACCAGTAGGAGAACACTTCAATCTCCCAGGACATTCTATACAAGATCTCAAAGTAGCTGTTTTACTACAAAGGAATTTCAGAAATAGACTGGAAAGAGAAGCTGCTGAATTACAACTCATTACCAAACTTAAAACCATGAAAAGACCTGGGCTTAACAAAGACATTGGATTCTTATCTCACTATACATAACTAAACCATTTCTCACCTTCCCACCCCTTGCCTTTTCCTGTAAGACCTATTACAGTCGTTAAGAGTCGTCAACAGGCTCTCCCAGCTATCTGCCTATCTCCCATTCCCACCATCCTTCTGAGTAACACCCCTCCCCACCTTCTCACTATATAGAAGGGTCTGGCAACTTCTATTTCAGTGTATCTGAAGAAGTGTGCATGCACACGAAAGCTCATACCAAGAACTAACTTAGTTGGTCTTTAAGGTGCTACTGGAAGGAATTTTTTATTTTTTCATATTTGCACGATACTCATAGGGTGAACTTATACAGGTATTCTCTTCCTTCCTCCCATGCTGCAGTTACGTTCAAAGAGAACACAGCTATCCCTTAAAACCCTTTTCAAATTAAAAAGGAACAACACATTAGAGAATGGAGCAGCTTCAACAAGCAATATACCTTAAGAGTCCTTTTGAAAGAGCAAATATGTTTGCCATTCTCCACTAAAGAGTAAAATTAAAATCTGGGCAAACTGACTAAGAAGAGAAATCTTCTTAACTGTTTTGTAGCTAGCTATCTCAAGTTGAGGCTAATCCTTCTAGGACAGGCCATCTCCCCAACTCTTGAATCCAAGAACTTGGAAGGCGTAAAGGGATTCGGCTTCAATTTATTGGCCCACATCCAACCCAAGCAGTCTAGCACCTGAATTGCCTTCCATAATTCGGACGGCATGAATAGATGGAGCTGGGTATCATTCGCATACTGAGGACACCCCACTCCAAATCTCCTGATGACAGCTCCCAGCAGTTTCAGTGAAGATGGTAAATAGCACAGAGGACAAGGTGGAAGTTTGTGAGATGACTACTTTCTTGAAACAGCCTTGAAGGTAGGAGTAGAACCAATGTAATACATTGGCCCGAAAGGAGATTCTGACTAAACATCAGGAAAAACTTTCTGTCAGTAAGAGCTATTCAATGGTGGGATGGTCACCTATGGGAGGCTGTGGACTCTCCTTCCTTGGAGATTCTTAAGCAGAGGTTGGACGGTCATTTGTCATGGACACTTTAGCTGAGATTCCTGCATTGCAGAGGGTTGGACCAAACAGCCCTTGGGGTCCCTCCCAACTCTGCAATTCTCTGATTCTATCACTTCCAGAGCTACTCCAGAAGGGTACCACTGTCAGGCAGGGCAACCAAGGCAGTTTCAGTGTCATGACCAGGTCTGAAACCAGAATCGCCCTCTCAAGTCCTTTGTCCCCAAAGGGGATATTCACTCCTGTGCGACAGTTGTTATAACTGGGCATCTAACACTTTTGGTCTAGGAAGGTCCTCTTAAGAAGGGAAATCCCTGTTTTCAATCTAGCTGTATTCCCAAAGATTTAAAAGATAGTATAACAATACAAATGAAGTTACAAGTAGAGATGGCATTGGGAGAACCAATAAAATACTACTAATCAAAAGCCCACCTAAGAAGAAATATCCACTTCAGAAGGGATAGGGTGAAAGGTAGCAGTAAACCTTTTCCAGATATGCCTCTGTTTAACATGTATTGCCCTATCAACAAACTTGTTATAATTCATCTTACCTCCAGCCAGCACAGAGTTGAACTCAGCTTTCGTATGTTCCATGGAGACTCAACCTGAGAAGGAGGGGTTCAGGAAACCAAATTAGAACACAACACTGTGTTTGTAAAAAGAAACCATTTGCACAGGAACTAAGAAACTGAAAACTGCAAGATATATTGGTTCAACTAAAGCACATTTAGATCTCCTCCATATATTTGCAGATACTATCCAACTTCAATTCCTCTCCCCTTCACCCTCTGTATATTTTGGTGTTAGACATTAGAGAACCATGATGGGGGGGAGATAATTAAGAGTTAGAGCACCTAGATCAGTACTATCTCCCTGAACATGTGTGGCATGTCCATTTCTGGACCTTTATTTCTCCTTACCCTCTACGCACTGTGAACATTTTCCATCAGCCAGTTCTCTGGCTTGAGTCTCTGTTCCAAGTCTTACCTGTCTACATACATCCAGATTTTCTAGGTCCTGGTGCTTCCTCAGTCCTCCTCCCACCCAAACCCTCACCTCTAGCTCTCCGTCTCCAAAGATCGTATTTCCAGGTAACCTGCAACAGGTCTCCCCAAATGCCCATTGTTCTCAAGCACAGAACCACTAGACTAGGATATGCTACAGAAGACTTGGTGCCTTCCCTCAAGAACAGTAATTCTCAACAAATAATCTTTGCGTCCAACAAAATAATGCTCCTGAGTCTAGAAAGCATCCAAGAAAACCTGTCCCCCAGAAAAGAAAAGAAATAAAATAATTCAACATGTGGACAATGAAGATCCCTCAGCTGTTAGCTGTAAAATCATTTCCTCCTCCTTTCCTCTACTGCTAAATACAGCTCAGCAGAGTTGCCGTAGCAGCATCCAAGAGAGAGAGAAGAGAAGAGAAGAGAATACCTCACACTTTGGACTGTTAATTTCAAACAGCTGCCTGGCAAACCACCCTAGTGATATAGCATTTCGGTCCTGCGCTTTCAACGCCAGGAACAAAGTCCGCTTTAAAAGCCCTGCCTCCCAGATGACAGAGAAATTCCCTGTAGCTATTCTAGCGGATCCACTTCACTGAAGTTTCATACAGGGGAGTAGAGGGGAGGAACTCACATTCTTCTCTCCTTCAGTGGCACAGACTTCATAGCAATAAGCCAGAAGTATATCAACTAAGCTCAGATATACTTGATGACAGGTTCTTTTATCAAGCAGGAAAGTTCTGTTGGTGAATTTTCTTAGCTGCTCTTTCTCATCTTCCGTAAAGGAAACTAAAAAAAACCCAAAAAAAAAACCACACACACAGAGGTTATTTTAACACACCATATCCATAGCCACACTAAAAACCACATACTTTGAATTAACAAGGGTAGTATTGATGAGAACTTCTTCCCAAGCCCCAGAATTACTCCTGTGTTAAATTCAGAATTAACCATTTGGCTTCTGCAGCACCTGCTTGCCCGCATCCATTCAGAATTAACAGAAGTTTCTCAACAAAAATACAAAGCAAAACATAAAATAAGAATAAAACATTAAAAGCTTCCTGAAACAGGGCTACTAAATTTATACAGTTGTTTAACTCTTTGACATCTGGTGGAAAAGGCCCACTGTTTGGTTCCCTGCAATTTCACTTCTCGCAGTGAGAGAACCACCAGAAGGCCCTCGAGCTGGACCTCAGTGTCCGGGCAGAACGATGGGGGTGGAGACGCTTCCACAGGTATTCAAAGTGTGTAATTTTTTAAAAAATAAACCCACTCTTCACAGCAGTGGGTCTTCTCAGTAGTGGCGCCCAGCAGATGTCAAGGAAATTTTTCTGACCCGTAAACAACTATCTGACTTTTAAAAGACATCTGAAGGCAACCCTGTATTGGGAATTTTTTTATGTCTAATGTTTTGCAATTTTTAATGTGCTGTAAGCTGCCCAGGGTGGGCATAAATAATAATAAATTCAATAATAATAATAATAATAATAATAATAATTTTAAAAAGACAGTTCCTGTACTCAGGCTTACAATATGAAAGGCCCAACGTTTAGAGGAAAAGGGCATGGGGAGGGAGGAAGTTAAAAACAAACTCGGGTACCTGTTTTTCAAGGTACAGAGTGGTGTCCAACTAACTTGTTCCATCACTGCAAGGATTTCCACTTGTGTAACACAACTCCCGTTAATTTCCCCCATCATGCACACACACCCAAAAAACACACACCAGTTACATAGTTTCCCCAACCTTTTGGAGCAGTTCTGGGGAGGGAACGGGGCACACCTGGGGAGACAGAGAAGAGGGGCAAAGTCCCACCTTGGAAAGGTAAATCCCTGTGCTGAGGGAACAAGTTTGCTGGATACTGCCCACAAAACTCTTATAAAGAATCGGCTCAAATGGAGATAGCTGAGGGAAAGGAGGAACCGAAGGTCAGCAGAGCTGATGGAGTGTCCCTCCTTCCCATCTTTCCCTCTGCTATTGCCAGGCAAAATGGCTGCTCCTAGGTGACAGTTGAGAGAGAGAACACACCAGAAGCAGTTTTGCCTAAAAGCAGAGGATGTGGTAGCAAAGCGTCTGGCAGCAAGGAAGATGTAACACATAGGTCAGGCAAGGAATGTGGCTCAATGATGGGAGAGCATGGCAAAGCTCCCTAGGTTCACTCCCCAGCACTTTTTAGCAGGCCTAGAAAAAGAACTCCCTTTCTGAAACCCTGGAAAAATGCTGCCAGTCAATGGGGGAAATACTAAGCTAGATGGACCGTCAGTCTGTCCTATGTAATTTGCCTTAGATCAAATGAAGCAGAACCACATTATACAAAACATATCCGAGTCTGCTAGTGATCAACAAGTCAGGCTAGCAGTCGATTCCCTAATGCAAGACCTTTGATAGATGACTAATGCAAATGTTTTAGATTTTAAAGACATCCCTTCAAGACGTGTTCCACCCTCGCTTCAAAACTTATTGTAGTTGTCAATTATTTTGAAATCTAGACTGGATAAAGATTGCTCCCTTTAAACAGTCAATGCAAGTACTTTCAGGTATATCCCTTTGAATGTAAATGGCGTCAATAGTTGAGTGAAGAGGGAGGGGGTAAAAACACAGACCAAGCTCTGATTCTTTTCTTTTAACAGATGTATGAAACAGCATAGCAATTACCTGAAGAAGCTGAAAATTAGAAATGCATATGCAAGTTGTACTAAAACTAAAAATCAAAACATGCTGCAATAACTGAACTGCAGACACGATTTTAAGTTGCTAGAGATAAGGAAAGATGCTAATAGAAGGGATATTCTGATTAAAGGACATCTAGAGGAAGAAAAGGGACGCGGGTGGCGCTGTGAGTAAAACCTCAGTGCCTAGGACTTGCCGATTGCATGGTCGGCGGTTCGAATCCCCGGGACGGGGTGAGCTCCCGTTGCTCAGTCCCTGCTCCTGCCCACCTAGCAGTTCAAAAGCACCCCTAAGTGTAAGTAGATAAATAGGTACCGCTTTATAGCGGGAAGGTAAACGGCGTTTCCGTGTGCTGCGCTGGTGCCAGCTCGCCAGAGCAGCTTAGTCACGCTGGCCATGTGACCCGGAAGTGTCTGCGGACAGCGCTGGCTCCCAGCCTCTTAAGTGAGATGGGCGCACAACCCTAGAGTCGGACACGACTGGCCCGTACAGGCAGGGGTACCTTTACCTTTACTAGAGGAAGAAAAATTTATTTTTGTATGTGTGAATGTCAGTACGCCTGCAATTTTTGTTGCTGGGGCATCCCAGTTTAGCACTTTGTGCATTCAAGTGAATGCCTCAATGAAGATCTAAAGGTAAAGGTAAAGGTACCCCTGACCATTAGGTCCAGTCGTGCCCGACTCTGGGGTTGCAGTGCTCATCTCACTTTATTGGCCGAGGGAGCAGGCGTACAGCTTCCGGGTCATGTGGCCAGCATGACTAAGCCGCTTCTGGAGAACCAGAGCAGCACACGGAAACGACGTTTACCTTCCCGCTGGAGCGGTACCTATTTAACTACTAGGTTAGCAGGAGCAGGGACCAAGCAACAGGAGCTTACCCCATTGTGGGGGATTCAAACCGCCGACCTTCTGATCGGCAAGCCCTAGGCTCATGGTTTAGTTACATCTAAATTCTTTCAAGGACTAATAATATTACCAATAATAATTTTATTATTTATATCCCACCCATCTGGCTGGGTTGCCCCAGCCACTCTAGTAATACTGAGATATGTCAAAATGTATTATCAAACCATTCTCAAATGAAATGAAATAAATACCTTAACGGACTGGAGAACTGGGCCAAAACGGAAAATGAATTTCAGAAGGGAGAAATGTAAGGTTCTGCACTTAAGCAGGAAGAACCAACTGCACAAATATAAAATGGGGGACACTTGTGAAAAGGATCTCGGGATCTTAGTGGACCACAAGCTTAACATGAGTCCACACCAGCCAAAAAAAGCAGGGGGAAGCCAATGTTATTCTAGGCTGTGTCAAGTATAGTGTCAAAATCAATGGAAGTAATAGTACCACACTATTCTGCCTTGCTCAGACCACACCTGCCAGTTCTGGACACCACAATTTAAGAAGGATGTAGACAAGCTGGAACCTGTGCAGAGGAGGTCAGTCAAGATGATCAAGGGTCTGGAAACGGAGCTTTATGAGGAACAGTTGAGGAATTGGGTACTGGGAATTGAGGGAATTGGGTACTGGGTATGTTTAGCCTGGATATAAGAAGACTGGGAGGAGATATGATAGCTATGTTCAAATAGCTAAAAGGCTGTCACATGGTAGATGGTGAAGCTTGTTTTCTCCTGCACCAGAGAGTAGGACTCAAACCAATGAATTCAAATTAAAAGAAAGGAGATTCCAACAAAACATCAGGAACTTTCCGACTGCAAGTGCTGTTCAACTGTGGAACGGACTCCCTTTGAAGATGGTGGGAGTATCCTAGGTGCATCCTATGGGCCGAAATATACGGTAATTCCTTCCGGAGGTCCGTACTTAACATGAAACTGTTCTTAACCTGAAGCACCACTTTAGCTAATGGGGCCTCCTGCTGCCGCCGCGCCGCCGAAGCTTGATTTCTGATCTCATCCTGAAGCTAAGTTCTTAACCGGAAGCACTATTTCTGGGTTAGCGGAGTCTGTAACCTGAAGCGTATGTAACCTGAAGTGTATGTAACCCGAGGTACCACTGTACTATACTGGAGCAAGTGCCTCTGGTATGAAAGAAGAGGTGCTCTATTTCCTCAAGATCAGGGATGAGGAATCAGTTCCCTCCAGGCACTGCTGAACTTCAGTTCCCATCAGACTCAACCACCGTGGTCCAAAGGTTGGGGATGATAGGAGTTGAAGTCCAAACAATATCTGGAGGAGCGCAGTTTCCCCACTTCCACTTTAGGGCAACAACAAAAAGGCAAGCAATCATAATGGTGTAGAAACATGGCACTCAAGGAAGCAGAATCCATACCTCGACCTTTACTTTGTACCACATGAACCACCACCTCAGCCTTACAGGATAGTCACATGTGCAACCTGGTCTAGGCCACCTCAATCTGTGGCCATAACTTTTGGACCTTTCCGAAATCCCTTTGCCTATCATTATCACAAAAGACATTTGAATGTCTGGGATGCAGAACACTAACCCTTTCATTAAATCCAAGGACCTAATAAATAAGAGTGAGACTTGTGAACATTTCATTTAGGCGGCAGCAGGGCAATCCCACACATATCTACTCTAAAGTAATTCCCACCAAGTTCCAAGGAAGCTTACTCCCAGGAAAGCAGGCATAGGATTGCAGCCATAGATGCAAAGAGAAAGACGAGGCCTTAAAAGAAAAAAAGCATCATTTTTCTTCTCCTATAAAAGGAAATCGGAGACTGATCGCTAGTAAGCATGATAGATTACTAGGAGACAAAATAAATTACCTCAGAGCATGTAAATGATATATTAAATGCATGTGGCTGCCTACACTTAGGAAGACTGCTTGTCGCCTGAAACAGAGCTTTAGAATTCTGCATTGTGAAACCAAATAAAAATGAACTGCTGTTAGGCAAGCCAAACGTGACTTTGAAAAGAAGTTAAATCCTTTACCCTGACGTTTGGGGAGCAAGGCTTCAGTTTGGGGAGCAAGGCTAGCCATCTCCAACCCCATGAGAAAAGCCAAGTAATTAGTTAAGCTTATGTAAAGAATTTGTTTGACTTGCTTTGCATAATGGAACGAAAGGAAATTTCGGCCTGTCAGCGAAAGGAATGAAGCGCCCTCTACTGGAGGGATACTTGGTCACAAAGCCAAAAATGATGGCGACCTGCACCACACTATTATTTCTGCTGACTTTGGGGGGGGGGTCTTTTCAGCAGCCTGGTGTAGGAAGGCTGGAGCAGAAAGAAGCAAAGGAAGAAGAGACAAGGAAGCAAACAGATGCATTGCACGAAAGCTAAAGCAGAACAGCTAAGAGCTGTGAAACGCACACACCCTGTCCCAGAACTTGGAAATAAAGTACAGTGGTGCCTCGCAAGACGAAATTAATTCATTCCGCAAGTTTTTTCTTCTTGCGGGTTTTTCGTCTTGCGAAGCACGGTTTCCCATAGGAATGCATTGAAAATCAATTAATGCGTTCCTAGGGAAACCGCTTGCCAGGCTGGCGGTGCGGAGAAGGGCTTTTCTCCGCACTGCAAGCCTTCAGGACAGGTACGGGAACAGAGGGGAAGGGGCGCAGCGCTTTCCCTCTGTTCCCGGGGCTTGCGTGGGAGGAGGGTTTTTCCTCCCCACCGCCAACATTCAGAACAGCATTCTGAATGTTGGCGGTGGGAAGGAAAACCCTCCTCCCACCCCAAGTCTTCAGGAAAGCCATCCGAAGCTGGGCGGCGGGAGAAGGTGTCCCCGCCCCCCCGCCCGGCATCGGAGATTCGTTCCGATGCCGGGCGGCGGGAGGAGGCGTTCCCCCCCCCGCCCGGCATCGGAGGAGGTCCAAGGACAGTGGGGAAGACGCGCTGCGCTTCCCCGCTGTCCCGGAGATTTCCCTATGGGCTGTTGTCTTGCGAAGCAAGCCCATAGGGAAATTTGTTTTGCGAAGCACCTCCAAAACGGAAAACCCTTTCGTCTAGCGGGTTTTCCGTCTTGCGAGGCGTTCGTCTTGCGGGGTACCACTGTATAGCAAACCAAAAAAGGCAAAATATGATAAGCAAAAAATCAAAGATAAGCTATTTTATTTTTGTTTTGTTTATGGCCTATAAAAAAGTCTGTAGGTGTTGTTATCTAATGCAAATAACCTCAGGATTTTGGCTGCAGGTTCCAAGGGGGGGGGGTGTTGTTAATCGGATATAATCAGCCCATGCATTTCTTTCTGAAAATATTAAAGCCTCTGCAGTTACAGTGACTGTTGTCAATAAAGAGAATTTACAAAAGCAATCAATATTTTTTTTAAAAAAAATGCCATTTGCTTTATTTAAGTGCCGCAGATAACCATTCAAATTGTCACCTATACAACTGTATTACATGACAAGGGTGCAATACCTCTTCTGAAGAGTAAATCTCACCAGATAGCATTACAGTAAGAATTTCATCTATTATAAAATGAGTCAGGCTCAGATTCATTTTATTATGAAGCATTGCGATACAGCAGGGAAGACAGGTGTCATGCATTTTTAAAGCCCCCTTATTCTTAACAGCCCTTCTTCAGATTTTACCTGCATCAAGGTTACACACTGCAAGAATTATGAGGGACCTCACAAGCCCTGTTTCAACTTATTTAACTGCCAGAAGTTATCTCCCACAAATGCTCATCCATTTCCTCTCTAGAGCAGTGTTTCCCAACCTTTTTTGGGCAAAGGCACACTTGTTACATGAAAAAAATCTCGAGGCACACCACCATTACAGCCCCGTGACGTCAGCGCGCAGCGTCACGCCGGGAGGGACGCACGAAAGTGTAAGTTTCAATTTTTTTCCCTCCCCCTTGCCTTCCTTCTGTGCCAACAGCCAAAAAGCCAAGAATCGCGGGACCGCCGGCGGAGGGGGGGAGGGCGAGCGGAGGCAGCGGCGAGCCCCGTTCCTCCCCATCCGCCCCATTCCGTGCAAGGAGCGCGAACAGGTGTGAGAAGGGGGTCAAACCTGCGGGTCGGCGCCGGGGAACCTCCAAGCTTTGGGGGTGGGGGGGTGGAGGCAGCAAAGCGAGGCAGGAAGGAGAGCGCGGCTTGGCTGGGTGAGCTTTGTCAGGGGCAGGGAATGAGAGCCGCGAGGCGGGCGCTGCGGACGGAGGCGCTGCCCGCCGAGCTCGCAGGCAGCCAGGCAGGCAGACGGCGAGAGCCCCGCGCTGGGCGGCCTCTCCTCGCCGCCGCCGCCCCGCCTCTCGCCGCCCGACTCGCCCGCCTCCCTCCGGGGATGGCGCCCCAATCGAAAATTTGACTTTAAAAAAAAAAATCTTTCAAATTTTTTAATTTTTCCCACGGCACACCAGGCAACATCTCACGGCACACTAGTGTGCCGCGGAACAGTGGTTGAAAAACACTGCTCTAGAGTATCCATGGAAGAATGATCCATGACTTCCATTGGTAAACACTACCTCTAACAAAATGGGTTGAGGAAATGTTATTGGGTTGTTTTTATTCTTATTTTTATTATGTATTTTATGTGTTTATATTGTAATTTTATCTTGTGAACCATCCTGAGACCTGCAGTTATAGGGCATATACAGATTTTAACAGCAGCAGCAGCAGCAACAACTTTCTAATGTGTGCTTCTTATTCAGATTTTGCAACCCAAAATGCCTTTACAAACAAAAGCTAATAACTGTTTGCTTTTAAGATTTCTTTAAATAGTACAAGTTTAATTTTCCTCACCCACGAGATATCTGGCAAGAACAGAAAGTACTTCTATTGTCAATGGTTCAACTATAGAAGGGCAGATAAAGCAGTTCTTAATACAGTTACAGTTCAGTACAGTTAACCAAAGGAAGACAGGAAAAAGACACATTCGTCAGTATCATCCAATTTGAAAACGGCTTTTAGTCAAAGCACAGCAACAAGAAAATGAAACCACAGTCGCTGTTTAACTCGACCGCTAAGACAAATGTCAAACGAAAATTTGAATTTGCAAATAGATTTCATTAACTTTATATGTTCATAAATGTGCAGTGGTCTTAACAGGCTCTTGGGCACACTAGGAAAATACAGTGAAAATGGGTTCTTGCCCCTCTGAAAAGAGTGTTGTGCACTGACCCTTCTCCGCTTAAGATATTCTCACTTTGTTGCTAGGCAGACTCTGGGACTGGTCCAGTGTTGTGCAGAAACAATGCCAGTCACACCACACAGTATACGAGACCAGCTCCGAGACTGAGAAGCCAAAAAGCAGGAAAACGATGCCTATGTTTAGGATCCTTTCTAAGGGTTCTCAGGCTTCTTGTTTGGCCTGGGAGAGCGAAAGGAAGGGTTCTGGGAAAACAGGAAGAGCAAAGCAGCAATTCACTCCCAATGGTTCTTTTCTCTGTTCTTACTGTGCTGTAAAATCTCAAGCAAACTTTTGACAGTCCTTTCAAAAAGAAGGGGAGGGATGTTTGCATAGTCCCTCCTTTTTTTTTGCAAAGGAGAGCAAATACCTGGTTGAAAAATACCCACTAAAGAGGCCTGCAGCTGTCCATCAACATCCACAGAAGATCTGGAAAGTGAGGTCTTACCAATTACTGCCTGTCTGCTCTCGTTCAAAGGATGGCTTTCTTGGGAATCCATCTTCATTCTAGAGGCTTTAACCCACCAGGGCTCATATTTCAACAGATGGTGAATAGTCTCATCTTCAAAGAAGTCAGCACTGGAAAGATAAAAGGATTCCTGCATCACGGTCCAAAATTAGGCGTTCGTGTATCTTGCCAAATAATCATAATACATAATCATCATTTCCTTGAGCTTCTCAGTAGCATGCAAGGTTTACACACCTAGAGGTGCAGGACTCCCAAACCCACCTGAGATTTGTGTATCTTGCTACAGGGGTGTAATGGTTCTAAGGGCTGCTCGTGCGTAAGCAGGTGCCTATCTCCCTGGCTGGGTGCAAACACCTGGCTGGGTTGCCAAAGTGAACCTCTTCTGCCCGGACAGCCACTCACCCGTGGCTGACTCAATCGCTGGCAGAATCCGTGAGTGGGCGTTTCTTAAACTTCTTCCAGCAAAGAAGTTCTTTGACGCCTAGTCTCCGCCTACCCTCTCTGCGCGAAAGCCTTCTGCGCAGGGAGGGCGTGGGCAACGGAGGACCCCTACTCTCCCCGCTGGTCCCAGGCAAGGAGTCATGGGACCGCCTCGCCACTTCCCCCACCTGCCCCCCTTCTCCCCTGGTGCTATGCTGATTCTCTTCCCCAGAAGATGGGCTGCTCCTCCCGATCCCTGGACGCTCTCTGGAATCCCTCTGGCTTTTGCGCTCCCCCTCCAGTGCTAATGGCAGTTCCCTGACAAGGGGTGATGCAAGTGAGTTATATCTTGCTCACCGGAATGGAGGATGGAGAGAAGGGAAGGTACAGACTTTTGTGCAGATTTAAATGTACCCCACCTTACAAAGTTAAAGAGTCACATCTGTTGTTCCACCCACCCCTTGCCCGTGCAACTAAATAGCGTAACACAGTGAGATATGGGAGAAGGGCCGCAGCCCATTGGTAGAGCCCATGATTTGCCTGGAAAAGGACCCAGGTTCAATCGCCAGGTAGCAGTGGTGACTGCAGTCCATTTGAGACGAGTAGGACACAATGCAGGCAGACAGAACAGGGAACAGATGTAGTCCACTCATCCTACTTTCATCCCCATCATCCTCCCTGCCAAGTTCTACAAGATCAACACTGGGACTCTCCATCTATTGCAAAAGACAATGGAGTGTGCCTCATGGGCTGGAGAAGCACAGCCCCTGCTGTGGCTTGCAGAGATTGGTAAATCTTAACTGCTGCCTCCTGCGTTGTTTCTGCTGCATTGGCAGCACTGAAGTGAACTCTCTGGGCGCACCCTGGGCGGTCTGTATGGAGATCCTGGGTTGCCCAGATGACAAGACTTCCCTCTTGGCCTTGCTGATGTAGTCCAAAATAAGTCAGAGAAATACGTTTGGCACCAGCTTGGCTGCAGGAGTTGTTGGAAGGAGGCATACCAGGCACCATCCAACTGTCTTAGGGACTCCACTAAGGAAGGGTTTACTCCTCAGCCTTTTCTCCTCCCAAAGATGTCACACAAGGCAGCAGGTACACTGGGCTGAAGGGGGAGGGAACAAGCAAGTAGTGTCACCCTGAGCTGCTTGTAAGTAAGAAGGCAGACAGGTGGGAGCTGGCTGAGGGGGTGGGACTAAGGTTGGTGGGGCAGTGCCTCATTTGCCTTAATGAAGCAATCTCTACTGCCAGTATTGTTGACAATACTGGAATAAATGGACCAGTGGACTTGATATAGAGGCAACCCTTATGTAAGTTATTATCCCATTTCTCAAGGGCGAACAGCTGAAATATGCAGCAAAACCCCTGTTTCTTTCTCTTGGCCAGAGTGGATCAATTGCACCTATTACACTTTAGAGTACTATACTCAAGATTATTATACTCTATTATGTGGAGTAAGAAAGGTAATTTCAGGGAGTCGTGGGGTTCCTTATGTTGACGACGTTCTGCAGTAGTTGTGTCTACTCAGCTTGAATTTCAGCTGGCCTTTGGCTCTAACAGAGTCTCAGAAAAACCAAACCTGAATCATATCAGTCATCAGCTTCCGTGGCAATTATACATAAAGAGAGTCTAAAATGCAGCATAAGGCAAAATAGTAGGAGATACGGAAACCACTCATTTCCTGTTTAAAAAAATAGGCCTCTTCGATCCACTTTCTATTAAATGAGGACAAGATGGTCAACCAGATATTGCAGAAACACGCCATATGCAAGGACTTACAGGTAATGGTCAGGATCGAATTTGGCATCTTCTGCTGCCAGCCTTTTCTCTCTGCGTTCAGCTGCAGAGGTCACATCTGGATTTTTTATATCGATAACATCATTAAGTTCATCCTGCGAAGACAACCACAAACAAATAAGCAAACCTGTAAAAGGGGAGGGGGATTGACTTTGTTAAAGGTTTAGGAAGAAAACTTGTGACGTTCGTCTCAAATCTAAGCTGACAGTGGAGACTCAGATGGTATCGGGGTAAAGAGAGTCTACACCCAGCAATAGCACTATGCCCAGCTATGGACTGAGTTTGCCTGGCCTCAGTTGTTTGCATTCCAAGTAAACTTTGACTGAATTTATGCAACGAGCTCTACGTGAGGCTGCTACTGAAAATGGTCAAGGAACCTGAGGTCCAAGGGAACCACCTCTGCTGGTATCTGCCCACCCGTGGCTATAGCCTATTTGAAAATATTGCAAGCTCCCACAAGAAGCACCTTCAGATTACTCCTAAACAAGTTTGAAAACAGGAGCCTGAGAACAAGTATTTACAGAACCCCACTGCTTCCATAATGAAGAAAGCTGAACAGTTCATTTAACACAATACTTCCATTTCCTGGATTGTATTCTTCACACAGAACTGCGCTGTGTGGATTCTTCTCTTTGCTTATACAGAGAAAATCATGTATTTTTTTCCAAAACCAAAAAAACAAGAAAGCCTGCAGCACCTAAGAAGAGACAACACGATTCTAAGATTTATATTTAACTGTCATTTTTCATTGATACAGACTGCTAAGCATCTTCCACAAATTTCAACTGAAGACACACTATCTTAGACCATGGAAATCCTCTGAACATTGGCATCCATGTCTCAAGAGACAATGGAGTGAGTATTCAGGGGTGAAGTCAAACCACTGCATTAGCAGCACCAAAGCGACCTCCCCAGGGTGCAAGGCTGCCAACTGGCAGGAGCCTCCTT
This sequence comes from Podarcis liolepis, assembly GCF_965112155.1. Taxonomy (NCBI): domain Eukaryota; kingdom Metazoa; phylum Chordata; class Lepidosauria; order Squamata; family Lacertidae; genus Podarcis; species Podarcis liolepis. Next base: position 95,336,785 of record NC_139555.1, on the reverse strand, counting down.
ATGCTAGTGCCACCACCACCAGGAGGCTACTTCAACCTTCCTTCCCCTCTGCAGCAGGGTAAGAAGGAGCTGGCCACTGAAGCAGTGCCACATTCAGCTCCATGCTTTTTGGACATGGGGGGTGGGGTAGCCCCCGTCCCAAAGGTATTGGGGGGCGCAAAAGGGCTCAGCCCCCAGGAGCTGGAGCCCCTGCCTATAAGGCAATGGAGGTTTAGGATCAGAGTTTTCCTTCACCTAGATGGGCTACCTTCCCCTAAATGTGAAAATTTTGCATCAGGCCAATTACGCAATGCAAAATCATGTACAATTAAACATCATGAACCCCAGGGGCACTCACGTGGGGCTTTATACAGAAATTCCATGGCGTCAGCAAAAAGTGCACTTACGATCAGAACACACAACCTTTTGTAAGGATTGCCATTTAATCATTGAAAGGGTTTGGATTCAAAGTTCCCACAAACGGAACTCCAGCTCACAGAGTCTTCCTGCTACACAACCAGAGCAGGAAGGATGTATCACAGTATTTTAATGTTCTTTTGGAAGCTGCCCAGAGTGGCTGGGGAGGCCCAGCCAGATGGGCGGGGTATAAATAATAAATTATTATACTATTATTATTATTTCACTACCCCCTGAAAATCTGCTCCACAGGGTCCTAGGCTATGGGAGAGAACGCAGCAGAAAACAATGGAAGCAGCCTCCCTTTGCCTTACTCCATGGGACCTACTGCCAAAGTTAAGGACAGAGGATTTCACTTTATAGCTTAAGGCTCACATTGTATGGGTTATTTCAAATGGGCCACTGCCCAACCTCAAGGTGGTTCCGAACATATAGTTTGCTTATAAGAATGGAAGGTATTCAACTAAGTTTCAACCCATTGATTTTTAATGAGAGTTACTAAGCTAGCCCCAACTTCAATGGGTCTCCTATGAGTAAAACTTCGTTGAATGCTACCCAATGAATGTGAACAGCCATGTTGCCTTGACATCACACATTTATTTGTGGGATCCACCCAGATATCAATGTTTGTGTGTTGGTTTTATTCCATTTCAATAGCAACGCCATGAGGATTTCCTTCACACTGATACGTAATGCGTTTCAAATTTCGTTCTGGATTGGGGAATGAGGGAAGAAGCTGTGCCTATTAGAAGAGTTGATGGGTTTGTTGTTTGTTTTTAAATACCTGAACATACCTGAAGACGTCTGAAAACTCCCGATTTCAGATTTCCAAATCCATAGGTGCAAGGCGAACATAAGGGGCTGTCTTTGCTTTCCACATAAGGAGTCTGTTCAATTTCCCAGTCAAATTCTTCTTCTTCTTCTTCCTCCTCCTCCTCTTCTTGATTTTCAGCACCTGAAGTTTTGAGGTCAGGTGGTAGTGGGGGGGGGGACAAAAAGGTAACCAATCTTCCTATCAGAAAATTTCTTCTCAAATTCTGCAAGGCACCACCAGAGCCCCCAGTTTGGAAACTGGAATTGTGCTGCTTCACCCTGCCTCCCAGATCATCCACACACTTTGATTAATAGGGGTGATATTCATGAGGCCTGTGGGGTGGAGGCCCCAACCATGTCATTTAATACTGCGGGAAAGTGTGCACCTTCACTTGGGGTACATACGCTACATTTGTTTGTGTGGAAAGACAGAGATATAAACCTAAGAACAGGAAAAACTGATACTGAGCAAAAGACAGGATTAGTACTTGGCCAATATCACACACAAATCTGCCCAGTTCACTATAATGAATTCTACTTTTAGGTTTATAATGAAGTACATGTATATACTCCCAACTCTCCACTGATTCATCTTCTATTTGCATGCGACTGCACACACACACACCAGGAACCCAGAAGTGGTGCCCGGAAATGACAAGTGAGGTTAGTTCTCAATGGCAAGATCAAAGAGTGTGTTGGGCAATATATGGGGAAATTATTAGTGGAGTAGGGGTGCTGAAAATAATGCCAATATATTTCACATCCGGCAACCGATGTGCCCCTTTGGTTTCAGATGGAGTTTGGTCAAGTACAGTGGTACCTTGGTAGTCGAACGCCTTAGTTGTCAAACAAATCAGCTCCCGAATGTCGCAGTGAGTGTTCAGGTTTGCAAAGGTTTTTTGGAAGCCAAACATCCGACGCAGCTTACACAGCTTCCAATTGGCTGCAGGAAGCTCCTGCAGCCAATTGGAAGCCGCACCTTAGTTTTCAAATCATTTTGGGAGTTGAACAGAATCCCGGAATGGATTAAATTTGAGAACCAAGGTACGACTCCAGAGTTAACACTAAACACATTCCTTCTGATAAATGAGCCATCACTGCCACTAGAGGGCCATGATTTTGCATCCCATGGACTAGGGACGTGGGTGGTGCTGTGGTCTAAACCACAGAGCCTAGGGCTTGCCGATCAGAAGGTCGGCCGTTCAAATCCCCGCGATGGGGTGAGCTCCTGTTGTTCGGTCCCAGCTTCTGCCAACCTAGTAGTTCGAAAGCATGTCAAAGTGCAAGTAGATAAATTCCCTCTGGCGGGAAGGTAAACAGCGTTTCTGTGTGTTGCTCTGGTTCACCAGAAGCGGCCACATGACCCGGAGGCTGTCTGCGGACAAACACCGGCTCCCTCGGCCTATAGAGTGAGATGAGCGCCGCAACCCCAGAGTCGTCCGCGACTGGACCTAATGGTCAGGGGTACCTCTACCTTTACCCATGTACTACCGTATTTTTCGCTCTATAGGGCACACCGCATCATAGGGTGCACCTACTTTCTTTATTCCCCCTCCCCCAGCCCCAAAGAGCAAAGAAGCCAAGACAGCCAGCAGGATCCATCCCGCTGGCTGTCTTGGCTTCCTCTTTAGCCACGCACAACCTCTCCAGCCGGGAGAGGCTGCACGCGGCTTTGGCAGAAGCCAAGACAGCGAGCGGGATGGATCCCGCTCGCTGTCTTGGCTTCCTTTTTAGCCATGGGGCTGGGGCAGGAGGAGCCTGAACTTCCCCCGAACCCAGCCCCCAGAACAGGTCCAGGAGCGGGGGGAGGTTGCGCGCAACCTCACCTTCGCTCCCGGAGCTTGCTGCTATCCGCAAGCCTTCGGAGCCCGGCGGGAACTCCCGCCAGGCTCCAAAGGCTTGCGGATAGCTGCCCAAAGCCCGGGGTGTGCAGGGCTGCGCTCCCCGGGATTCAGGCTGCAGGCTGCTATCCGCAAGCCTTCGGATAGCACCGACCCCTCTCGCTCTCCAGGCTTCAGCAAAAGCCTGCATTCGCTCCATAGGACGCACACACATTTCCCCTTCATTTTTGGAGGGGAAAATGTGCGTCCTATACAGCGAAAAATATGGTATCTGAAACCAAAGAGGCGCATTGGTTTCCAGATGTGATTCCCCCCCCCCCAGCTCTCCTACCCCATTACGTAGCCCTACTTCAGGGAGAGCTGGCTGCAAAGTGACAACTGAGAGCACATACTGGGATTTGACCTTGGCATTTAGCGCCAAGAAATTGGAGTGGTAGCAGATAGCCGATAAGCGCCGTTTCCCTCTCCCATCATGAAATGATAGTGCTAGTGGGGTACCTGAAAGGGGGAGACTCAGACGTAAGCTTCATTCGTTCTCATGCAAGGGGAGAGAGGAAATCCTGGAGAGATGGTGTCAGTGTTGATCTGGCTCCCTCGATCTCAGTGCTCTCCAGGCATGGTTGGACTACAACTCCCAGCAGCCCCCAGCCAGCAAAGCCAATGGTCAGGCATAATGGGAGCTGTAATCCAAAACATCTGGGCAGCACTTGATTGGGGAAGGCAATAATAATAATTTTATTATGTCTATGCTGCGCATCTGCCTGGGTTGCCCCAGCCACTTTGGGCGGCTCCCAACAGAATAGTAAAAACACGAGACAACATCAAACATTAAAAACTTCCTTAAACAGGGCTCCCTTCAGATGTCTTCTAAAAGTTGTTTATTTCCTTGACATCTGATGGAGGGGGCGGGTTCCCACAGGGCAGGTATGATTACCAAGAAGGCATAAAAGGCAGCTTCCTGTGTTTCTATGAACAACCAGAAGCATTGTAAAGCATTAAATTCCTATTTGCAGGAAGCAGGGCAAGTAAAACATCTAGCACATAAATTCATGTTTCTCTGAACTTAGAGAGGGAGGGAGGGAGGGAGGGAAGGAGAGAGAATAAACCCGTGAGCCATTTTTTAAATTAAAATTGTACAAACCCATCTCTTCGACTAATGGTTTTGCAGATCTGGATTTCTTTGGCGCTAACAGAGCTGTCAACATGTCTAGCCCATCAAAATTCTCCCCGGGAACTTCCTTGGGAAGATGGATTGTAAAAACCCCTTGAAAGAAACGGATTGAGTTAACAAAAGGCATTTCTCCATTTATCCAGATAAGCTACTACTAGGGTGTTTCGAAAAGCAATAGCAAAACTGCTGGCCAAACTATACTAAAACAAAAAACAAAAAAAACCCTGCCTGCTCTCATTTTTGCTTGCATTACTCCAGGGACAGAGGCCTGCAAGTGAAGCATCCCCATTCATTAATGATTTCACACATTTATAAAGCAGAGAAAGAGGAGCACAGGTGATTACAGCTCATTTTCAGCTCCCAACCCTGCAAAAGGAGGATCTGCACACCCTCCCAGTGGAAAGATTTGGAAGTCACACAAGACGCAGTTCCACATCTAGGCCTCATATATCTCAAAAAGGCCCCTCTTCAAACAGAACGAGCGCAAGTTGCTTTTGCTTTCTTCCACCACCTCCCATATTGCAAGAGAGAGGCACAAATTAAACACATCTACTACATGTCTTGCTCGATCAGTCCAAAAACCCAAGCTAAGAAGATGCGGAACAGACACGGCACATTCTTCCCAAATTCATAATTTGTCATGCAACACATTCCACTAGATAAGGCTGTGCTTGACGCTCTCTGCACAAAGAAAATTGTGACATGGGAAGCATCATTGTCTTCCGTCTAACAAACGTAAACCATCCCACTTATCTCTACAAAGCAAAACATTCTGAAACAACCAGGACAGCTTGCTTCACTTTATACTACTGCTAAAAGTAGAAGCAAATGTAACAGCAGAGGAATCTTGCATATCACGCTTTCTTCAAAATGAAGATATTTAATTAAAAAGAATTACAAACCTGTGTCGTCATACGATGCTCTCTCTCTCCCATCCTCTACAATTCTTCCTGGAAGAGCCAATCTGGGAGGGGTGAAATTAAAGGCGTTTAATTACATATCTGATGCAGGGGTAAGGATAATAGGAAACCAGGGACTGGTTGCCAGGCTTTGGAAAACCTCCTTCCATGTACACTTCAATGCAAAAGGAAGCCCAATTGGAAGCTGTGCGATTTGAGTAAGGTAGCGAGAAGAGCAGAGAATGAAGGCAGAAAAGTACAGATTAGGTAAGAGGAGCTTGGATTTGATATCCCGCTTTATCACTACCTGTAGGAGTCTCAAAGCGGCTAACATTCTCCTTTCCCTTCCTCCCCCACAACAAACACTCTGTGAGGTGAGTGAGGCTGAGAGGCTTCAGAGAAGTGTGACTAGCCCAAGGTCACCCAGCAGCTGCATGTGGAGGAGCAGAGACACGAACCCAGTTCCCCAGATTACGAGCCTACCGCTCTTAACCACTACACCACACTGGTAACTGCCATGTGCCTTGCAGAATGGTGAATGCATGACCTTAAGGCCCCATCCCCTCTCAAGTCCTGCCTAGTCTTTCCTGCTTTCTCAATATTTTAATAAATACTAATTGTCCACTGAAAAGACTTGCTCAGCAAGCATGAGTGTTACTCCAGATGCCCATGCTGGCATCTAATATAGGGAAGCCTGGAGAAAAAATAAATTCAGAAACAAGAGCCAGTTCAGATCCCACCTCAGCCATGAAATCACAAAGTGATGTCTCACCCCACCCTCTATAATAGAGATAATGCTGGCGCCTCTTAAGGAGCTGTTGCAAGAATATACTGAGTTTGTATGCCAGGTGTTTTTAACATTCAAAATAGCACTATATAAATGTCAGGTGTGTCATTTACAATATGCGTATAGAACACATTCACAGAAAGTCTTCAGGGTGAAGTGTAAGCACACTTCTTCTGAAACAAAACAACGTAATACAACAAGCCTTGGGCTCACACATTCTCTTTCTCCCTCTTCTGCACAAATAAGGAGGAAATCTGAAGTGTTCATTAACGGTTTGGAACAAACCAGTTTCTCATCTCATTTGAATACAGGATACTGTAGTTTGCACAAACCAGTTAGATTAATAAGCCGGGGTTGTACCGCTGTGGGTCCCAGGATAATTCTCAAAATATACCACAGTCTGAATTCAGCCAATATGTGATTCCAGAATGTATCGTATATTAAGGATTTTCTGTCTCTCACACACAAATGAGCAAACTTGCCCCCAGAAACACAGTGGGGAAGCAATTATTAACACAATGTGACAAACAATACATAAGCAATTAAATTCAACCTAATAAAGTGATGTTACTTACCTGAGAAAGTATGGTTTTGCATAAAACTTGAACTCCTTCCCTTCAAAATAGACCTCAAACTCTGAAACTCGTGCATATGGTACTTTGATTGTTATTGTAAGAAAATCTGGATCCTGACTCAGTTCAAACGCTGGAGTTATCATGCTGAATACTGCTCAAAAGCCAAAGGTGCTGCCTGAAAAATTATGTCATGGAAATAAAAAAATCACCATCTGAGCAAACATAAGAGAATACTAGTGACATATGAACACCTGAGTATGATAAACTGATTTCTGTTACAGATAGGTAGCCGTGTTGGTCTGCCATAGTCAAAATAAAAAAATTCCTTCCTGTAGCACCTTAAAGACCAACTAAGTTAGTTCTAGGTATAAGCTTTCGTGTGCATGCATGGTATCTGAAGAAATGTGCATGCACACGAAAGCTTATACCTAGAACTAACTTAGTTGGTCTTTAAGGTGCTACAGGAAGGAATTTTTTTATTTTGATTTCTGTTAATTACTTTTCTTTTTCTAATTGTCCATCTACTTTCAGTCTGAAATAGTTTTGTAAATTTTATGAGGGGGAGATTTCCCCCCCCCTTCAACTCCAGGGTGACTGCAGTCTGGCCCACCCCTCATCCTAAAATTGTAGGACCCTGAGGCATCATATCTGGCACCATGAAAAGGCCTGAGGAGTCTAAAGCACAGGGCAACCATCTCAGAGACATCAAGAACACCACTTGTAGTAATGTTGGTGATGAAGCAGCATGGTACAGGCCCAGCCATCAGGGCCGAAATCCCATAAACACTACCCAGTGTCTCTGGAGCACCCTCCCAGGCTGCTCTAGCTTTTCAGGGGGAAATACACAAGGAAACAGTAACTTTGGGGAGATGTAAAGTTGTTTGGCAATCCATTTTTGGGTTACATGAGTTGTGCAAGTGGCAGAAAGAAGACATTAATGTCTATCAAATGAAAAGGAGATGGTAGAACTGATCTTTCAAGGGGCTGGGGTTAATGTTTGAAGTGTGTACCCTGTGTGAATTAAAGCAAAGGTTTTATTCAAGATTTTGGGAATTTACTGAAAGTTTGAGGGCATATGCTTTGAGGCTTAGGAGCGGTTAAATGACTGGAAGTAAGTAGGACTGAGGACAAAGAGCAGTTGCTCAAGAAAAAGTCTGTGGAAGGAGTGTAGGATGCTGCTATCCATAGGGAATTAGAATTGCCTCTTTGGCAAAATGGGGAAACACTTTCCTAGGGTTTTAAGGAGAATGCCATCAAGCTTCTGAGAAATCATAAACAAAATATAGCTTTTACACAGCAATGTTGTCAGGAGCATGACTGCATCAGAGCCTTGCGGATGGGAAGATTGGAAGCTAATACCCTGAAGAAGACCCTAGATGGAAAATGCTGACATGACTGATATGTGTAATCAGTGAGAGTATGTTGGAAAAAAAGATACAGAGGGAGATGCAAAAGTTCAAGTAGATCTGAAACAAGAGAGCTAGGGAATGGAGTCACAGCACATGACAGAGTGGAAAGAGCCGCTGGGCGCAGGATAGATTTTATGATGACAGGCCTATTTGCCAAAGATGAAGGAAATAGGGCACACTGCAGAAACAGATGATGTCATCAAGAGTTTTCATGGGTTGGAGATGTTCAGTCAGGCTCTGAAGCAACTGGTGAGACAGTGGAGCTAGAAGAAGAAAGGAAGCAGTACAATACACCCGTGTTCACACACATTTAGTATAGTTGGTCCCATCTGCACTATACATTTAAAGCAATATCACACCACTTCAAAGAGTCATGGCTTCCCCCAAAGAATCCTGGGAACTGTACTTGGTTAAAAGTGGTGAGAGAGAGTTGACAGGAGACCTCTGTTCACCTAACAGATCAACAATTCTACAGGAATTCCTGGAGGATGCTGTGAGGTGGCCCAAAGCACCTTTCAGTGTGGACACCTACAGTTACTTCCCGCCCCCCCCCCAAGCTTGTTTATTTTTGTTGGATACAGATGCCCTCATCTGTGCCACACATTCACAAGGAGCTCTGAGACACATATGATGCACTGGAATCTCAGATGACACTCTCCCATTTGCCTGGGCATATGATTTGCCCTGGCTGAAAGCACATTTTAGGGTACAGACCCCCAGTTACTTTTTTATGGGATTATGATGCCGTCACACATTTATGAGCATTTCACAACCATGATTATTTTAAATGAATAATATTATTGTTGGGACAAAGGAAGGAGACCCCTGTTCATGTGCATATATAAGCCAAGGGATATCCTAATATGTATTATTATTATTATTAAATGAATAAATTTGTACACCAGCCTTCATCCAAAGATCACACGGATGTTCACAACATAAAAATAAAATATGAGAGCATACAAACTTTAATTGGGAGTTCAGGGATACGTGAGCTTTCCTTTTTTAAAAAGTGCTTCAGATCTTCTAGCAAATAAAAAACTTGGAACCACCAACTAACCTCAGCATCGCCAGCCACATTTTTATTATGTGAATTCCACAAGTAGGATATGAACCCAATATCACTTTACCCATTGACGACTCCCCTTCCCCACATCAGCATTGCTGCCTCCGAAACCCATCGCGAGTTAGGAGCCTCAAATAAAGCCTACTTCCCTTTCACAGAGAACACAGCAAACATGTTTCTAAATGGTGAGTGACCCAAGAGTCCGCAGTAAGGTACAACCTGCTGCTTTTACACACTTAACTCTCTCACACACTCACATTAGTGGGCACGCCTGTCAAAAAGCCCAGAGCTAAACACACATGCAGCCCCAACACAGGGTGGCATAAAAGGCTGCTACTACAAATTCCCCTCCCGCTCCCTTTAGCCATAGATAAGTGTGTGGATGTGTTTATATATGTGTGGATATGTGCGCACATGTTGGTGTGTGCATGAGTGTATATCTGTGCATGTGTGTCTGTACGCGTATTACTGTCGGCCACAGCCTCCATTTCCACACAGCTCCCTCCCCGCTCTAAAAGACTACGAAAAACGCCAGGCTCGGCAACCAGCCCCGGCCAACACTTACTCACCCACCGACCCGACCGAAGACCACGCACTTCCACACACGCGCTGGCAGAACCCGTCTTCCCCTACCGCCCACGGCCCGCCCATCCCGATGGCGCATAGGCTTCCAATTGGCTGGATCCTGCGGTCAACATCCATTCCCTCCAATGGAGAACAAGGGTCTCTCGGAGGCGGGCCGCTTGGGAGGCGGGCTACAAGCTCATTGGCAGGAGCTGTAGGCTCGCGCCCATTCACAAATCGTCGAGAATGTGAAAAAAGAGGGCGGCGCGGCGGAGCGAGCGTCACGTGATAGGAGCCCGGAGAGAGAAAGGAATGTCGCCATCCCGCGCCTGCGCCTTCCTTTCGGTTCGCTATAACGGGCGATGCGAGTAAAGCGGGCAGTAGCTGCACGTGACTTTTCCTAGTTCTGTGTTTGCCGCTGGCCACGCTGCAAAGAGGCGTTGCTTTTTTTTCTTTTGCATGCAAATACTTGGGTTGGCTTCCAACCAGCTAATAGTAATACTACTGAATGGCAGCGAAGCTACATCCTCAGTTCCTAGTTCCTTACTTTGCTCAAAACTTCGAAGAACTAAGAAGCTCCTGTATCCCCAAATTAAAGTCCATATGCCCCTGAGCCACCAAATAAATATCATTTATGTGCATGATTGAATGGTGGGCTCTCTCTTTTTAAATCCCAACAATCAAAATTATGTTTGGGAAACACTCTTAAATGCATGATGACAACGTAACACCATTAAAAACTTAAGTAACACGGGTGCCCATCCCAAAGCATGCTTTGGGCCAGCATAAATCATACACCCAACAAATTGGAGAGGGCCCTCTACAAAATGCCAACCCAAAGTGCCCTACTGGCGCATTAGTTTGTGCAAATCTGTAGGGGGGAAATAAGTATCTGGTGGCATCCACCCCCAAACATGCTTTGGTTCCGCTCAAATCATGCAGCAAAACAAATGGCAACGAGTTTCCTCTATACAGTCAAGGGCATCCATGCAGACAATGATAGCCAAAATATGTAGGAAAAAATAAGTAACTGGGTGTGTCTCCGGTGCAAAATATGCTTTGGGCCAGCACAAGTCATGCACCCAAGCAAGCAGGAGAGTGTCCTCTACAAGGTACCAACAGAACAGGCATCAGGCTAATGAGTGTATGATCTCTGGTGTCCTGGAGGAGTCTTGGGAAAGTAGCAAATGTATTTGATAAAAATAAATGTAATAGAAATGTTTTCTATATTGGAAAGAACTACCATGAAATATAGGAAGAAATACTCATGACCAGTTAAGGATCTAAAATGGGGACAGATGGGGTCTGGAACAGAGCTCCCAGAATAAAGGTTTTATAAGAAGGAAGGCAAGAAAGAGGAATTCCCTACCCAGCTAGGTGACGTTAGCTCTTGGCCCAGTTCCCAAGACGTTTGGTCACAATAAAGTCCACTCTCCAATTGAAATTAGTGGGCATACATTATTTGCAACTAACGTGATGGCAACAGGGCTAAGCGCAACTATAACTGCAGTCCTATGCACACACATTTGAGAGAGCAACGTGGTTATTCTAGACACTCAGCCACAAGACTGAGCTGTATGGCTGAAGTTCTAACACAATGGAAGCAAGTCCCATTGAACTTCCTTGTTCTGAGAAAGAATGCAATAGGATTTAGGGTACACCTTTTTCTGAACTGGCCAATGTGTTTAAAACTGGGCATATTCCAAGATGAATAGGCCTTTTTAATTCAGCTGATTGATAAATAGATATGGATCTCTAAAGAGGGGCAGGATTTGAGGAGTGTCATCTGTTTATATGCTTTTTTCTTTTTTTACAATGCTACCCATTCTCTTTTTGGGGGGTATCTGTTGGGAGAGGTTGAAAAGCTTTCACATTTGAGCAATGTGACAGGTACAAGTTGTTTTGAAGCACAGTGGGTATTCTGTTGAGCCTCTGGTACTTTTAAGTATCCTGCCTTTAAGGAACTAAAGAGATATACTTTTCAAGAATAGCTACACCAATGACAAGATTGAGAGGGTTGGGGGGGCGGGGTTAGACACACACACACACACACACACACACACACACACACACACAGTGGTCTCTGCCAGGCTCATGGCTTGTCAATTTGAAGATGCTTTGATACAGTTTGGTTTCATGTGCACTAAAACAGATGCAACTTACAGGATAACAAAATAATTCCTGAAGATACATTTTCACATAGTTTCCCAGCCACATGCTGGTGGACTACATTAAAGTACCCTCTCCAATCTCCAAATGTGATGAAAATTGTGTTTCTTCAGAGATTAGAATATAAAATATCTCTGAATACTGCTGGGTGCAAGGGAGCATAATTTTTCATTCTTGCATTTACTAGAAACCAGATTGTGTGTGTTTCTTTCTTTTCTTTTTCTTAAGCTTCTTCTCTTCTGTGCCCTGAGGGACACCCTGCTAATCTAATGTTCCTTAACGTGATCTTGTTTTCCAGGTCATTGATTTAATTTCTCAGGACTTTATAGGCTATAATAGTTTCACTCATAATAACGTTATGACCATCCAATGATATCTTTTTTATTTCCAGAGTAGCTCAGTCTTTATCCAAATCCCTTGCTTAATCCCTACAGAGAGAACATGGAAAGCTGAATTGTTTGATTCCATGTTAATTTTTAGAACGAAGTCTAGCTACTCTTAAGTTCAGTAAGTTCCTTGCATGAGGCATAATATATTCCTGAAATGTTGCCCTTTATTCACTTTCTGTATTCCCTTCTATCAAATGTCAGGGTTGTCTTACAATAAGTGGGGGGAGTAAGAGAAGAAAGAAGTTATTTTCATTCACTTGCCATAATATTTATAGCCCAATCCTATGCTTAACTTTTAACTAACAGAGCTATCCAATACAGTGGTAGCTCGGGTTACAGACGCTTCAGGTTACAGACTCCGCTAACCCAGAAATAGTACCTCGGGTTAAGAACTTTGCTTCAAGATGAGAACAGAAATCGTGCTCTGGCGGCGCAGCAGCAGGAGGCCCCATTAGCTAAAGTGGTACTTCAAGTTAAGAACTGTTTCAGGTTAAGAACGGACCTCTGGAACAAATTAAGTACTTAACCCGAGGTACCACTGTATTCACACTGTGTTGGGGTGGGGGTACACCACAGCTTCCCCAGCCAAAGGGCCACCATATTCAATGTGTTCTGAAGTCAGGAAGGAGGAGGAAACACTCATTGCCAGGAATTACAAAAACAGCATACATGCACTCAATTTCCCTGGAAACTCTGCAGCCACCACATGCCACCCACATACAGAAGAAGCCAATGGGCCTGCAGCAAAAGTGAAGTGACCCCAATATACCCTTGGCAACACCACACACACACACACACAAGACTGTGCTCCTGTGCCCCCACTCCAGCAGCGCCAGTGGGCCAGCCCAGTGGCGTAGTATGGGGGTGCCATGGTGTGTGTGTGTGCTCCAGCCACAAAATTGTTTGGGGAAGCACCCAGTGCTGCCTAAATACAGCTGTGCACTTCCCTTGGTGGGCTCAATTGGAAACAGCTTCTCCATGCGATCCAAGAAGTGGCCTCTCCAGACAACAGAGTGGCTCTTTTTTTCTTATCTCTGTGGCTGCAATTTGGGTGACACGGACGCCATTTGGTGTTAAATCCATATGCAGACTCCATCCGTTTCCCTCCCTAGCCCCACCTCCCCTCTGCGCAGCCCTGGGTGCAGGCAACCCATGCTGTGCCACTGGGCCAGCCAGCAGCAAGCTCAGTACTGCCAGCCAACAGGCAGGGAATTCATTCCTCTTATGCTACTCAGGAACACTCTTTTGGAACACAAAACACAACAGAGCATGTGCAATGATTACAGTGCTGGACTAGGGACCTTGGATGTCATGGTTCAAAGTCCCACTCAGCCATGAAGCTCACTGGGTGACTTTGAGCCAGTCATCCACTCTACCACACAGGGTTGTTGTGGGGAGGAGGAGAACTGTGGCCGAAGCCTTGAGCTCCTTGTTGAAAGGTGGGGTATAATGCAATTAACACAGACAGCAGGATGGCTGAAATGGAGCAGGATCATGAGCTTCATAGAGAAAGAGTGTAACTCAACCCTGCATCCTACACTCTTTAAGTTCATACTCCCATGAGGTTGTGTCTGAGGAAGAAAGATTCTCACTGGAACCAAAGTAGACGTTACTCCATATTTGTGACTGCCACCAAATCCAACCATCACATAGCTTCCCACTCCCATAGTCTCTGAGAGAGCATACAGTGGTCCGTTCTTAACCTGAAACTGTTCTTAACCTGAAGCACTACTTTAGCTAATGGGGCCTCCCACTGCCACTGCGCTGCCACCGCACGATTTCTGTTCTCATCCTGAAGCAAAGTTTTTAACCTGAGGTACTATTTCTGGGTTAGCGGAGTCTGTAACCCGAGGTACCACTGTATTCATGTCCTGACATCATAACATGGAGCTGAGGAAAGGAATTAAACCATGTTGTGATATCAGAAAATGGGTATCCTGTCCTAAGTCCTATCTACCACAGCCAGCATGACCAATAATCAGGGATGATATAAGTTGCAGTCCAACCACCTTTGAAGGCCCACAGATTCCCATCTCTGTTATGGAGGGGGAAGGGGGAGCTGAAAACACATTTTCAGTGGGAGCTGCCAATTCAGTGTAATGTCCTATATTTTTGTGGTGACATGAAAAAGTCATAGATTTCTCATCTTACGCCTCTGCAGCAATAGACTAACAACCTAATTATGGGATCAATCATCTTTATCATCTGCTTTAAAAAAATGATGTATCGCTAATGCCTTTTACACTGGACTGATTCCCATGTTAAATACTTTTTTCCATCCTGTTTCTGACGATGATAAGATCATTACTGTCAATTTGTAACTAGGCTGATGTTACATCACTTCACCTGTTTTATGTTATTGGCTGTAATCCACAAACCAGAGAAGTTGGCTACTTTGCTTTGAAACAATTAATGCATGTTTTATTTTATTTTTCAGGTTCGGGAATTATTCCTGCAAACTCTTGTCGTGACCCTGATAGCTTGATCTGCAGGCATTAGCAGCTGATGTTGCTTATTTCCATGTTATTAAAAGCTCCACTTACTGGTACAAGTAGCAGTTGAAGGCACAGGAGCAGGTCAAAGTACTGTTTCCGCTCAGTTGGCAGCTCTATGTCAAACATGTGAATTGCGAATCCCTTCAGAATTTTTTTAAGGTGCTAATGAATCAAACCTGTGTACTAAGAAACAACATTTAACCACTGATATATATTGCAAATGGAGTTCCCCTTCTCTGTGTCCAGACTATGGTGGATGAATGCGTAGCTGGGAGAAAACGACAAAGAACCTTTACAGTGGCTGCATCCATATTGTGGAATAATTTGTCCCATTCAGTTACCGGTAATTTGAACGCACATACCCCTGCCATTTGGTAAATAATTTTCTGTTCTGGCAAAGTTCTGAGGTGAACTTTATTTTCTTTTAATCTCCAGTGTGTGTTTCTACTTGGTTATTATCCAATGTTAGCCATACTCAGAGCAGACCCCTTTAAATCACTGGACAAGAAATTTAAGTCCATTAATTTCCGTGGATCTATTCTGAATATGATTGATGTTGGATCTCACCCATTGTATCTTGTGCACCGGATGAAGTCGGTTTATTCACTAACCTGGGAGTAAGCTCCATTAACCTGTTCCAGCTGTGACAACAAGACACTGGATCCCAAACTTTTTAGAACTCACAGTGGTGGATTTATGGTCGCCTTACTTTGACAGCAAGGGGGGGGGGGAGAACCCTTCAGTTGTTGCTGGACTCCAACTCACATCAGTCCCAGTCAGCACGGCCAGTCATCAGAGATGGTGGGATATATAGTCCAGCAATATTTGGAAGGTCACAGGTTTCCTTCCTCTGATCCACACAATAATAAATTAATGCCTGGATACAGAGGACTCATATGCTCTGCTGTCAGATTAAAAGTATTTGCACAGTCTATTGAATGCATATGCAGTGTGTAAATGAAAATGCAAGTGACGTCATCGCTGGTTTTCCCAGATACGGGAGATCACTAAATGAGGACGGTATGCAATGTACAGATGCAAAAAGAGATGGAAAGTATCCTATGCTATTCACCATACTACATGCAAAGATCCCACTTGAATCATGTTATGTTTATACTGGGCGTGAACTTGGTTTGCTTTGTTTACAGAGAGAAACATCTGGTTTTAGTTAGCTTTCCAGACAATGCTGGCCAAGCATTCTTCAAGCCACATAAAAACAAAAAGACGCAACAGTCAACACCCCTCCCCCATAAATCAGTTGCCCCTTACAGAAAGAAGGAGACATTTCAGTGCTCTTTTTGGGCAGGGCAGATTCATAACTATCAGGCCAAGGTCCTTCCTTTAAAAATGTCACCACTGAGACAAATTGAATCTAGTTCAGAGAGAGCAATAAAGTTTCTTTTGTCCTAAGGCAGGTTTGTGCAACATAATGGCTGTATTCAGATAAGTTCTACACAGAGCAGATCCAGTGAAATGAAGGGATGTGAGTTAGTCTAATTTCAGTGGGTCTACTCTGAGTAGGACTTACATTGGGTACAACCTACACCCTTCGGATTATGCATGTGCCAGCCTAGGTTATTCATAGCAATCCACTTGAGTGGGTGATAGTTAAGACCTCTGCTTTTACGTAGCACTCAGGCTTGCTGGCATCCCTTTCAGGAAGCCGTATGGAAAAACGGGGGAAAGTGTGCCTGTGAATGCGTGCAGAAAAAAAAGCCCGAATTATTACAAAGCATTTGTGGGGCAAAGACTTCATGCTTGCACTAGCCTACCAGCCCTTTCAAAGGAGACAGGAGTGGTCTCTGCATGAGCAGATTCAACTCCTGTGGTTTACAGCACAATCCTGGGCACATTGACTCAGCAGCAATTGAAGCAAATAGTCACTTCATAGCAGGGGGTTTGTAAGGAGGGGAAAGAGAAGACAGAGTAGAGCCACGGAAGTGTTGTGCTACTTACTGCTCATGCCTCTGTTCTTTGTGGGAAAGAATGGGAAACATCAGGTCTTGGCCCTCAGGCCCCTGGGATTCTCCACAGGCCATACCCCCTCACCAGCCTTGCTTGTGTGTTTTTGCCTGACCAGATTGCATCCCGGAACTCTGATCATGCCTCTTGTTTGCCTCAATGGAGGACACTAAAGGGTATGTGGAAAGCAGCCTATTGCACAAAGGGAACATTTGCATGCATTGCTCTGCCCATCATTGGCATGTGGCCCCTGGAAAGATTTTCAGAGAGCAATGTGGCCCCCAGGCTGGGGGTGGGGAAGTCCCCGCCTCTGCCAGTGAGTATGGGGAGCCTGCAGGGACTGTGAGTGTGGGTTATTCCCACTCTTCTTTTTAGGATTGCTGTGGGCAGTAGCTGTTTGGTGTGCTCAGTATATATCCTGGAAGGCAAAAATGCACATGGACATTTGGCCAACAGTTGCAGTGGATGGAATTGAGGGCCTTTGCTTTTGTCAACAGAGAGCTTCCCTGCATGTGGGGATGACCTTTGTTCTCTCTCTTTGAGAAAGATGAGGGGAAATACACCCAAACTGGAACGGGTGGCAGTGGCGTAGCGTGGGGGGTGCAGGGGGGGGGCCGGCCGCACCGGGCGCAACATCTGGGGGTTAGGGTTAGGGGGCGCAAATCCACGGGTTAGGGGGTGCAAATTACTTGCCTTGCCCCGGGTGCTGACAACCCACGCTACGCCACTGACGGATGGGTTTTTCCCTGGTTACTAGTAACCCTACTGACAACTCACTGTTGCATGTTCTCATCTGGTATTTCTTCCAAGAGGGATTAATTATCATAGTTCACTTGAGCAAATCATATGCTCAGCTCCTCTGAGTAATGCAGCAAATTACTGGAAAGAGCCCAGATGTACTAGGATTCTCTGATTTAACCACCAGACAGGACACTGGACTAGACTGGGCATAACCTTTTAAGCCAAAAAAATGCAGCGCCCTAAATTGTAATTTTAGGAAATGCTGAAGCAAGGCTTTCATCCTATATGGAGCCCAAATTTTCAAGATGCTTAAAGGAATAGATTATTTAATGAAAGAAACGAGAGTGGAAGTTTGCAACAAGTGTTATATTGCAATGCGTTGCCTGCTATTGAGCTGTAGAAATTACATGAATCATATAATGAATCATATTATATAGCTACAGAGACTATCACGCCCTGTTTCTGAGTGTTGGACCAGATGATCTGATCCAGCAAACCAGTTATTATGTTCTTGTCAATGTGCAAATCCTGCTTTTGTTGGGTGTTGCTATGAGGTAAATTAGTATCGCTCAGCTTCGGCCTTTTATTTGTAAAATAGGAATACAGTAGTCACACAAACTGTGAATAGAGAGGAGATTTGCTCTCCATTTCATAATACAGTCACATCTTGGTTTTTGAATACCTTGTGACCCGAATGGTTTGGCTCCCGAATGAGTGTTCCGGTCTGCGAACTTTTTTTGGAAGCCAAACGTCTGACACGGCTTCTGCGGCTTCCGATTGAGTGCAGGAAGCTCCTGCAGCCAATCGGAAGCCATGCCTTGGTTTTCGAACGTTTTCAGAAGTTGTATGGACTTCCGGAATAGATTCCGTTTGAGAACCAAGGTACGACTGTATTAGAAGTCAGGGACATCCAGGGGAGCCGAATGTTGGAAGATTCAGGACAGACAAAATAACTTCTGAACACAGTGCATAATTAAACCATGGAATTTGTTCCCACAAGAGGTAGTGATTGGATCACCATTGGCATGGTGTGCACTGATGATGATTGGACCCCAAGATTAGCAGGCACTATGCTGAATAGCTTCAAAGGACAAATACTGTAGATATAAGGGTATTATCAGTGGCTACTAGCCAGGTCCAGCCTGCCCATGAGGCAGAATGAGGCAGCCGCCTTGGGCGGCAGAATGCCAAGAGGTGGCCTCCTGCCGCTGGCACCACCATCAGAGAAGCAAAGAGATCTAGTGGTGATGGCAGCTTCTGGTGAGATCTTGAGGAACTCTCACAAGATATTGCGGAAAGTTCTTCCTGATGTTTAGTTGGAATCTCCTTTCTTGTAACTTGAAGCCACTGGTTCAGGTCCTACCCTCCACAGCAAGAGAAAACAAGCTTGCTCCAACTTCTATGTGATATTCAAATATCCTTTAGAATATTTGAAGGTGTCTATGATATCTCCAGTCAGTCTCCTTGTATCCAGGCTAAATATACCCAACTACCTCAACCATTCCTCATAGGGCTTGGTTTCCAGACTCTTTATCATCTTGGTTGCTCTCATCTGCACAATCTCCAGCTTTTCCATATCCTTATGGACACCCAGAACTAGACATAGTACTCCAGGTGGGGTCTAAGGCAGAATAACTTCCCTTGATGGGGACACTATACTTCTGTTGGTACAACCTAGAATAGCATTAGCTTTTTTGACGCTGCTGCATCACACTATGGACTCATGTTAAGCCTGTGGTCTTCGAAGACCCCTAAATCCTTTTCACATCTACTGCTGGTAAGCCAGGTGTCCCCCATCTTATATCTGTGCAGCTGATTCTTCCCGTGGGCATAGCCAGGGGGGCAGGGAGGGGCAGCTAAATAAATAAAAATCAATAAAAATACATAACTGAGGTTCTGCCCTCCCCAACAAAAGGCATGCGTCTCCCAACGAAAATCCTGGCTACGCCCATGATTCTTCCTGTTTAAGTGTAGAACCTGACATTTGAACCTATTGAAATTCTTTTTCGTTGGTTTTGGCCCAGTTCTCCAACCTGTTAAGGTCCTCTTGAATCTCGATTCTGCCACTAACTAACTAACTAACTAATAATAATAATAATAATAATAATAATAATTTATTTATACCCCGCCCATCTGGCTGAGCTGCCCTAGCCACTCTGGGCGGTTTCCAACACTACTACTGTACTACTACTACTAACAGTAATAACAACAACAAAAAACAACAAAAACATTTATAGTAACACTCAGACCCAATATAAAAAGTCACAATAACTTTAAAACAAACAATTTATAACAAATAAAGCCATAATAAATTCAATAAGCCATTAGAATCCAATAGTAAACAGTAACAGATATGCAGTTTCTTCTGTGATTTTCATCAGTGCATAACTAACTAACTAACTAACCACCGATTGCGGGATGTTGGAGGGGAAAAGCAAGCGGCAAATTCGGAGAGGCTTTTCCTTTCGGATTATTGGAAGAGGTGCTATTCCGCACTTTACGGTAGGGGCGACCCTCTCGCTCCTCCCACCCACCCCCTTCCCTCTCTCGGCCGCCGCAATCGCAGCCGGGCTTAGTGTGGCGCTGCGCGCCGCCAACTCTCTCTCCCTCGCTTTCGCGCGCGCGCTTCCAGGAATGCCCCGGGCGGCGAGAAAGGCGCTTTAGAAGATGTCCAGGCTGGAGGCAGCTTGCCGTCGGGCGGGCGGGCGGCATGGCGACGAGCGGCGAGGCGGCGTCTCCCCTTTTGCACGGCTGAGGCTCTGAGGCTGCTGCCGCCGCCGCCGCCCGGCGCACAATGAAACTCTACTGCAAAGTGGTGGCCCTGGCGCTCTGCCTGGCGCTCCTGCTGCTGCTCTACCTCTTCGTGGGCAGCGACGCCGACGAGCCGCCTTTGAAAGCGGCCGCGGGGGGAAGCCGCCCGGCGCGCGCCTCCTCCTCCTCCGGGCCCGGCGGGGACTTCGCCCCGGGGCGCTTCCGACCCGTCCAGGCTGCGGAGCGAGAGGAGGAAGAAGAGGCGGCGGCGGCGGCAGCAGCGGCGGCTCAGGCTCAGGTTTCCAAGAGGGAGCCACGTCTCCACAGAAAAACGGGCAGGCGCGGCGCTGCCCGAGGGAAGTTTGCGAACGTGAGGTAAAGCCTTCAAAAAAAGAGGCATTTTTAAAATATGCATTATTATTTTCAATGCATTTTATGTATTTCTCCACTACTGTAATTGCATTGTCTTCTGCATGCTCGTCGGTCATGAAACACTCTAGCGATCTGTTTTTTGGCTAGGATGGGGAGTTTGCAAAGATGCGGCGGCGGGGGGGGGGCGTTCTTCAGTGTCATGTGGTCTCGCAGCCTCGGATCCTGAGAAACCCGCGAAAGTTTCCTTGGATTGCAAAGGGAATATAAATCGGAAGGATGTTCGGGATCACAGCTCTAAAGGGCTGCTCTTCAGGGCGCAGATTAGCAGGCGGACCTGATGCGCCTTCTGGGTACCTAAGGAAAGGTGTGAAAAGGATGTTCTGTCTGTCTCTGTCTCTCTCTCTCAAGCACACACGCTTTATATATAGCATGCACCGACACTTACAAGGAGCAACGATTGGTCCCGGCAATGCAAATTGTATCCTTTTTTACACCTACCTCACATTGCTCAGTTGCGTGCCTGCCAGTTTTGTAGTTTTCTCTGGGCTGCTTCCCATGACCCTTGGGGTTGGTGTAGCAGAGTAGTGCTGTCTGAATGGTGCTCCTACTTTTTGGGAGAAGATGATAAGGCTGTTGACACATAGTGCTGCACACTTGTGCAAGGAGTAACACAGATTCTAATATGAATGGAGTACAGTGGTACCTCGGGTTACATACGCTTCAGGTTACATATGCTTCAGGTTACAGACTCCGCTAACTCAGAAATAGTACCTTGGGTTAAGAACTTTGCTTCAGGATGAGAACAGAATCATGGTCCAGCGGCACGGCAGCAGCAGAAAACCCCATTAGCTAAAGTGGTTCTTCAGGTTAAGAACAGTTTAAGGTTAAGAACGGACCTCCGGAACGAATTAAGTACTTAACCCGAGGTATCACTGTATATGGTTGGTGAATTTGAAAAGTCAATGCAAGGACTGAACTCCAAAAAGCGGAGTACTGGTTGAATGTGTATGATCATGCGCAGTGTTGTGCAGAGATTGGATACAGTCCTTTTCCTGCTCACTGCTTAGGTATATTTTGCTGAAATGACTCTATAGGTACCACACAGGACAGTGCAAGATGCTTTGTTCTGTGGGATCTTACCATAGTACATGCCAAGGGAGGAATGATGGCTTTTAAAGATGCAATCCAGTTATAAACCCATTTACTGAAATGAGAGATAAATAATCTGCCGCCTCAGCCGACAGTGATGTTGAAAAATAGCCCTTTCCAGAAAGACTTCTTGGATCAGCAGCTGAAGTCAACCTCACTTTTAATTCATTTTGTAGAATATTTCTGCCTTTCCCTGTTTAGGTTTGCCTTATTTTTGATGGTTTTGCTACACAGCCATGATCTTCATGTAAGGGCAGGTGGGCAGAATGTACACTTGTTACTTGGGAAGGGTGATATGCATCATCTTCAAGTCACCGGTATATAGTTGTCCCAATATAAACACTGGCAATTCATTTCACAAATGCTACTAACACAAGTTTCTGAATGTCACGTGTGAATCAGCTTGCAGTTCCGAGTGGAACTTCTTTTGTGTCTGTTCACTAGTTCAGCAAATTTCCATTCCCCAGAGCAGAAAAACTTCTGGGGTAGGGTTGTAGGAAGAAAAAAATATTGAGGTTTCCCAGTTCAGTTTCTTTCCCTTAGTTTTATTGGTTTTATATGCGTTTCCATTTCCATTTTCTCATTCTTGAGCCTGGCGAGTCGATTGATGGCTCTTTTAAGATAAGCTTCCGGCAGAATTTTAAACAGATTCTTTAGGCGGGGTGGAATTATATTCTCCTGGCCTGGTTTTCTTTTGAAACAGTCATGGCTAGACTTATGAAGATAATGTTAATATTAGACACAAGAACACGGGCTATAAAGATTTTTTTAAGTATTTCACACAGGCCTGTTTCAAACAAAAACATTATTGTCTGCCACACGATGAAAATGTTTGGAAGTTAAATGCACCTTTCTGTATCTATGAAATCCAAGTAGATGAGTCATTAGAGAACTGGGGTCACCTCTCTAATAATAATAATAGTAATAATAAAGCAAAGACGGGGACCATTTGGATATGGATAGTGGTTCTAGCAGAAGCGGGAGCATTTCCCCTTGAAAATCATGCACATAGCCCCCAAGTTGCTATTTTAGGGGGAAATGCAGGTTAAAAGCTAAATTTATGCTGTCCCCCTCCCCATCGCACAGACATGCTCTAGTCTAGTGCATCAAAGTGAAGGAGAGGGAGTCATGACAGGTGTGTGGCTTTAATATTGCTGGTAGAATAATAGGAAGCTGAATAAAACACCTTTAATCCAGACATTTAATTAAATGTGTGTGAACTGCAGTTTGGAAAACATACTGTAATTTGCTACTACTTCTTTTTTTTTTTTTAAAGGTGAAACTAAAATGCTGGAACATAGCAACTTTTTAATTCACGAAAGTATAGATAATTGCTATGTGGTGTCCCTGAGCTGGGAAGCTGCTCTCCCATCCCTTTTCTAGCTTGGTGTGACCTCATCTATCAAACAAACCCTGTGTGTCTTTGATTCATGATTTCACAGAGATGTTCTGAATGAAAGACTGCCCCATTCTCCGAGGTCTTATTCTTCACCCTATTAAAGCGGCTGGTTTCTTACCAGCATTGTATCTGATTGTGAGCACGGGATGTTTATTGTGACCGGGAGTGGATCATGGACTGAATTCAAATGGGTGTATTAAGGCAGGATTATCTTCCATTAGCAACTATACCTCCTGAAGTCATTTTTCTTCAGAGCATATCTCTTGAGTTTATCGTGGACAGTACCAAACAAATGAGAAGCAAATGTGGTTAAAAACTCCCCTGTGAATGGATAAGCAAGGGTGCAATAGTTAATGCTGGCTATAAAAGGCTACAAGGATATGGCACAAAGGCCCCTATGCCTACAGAATGTGACCCAACTGTGCTGGCTGGGGCTGATGGGTATAGAACACCTAGCAGTAGCAGAACTGTGAGAATACCCTGGAGCAACACTATGGCACCTTGTCCTTCTGTGGCAAAGCAACTGTGCCAATGTAGCATCAGAAAGAGGGTGAAGACACGGTGGGTGGAACCGGGGAAGAGACAGACTTGTGCCTTCCCTTGAATCAGTGGCGTAGCGTGGGGGGTGCAGGGGGGGCCGGGCGCACCGGGCGCAACATCTGGGGGTTAGGGTTAGGGGGCGCAAATCCACGGGTTAGGGGGCGCAAATTACTTGCCTTGCCCCAGGTGCTGACAACCCACGCTACGCCACTGCCTTGAATGAAATATGGGGTATACATAACAGAGCAAATAAATAAACAATGCATAGGGGAAGGGCCACAGCTCAGTGGTAGAACATCTGCTTTGTGTGCACAAGGTCCTGGGTTCAATCCCCAGCATTTCCAAGTAGGCCTGGGGGGGGGGGGGACTTTTGCCTGAAACCCTGGAGAGCCTCCAGTCAGTGTGGACGGCACTGAGCTAGACGGAACAATTGGCTTGACTCAGTGCAAGGGAGCTTCCGGTGTTCCTTTGTATATATGCCTGGCCCCAGGTTAGGAGCACTCTTAGATGATAACCGTGGTGATGGGTAAACAGGGAGGAGGAGCACTTCTTTGCACAGGAAAGGAGCACCTGGCAACAGTCCATTGCTGGCTCCTGTCTCAGGTTGTGTGCCTCTCCTCCCAGTAATAAAAAAAGGAAGCACTGCACCGGGCAACATCTTTCCATCTCTCTCCAGAGATGATGCTGGAGCACATTGCTAACACTTCTCTGCCTAGAACGCCAACAGCCAACAGTCCCACTGCCAGAGCTGGGAATGACGGGACAGAGCACCCCACACAGGTAAGCAAGGGAAGCGGGGCGGGGGGCGGGGACGTTCTGCAAAAAGCGTATCCTCTGCAATCGTATGCCCCTTGCTCCATGTGAATATTGTCTCTCGCCCAAGCTGTGCAGCTGCAACGCCGTTCCCCTGAACAGCTCAGAGCGGTGTCTGCTACATGGAGCAAGTGCTCACCCACCCTACTCCCTGCTGGCAAGCTCTCTGTCTCTGAATGCGAGGCAATCCATTCCAGCCAGTGCCAGCCAAAACACTCACCATTATTTTGGCCTTGCAAGATCACTGCCCAGATGCATGGTGGAGTAGAGCAAGCTGTTGTCATGCCATGCTCCCAGGGGTCCACTGCAGCCCCAGTCACTGTAGACTGACGCATAAGCACTCAGGGGGCCCTTGTTTCATTTTCTCTCTCACCTCCATGCATTTATCTATTGTGCATCGAAGGCTGCTACTATTCCTGCCTGTTTTGATTGTTACCCTCTCTCTGCCTTCCCTT
This sequence comes from Podarcis liolepis, assembly GCF_965112155.1. Taxonomy (NCBI): domain Eukaryota; kingdom Metazoa; phylum Chordata; class Lepidosauria; order Squamata; family Lacertidae; genus Podarcis; species Podarcis liolepis. Next base: position 95,312,029 of record NC_139555.1, on the reverse strand, counting down.
CCACAGGACCTTCTCCCACACGCTGCTTTGTGCAGACTAGGATGGGAGACCTACCTTGTTTCCAGCACTAGTGGCCAGGATGCTTCCAGGCAGCTTTGATAGCTGTGTGACACCTGCGAAGGTGCTCACAACATAGCGCTGCAGCCACGAGGGATGTGGCTACCATCTGCCCTTTGGAGAGCCACCACACCAAGGCACAGGAGCCCTACTGCAGCGATTGGCTGGCAGCCCTACACCTGTGTACCTTTCTCTCTTGGCATTTCCTCCACCAATAAAAGCTATGACTTTGCCACACAACCTTGCTTCTTTCTTGCCAGGGACCCCTTTCCCTCGCGAGTATGACCTTTGCTCTGCTAGCCTCTGAGAGGGGGAGTGGACAGCAAGGTGGATGATTTCTGGGCTGGTGGCCCCTCCATGCTGTGCTGACTCAGTCTGGTTTTATTGCGAGGGGGCAGCAAGCACAAGTGGGGTGGCTGTGCTGTATGGGGTGGTCATTTGGGAGTGGTGGAAGAATTGGTGACACACACACACACAGAGAGAGAGAGAGAGAGAGAGCACAAAGGGAAAGGCAAAATAGCAGGAGAGGTTGACCATATGGATTGCCAGGTGAGAGGAGTGGACAGAAAGGGCTGTTTGTGCCCTGTCTCATGCCTCCGGATTGCTAAACAGTGCCCCCATGGCTTGATTGTGATTGAGTAGTAGGTGTTCCCTTTTTGCCTTTTGGAGTGGCTATGATTGCTGGGTGCATTGGCGGCCTTGCTGTGGACGTTGGGGATGCTTCTGTTGAGATCAGGGTGTTCCTTTCGTCCTGTTCAGGATGAGTGCAGGATAGACGTGGCGCAGGAGTCGTGGCTGCATCTCCCTCCCCCGGCACGTTGGAGTACAGGACTGCTCTCCCAAGTCCCCCCCCCCCCCCGCATAAATGAATACAAATAAACTGTTCCAGAGTTTGATTTTATCTGGGTGTTATTTATTTACAGAAATTTCAAGTGCTTCTTACGAAGTCTCTGTTGGCAGGCGCCGTTCATCAGTGGAGAAAGCTTCAGAATAAAGAAGCAGGGGTGTGGATTTTTTCCAACTCTCCCATCTTCTTGCGCTGTGAGAGTTTTTGCCCAAATCTTTATGGAGCAGTAGTTCATTCTGCCCAAAGATCCATTGATTAAAGTGAGAATAATGCTAATGAGGGACCCGGAGAAATATATCCTTTCAGTTATTTACAGTTTTCATATCAGTTAAATATGCATATATAATACTAGGGAGGCTGATGTATTAATGGAAGTCAAGAGTTTTAACAGACCTGAAACCTAAGCTTCTCTGACATGGGTGGGGAACCTGTGGCATGCAGGCCAAATTAGACCCAGCACATATTCCAGGTTGGGCCATTTTCCCCCAAACCACACCCACCTGCCATACACCTAAAATATCGAATTATAGAGTAGGGAGGTCCCACAAGGGTCATCTAGTCTAATCCCCTGCAGTGCATGAATCTTTCACCCACCTGGGATGAAGAGTCTCATGCTCCGCCAACTGAGCCATCCAGCCTGATCAAATGATTGCTGTGATAACCCCTAGAAAATCCCTTCCATTGATTGCAGTCAGTGAAGCAGCAGGGACAGCAACAGGAATGCAGGTGGGGAAGAATTTGGTGCTAATTTGATTGAATGTGGACTGGAACTCATTTTAGAGCTGGCTCAGGAGCAGCAAAAGTAGTGACTCACTCTCTTGGCTACCATTGCACTGGCTTATTGTCATCTTTTTCTGGGTAGCTGAAGAACACAAAGTAAATCGGCTTTGTGCTGGAAGGAACGAGTACTTGGTGGCCCTCTGCAATATATTTGCGTGGCACTTTGCCTATAAAATTGTTCACATCTGGCTCCGATTTGGACGCCACAGCATACTGTATTGTATAACAGTCCCGGGAAGCGTCCATGGCTTCTCCCTTTTGCAGTTGTTTAGATGAGTTTCAGTTGCTGCAGGCTGGAGATAAATGGCCAGAGTTTGCACAGCTGTTTATCCAGTGACCTGTTCTTTAGAACGTTGGCCATCCAGGCTAATTTTAGTTTGCTGGGCTGAGTTTTATGGTAAATCCTTTAGGAAACAGTTGGGGATATTAAAAGATACGCACATTTGGTGGTTGCTAGATCAGGGCTATCCCTTTATTGATGTCTTCCATAGGGAACTCCTTCCCAAGAGGAATGTGCCTGGCAAACTTGTTTGTAGGGAGTTTTTTAAATACAAAAAGGAGTAAAAGAGCTTTGTCTTCAGCAGAGCTTTTGTGGCCTGGACGAGGTGCTTATAGTTCTGTAAGTTAGTGTACATTTTGCTGAAAACTTGTTGATTCTGTTGCTACTAAAAATGACAGTCAATTGCCTATTTTAATTAGGATTTCATTGCATTAATTGAGCTATTTATTGTTAAATAGTAATAAAATTTTATTTATATCCCGCCCTCCCCAGCCAAAGCCGAGCTCAGAGCGGCTAACAGCAGCAAAAGTAACACAGTTTACATAAAATCACAATCAATTAATTGAAAAACATTCTGAAATCAATTCATTCTAAAATCAATTCAGAATCAAATTAATGGCAACCATTGGGCTAGAGTTCTATGAGGATTACCAAAGGAGAGGGTCAGACTGTGCCTTGGCCAAAGGTGCTTCAAGAGCCCATTGAATGAATAAGAACAGAATGAACAAATGCATGTAGTTCTGCACAGGTCTTAAAGACCGCAATCCTAAGTACACCTAACCTAGGGATACAGTGAGGCATGCTTCTAAGTAAGCATGCATAGGATTGTGCTGTATGTGTCTTCAGCCTAATATTTCAGTGAGATTTAAGAAGATGAACATTATATAAAGCCACCTTGAATCAAGTCACCCTTAATCGCAAGTACACATGGTTACTGCTTGGCTGAAAGGTTTCTAGGGCTGCCTTTTGGCAAATAAGCACTGTTTTGTCTGGATCTGGAATAGTTCAAGATTGACAGGAACCAAGCTGTGCTTAAGGACTGAGTGTGGTTTATCTAACCCTCCTGGCAAACAAAAACATTGCCTCATGCTTGGTCTCTTGCCACAGAGCACACACTAGGTGAAAATAATCACATAGAGTTGCTGGCAGCGGTTGGTCCACCTGGAGGCTGAAACAGCTTTTATGGCCCTTCCTGTTGCATATTTGGTGGCCAAGTATCAAAGTGATATTCTTAGGAAGTGCTCCTCCAGGTCTTTAAGCAGCGTTGTTTGAAGTGCTTAACACACAACTGCTGTCTGTTGATTAGGCTAGCAGCCAGTTTGTATCTTAGGAGATACTGCCTAATAAAGATGCTCTTCAAAGCCTCGTTTGTGTAACTTAATTCTTACCCAACCACTATTCCCCCCACTACTTTATGGTTTGTCTGCTCTACTTCCTCTCCCAATATACACCAGTGTAGGCTCTTGTTTATGGGATGCTATAAAAGGAGCACAAAACAATAACCAAATATTCCTGTTTATGTAATCTTGCTGAGTTTCTCCTCCAAGGCTGTTCTTTGCTAGCTATGTCAACTCACATTCCAAAGGAGACTAGCAGCCTGGTTTTAATCACGCTTATTCAGAAATCTCACCAAGGGCCAAACCACCTGTCCTTGTCTTTCTCTTTCCCCTCCCCACAGGGAATATGAAGGGGGTGAGGGGAGCGGAAATCTGAAAATGAACACAGAACCAAAGTATTAAATTCTCCTTCCGCTGTGGCTGATGGTTGCTCCTGTTTCTTTTGGCTCCCTCTTATTAATTGCATTTTTATTGTGTATTGTGTTGTATTTTTTTTTTTAATGTTTGAAGCTGCCTTGTGAAAAAGCAGAGTTGTATTTACAAAATAAGATGCTCACACCTTCCCACAGAGCGTCCCTTCCATAGTCTTCATCCCACAGGGATGCTATTCAGAAGGAGAGCACCTAACCCAGTTCAGGTCTCCAGTGTCCATTGGAGTACCTACGGTTGACCAGGGGCCCAGGCCCAGTGGGGTGCAGAAAACATTCCTCCCCACTCTGGCTAGGAGCCAGCCCACCCACACTCTTCCTAGGCCACTCCTCTGCAGCTCTGGGTGGCTGGGGGAGGCGTGCAGGCTCCTTGGAGTGCCTCAGCAGAGGAATTCAGTCATTGGCGCAGGCTGTCACAGTAGCCCTGCGGAGTCATCTGAGAATTACCAACTCCATCATGCTTCGGGTACTTACTTGGAAACAAGACATAGATGTGCAGAGAATGGAAGTTATTCCATAGAACAGAGCTTTCTAAACTTTTCATGTTGGTGACACACTTGTTGGTGACACAGTAATTCAGTTTTACTTAGTGAACTAACCCCTTTCCAGCCTCGGGAAGAGCACGGGGAACATTCACGTGACACACCTACACACTGCAGCCAACACACTAATGTGTTGCAGTACACAGTTTGGAAAGCTCTTCCACAGGACTTACCTCTGTCCTACTTCTGAGGTGTTGAGTCAAAGCCAATTTAGCAAGCGGCTGAATGAACTCATATGTTCATTTTAGTTTATTCCCCGTGTTAACCCCAAAGGCTTGTGGTAGGTAACAGAGAAAAGAAAACTGAAGATATCCCTTCTTAATTTTGCTTCAGCCTAATTAAAATAGTCAAAAGTGTGACAGATGTTATGACCTGCAGGTTTCTGCCTGGTTCTTTGCTTCCCAAACACCAGATGGAAGAAGAGGGCAACATCAATTTATCAAACAAACAAGCAAAAAAGTAGGAGGCCAGAAATAGTGCAAGCACAGCCCATTTATACATTTTTTTTAAAAAAAGTAAAGCTGGTCTGTAAACAATATGATGATTTTTATACTGCTCTGCAATAATGCAATTATCACAGTGGTGAATGAAAAAAAATACAATGAAGCTTGTTGGCATGCGCCTGTCTCAAGAGACAATGGATTGCGCCTCTATGCACCGAATGCACCGAAGTGACCTCTCCAGGGCGCAAGATCCATGCGCCTCAGCCTCTCTGATGTGGTCCAAAGGAAAGCAGAACGATACATTTGGCACCAGCTTGGCTGCAGGAGTTGCCAGAAGGAGGTGTGCAAAGCGTTATTCAACCTTCTTAGGGAGTCCTCCAGATTTGTGCAGGTCTTAGCCTTTTCTCCACCTGCTCCAGAACAGTGAAACAAATAATTTGCAACCTGAAATGCAGTAGTTTGGTGCCCAATTTCCCCCCAATCGAAAGGGTTATCCTCTGTATCAAACCTAAGGGGGAAAGTATTGAGAGTGGTATTGCTCAGAGGGTAACATCGTGTGGGCAGTGCAATTTAAATTGGAATGCAAAGTGCTGCAAACACACAATAAACTCAGGTGTGGACAAGTCTCAATACTTCCTGCTTAACTCTTTGTTGTTTTGGTGACAAACTACAGTCATACCTCGGGTTGAAGTTGCTTCAGGTTGAGCTTTTTCAGGTTGCGTTCCACGGTGACCCGGAAGTAACGGAACGTGTTACTTCCGGGTTTCACCGCTCGCACATGCGCAGACGGTCAAAATGACGTCGTGCACGGAAACGGCGAATTGCAGGTTGCATTCACCTCAGGATGTGAATGGGGCTCCGGAACAGATCCCGTTCGTATCCAGAGGTACCACTGTACATGCTTTGTTAATCGTGCTTTCAAAAAAAGTGTGCTTAGCCTTTTCACTTTTATTTTGAAACCAAATCTGACCAGGGGGCCTAATCCAGGCATAGGCAAACTCGGCCCTCCAGATGTTTTGAGACTACAACTCCCATCATCCCTAGCTAACAGGACCAGTGGTCAGGGATGATGGGAATTGTAGTCCGAAAAACATCTGGAAGGCCGAGTTTGCCTATGCCTGGCCTAATCCAATGCCATGCCCTCAATCAGAGGCCTATACTTGGTTTCCTGCCTTAAATCACTCCCCTAAGTGCTATTGTATTTGCCCTTGAAGATGCTATTTGTGACGTGTGTGTGCTGTGGCCATTAAATACTGTTTGTTGTGTTAGCAGTGGTGGCCAAACTTGGCCGTCCAGCTGTTTTTGGACTACCAACTCCCATCATCCCTAGCTAACAGGACCAGGGATGATGGGAAATGTAGTCCCAAAACAGCTGGAGGGCCAGGTTTGGCCACCACTGTGTTAGAAGTACTTCTAGTCTGTGGCAAGTGCATGTTAAATTTCAAAGTTGTTACTGTGTTTTGTAGTTGCTGAGGGGAGCCCTCAGTATTTTTGTGTGTGTGTTCTGGTTTGGTGAAGTGGGTTAGTTTTGTTTCTTATGAGATATGCAGAGCAGCATTGGCTGCTTGTGCTACATCTTTTGCGGACGGCAGAGTTGGGAGCTGTGGCTATTTGTTGTGGTATTTTGTAACTGCTGCGTTTCGGCTTCATATAGCTAGCCAAACAGATAGGCTTCTGATCGATGTATTGTCACGTGTGGTGGGAACTGATTTCACAGTGTCTTAAAAGTCAGCAAATGTGTTTTACCTGCCGGTACAAAAGAGGGCGATTACTCATCCCCTGGTTAAGTTCATTTTCAGTTGTTCTCAGTTTCGCCACACCTCAGTCAAGCTAGCTATACCAGAAATCATGGGGGGGGGGGCATAAATTAAACCCATAACAGTTCTTAGAACCTAATTTTAGCAACCTTTTCTGATCTTCCCTGGCTTAGCACCAAAGCTTGCCTTGCAAAAATAAATGAGGCGGTGGAGAGCTTGCGCGCTGCCCTGTGAAGTCCTCTGAGGGTGAATTCCAGGGAATCCCCCTCCAGCCCACTCAGCCCTGACACAAGAAACATGGAGTGCCAAGAAAGGCGGCTTTGTTGAGGCTGACAAAGGCAGCTTTGTGGGTGGAACAGCTTTGTCTTTATCTTCTCTCTCCCATTATCTCTCCAGATCATCCTCTCTCTGCCCCTGTCCGCCACCCTCTGGTTTTTCTCTCCAGCACTCCCAGTATCTGTACCCTCCCTCTGTTACAAGTCAGTTCCTTACAGCTTCTCTCCCATCCATCCCACTTCCCTTTATCTTTTACAACCCATCTTCTTCTGTTTTAGGAGAAATGGCAAGCCTGGTGGAGTGTTGGTTGCTTTGTGCTTCACGGAAAGCTGCACTGTTTGGGCATTTGTCGGGTTTTACATTATGCAGTATTCCTTGTATTCTGTAATTTCTGCCTTTCGGTGCATTGTTGCACCGTGAATTGATTTTTCCTTGCTAGAATCAAAGAATCATAGAGTCATGGAATTGTAGAGATGGAAGGGACCCCCAAGAGTCAAATAGTCCAATCCCCAGCATTGCAGGAATCTCAGCTAAAGCATTCATGACATATGGCCATCCAACTTCTGCTGAAAAACTTCCAAGGAAGGAGAGTCCACAACCTCCCAAGGGAGTCTGTTCAACTGTCGAACAGCTCTTACCATCATAAAGTTCTTCCTGTTGTTTACTTGGAATCTCCTTTCTTGTAACTTGAAGCCATTGGTCCAAGCTCTACCCTCCAGAGCAGGAGAAAACAAAGTTTGTTCCCCCTTCTATGTGACAGCCCTTGAGATATTTAAAGGTGGCTGTCATATTTCCTCTCAGTCTCCTTTTTTCCAGCCTAAACATACCCAGTTCCTTCAACCGTTCCTCATAAGGCTTGGTTTCCAGACCCCTGATCATCTTAGATGCCCTGCTCTGCATACATTCCAGCTTGCCAATATCCTCCTTAAATTGTGGTGCCCAGAATTGGACACGGTATTCCATGTGTGGTCTGACCAAGGCAGAATAGAGTGGTACTTTGACTTCCTTTGATCTAGACACTAAACTTCAGTTGGTGCAGCCTAGAATAGCATTGGCTTGCCCCCTGCTGCATCACACTGTGGGCTCATGTTAATCTTGTGGTCCGCCAGGCTTATCACCTGTTGACTCCTGAAGCTAGATCCTTTTCACATGTACAGTGGTACCTCGGGTTACATACGCTTCAGGTTACAGACTCCGCTAACCCAGAAATAGTGCTTCAGGTTAAGAACTTTGCTTCAGGATGAGAACAGAAATCGTGCTCTGGCGGCGCGGCAGCAGCAGGAGGCCCCATTAGCTAAAGTGGTGCTTCAGGTTAAGAACAGTTTCAGGTTAAGAACGGACCTCCGGAACGAATTAAGTACGTAACCAGAGGTACCACTGTACTGCTAGTAAGAGTCCCACTGCTTTCTCCATTCGTTGTTTAAAAGGAAGCAAAGCTCTACAACTCCCAGCCCTGGCAAGCCATCAGGGCTGAAGTTGGCTCCAATGCCAGCTGTGTGGCACCAGACCCAAAGAACCTGTGGCCAGGAAGACAAGAAACCCCCTTTCCACCTTCTAGTACTTCAGGAGCAGAAGGAAGCACATTTCCACTCTGGAAAGATGCCAGGGGTAGTTTCTCTGTGATTCACATAGTTATTTTATTCCAGACTGGACCAAACTAAACACTATGTTAAGTCCCTTAAAAATAAAAAAAGCAAATAGCATCAGTGGGTGTGGGAGTGCAGGTAATTTTCAGAATCACAGCAGGTGGAAAGGGGAAAGTTATTATTTATTACATTTTATTACCAACCTTATACTCTAAGGTCCTAGGATGAGTTACAACAATTAAAACACAGCAGTACACAAAAACGTTTTAAGGTAACTTAAAATTACAGAAAAAAGGTGGGTCCTAAAAATTAATGTAAATGATTTAAACCTTTCTTCTCTGATGCAGCCTATTGAGATCAGTGAGGGTTTTTCTTTCCCAGGACTCAAAACAAATAGTAGTATTTTCCAGGAGTTCATTGTGCTGGGATGCCACTTTTGATTATTCAAGGCTATGCATAGCGTTAGTGTCCATGCTTAAGGGCTACATTGGTGGCACGAAAACACTCTTAACATCGTAACATCAAGGTAATGAACAGCTGGAGTGTTCTACCTGCTTCGATTGTAGCACGCAGGGGCGAGCTATATCAAAGCTTTCATTTTCTGTGTACAGCTTGATTTAATGATGCAATTAAGAGTAAGCATAGGAGAAGTAGGCAAAAAGCAGTGCCATAAGAAAGGGGAAGGAGCACAATCCATGCAAGCAGCCAATTATGCACTTTAATAATTCAGCGGGTTTTGTACTAATTGGCTGGAAAGTAAATACTATTTGCATAAGTGTAGTGTGCCATTATTTATCCACTGCAAGAAATTGAGCTTTAATTAAGACAAAAGCCCGTGGACTTTTCAGCAATTAATGAAATATATTGCGTTCTTGAACCAGTCAGGTACCAAACGCTTGTGTCCCTTAAGGCGCGAGAAGATTTATGTTGCAATACAGAGCAGCAGCTATTGCATGCAGACTTCATTTTAGTTTCGGGGGGGGGAGAAGGGGGGATCCATTCCGCTTACAAATGAAGTACCCTAGTTGCTGGACTCTTTATATCCTTGCACCAAGGGAGCCATGATTCTGTGTTGAGAATAAATTGTGCAGATGGATGACGTTGTTTTGCATAACATAGTTCCAAAGAGCATGATCGCTCTTTGCATTTCCACGTAATTTTGAATTTTGGGGAAAATGGTGGTGTGGAGCAGGAGGAAGCCTTTGTAAGTAGCACAGAGGTAACAGGATATGAGGGAGGGGGGAAGCGTGATAGAAAGCCATGGAAGAAGTAGCTATCCTGGGCATATTAGAAACCCTGTCTTCTGAACACTGAGGCCTTCGGTTTACATTCACTTTGTTTTAGGGATAGTTTGTTAAGAGTTCCCACATTCTCTTTTTTGTACAACACATCTGTTCTTTCTTCCCCTCTTGCCCACTTACATGTTGCCCCCATTACAGGGATGGTTATATCTCAGCTGCTCAGTCATTTGTCACATCTTGTTATTCATGAGTAAACAATGGGTAGCTAATCTGTGGAGCGAACAAGTAGTAATTTTGAGAGCTGAGTTGTTGGCAGAGTGAGGATTGGAGTGAACAAATGACTACTCTTGAGGCATAGGGAATCAAATAAGTAGGATGCAAGTCAGAAAGGTTCCAGTGGGGGTAAGCGTGGACCAATGGGACCAAATAGTATGCGAAACAGTCATGTTAGAAAAACTAACCAATAAACTGAAACTGACATAGGGTCAAATGGAAGAAGACACCTTCACCCCAGTATTGCTCCTTTTTATCACGTACACAGCCCAACAAGACAGGAATCCACCAACAGCATACAAATCAATATGGCTAACCTGATTCAAAAACACCCACCCACCCCACTCACGCATGAAAACAGAGTACACCACAGCCAATCACAAACAAACAACCACACCCTAGGCCAGGGGTCCGCAAACTTTTTCAGCAGGGGGGGGGCGGTCCACTGTCCCTCAGACCTTGTGGGGGGGCCAGACTGTATTGGGGGGGGGTGATGGAAGAGCAGCACGAGCCCCGGTGGCTGATTACCTGTGTCTTGAGAGCGGCAGGGGCTGGTGGCGGCGAAGGGACGATGAGCGGTGCAAAAGGCCTGGCTCTGGAGAGGGACTGCTTAAAACTGCACTCGGCCAACCGCAGCTCAACAAAGCCCAGCCCCCTTCCTCCTCTAGGCAGGGCAGGGAGAAGCCAGGAGGAGGGAGGGAGGAGGTGCCAGCACCGCCGGGAGAGGGAAAGAACGTGTGCACTGGCGATCCACACGGCAATTCCCAGACCATCCACGGGCCAGATCCAGAAGGTAATTGGGCCTGATCTGGCCCGCGGGCCTTACTTTGCCAACCCATGCCCTAGGCCAACCCCAGCCTCTCTCTCACACAAGCGAATAGTAAAGAGAACCTGCACAAGCGACGCTGACACAAAACCCCACACGTACAATAAGTAAAATAGAAACATTGCCACCCGACCCCACCCCCACCCACCATGGCCCCCTCCACCTCTTTCTCCTTTTTCTTCCTAATGTAACACTAATGTCTCAACAAATGAAACTGATTTGTAGAAAATGTAACTTGAAAAAAGGCATTGCACACACTTTTGTAAACCAAGAAATCTTTAATAAAAAGATACATTTTTTAAAAAAGAAAGGTTCCAGTGTTTTTGTGTTATGTCCTCCTCTCATGGTTGCAGGAGTCACTCAGCAAAGAGCTCCGGAAATTCACTCCAAAATCTCCTGGAAACTTGTGCCTGCATGTTTGCAAGTGTATCTCTGCAATCAGAAAGGGCTGCTGACCAGATGTGAGAGTCCATTCGGCGTTTGGCACCGGCGACGCTTCCTGTAACATTTGAAGCCACCCAGACTCTTACTTGACAGCCAGAGTTACATTTCTGAATTTGCTATTTGAACCTGAAACTAAAACCAAGCTGTACATAAGGAAACAATTGTGATGATGGAAGATAATAAAGGAAAGATTTTAGCACCTTAAAACTGATTAGGTCACATGATTAAAATTACCCCGGCAAGCTCTTCGAATCCAGTCTAAGATCACAACTCCCTTGGAAAGTGGTGGACACTCCTTCCTTGGAAGGTTTTAAGCAGAGGTTGGATGGCCCTCTGTCATGGATACTTCAGTTGAGATTCCTGCATTGCAGGGGTTGAAATGGATGACCCTCTGGGTCCCTTCCAACTCTACAGTTCTCTGATTCTTTTTATATTTGCAGTATTGTGCTTATTTAATATAAAACCTCCAAAGATGATTATTTTTGTCTCACTCAAGTGCATTTTTTTAAATGTATATATTTTTAGGAGACCAAAGGACCAGAAGCATTCTGCAGCCCCGCTCTCATCTCCACAGTGGATGCATCTTGCGGTTGTAGCATGTGGCGACCGGCTGGAAGAAACTCTCGTCATGCTGAAATCAGCAGTTCTCTTTAGCTACAGGAAACTCAAATTTCACATCTTTGCTGAGGATTCCCTGAAACCTGAATTTGAGAGAAAAGTGAGTCCCCTGCACTATTTTCTTTCTTTCTTTCTTTCTTTCTTTCTTTCTTTCTTTCTTTCTTTCTTTCTTTCTAAAGAAACACCAACCAAATCTAGATCTTTGATTATAAGCTTGCAGATTCACTTGGAAATGCTCTGACAGCCACAAGTTAATGAGCGGATAAACTCTTTTTCTAGTAGTAAGCCCTCAATAAAGCTCTGCCTGAGTAAGAGCTTTGTTTTAATTTGTTTGACTTTGTAGAGCAATAGCATTTCCCACAAAACAGCCTCTCAGGAATTCTAATCTCCCTCACTTTCCTCCTTGTGCTTTTCAGCTACAGGAATGGCCCCCTTCGTACACAAAGAAGTTTGAATATAATGTCTACCCAATCGCCTTTTCAGTGGGAAATGCTCAGGAATGGAAAAAATTATTCAAGCCATGCGCAGCCCAGCGGCTCTTTCTCCCGGTAAGGCACTTGGGCAAAGGCCACAACCCTAGCCCCACTTACCTAGGAGTAAGCCACGTCAAATTCAGTGGGACATTCTTCTGAGTAGATGTGCTGAGGACTGCAGCCTGAGGTAGCTGAACTCAAGAAACTGCATTGGCCTTAGAAATGTTGAGGCCTCCCTTGCACACAAATTGAAACAGTCTGTTTGCTTGCGGACCTGTCAAACAGCTCCTCCTCTCCCACCGTCTTTCCAAAAGCCCAACAAGGTGCCAGTCTCAGTGATGTTTTGTTTTGTTTTATGTTGGGGAGCACTTAAAAAGCCCCTCTTCTTAAGGCCCTGGCAGGTGAGGGTTTTGCTCCACAGGAGGGCAAACCCCCTGCTGCGAGTGACCAGTGCTTCCTTCCCAGTTAATGCTTATTTGTGTTCAGTGTTCAGGTTTTTAGCATCATGGCACTAACACTCACCTGCTATTTACTGGGGCATGCAGAGAAACAGACAGCAGGCAAGATTGAGGTGCTTTCAGCTGTAGCAGAGCTGGGTCGCAGAGGCTGACAAGCAAGCTGGCAGTAGCCAAAAGACCACCTCCTTCCCATAAGACCCCCTCGGGCGCTAAGGTCAACAGATGGGAACACTCTTGGTTCCATTCACCCTCAGAAGCACCTCATTACTCTAGCATTTGACACACAAGAATTATACAGTACGATCGCATCTTACACTTGCAAGGGTTCCATATATGTGCAAACTCAAAAAAACTCAGACCCAGGGGATTCTGGAGCTGGTGTTAGGTCCCTGGGGATGCTCTTGCAAGATCTCACAGGACCATCTGAGATTTCGTGGGAGCATCCCAGACTTGGCATGCTGAGAGGGCCTTGCTTGCCAAGCAAGGTGGAGAGCTTAAAAGCCCCTTTTTTCTATGCTGAGTTTTTCTGGAGCAAAAAGAGATTTTAAGCTCTCCACCTTTCTTGCATTTAATTTGCATTTTTTTTCAGTCAGCGGTCCTCAACTGCTGTTGAAATCGTGCGAGTTAAATGTGCATAAGGCATGATTGCACTGTATTTTCGGGAGCCACCCTGTGTTTTTGTGTGTGTGATTGAATTTTTAATTGCAAGTTTCGAAACTGCATGATAAATTGTGGAAACCTGCCCTGGTCCCTTAGGGCGAAATAGTTGTAACAATAGCTAGTCTGTAACAGTGCTCGTCTGATGGAAAGATCTGGGACCACACATCACAGGAGCCGGAGCCAAGACTTAAGGCTAAGTGGCAGGGCCTAGGCCAGAGAGCACGTCACCCAGGCTGTTCTTTCTTCCAGCACTGATCTAAAACCTACTGTGATCTGAAACACTCTGTTGTTGAACAGAGCACTGCTGTGCTTCTGAGGCCACGCACTCCAGCAAGATTGGCATGACCCCTGCAGTCTCTGGGATTGATGCGCGGCGAATATTTGACACCTAGAAAAATGTTGTACAGTGTGCTCGGAGTATGTATTTGGAAGCTTCCAGTTGGAGCAGAGGTTTCTGTCTTCTTCCTCTCTTTAATCCAGCTGAGACGGCTTCTTAGCCCCATGTGTACACATCAAGGCAAAACAAAGACGAGTAAAGGTGAAACAGCAGTCTTTTAATCTGGCCAGTTCTGTTGCTGCTTGCTACACTTATGTGGACTTGCCTTGCCCAGCTTTGGTCTTCTGCGGGCCTTTTTTTAAAAAAAGGGGGGGTATGGAAAACAGATGCTCCACCACTGAGCTACAGCTCTTCCCCACAACCTTAAGTTTAACCTAAAACTATTGTGACAAACCTGCAAATTCTGTACCTTGCTAGCAGGCAGATGCTCCAACTTCTCGTTAGGCATAGCAAGCACGCAGCAGCATCAGCAGTTTTACATGTGATGCCTGCCCAAGCATACAGAGAACATCATGAAGTTATTAACTAACTTCCTCACTGCAAAACCTGGAACTGGAGCCTTATCAACAAACACCACCTGGGATGAGTTGTAGACAGCGCCGGTCATTCCCAGGATGTATCTCAAGAGCACAAGCTGGCTCATATGTACTATAGAGAGCAAAAAGGTCCCAGAACGTTGGCATTCTGCAACCAGAGATGTTTTCTTCGAAGAACCGCGGCATCAAATTACAGTTTCAGCCCATGTCCTTGCTTCTTGCTGCTTGTTTCAAGGAACGGTTCCTTCGTTTTGAAATAATAGTGTTAGTTGCCAGTCAATAAAAAGCACAGTTTGCTTCTCTCCCCTCCTCCATCCCTCCAGTATACTGTAATAAGTACTATGTGTTTTCTGACAGACATAATATGTTATTTTCTCACAACATAGCCCTTATTTTGGAGCTCTTTGAGTGGCAACCCTATCACCAGCCCATAGCTATCATATGTAAAGATGGGAGTGAATTTTGGTCATGCCTGCCTTTTAAGCAAGAAATAGTGCTCTGTCACAGATTGGTTGCCAGGGCGTGGAGTTAAAAAGAGGGGGTGCCCTCTGCTTATAGCAGCTTTGTGACAGGGGAAATATGCTTTCTTCTGTCCCTGCAGCACTGCAACAGGGAAAGTCACAGCTACTGACCCTCTCCCGTCATAAATCTGCTAAAGGCATATAAGAGCTTACCCTCCGACCAGGAGCAAAGGAACCCGTGTCATGGGGTTGTTTTAATTTTAGCAAAACCTAGTGATCTCGGAGTTCTTGGCTCTTGCTTGGCCAAATCTTTGATTAACTGGATCTCATCCAAGGAAGAGTTTAGCCATTCTAGGAGGGGTTCGCCTTAATAAACCCATGCTCAAACACCTGTCCCTAGATTGCCTAGCCTTAAAGTTCATCCAAGAATATTCGGCTAGCCCCTAATGATGGTGCATTTAAAATGGGGTGGGGAATGGTGATATTGGAGAAGCCACGATAAATGGCAGTCGTGACTTTACTAGAAGTTTTCTAGATTCTGCTGCAACAATACACATGTGTTGGAGAGACTGGGAAAGAATCTGTGCAAAATAATGAGGGTGTGGGGAAAGCTGTGAAAGAAGCGCAATTTGTAGTTAGAATTGTGCGGCAGAAGTGACACCATTGTCATAAGTGGAGTAAAGCACACTGTCTTAATTGCAGCTTTTCTGTAGAAGTATCTCCTGTATAGAACACTAACTTACTCTACCAGTTGTGGAGCATGTGCCGCAGATCAAAAACAAAGCCAAAGATAAAGCAAAGTTTTTTTTTAAAAAAAACAAAAATGCCTCTCCATATCCATTAAATAGGCTGGAATATTTTCTCCAGAATAGGTTGCCTAAATTATTTATTGATGCATTCCAATAGTCTGGATCAGGGATGTCCAACCAGTAGATCGTGATCTACCAATAGATCCCTGGCTGATCCTGGTAGATCGCTGGATCCTTATCGTGTACAAAAAGTTATGGGGAAAAGCTTAAAAACACTGTGCAGTCTTCCCCCCCAAAAAACTCAATAACCCTGGGCAATCTACCTACCCTACACACGCTCCTAATGACAATGGGTAGGTCACTGCCAGGTTT
Source organism: Podarcis liolepis (assembly GCF_965112155.1). Taxonomy (NCBI): domain Eukaryota; kingdom Metazoa; phylum Chordata; class Lepidosauria; order Squamata; family Lacertidae; genus Podarcis; species Podarcis liolepis. The sequence goes on along the minus strand of NC_139555.1, from coordinate 95,296,248 downwards.
TTTTATACAGGGAGAAGATAGCAGTCTCTTGGGAGTTGGACTTGCCTGGTCCATATCTTCCAATAAAACAGATATGAATTTTATTTAAGAGCCAAAGTACCGTTTACTTCTTTTTGTTTATTCCAACCCTTTTCTCCCTGCCCCGCCCCCACTTTCATGCTTGGAAGCTTTGGGCAATAATATCTTGAGCACCTAATTGCAGAAGTGGAAAATGCTCTTATTAAATTTGAAATTCAAATACTGAGACCTCAAGGGTAATCTAATGACAATCAAGGCTTTTCCTCTGCTGAATATGTCCCACGAGTGTCTTTTTAGCAAAGTAAATGTGGCCACGCACTTGGAGGCATGCTATTTTTATGCCAATTTAAAAACGCACGGGTTTGTTATATGCCGCATTCTCTTCTTCCAAGGTGATGTACATGGTACACCCACTCTCCCTGTAGCAGGTCTGGGGAAGAGTGGGAGACTTCCTCAATACCACTATGTGCACTGCATATAGGGGGAATTTCAACCACAGTTTCTTCCCACACCTGAGCCATTCTGCTGGCCATTGAATAAGAGAGTTTTGTGGTTAAGAAGGCAAACAAAGGGAGGGATTTTCTGCATCATTAGGAGAGAAGGAAAGTAAAATGGGAAAGGGATACACCGCTGTTTTTGAAGAAATATTGAAACCTACCCACACAAGTGTTTTTTTTAAATAATTCAATTACTGAAATTATGAATGGATATGTACAGAACCAAGTGTCCACAAGAGGGCACACTGTGAACAAGAATCAACAGCCTGATTGTTATTATCCCTTTCGAGATATCCAGGTAACTCGTTCATCAATCTTATCTCTCATTTCCAGCACTTCAAAAGTTACTTTGAAAAGCCACTTCCAGTCAGAGTAGACAGAGCTGGGTAGATGGACCAGAGTTCTGAATATGTTCAAATAATTATCTTTTTTTTTTTTTTGCTAATTCTACATTCACACCACACAGTGGATTCTGGCTGTTTAGCAAGGTTCTTTTTTCGGAGTAATTCATGTGATCAGGCAAGCGGTGGCAATTATCAGAAGGCAGCCTGAAAATATGAAAATCTTTATCACATTGTGCCTCTCCACAGGGTAGTCTTTCCCTTGCCTGAAATGAGGACCACCATTTAAAAACCCACTGTGCAGCCAAGCTGTTACCTGGTTATATGAGTTGGCCTCATCGTCTGTCAGTACAAACTTAAACTAGTCTTGTCCTTTTATCAAATTTTTAAAAACGTGTTTTGTTGTTTGTATTGATTTTGTTGCTATGAAGCTTCATGGTGTGAGATTTACTTTTATTATTTCTTGTTAGTTATATTTAAAACCAAACTGTAAGACAGAAATGCTTCAAATGAAAATCAAGAAACGTTCCCTGTGGCAAACCCCTCATTCCACCATCTTCTCATGCTCCCTAATTCTCTTGAGCGCCAGAACATAGTAGTTGTCTCACTTCATCCAGTTGACCCTGAGGAGCTTATTTATATTGAATGTCTCTATACTGAGCAGGAATTTGGATCAAAGTGGTATGTTCTTTTGTGTCTTGCATGTATACACAGAGTGAATGAGTTCTTGGCCTGTAATCTGCCTTCTTTGGCCTTCCTGACTTTGATGCCTGTTTGTTTTTCCCTGCACCCTTTACCTTCCAACCCCAAAGACGATTTTAAAAGACGTAGATTCCCTTTTGTATGTGGACACAGATGTCCTATTTTTGCGACCCATTGATGACATCTGGGGCTTCCTGAGAGCATTCAATTCCACGCAGCTGGCCGCCATGGCTCCAGAACACGAAATACCAAAGATTGGCTGGTACAGTCGGTTTGCTCGCCACCCATATTACGGAGTGACTGGGGTAAATTCTGGAGTCATGCTGATGAATTTAACCCGTATTAGGAATGCCCAGTTCAAGGTAAGAATGGCTTTTCATTTGTTTGTTTTGTTTCGGAAACACTTTTCTCTCCCACGCCAACTGGGGATTGGTTTCTACTCCTGCGTGTATAAAACTTCCTCACGGTTTTATACAAATGATTTCCCACTGACTGAAAATCCAGCTTGGACTGTTGTTTTCTGAGGAATGTGCTTTGACTGACAGAATCAGTCCACGGCTTCTCAAATTGGCCCAGAGTAGCATAGCCAAATGATAGTTAACTTGAGAGGCTTGTCATTGTAGGTCTTCAAATGCTGTCACACTGAGGACATCACTGGTGCGCCTTTGTCACTACTGCTGGTGTGTTTCACATCTTCCTGCCCGCTGGATTAAGAATGGGCACTATCCAATTAAATTGTTGCATGCGTGGTGATTTCTGAGCGTGCCACCAAACTTCCCCTCCCTCTGCTCCCTTCTGCACCTCACCCTCCAAATCTAATCTAGGGTTCCCCAAACCTCTGGGCAGCTTGGGGCATGGTGCAGTGGGAGAGGGAGGAAGTGACGGTCTTTGAAGTCGTTCCATGTGTGCAATGATTTAGCTGCCTACAACTCTGCATATTCTTCAGGCAATGTTCCTGCCAATTATTGAGTGCCATCTTCTCAGAGGACTTCAGGTTTCATCCATGGATGCAAACCTTCCTCCAAAAGATTGCGGAACCCTCAGATGTGACCTTAGTACTGGGGATCATAGGAACCTGCCTTATACCAGGTCAAGCTGTTTGTCCATCAGGATCAACTGGGGAACAGACTCCCCAGTGGTGGTGGACTCTCTGTCCTTGGAGGTTTTAAGGCAGAGGTTGGGTGGCCATCTGACATAGCAGCTTTAGTTGAGATTCCTGTATTTAGGGAGGCTTTTAATGTTTGATGTATTGTGGTATTTTAATATTTTGATGGAAGCCGCCCAGAGTGGCTGGGGAAGCCCAGCCAGATGGGCTGGGTATAAATAATAATAATTATTATTATTAATTGACTAGATGACCCTTCCAACTTTACACTTCTAAGTCCAGTATTTGCTCAGACTGGCAGTGACCTTTCATAACACCCCCTATTCAGTTCTTTCAAATGGAGATGTGAGACTGAATCTAGCCCTTCATGAAAAGTACATGTTTTGCCACTGAGCTGTGGCATCTTCCTGTAAAATTATTAAAGCTTCAGTAAAATAGCAGAGCTGCTCTGGAGGCTTTTTCAGGACCCAGTAGGGACCACCTGCTGAGCCTCTCTGGCTTTGAGCCAACTTTCTTCTCTATGAAATGGTAAAGTAAAAGGAAGGGCTCATGCGAATGTTGACATAATAAGAGTGAGCAAGTGTATTGTGTTCAAGCTCTGTTGCTTCATGTTTTCTTTAATTGCATGCATGTAAATCATGATACCACTTGGGGCACAGAAAAAGGAGGTTCGAATCCATGCTTCTGAGTGCTTTTGGATTTGATGGCTTTTCAGGGTCAACCAAATGAATGGTCAGTTGAGGATATGGAATCACATTATCTGAAGGGAGAGCTTGCATGCTGGCAGTCTACACGGTTCCCCTTCGCTGGCTCCCTGTTCCAGCATGAAGAGCAATTCTTCCTTTCTGTGCTGTTTGGTTCCAGGAACAGTGAGAAAGGTTGCTGCTCAGCACTGTTACGCCTTCCTCCTGCTGTGATTTCTGCTGGTTTCTACTTTTCTTTCTTTATCGTTTATTCCTGCCTTTCAGAACAGCATGATACCGACAGGCTTGACATGGGAGGAGATGTTGTACCCTTTATACCAAAAGTACAAAAACTACATAACATGGGGAGACCAGGACTTGCTCAACATCATTTTTTACTTTAATCCAGGTACACGTTACACAGACTGTATATTATAGGCATGTGTAGATATATTATTATTGTTGTTATTGTTGTTATTATTATTAGGTCTCGTTGGAATACGTAACAGGGTGGTGTGTATAGACTCTGCCTCATTGGCCTGTGTTGCCAATCCTGTGGATGAGAACAGATTGTGATTGTTTTATTGATAGAAAGTGATAGACAAACACTTGCATTAAATAAATAATTCCCCCTCACCCACTTCATGCATTCTCCACTTAGAATTCTTCTGTATGGTAGCTATAACCATGGTGCGAGCTGTTAGCTGTTGCCAGGCTCGAGCTCAAAGGCAAAATATTGCCACGGTACTATAGAGCAGTGTTTCCCAACCGGTGTTCCGCGGCACACTAGTGTGCCGCGAGACGTTGCCTGGTGTGCCGTGGGAAAAATTAAAAAATTCGAAAGATATCCAGAGAGGCGGCCTTCAGGCGAGTTTTAATTTTAATTTTCCTTCTCCCACTTAATGCCCCACGCTCGCCCGAGCAGCTTGCAGTCCTCGGTAACCACGGCGACCCGAGGGAGGGGAGGGAACAGGGAAGTCGAGGGCGGCGGCGAGCCGCGATGACGTCAGTGGGCCGCGCCGCCTCGCCCTGGCACGGTGTGAGAGCCCTGGCTAGTGGCGCGAGCTTCGGAATAAGTGGGATCCGCGTGCACGAGACTGAGATCGCGGGTAAGGAGCTCAGCCCTGGGCAGGAGGAAGCGGGGCCGCGCGTGCGGGCCACATCCCCACAGAGAGCGAGCCTCCCCCGGCCCACCACTCCGGGCAGGTCCACTCGCATGAGGGGGCGGCGATGGCGACGGCCGGCAGCTTGCCTGCAATGCCATCCCCTCAAGCAGGCGAGGAGCCCGGAGGCTACCAGATGCGAGTCCTCTTTCCCACCCTGCTTGGGAGTCCAGAGCACTTGGTCGCATTCAGGATCTAGTGGGGAAGCGGGGCTTGTGTCTGGGCTGGACACATTGGGCTGCCTGTGCCGCTCGACCTGCGGGGAGAAATCAGGGTGGGAGTCACGACCGTGAGGCAGGGCTGCCAAGTGTGGCAGAAGAGGACACGGCCGTCGCACCTGTCCTTAGGTAGGAGCTTCTTCCGTGTCGACCTGCTGCCCTAAAGTCTTGGCTTTTTTCTTGGCTTTTTGGTGGTTGGCACAGAAGGAAGGCAAGGGGGAGGGGAAAAAATTGAAACTTACACTTTCGTGCGTCCCTCCCGGCGTGACGCTGCGCGCTGACGTCACGGGGCTGTAATGGTGGTGTGCCTCGAGATTTTTTTCATGAAACAAGTGTGCCTTTGCCCAAAAAAGGTTGGGAAACACTGCTATAGAGAAAGGAAGGGCCCTGGAATGACCATCTTGCTGTGTGAGTAGGGCGAGGAAGTGATCTACCCCCTTTTTGGGGGTTCAGGTCAAAGTTGTAGGGCTTTTTTTAGTAGGGAGGAAAGCCCCATCTCTTTGGGGTGCAGGGCAAAAATGTTGAGCTTTTTTTAGGGGAGCCAAACTTGTTGAGCTTCTTTGGGGAGAGCCAGTGATCTACCAGAGACGTCCAGTGATCTACCGGTAGATCAGTGTTTCCCAACCTTGGGCCTCCAGCTGTTTTTGGACTACAACTCCCATCATCCCTAGCTAGCAAGACCAGTGGTCAGGGATGATGCGAATTGTAGTTCAAAAACACCTGGAGGCCCAAGGTTGGGAAACACTGCGGTAGATCACAATCTACCTCTTGGATGTGCCTGGAATAGCAGACACATGATTCGTTTCCAAATTGTGTAGCTTTCCTTATTTCAGAATTTCTGATAACATTTTGAAGGTTTTGTGTTTTGTGCCAATTTCTAGATGTTGATTAGTAATTGTTGTCACCCCCCCCCCCTTCTTTGCTCAAATTGGGCTTTCTAGAGTGTCTCTATCTGTTTCCTTGCCAATGGAACTATCGACCGGATCATTGCATGTATGGCAGTAACTGTAAAGGAGCAGAGGAAGAAGGTGTTTCTATTCTACATGGGAACAGAGGTGTCTACCACGATGACAAACAGCCTACTTTCAAAGCACTCTATGAAGTGATACGTGATGTAAGTGTTGCCCCGCCCAGGGAGACAGTCTCATGCCATGTTCTCACATGTGATATGGTGCATCTAGTTGTATTACCTTATGCCTTGCATTTCTGTTTTCCTGCAAAGAGCTCAAAGCAGCATAAATGGTTTCTTCCCCCACTATTTTAGCCTCACAACACAACCCTGTGTGATGGGCCTGTTTTCACAGCAGGCAGTTTGTTGTGGAATAGCTAAACTTTATATATATATATATATATATATATATATATATATATATATATATATGTGGGTACTTGGTTAAAAATCATTAAAAAGCATCTTCTTTGTGTTTTCCCCCTGCTCAGGTTCTGTTCTCCACCTCACCCCCACCAGTAGTTCAAAAGACCCCTTATTTATCTAAGTGGAATAGTTGTGTAACTTCCCCAGATGTACCGTATTTTTCGCTCTATAACACGCACCCGACCATAACACGCACGTAGTTTTTAGAGGAGGAAAATCCGTAGGCATGCCACCCGTAGGCATTCCCTCCATAACACGCACAGACATTTTCCCTTACTTTTTAGGAGGAAAAAAGTGATTGTTATGGTGCAAAAAATACGGTAGATCATGTTTCAGTTCCACCTGGGTTATGGCCTGTATAGATTGCGCATTCGTTTTTTTCTAAATTTCCTTCCAGCCATTTCATTCACCATGCTCCACAATCTCCTCTCTAGGAACCAACTCTGCCGCTTTAACTCCTCACTTTCCCAACAGAGTTGCCTTTATTGCCTTTTCTTCTCTACCCCCCACCCTTCCCAGTAAGAGAGGGGAATCATGATCTGAAGCTCATTGAGTGGGAAACTGAGTATTTAAACCTATTCCCACACACTAGACCCATGTTCTAGCTGCAGTGCAGCCCAGTAAGCCTCACCCGCCTCAACACGCAGGCCTAGATCCAAAAAAGTCGAAACTCAGTTCAGTATCTGCAGTAGCTTGAGATGGCACCACACCAACTTAGACAGATTGTCCAAATTTTTAAGTACTGTGGTAGTAAAGTGGGAAGAATGAGAGCTATTGGTGACCTTTTTTGGGGAGGGGGAGATGTTCAGGTTAAGATCTTTGTGACAGAGTGAAACTCTCTCTCTCTCTCTCTCTCTCTCTCTCTCTCTCTCTCTCTCTGTGTGTGTGTGTGTGTAAAATTCAATCTCTGGCATTTCACATTGCAATCCTGGGATAGGCTCTTGCCTAAGATCCTGTACACTATTGGTCAGAATTGATAGAACTGATAAATAGATAGTGCAATTTGGTGCAGAGTTTCTTATATTTTGATCAGGGAGCTTTGGGGGGGGGAACCCTCTTTTGGAGCAGGTAACTCTGCACAGAATAGGGTTGCATGAGAGGGGAGCACAACAGCAGCCTGTAATATTATCAACTTACCACTGCATTGTACCACAGCATGTCTTGACAGTCAAACTCCCTGCCTCCGCATTAAAATTTATAGGAAAGACTCAGCAAAGCAATGATTATCATTGATATTACTTGTCTGTCTTTTAATCCTTTTTCTTTTGTTCTTTAGTTTCCCTTTGAAGACAATCTCTTCCAATCAATGTACTACCCTCTCCAGTCAAAATTCCTTGATACTGTACACACTTTATGTGGGCGAATTCCTCAGGTTTTTCTGAAACAAATTGAAAGAACCATGAAGAAAGTCTACGAAAGCCGGGTGATCGTTAACGTTGGAGCCAACTTCAGATTATAAGTGCAGCAATGTATTTTGATACAGTTTTCATATTCTTATCCAGTCCTCCTAAGGGACATTAGGCTATTTTAGGCTGCAATCCTATACACACTTCCCTGGGAGCAAGTCCAACCTAACTCAGTGGGGCTTACTTCAGAGTAGGCATGTATAGGCCTGTGCTGTCAGACACTTTGCAGCTTGAGCAAAAGTGCCAGTTGGGGTGTTCGTTTATTGGTTTGGTTTTAATGGTGTACACATACAGTTCACGAGGTTGATGATAATGAGAGTGGACGTGGGTGAAAGTCTAGGAATTTCACTGGAAGATGTCGGGATTTTTCCGCAATTGATTGCTAAAGCACAGAGTCTGGCCGTGTCCCATTTCAGAATATACAACTAAATGTTAATGTTCATGAGGTAAAAAAAAATTTAAATTTCAGCTGCCCAGGAAAATGAATGCCTTGAAGTAGGTAGAGACAGATATTGGGTGAACCCTGAATTTCTGTCAGAAGGTCACTCTTCTTCTTCAAAGTCATTACTTTTACTTGAAAGGAATTCTGTTGACTATGTTTACAGGTATCACTTAAGTTTTACAGTGGCAGAAGAAGGAAATGCATTAACTTTTCCTCATGTAATGAACTTGTTGCTCTTATCTCTTTACTTCCTAAGATGTGTGGGGAACCTTTGGCTCCCATCATCCCTGACCATTGGCCATGCTGGCTGGGGCTTAAGGGAGTTTTGGTCCAGGAAGATCTGGAGAACCAAAGGTTCCCCATGCTTGTCCTAGATCTTGCCAGTATTTTGGACCTTGATACTTCCCTCACAAACATCTTTCCTCCATTGTGGTTACCAAAGCTAGTGTAGGAAGTACCCATGAAATGCTAAAGTTTGTTAAGTTAACAGACTAGCACCAGAGACAGCTACAGGGAAACAGTTTTGCGGCAGTAACCATACCATAACAGCAGTCTATCAACTGAGCATTAATTAGAATCAGTGTGTAGGCTTCTTCCTTTGAGCTGAACATGAAACTGAGGGAAATTCATCCTGGCTGTACGTTTACATTGCACTGTTATATTTGAGACTGAGCTATCTATCTTCTCTACAGCAACAGGGGAACTTGTTGCTGCAGAAGTGCACTTGGTAGATTGTCGTTAGAGGTCACAAGCCACTTGGAACATCTTCTCTGCAAGCCTCAATGGGTGAATTGAAGATGCATAAAACCCTTGCTCAACTCCTGTGCATTTGATATTCAGTGTGGCTGTATAAGGGGCAGTTTATGAACTGTACAAAAATTAGGGGTAGAGTGGGAGAGATGTTAGGTTAGTAACAGATCTTGAAACAGGCTGATGGTTTTGCCTTTTGGGTTTTTTAAAGTAAGCTGTAAGTAGATTTCATACTTGTCTAGGCCTGAGGACTTGGATCTGTTTTTCTGCTGCTAATAGCAAATGCCTACTAATTGCTATGGCACCAAGTTTAGAGAGGCCAAGACCACCTGCTTTTGGTTGCTTTTGCCATGCCCAAGACCCCACTCCCCCACAGACACATTTGTCCTCAAAAGTCTATTATGGATACCAGTACTGTATAAATTTATAGTGCCTCATTGATTTTGGATACAAGCACTCTGATTCAGCAGCCGTCTTCCATGCACAGAAAACTGTTAATAACTTCTGCTACAAAAAATAAATAAGGAGCTGCTCCACTGTTCTTTCTTGCACACAGGGGATCCTGTGTAGGAAGTTCCTGTGCGTGGGTAACAAATGAGAACAAATGGTAGAATAAAAAGGCAGTAGAATAGATTCATCTATACAAAGTGTTGTCCATGTGGAAGTTGCTGCAGTGGCACAGTGCAGTACAGCTAGTCAGTCTGCATTGCCGCACTGCCTGTGCACATCTCAAGGCTCATTCAGACCTGGAGAAGATGAGCAAGCCATTTTCAGGGTCACACATATGCAGCCATTTTGTTTAAAGCATCACCAGCATTCGTAAGTCTCTGGCTCAACCACCTTCACTAGCGGATGCAAACTTCAATGGTGCAAAGAGGAGCATTTCCATGACAGCACCAGCAGTGGTAAATAAATGAACAGTGTTGATATTGCAATATACGACACTGTTATAATAAGTAGCAGTGTTGTTCCAGCACCATCTCTTATCATTTCATAGTATTTATTACTTCCCGTGGGAGAAATAATAACTTACTTTCTCTCTGCCAGTGTTTACACCACTAATGAGAACAGCAGGCACTGTTTCCTTGCCACATGTAGGTAAGATTGTATATAAAGGACCAAATGGGAAGTCTGATTAGCTAGTTGTTAAGGTGGCATGGGACTCTTTGGTCACGACGCAACACAGAGTTAAGTGTTCCTACATTCATTAATCTCGATGGGCTTCAGCACACTTATGTCTGTGACAGATTGTGCCTCACCTTCTTGGCAACAGGTGAATACAGCTGTACTTAGGAAGCAGAAGGCTTGCAGTGCAATAACAGCCCCATTCTTGAGTGAAAACACAGAATGCTGTCTTTGACAGAAATAGGATTGTACTGTTCCACCTGTAGAATTTGAAGAACTGACAGAATGTCTGCTGTAATTCTCCCCTCAGCCACCCCCATGCATACTCTGTGCCACCCCCAAACCTTCTCCTGAAGGTTGAAGAACCCTTCAGAACAGATTTGGGTAGACGATGTTCCGTCATGCAATTAAAAATCCTTCCAGTGATGGAACATTCACCATAGTGCTACATTGAATACAACCTCAGGTTACTAAGCAGGTGTCTTTTAGAGATGTCCGATGTAGCGTATGGTTTCAGAACAAATTCTGAATATGTGCAGTTTCTTTGTGAAAGGGGTTCCTGTTACCCTACGTATCTTTTAAGATTTCTGTGTGACACTTGAGAGCATGTCCATGTCTCAAGCTCTGAAAAGACCTTCAGTGTGTTCTGAAAATTCTGAAGCCTGCCATGTTTCAGGTAAAATGGTCTACAACATAGAGGGAGAAGTGTAGTACAAGTAACTGCTACATACACAAACCTAGCATTTGATTCAGGCCAGTCTGACAAATGTGTGTGGTAATCTGATCTCAGACTCTGGAGAGGAGGACAGGTATGAAACGTCTGCTGAAATTCGGTAACAATGCTGGTCATAGGCCTTCTGCTTTCAGAGTCAAACGTTTAAGTCCTTTTCGTGTATTCAAATATCGAGTTCCAATTTCATGATTATGGTAAAGTAAAAGGGGTAATGAAGGAAGCAAAGGGCTTGAGTTGGGTGTGGAACAGGGATGGGTGTGACCCTCCAGAAACCGTTGGACTACAACTCCCATTATCCCTGACCATTGATAATGCTGGCTGGGGCTGATAGAAGTTGGAGCCACCAATATCTGGCTGGCAACAAGTCCCCTGCCCCTGTTGCAGAAGAAAGCATTCTCACTCCTGGTGCATAATAGATTTTCAGAAACTGCAATGTTGTTTTGTATTTTGTTTTTGTTTTTTGTTTTTTACAAGGAAGCATATTTTCTCCAATGTCTGCCTTTGGTATATGAAGGATTTGGTTTAACATTAAAAACCATGCTGCACAATATTAATGAAATTATGCAAAAGAAATTGTTTTCCATATGCATTTTATTTGGGTTGGGAGGGTGTAGCCGCTAAAGTTCTTAAGGAGTTTTTTATATATATATTAAAAAAACAATTATATAAATGTTTACTTTTTCGCATAGTAATTTATACTTTGCTGCAATTTATGGCACTATATCACATTTCTGTTTTTAACAATAGCTTGTTTTTGAAAAAGACTTTTATTAACATTATGCCATACTCATTGCTGATTTCTTTGAAAAGTGCTTCACTTATTATAAAATACTGGACATATACAGTTGTACCTTGGTTCTTGAACAGAATCCATTCCGGAAGTCCGTTCAACTTCCGAAAACATTTGAAAACTAAGGCACAGCGTCCGATTGGCTGTAGGAGCTTCCTGCACTCAATCGGAAACTGCGTCGGACGTTCAGCTTCCAAAAAAGTTTGCAAACCGGAATACTTACTTCTGGGTTTGCGATGTTCAGGAGCCAAAATGTTCGGGTCACAAGGCGTTAGAGAACCACGGTACAACTGTATAAACCTCTTCCTCATCTCCATGTAGTATTACTATATTCTGAACTAGAATAATATTGCCAGAAGAGTGCTTTCCACCTATTGTGATTTAGAAGGAGGAAGCATCATCAGAATGCTTACTAACCAATCCAGAAAAGGTCTCAGTTTAAAAATAATTCCAGCAAATGCATCCATCTATTCCAGCCTTGTTGCGGATGGGCTTGTGATGAAGGCACAGTCTGATTGATTCACCACCTACCCACCCATGAGCCATTCATGATATGATGAGCTCACTGTGCATTAAATGCAGTCAGTGAGTGAGCAGCAAAATGCTAAGTGCTCAGTGGTGAGCACATATTTTATGTGCAGAATATCTCACAATCATCTCCCCGCATGTTAAATTAAAAGGATCCCAGGTGACGCCTTTAAGAACTGTCAGTCAGAATAGGTGGCACAAGGCCAGATCAATAGCCTTACTTTACGCATTCACACTGCACACCTCCAGGTGCAAAAAAATGACAAACCAGCATGTTAGCATGTGGCGCGAACAATATAGCATAGCCTTGCACTCTTTAAATCTTACCTATGGAAATAATTAAACGTACAACCCTAAGCATCCTTATGTATGCAGATTTAATTCAGTTGGAGCCACTGTCCAGTCTTGGGCAGAGTTAGGCGTGGTTCTTGCTTTCAAGCTTAGATGTCCCTAATTGTGCTGTCAAGCTGCAAATATGCTTATGATTTCAGCAACTGCCCAAACCTTATCTCAAAGGGTTTGGCCATTCAAGCTCAAGAGATCATGTTGAGGGCAAAAGAAGTTATTTAGCATTAAGCTAGTGCATAACTAGCTACCTTGATCTGGGTGGCATTCCTCCAGTTGCTTTAATATACTCAGCTAGACTCTCTATGACCTCGCTGGATTCCAAATCCCCAAGTACGAGTTGATGGAGGTTTGCCGAGCAAAAACTCCTGCTTTCCCATTTTCCCTGGTGTAAAACACAACACCTTAATAACTGTGCCGCCTCAACACTTTACATAAAAATAACCCCTACAGTCCATAGGACTTTTGAGTAATATGCTTAGGAATTGGGAAGTCCAGTCATGAAGTCTAGCATAAACTTTGTAAGCACAAATTATTTGAAATAATTTACTCAAGAACAGTAGTTGAGCAGAACTGAAATATTCAAGGTGTTTTAAAAAAAACATTCTGCCAAGGTTGATCAATCAATTAGAACCCTGGTCTTATGTAGCGATATGATTGCATGTGGAAAAACGATACAGATTTCAATGGAAAGCAAAAAATGCTAATTGCTTTGTGTATGTATAGTTGCATAAGGTATGTCTATAAGGAATTGCAATCAGTGTCATTCTACTTAAGTGTCTTGTATATTTGTATTTGACAAGTGCACCAAATTTTTATAGCTCCTAAGGAGATGATTACAGTGCATTTCTAAGTCATATGCAATTTTAGGCTTACCGTGTAATTAAATGAACTTTTGAGCAAACCTCATATTTGAATAGCCTCTTTTTTTCCCTAGGAAAGAAAATTAAGTCTTCCAATAATCAGGCTGCCTATGTATATGCAAACATAAAATTGTCCTATCCAGATACTCCCTTTTAAAATGGGACCTAATTCTTGATTTTAGTCGTTACCTGAAATATAAGACATGAAAGTGTTTTATTGTTTTGTTTTTGAATATGCTTTTTATTAAGTTTTCATTTTAGATACACCAACACCAACAAACAAATATATCAAATCTTTTTACATCTATCTTACTTTACGCTCCATAGAGCCATTGACTTTCCTCCTTCCCTTCCGCCGGTTTTCTTATTCCAATCTTTAATTCAGTGTTTCATTAGTAAAAGACTAAACCATGACATAGGATTTATTTCAGTCCTGCTAATAAGACATGAAAGTGTTAATAGTGTAAGCAATCTGTGCAGTAGAACATACAGTGAAAGGTTCTTTACGTGTAGGCTACTAGAGAGTGTAAACAAACAAGTCATAAGAAAGGGCAGAAGAACAGAACGTACAAGCAGAATGCATGATGTGTTCGCAATATGAAGCCTTGCATGTATTTCAGGCTGTAGCACAGATTCCCCTCATTATATGGAGGCAAAGTGTGAAGCGTGATCTCTACACTTAATCCCTTCTTGGGGACCCATCAATGCTACAGACAGATTAGATTTTACAGGGGGGGAAATTAATGCCTGATTGCTGTGATGCCACCAGCCAGTATGCTGGACAGAGCTGTTCTCCTATTCGAAACTGCAGGTGGGACTTCTGTGGCCAGAGCGAATGCTTGACACTTGGCCAAAAGCAATATTCCTCCCTTTGTTTTTATTCCTGCAGCTATTTGGATCGGCATTCGCCCATTACCTTCTGGCTGTCCCTTTCGCTGTCCACTGTTTTTCAAAGATACAGGGCTGAACAGAGCACGCCATAGGGTTGCCTCTAGACAGGTCCAGACTTGTGAGACTAGTGCAGAGTGTACTTGGCTATCTCCCATTCAACTGTGGGACATTCTTGCATTGAGATTGCCTGCAAATGTTAATCAATACTTATTTACCTATTTAAAACACCAAGTACCAGAGCCTGCGCTATCAAAATCCATAACTTGTTAAGGACAGCATGTCCCTTGGGCAAATGAGCATTCAAACCATATTCAATGTTTTTGTTGTCGGAACTGCAAGATGCACGCTCTAAATTTGGATGAGTTGGGCAAGCAGCTTGCACAGTTGTGCTGAGAAAGGAAAGATATTGAGCAGAGGAATGTGTATCTTGGAACATGGGGAAGAGCAGAATACCCGGTTTTGTAGGGTGGCTAGATGGAGGAGAGCACCTATGCTCACATTTGCTATTGTGACTTCAGAGTAGTCGGAGATGGGGAACTTAACTTATAGCCCTCCAGAAGTTCATGGATCATGGAAGGGATCCAGCAACTCCCTGCACAGCAGGTATAGGTAGCTGGGATCAAACTTGCAACCTTGGCGTTGCCAGCACCATGCTCTAACCAGCTGAGCTATCCAGCTGTTGTTCCAGAAAACATGACCAACGGTCAGGGGTTGTGAGTTGTAATCCAAGAATATCTAGAGAGCCACAGATTCCCCCCCCCCCAAAAAAAGCAACTAACCACACACACATCACAGAAAGATGCCGCTAGAGAGAGATTCTAGGCAAGCAAAGCCGTGTGTGTGTGTGTAATATTGGCCCAGTGACCCTGTGCCCCAGAGCACCAACCAAGTAGATGGCACAGGTTGGTAGTGATGGGTTGTTGCTATGCCCTTGTTCTCAGTAAGGTGATCCACTTTTAATGTATGAGCCCAGAAGTGATGCTTTATTGGATGATCCTCTATACAAAAAAATAGTAACCCTGCACAGAGAAGACCAGCATGTCAGAGAAAAAGGCTAGCTTGGAATGCATTTTCACCAACAGCTAGATTTCTACATGCAGGGATTTTTATTGTATATTTTTTTTTATAGAGGAGTCTTTATCTGAAGTGAGATACCCAGATACAGTTTTTCCACCCCGGTGTCTCCTTGCCCAAAAGAGTACATGAGGATGGACTGGAGAATTAGAAAGGCTCTAATTTAACTCCTCTCACATTATTTACACCTCCTTGGGGAAGCTCATCTCATAGTTTGAAAACCGCTGACCCAGATCGAACCATCCATTTCCCCCATGTATCTATTAACTATATTTCATTTCCAAGGCAGCCTGCGTCTTAATTCTGCTAATAGTATATCTTATTTTTCTCCTAGTCAGTGCTAATACATGATACACATGTATCACTTTGTTTCTGTTGCAACCTATGGTCAATACAAAATGAATTGCTACAACTGCATTCATCAGGATGAGATTTAAAGCTGCTAAATTGTATGGGGTGCACACAGCACTCCATTTACCCTGGACGGAATTGCTACAACAAGCTGCCTGTATTGGACAAGTTATGGTCACTGGAGATGTAAATAAATTGCTTAGATGAGCCTTTTTTCTCATTACACCATTGCATCTTCTATCATTATATTCCATGTTTCTGTATACAGTTCATAGATGTGGGAGACAGCATTAAAAACAGTGACAAGAGAAGAAAAACTGTTAACAGTTGTGTTCAGTGACTTCTTACCTTGGAGAAGTCCCCCTCCAGGTAAGAGTCAACGTGAACATCCAAGAGTGAGTGTTAGCTGATGCTAATGTCTGCACTCAAAGCTACCAGAGCTGGGGAGAAAAGGACACATTATTCAACTTTTGTGACAAACACAACATTTCTGCTCTTCATGCAAAGACTGGACTAGATCCATGCCCTTTGTCAATTTGCCATTGACTACTAAAGACCTGTACAAATAGCCAAATAACACTAGTCTAGATGACTCTATTTCTGTTCTATTTTTGTCTGAGCATTGGTCCATAACTATTAGTGTTGACAGACCAACTCTGGCATCTGATTAGAAAAGAAGGTTTCTGCTAGTTAGGGTTGCTGTAGGTGAAACATCAAAAGAAATAGAAAATCCATAAATTTGGTTTATACATAACATTTACTAGGATATATTACAACAAAGCAAGCTCATATACATGGAAAGAACAAGAAAATAAACCATTTCATAGACCTGGTGAAACCTTCCAAAGGATTAAACAAGCATATAAATATATTTCCGGTGGAGTACAGGATCAGGTTTAAGGTGCTGGTTTTAACCTTTAAAGCCCTATACGGCCTAGGACCCTCGTACCTACGGGACCGCCTCTCCTGGTATGCCCCACAGAGAAATTTACGGTCTTCAAATAAAAACATCTTGAAGGTCCCAGGCCACAGAGAAGTTAGGCTGGCCTCAACTAGAGCCAGGGCTTTTTCGGCTGTGGCTCCGATCTGGTGGAACACTCTGTCACAAGAGACCAGGGCCCTGCGGGACTTGACATCTTTCCGCAGGGCCTGCAAGACAGAGCTGTTCCACCAGGCCTTTGGCCAGGGCACAGCCTGACTCCCTCCCGCGGCAATCTTCGCGGAGCTCTGGCCCAATGGTTGCCAGTGGCCTGAATTAATTAATTTTATAATGAATGATTTTAGAGTGTTTTTATGCTATACTTTTACACTGTTTTATTGTTGTTAGCCGCCCTGAGCCCGGCTTCGGCTGGGGAGGGCGGGTTATAAATAATAATAATAATAATAATAATAATAATAATAATAATAATAATAATAATAATGCATTTTGTGTTGTCTTTTTTTATAGACCTCATTAAAAAGTCGCAAACATTCTTCAGTTCCCTCCTCACCTCGCCTAGAGCTGCCTCTCCCTCCAGATCCCTCCTCCTCTCCTTACCTGGGCTGCCCACCCAATGGTCTAGCTCAGGGGTAGGCAACCTAAGGCCTGTGGGCCGAATGCGGCCCAATCGCCTTCCTAATCCAGCCCGCGGATGGTCTGGGAATTAGTCTGTTTTTACACAAGTAGAATGTGTCCTTTTATTTAAAATGCATCTCTGGGTTATTTGTGGGGCCTGCCTGGCGTTTTTATATGAGTAGAATGTGTGCTTTTATTTAAAATGCATCTCTGGGTTATTTGTGGGGCATAGGAATTCGTTCATCCCCCCCCCCCAAAAAAAATATATAGTCCAGCCCACCACATTGTCTGAGGGACAGTGGACCAGCCCACAGCTGAAAAAGGTTGCTGACCCCTGGTCTAGCTACTAGCAGCTTCTCACTCTGTAGTTTGCAGCGCCACCTGTCTGTGGCCAAGCAAACTGCAATGTGATGGCATCCTTAGAATTTTATATATCATAGATATCTGTTCTGAACCACAGGCCCAAGGGATACCAAAGAAAGATGTCAAAAACAGCAGAATTGTGTAAGCTTAAATCACAGTGTGCAGAGCCTCATTGCCTTTACAGACGCAGGGCGGACACTGCAACAGTGAGTGTCAAATCACCCCCAGAAATCAAGCCACAGAATGATCTCATCGGTTCTGACCTTTGGAAAGTCCCATTGTCAGCCTGAGAACTTTTCAGATTCTTAATAATAGCTGCTGCAGTAGCTAGCATCCTTGCTGGGCTGACGCATGTGAGTTTGGTAACCTGCAAGGAGATTGATGGGGCCTTAATCCTTACTTTCCAAATGTGGCTCATGGATCATGACTGAAACTGGGCCTCAAAAAAGAAGATGAAAAAAATGATCACAGAGTACGGCTGGTTGCTAGGTACTCGTTGGGTTTTGGTCATGAATGTGAATCACTGGGCTCCAAGCAGTGAAACATGGATGCATTATCGGATGCCAAGTAAAGAAGAGTGCTAACTTATTACAGTGTGTCAATTGCAAATCCCCCAAACTGGAACCTCCTCAAAACAAATGCTAAAGTACTGTGTACTTTTGTGCCAGGAACCCTACTTTTGTGCCCTCGTAAGCATGTATTGACAATATCCAGCTGGTGTTCAAAGTCTTGGAGTAGGGTAGGGAAGAGGCCATGATTAGAGGTGGCAGGTGAGAATAAACATCAGAGGGGAGCCAGCTAGCAGTCGAGATGCTAAGGTGAACCAAAATTGTATTGCTGGCTAAGTTCAAAGAATGATTAAAGGTGTGTTTGCTATCACTTCCATCATCTTTTCTACACAGCATCATAATGGCAGCCTAGTTGTCCAACATCTTCTGAGGATGTAGCTCCATCATGACTTCTGCCCCAAACAGACCCAATTCTCAGCATGCAGTTGTTGGTGAGGGCTTAATATCTCCACACGGCCACCACTTTTTGGGAAAAGAATAAAATATATCGCTGCCATAGGCAGACCTCTTTCAGTCCATTGAAGGAGTTCATGAAACCCAGACAGATCTACGGCATGCATGCCTAACATTGTTCATTGTTTGCTGTTGGGTTTTTATTGAGATTTAATGCCTACCGGTACTTTAATATTTATTTGATTTTAGACGTTTCTAACATTTTATTCTGTGAACCACTTTGGCATCGTTGGATGAGAAGCTGTCTAATATACAGTTATAAATAAATACATACTAAATAATCAGAAAGAAAAACCAGGCAGTCCCTGTTGGCCCTGGAGAGATTTGAAGACACAAAGAGGAATGAATGCTGAGGGAGATTGCGAAGGGCGATGCAGGTAACTGCTGGCCCCTCCAGTGGAGCTTTCTTCACCCATATTTATGGAGCAGAGGACTCTGGTGAGTGGGAAAGTGCCCTTTTTTGCTTTCTTTGCTCCTGAAATATCTCTGTACAGAGCAGAGGTTTCAAGAAACAACCAAAACCCTTCACAGTCAGCATTCCTTTCATTCTTCCCCCAAATAATCCCGGGAACTGTAGTTCACCCTCATAGAGTTACAATTCCCATAATCATAAACAAACTACAGTTCACTGGATTCTTTGGGGAAACCCATGTGCCTTAAATAAAGTGTTTGAATACTCCTTTGCCTTTACAGAGCTTGAGCAGTTCCGTTCTCTGTTTTCCCATACCCTCCATTATATTTTATTTTATCCCTTCTTCCCACCCCCATCCCCAACAAATATCTTATAATTCTGTGTCTCTGCCCTCAGTCATAGATACTAGGTTAAAATCCTAACTTCACTGACCTCGAACTAAGCACCACTGAATTCAATAGTGCTTCCTTTCAAAGTAGACATGGTTAGACGTCTGCTGTTAAATGACAGATAAACAGTAAAGGTAGCCATGGTAGTTCATAAGGGGGTTAGTTTAAATCCACAGTTGGGCAATACATTTTTTGGGGGAAAATTCACAAAAGAGGGACAAGCTTTCACGTTTTCCATAACTTTTCATAAGGCAAGATATCACAGAAGGTACAAAAATTAGGCTGAGGTAATAGTTGTGAGGTTCAGCTTGTAGACTCCATTTCAGGTTGGAGATTGGAAGCTGAACAAATCCCTCCCAGGTGCTAGAGATATCAGGTAACACCTGGGGTTCTGAGATTAAGAAGCAAAGGCTGCTCCCCATTTCTGAGAATTAAAAGTCTGGGTTGTGGTTGTCCACATAGTTTGCCCACATTCTGGTTCCAAACCTTCCTCAAGGCAGAGATGAGAAATCCAGGATTTTTGCATAGGTGTAACTAGGGCAAGCATGTAGTCCTCAGGCAAAAGACAGAAGCAAAGTCCTTGTCTTTGATGGTTAATGGGAGTTCCCAGAGAAGGTGAGTTATCTTAATATTATTTTGTCTTTATAGGCTCAATTGCTGTCAGCATTCCCTTCCTGGGCTATTTCTTTTTTATTATTTAAATCTTTTTGTTTTAATTTGTGCAGGGATGCTTTCAAATATGCCGAAACTATTATTTGTGGGTGTGCCCATTTTACTTCCAGATCTTTATTCAAGTGAGCTATAGTGGGAATGCTGCTAAAAAGGTGCTGGTTAATATGACAGTTACAAAACCTGGTTTTGTTTTTTTTTTAATTAGGTGGGGGAAAGCCTGTAATTTCATAATGTTCTCATATACAAAAGTATTCCCACTCCATGGTCTGAACTAAGCAAATCTTTAATTCACTAACATTTTTATAATACATTTTTTGTACCCTGGACAGCAATTGTTCCTCTCCTTATTGGACATTACTGAAGCATAATATGCGCTGTCACCCGGAAGAATGCGAAAGATGGATGAGCCTTGTCAGTTACTTCATGGAATGACAAATTGGCTCTGCCCTCCTGAAAACTGGGGAGATGGGGTGGGGAGGTTTTCTCCATCAGCCTGGAAGATGTTTGAGAAACTACTGCCACTTGAATTGTATGATAATAACCATTAAGGTGGTTCAACAAAGACAGGCTATCATCTCAAGGTGTTATCTCTAATTCTATTCAGAGACACGGTGATATATATTAACACTTCAAGGACAGTTCGTGGGTGTTTTTTCCCTGTTTACATCAGTGGTACTACACTTGTGTAAGGGAAGATGTGGAGCCCCCGCCCCATCCGCAACAAAAGTGGAGGGGCAAGGGAAAAGATAAGCCACAAGCTGGTGTTTTAAAAATTAGTTTATTGTGTGAAAAAACCACCCAGTACATATGGGTTATTCTAGTCACCTGATAAAGCAACTCAGAGTACATATACAGAGTTAACTGGTGTACCAGAGTAAGAAACGTGATGGTCCTTTTTCCTTGGAAAAAGACCTTCAGTAAAAACATATTGGGCAACCCAACTTAGGCTGCAGTCATGGTCCCATTTACCAGAGACTCTTGCTGGCATCCAGCTGTCTCGAGAAACAAAGGAGTGCACCTACAGGGGTGAAGTCAAACTGCTGTGTCAGGCCAGGGTGCAAGCCTGGCAAGTGTGTATGGAGATCCTGGGTTGCTCAAACAACAAGAACCACCTGCCTCAGCTTCGCTGATGTGGTCCAAAAGAAAGTGGAGCAATATGTTTGGCAACAGCTTGACTGCAGGAGTTGCCAGAAGGAAGTGTACAAGACGCCATCCAACCATCTTGGGGACTCCACTCTGTATTTGTATAGGGTTTACGCTTTAACCTTTTATTCTGCTGAAGATATCCTGCAAGGCAGCAGAGGTTTAGGACTAGAGTTTTCCTTCTCCTATGTGGGTTACCTTCCCAGGTTGACATGCCCCATTTGCCCCTCACTTCCCTCTACAGCACATGCAGAAACCACTTATTGACCATTGGACCCTCTATTGTCTCATCGGTTCAATCCACCGGAGCCTGTCTTTACATGCAGAGGAAGTTCCTAACTCACTGAGGGTTTGAGACCCATCAGCTATCCTCACTTGGTTTAGCTGGCCAGCCAAAGCCGTTTCCCTGGGTGTGCTCACTATCACATGCTGACACCTAGGAGCTACAGGTGAGAGCTGAGTACAGGGTGGGGACCAAAGGTGAACAACTACCCCAGAAGGAGCATGATGTGCCCCCCTAGGCTCCACTGAATTCAATAGAACTTGCTTCTGAGTAGGCACAGATAGGATTGTACTATAAATTACCAATTTCAAGCACTAGCTTGCGCCCCCCCCCCCTTTTGGCCTTACTAAAATAAAATTACATGTGACCTGCTACTTTGTCTTGGCAGCAGGATATGTGGATTTTACCTCAACAGCAAAGGGTCACAAGCACCATTACACAGATGTAGGGGACTGCACCAGAGCCACCAGAAGAGAATCCATAGAGCTAGATGAACCTAGGAGGAGGTTCCCCTCCCCAGTTATAAGCAAACTCTTTTGATCTTGGAGACTGGCTACTCTCATGCAGGGTCTCAAGAAATTATAGGGCTCAATGGAAATAGTAGGAACCTAATTCAGTCCTTGCATATGTGGAAGGTCCCATGCTGTACTTGGAAGAAAACTGTCCTAGGCCAGTTCAGGTCTAAGATCACTAAAGATCTAATTGAAGCTTCATTACTTAAAGCAAAGCTGTCTGTGCCACCACTCAGCTAACAGACAGGGTCTCAGATGACATCAGTAATACTTGTTGTTGTTGTTTAGTTATGTCCGACTCTTCATGACCCCATGGACCAGAGCACGCCAGGCACTCCTGTCTTCCACTGCCTTCCGCAGTTTGGCCAAACTCATGTTGGTAGCTTCAAGAACACTGTCCAACCATCTCATCCTCTGTCGTCCCCTTCTCCTTGTGCCCTCAATCTTTCCCAACATCAGGGTCTTTTCCAGGGAGTCTTCTCTTCTCATGAGGTGGCCAAAGTATTGGAGCCTCACCTTCCAGTGAGCACTCAGGGCTGATTTTCTTAAGAATGGAGAGGTTTGATCTTCTTGCAGTCCATGGGACTCTCAAGAGTCTCCTCCAGCACCATAATTCAAAAGCATCAATTCTTCAGCAGTCAGCCTTTTTTATGGTCCAGCTCTTACTTCCATACATCTCTACTGGGAAAACCATAGCTTTAACAATGCAGAAGGTGATGGCAAGGTGATGTCTCTGCTTTTTAAGGTGCTGCCTAGGTTTGTCATTGCTTTTCTCCCAAAAAGCAGGCGTCTTTTAATTTCGTGACTGTTTTCACCATCTGCAGTGATCACGGAGCCCAAGAAAGTAAAATCTCTCACTGCCTCCATTTCTTCCCCTTCTATTTGCCAGGAGTTGATGGGACTAGTGGCCATGATCTTTGTTTGTTTTTATGTTGAGCTTCAGATCATATTTTGCACTCTATTTTCACCTTCATTAAAAGGTTCTTGCAGTCTACTATAAATGTGGTCCTACTATAATTGACTGTGACCAGCCCCTAAACTATGTGTATATGTTTCTGTGTGTGTGTGTTATGAACTCAGAGGTATGAGAGGAGACAATTCAGCCCCCGATGCAATCTCCATGGTGCTGATCAAAAATGTGTTGTTTGTGTGGAGTGAAATGGAAGGCACTGTGGTATAAATGGGGCTTAATTTGATACTGGGATGCACTGGAGCTTAATCCAGGGACCTGTTTTCTTTAAAAATGCAAAATAACGGCCTTCCATTTATTATTGATTTTAAACAATCAGTCAGCACATTTAGGATTGACAGTAGGAATTACTTATCAAGGGATAAGAGCAGGATTTACATTCCAAGGGTACTTTACTTTATCTCTATCCATCACAGTCCATAAGCTCCGATGGTTGTTATTTTAGAAATTAAGCACTGGGTATATAAGAAGGTTATTAAAGCCTATCACCACAAATCAGAAGATGGCAGCAAATCTGTGTCTGGCTTATACCACCACAGGCTGACTTGGGACTCTCTTTATGCAATGCTATTTCATACAAAAAAATAACTGCTTATGGAAAATAGACTGGCAGGCTGATAACCAGACTAGAACCGTTCAGATGACATTTTCTGTTTACAGACTGACAGACAGACAGATACTGTATATTCAACCTGAATAGGCAGAGCTGGCCCAAGACAGTTTGGCCCTGGAGGCGAAGGGGTCAGTGAAAATCTACAGCAAGAACAAAGGGGATGGGGTGGAATACTGGGATCTGCTGCCCCTGTGGATCCTGCCACCTGAGGTAGTTACCTCACCTTGCCTCATGGGTGGGCCAGCCCTGTGAATCCACTCAAGATTTACAACCTCATGTGCCTGCCAACTAGGCCTGAGTCTGATATAGTGAGGGAGAAATAGTAATTTACAGAACCCTTGCTTGCCTCCATAACTACGATATGAAATAATCCTCTTTCCAGCCCGTGTTATAGAATTTGCTGGATGCTGTAGCTGCTATTCATCAAACTATGGCCTTTCAAAGCACGTGGGGTGTTGTTGTCTTTTTATATTACTCTCAATACATTATGTATTTTGTGTTTTATGCTGCAAACCTTCCTGTGGTCTATTGATAAATGGTGGTATATAACAAAATCTATCTCTGCCCATCACAGGCCATTACACAACGAAAACAAATTACAAAAAATACTGTGTGTGTGTCTGTGATGAGTCTCACTACTCAGCACCATTCATGAAACAGTGAACGAATTCCAGGTATAGAATGATGCAAGAACTGAAGTTCAGCTGCCCTCAAGTTTTACAACTTTATAGACTGTCTAAATACCGTAATTTTAGCGCCATCCAGCGTGAAATCCCCTCTCCTGTGTAGCCCCGTCCTTAATCTGCAAGGCGATGCGCCATTATATTCTGACGGTTGTTTTATTTCAGCTCACGCAAAAAAACCGGGACGAGCACATGTGGGTGCTTTGGGGGGCACCGAAAGGGGAAAGGCCCTTGTCTGTGAGGTGGGGTGGAGAGGGGTCGTGTCTGATAGAGAGGCCGACGTAACGCCCGACGCCACCCCGCACCCAAAACACTAGCAAGGCGGGAGAGGCGCCGAAAGAGAGAAAAGCCGCACGTTTGCATCTCGGAACGTGACGCAGCCGGGAGAGTGGGCTGGGCCAGCCGAAGGTGAAAAGCGCGCCTTCCGACCAATCCCAAGCCGAGCTGCTTTGCCGGCGATGCGGCTCTCCCTGCTCGGCTGGTTTGCCCCACCCCCCCGGCTGGGCGGTGACGTCATGACCGCGGTCCCTCCCCCGCCTCCTCCTCCCCTCTCGAGCGCGCCCCCGCCCCGGCGGGAAGAGGAGAGGCTCGTTTCGGTGCGCTTGCGAGAGGGCGTCGGGGGCGCGCACGGCGACGGCCTGGGCGCCATGTTGGAAGGTTGCTGAGCCCGGCCGCCGGGGTTTCTGTGTTTCTCTCCGTCTCTCTCTCTCTCTCTCGTCTCTGTCTGTGGTGGAGGCCGTCGCTCCCGCGGCTGCTGGTGCCTGCTTCCCGTGAGGGCCCGGGGGGCGGCAGGAGGAGGAGGAGGTGGTGGTGGTGGAAGAAGAAAAGGAGGCAGCAGCGGATCATGGATATCGAGAGGCTGCAGGAGGCGCTGAAAGGTGAGGGCTGCTTGTTTTTTGATGGGTTGGGGGGGTTGGTTACCCCGGGGTCACCTAGGGAAGGGGTGACCCCGGGGTAACCCACCCACCCACACCCCTCAGAAAACATGTAAGAGGTTGTAAAGGAAACCCTGAGGGAAGAGAAGGGGAACGGGGGGGGGGCAAGATGACCTGTAAAAAAAAAGGGGGGGGAAAGCTGTGTGTGGATGTGGAGGAAGTCTAGTCAGAGTCTGATCAGTCTTGCTTTCCAGGCCCCTAATTTCTGGGGTGAGGGTGGTGGTATGGGGATCCTGAAACGACCCAGAGGTTTCTCTGTCTCATCCCCCCCCCCGCCTTCCTTCTATCTTGATTCCCCCCCCTTAAAAAGGCCCTCGGAGATCCCTCTCCACTCTCAACGTGAACTGTTTCTTCTCCACAGTCCGTGGCCCCCAATGGATTCCCCGTTTCCTTTCCCTTTCCCATTTCCTGTTACTTTCTGCTTCCATAATCCCCCAGCCCCACCTCCAACCCCACCCCCAAGAAATCTCTGGTTTACACTGGCTACAGCTTTCACCTCACCTGAGGCAGGTGGCCTAGTATGAGAAACCGGCTTTGAAAGGGAAGTTGGATATGAACTTTCCAGTCATTGAAGTGTATATGTTGTCCTTTGGAGGCCTATAAGGCCCTGGCCTTTTGTGTGTGGGAGTGAGTGTGTGTTTCTTTTGCTCCTTAATAACCTTTCTCCCGTTTTTCTTTACCTTTTTGCAGATTTTGAAAAGAGGGGGAAGAAGGAAGTGTGTCCTGTACTGGACCAGTTTCTTTGTCATGTTGCCAAGACTGGAGAGACAATGTGAGTGATTTTTTTAAATTGACTAACAGCTTCTTGGTGTGGTTTTGGACATGACAGAAAGTTAGTAACCAAGTGTTTTTCCATTATAGGAATACTTAATCAGTTAAGTTTCTACAGAATTCTACACTAAGAACTCTGCAATCTGAGTTTCTCAAGTTTTTCTGTTCGGGTAACTTACTTCCAGACTTAAAAGTTGCTGCACATTCATTGAAGACTGAGAATTATCTAAGTCCCTGTGCTTCCTTATAGTATTGCTTGTCAGCCTTAATTGATCCTACTGAGTACATTAAGCCTGCTGTTTTTTCCTTTTAAGAAGACAACCATCCACACTTCTGACCTCTGCTTTTATAGTCAGAAACCAGAAAAGCATGTGTTTTGCAATCAGTTTTTGGAATTGCAAGTTAATGAAAAAGTACAGACGTTGGGTCTCAAGCCTCTTCTAAGTTTGGTTCAACTTTTCACACAAGCTGTACACAAATGATGACTTTCTGTTCTTTAATAGCTCTTGATTCACTAGCTAGCATAAGATACTGTTTCCCCCCAGATGGTTGTAATTGTGCATTGGGGCAGTGCTGGCCCTGTTTGGTAAACCTAAATAAATTTTGAGACAGTTCTACTTTAGTTACCAGCACATTGGGAGTTGTTCACACAGTAGCTGTTTTGTGCCAGTGCATCTTGATCCAGAAGTGTACTTAACCACACTTCCCAAGCCTTTGTTGGTCACCTTCAGTCCCAAGGCAAATATCTATGCTTTTCTGTTGGTCTGCCTTTTTCCTCCACACCACTTCCCTCTAATCTCTACGAAATCAGGGAGCAAATCCCTCTCTACTAGATAAGATATCCACGACTGCCTCTGCATAGGTTTTTTTTAAATGATTAAAATGTTTCTGAGCAGAATTAGTTGTTTATTTGTTAAGATGAGAATGCCTACTATTATTTGAATTGCTCTTATTTGCCCAGGAGGATAATTTATTGGCAGCCCTCCTTCTCTAACCAGCCCTTTGAAAGGACATTTCTTCCTTCCAAAATGGCTAGCCATGTGCCTGGGATCTACAGGACTGAGATTCCAGGTAAAACCAAGTGCTTGGTTTTCCCAGATCTCTCAGAACAATACTTATTTCATGCTTGTTCATATCACCCCACACAACCAGGCAGTGGCTTCTGTTCTGGTGGTCTCCCTTGTATCCCTGTTTTATCTCGTACCTTGTACCAACTTCCAGCCCTGCCCACTACATCAGTTTCCAGAAGCAGTGAGGTAGAATTTGGATCCCTTCCATTTTAGAGAGTGTGGGTAGTGGAGATTGGCATAGTCCTGTGCATGGGACAGCATGCAGGTCATTTGTAGTAGTGTAGGGTGCCAGCTGCCCAGAGAGCTGAAGAGTCTTGTCAACAATGCTCCTGGACTCTCCTGCTTCTCTTTAAGCCTGTGTGATGCAAATCCCTGCTTCTTATACTACTTGTATAATATCTGGCTTGAGGCAATATGGTCAGTTGTGTGTTATTTAATATCTAAAATAACATATTTATTGTTGTTACTATAGTGTCATCACTCTGCATGATCCTTTATAAAGTACAAGTCCTTGTCCCAAGGGGGTTACAGACTAATTCAGGACAAAGGGACTGTAGAAGAAGAGGCAGTAATTGACAGTAGGATTAATTAGAGGAGAAATAAATATTCCATGCATAAGGGTAACAAGAAGTAAACTGGGAAATAATTTGATGGTGCACAATGCAGACAGTGAAGAGGTGTGGGGCAAGGCCATGGTAGGATTTGAAGATAAATATGAGAAGCTCATGCTGGATACCAAGAGAGTACAGGAAGTCAGGATAGGAATTTAAGGAGGAGCTTTATGTGGTCAGAGCAACAAGAAAGGTGAGGGGTGGGTGGGAAAGATGAGACAACAGAAGACTAGAGAGGTGTTAGGACCATAGGAAGCTGCCTTACACAGAGTCACACCATTGACCCATCTTGCTCACTACTGCATAGGGTTTCAGGCAGCAGTCTTTCCCAACCTTTCCTGGAAATGCCAGGGATTGAAACTGTCTTTCTACATGCAAAGGCTCTGACACTGAGCTGCAGCCCTTCCCTAAGGCTGCAGTAGAAAAGATGAGGAAGCACAGTTATTTAACACACTTTTTATATATCTTAAGTTTTTCTTTCCTGTATTATTTATTATTATTAAAGTTATAGACTGCTTATATACTTCACTTCTCTAGAGCTTCCCTGACTTCCTTATTGTCTCACTCTTTAGCATGAAGGGGCAAGGTCTCCAGTGTGCACTGTTAGCGAGTACAAATTTTCTTGCTCCCAAGCTATCCTAGTGGGGGAGGGTAATGCAAGATGCAGGCTTCAGCAAGGAATGTTTATTTCAGTGAGTATCCTTTTAGAGTTTATGTCTAGCTTACCAGAGAAGCTTTACTTCCCTTTGTGACTGGTTTCTAGGGAAAGCTGACGTCATCAGTTTTATTTGGCTCTTTGAATTAAAGGGTTCAAGCTCAATAACAAAAGAAAGTTGCTCATGTCTTACTTTAATATATATTCAAACTAAACTACAAATACATTATTTTTCTATACTTAGCTTCACCAGTTTAAACTTCGTTGTTTTGTTTTTTGTCATCCTTCCATGGTTAACTGTTGACAGTGTCGCTTGCAGGATCAGTTTAATGCAATGGATGCCAGACAATTATGTCTCTACTCATGTGATGAGTCCTCCTCTCATCCCCCAGGCATCCTTCCCAAATCATCTCCCATGGTTTGGAGAACCTTCCAGAGCAGAATTGTATGGATGTGGAGAGGAGGACAGGGAAGTCCCATTGCAGAAGCAAGAGTCATAGAAGCATGGAGTTGTAGAGATGGAAAGGTGGTTCAAGGGTCATTTAGTCCAACCCCCTGCAATGCAGGAAACTCGATTTAAGCATTTGTGACAGATGGCCACCCATGCTCTGCTTAAAGCCCTGCAAGGAAGGAGAGTCCATTACCTTCTGAGGGAGTCTGTTTCTGTTCCACTATTGGAACAGCTCTTACCATCAGAAAGTTCTTCCTGATGTTTTGTTGGAATCTCCTTTATGGTAGCTTAAATTCATTGGTTTGAGTCCTACCCTCCAGAGCAGAAGAAAACAAGCTTGCTCCATCTTCCATGTGACAGCCCTTTATACATTTGAATGTGATTATCATATCTCCTCCCAGTCTCTTCTTTTTCATGCTAAACATACCCAATACTGAATTCCCTCAGCTGTTTCTCATAAGGCTTGGTTTCCAGACACTTGATCATCTTTGTCACCCTTCTCTGCACGTTCCAGCTTGTCAAAATTGTGCCCAAAATTGAACACAGTATTCCTGGTGTGGTCTGACCAAGAGTGGTACTATTGCTTCCCTTGATTGGAACATCATACTTCTGTTGATGCAGCATAGAATAGTATTACCTTTTTATGCTGCTGCATCACACTGTGGATTCATGTTAAGCTTGTGGACTACTAAATCTCACACAATTTTGGATATTAGCCAATATCTATTAAAATTTGTGTCAGTATGATAGAATGGAACAATGATTGTAAAAGCTTGCATACAGGCAACCCTTGATTTGTGCAGGGGTTATGTTTTGGGTCATTTTGCGCAACGGTGGAGCATGTATAAGTTCACTCATTATGCCCCTTTTCCCTGCCATTTCTATGTTCGCAGCAGTGCACATGTGCACGGTCGCACGTTATTGGAACGCACACAAAATGATCATTGCCCTGTATTTCTTATTTATATACTTAATAGTAGCCTGAATCCTATGTGGCCTTTCTTAACGAATTTTATTTGTATTTGCTTTAGTATCAGAATTAGTCCTCTTGACAGTTTGGCTTTAGAAAGTTCATATCTAGCATCTTAACATTTTGGTAACCTTAGACTACATTAGCTTTCAGGATAAAATGCCAGGACATATTTTCAGGATTATTGTTGTACCTTTTTAATGAATATTAGCCTGTTGGTTGAAAGTCCACTGAAGTAAGAAGCACCAGTATTGAAAATGTGGCTGTTTTTTTGTTTTAAGAAACACATTTTCCCGATAGAAAAATGTTCTGTTGATGGTTGGCACATATACAAATGATTGTATACATGTCGACCATGAAGAAGTGTTGTATAATAAAAGAGGTGGCAAACTTGTGCCTTATAGACCATATATGCCCCTCAAGACAGTTTCAGTGGACTGCAAAGACCACACTTTTCTTTTTGATTTAATAATATGGGGGATGTGAGTGGTTTGTGGCATTATTTGTGGGTCTTACAGTCTTAGCTAAGTGCCCCAGTGCTATTTTGTGCTTTCCTCTGTTTTCATTCAAGCTTTCCCCAAGAGTCTGCTCTGATTTTTAAGTGGTAAACTTCTGTATTCACAGGATTTCTTGAGCCCTCTTGAACACTGCACACGGTCGGCCGTAGCCTTGTCTTTGGCTGTTTCCAGTAGCTGCGATGTGGGGAGGGGGCAGCTTGGAGCCCCATCATGGCAGGATTCCATTCATTCCCTTTTCCCTCCTCACCATCTGATTCAGTGAGCAGAGACATCCCCTTTAACTGCACAGGGGGCTGCATTTTCTCCTCCCTCCCCCGATTTCTTTAGTGTAGCCACCAATATTGTCACCACTGTTGTACCAAAGGAAAGGTCACTTTTTTTCTTTACCAGTGCTCACCAGGGCAGAAGGATTGCAGAGACCTCGGATCTTATAAATCCAATGCTACCATGCTTAGTGGCCATACTGGGACCTCCTTGAGACTTGGTTCTTGAACCTTGAAGATATTGGCAGGAATACAGCCAGTAAAAGTGAGGGCAGGGAAGCATAGAGAGAGTAAGGAGGCAGAAAGTGGGGAGGAAGTGGGTCCTGCTGAGGGATCTGTTTCTGCTTGCTTGTTTCCTTCCCCCACCCCCTGTGTGTCATGTCTATGTGCTATGTGGGTTGGGGCATGTACACATGAGATATGCATGTTGGAATGAAGCCTTTGAAGGTGAGGCCTGTACTTTGAAGTGAAACAGGCTAGGCAAAGGCTTGTAACCTCACTGAGAATTGCGTATCTGTGCTGCAAGCGTTCGTAGGATGAAGATGTGCAGTTCCCTTTCAACAGTTTGAATAGGAATGTGTTGTATATTATTAGGTAGTACATTGAATAGAAGTATGGCCTGCTTTAACAACAGATAATGCACTTACTGGTTTCCATGGGTTAATCAATTAGGAAAAATGATTGTTCTGGAAACTTGGTGGGGGCATAGCAAAGCTTGAGGCAAGACCTGTTCATAAAGCCAGTTATTGTCTGACACAGAGACTTCACAAAATTAATGCTTTGTTGATGCTATTGGTTAGACCTGTACAATGCATTCTGTTGTGCATTCTGCAGACATTTTGAAGGAAGATAAACAGATAGTAAACGTGTATGTTTAACTGTGGTGTTAAGCCATAACAACAATTCAAAAAAAGTACAAAATTTCAGTCACTCAGTTTAGTTTATTTGGTCTTCAGACGATAAACAGCAGATACAATACAGTGTTAAGACAACCATAGGGAAGAAATACAGCATGAATGCACACATACTGTGCCTTTAAAATAAGAGTATAACAAAATCCATGAGCAATCAAAAGTAGTTTAAAAATGCAGACATCTTTAACTCTGAAAACATCTAGCTGTGGTCTAGTTTTAATGGCTACAGCCAGGGACTTTGCTGTATTTTCATTAATTTTGGGGTTAGTGCCTGTCATTAAAATTGAAACATAAAATTCATCTGAGTTCCCCAAGTGTAAGGAAAGTACTGGGGAGATAGAGTAGGAGTTTATATTCTTATAAACATTACAGTATAGAAGAGCATTGGCCATGTTTCAGTTGAGCCAGTTTCACAAAGACAAACTATCAAATGCCAGGGCAGCATGATAAATCAACTTTTCGTAACTGCTTATGGTGAAACAATGGATTTTTCATTTCTTATATATTGTATTGAATTACAACTTGAATTCCAAAGAATTCAAATTATAGTGCAGTAAAATACATCATAAAATATTAAAAAGCTAAAAATACAATTTAAATGTATATGAATTTAAATGTGATGGATATGCCATGTCCTGTCTTCAACCACAAATTCATATACGGTACGTGTCATTGACCACTGAATGAAACTGGTTGGTCACTGCTGGTCTTCAAATCAGTTTGCAAACCTCTGTGTAGATCAAGGTACAGTAGTGTGCAAACCCTTTTTGCCAGAGCTAATGAATTTTGCAAGTTAATAGCTAGAAATTTAATGTACAGTGGTGCCTTGCAAGACGAAATTAATTCGTTCCGCGAGTTTATTCGTCTAGCGAATTTTTCGTCTTGCGAAGCACGGTGTCGGAAAAGTTTTGGAAAAGCTTCAAAAATCACCAAAAACCTCAAAAAAGGCTACCACACCGCGTTCTATGAGTTGCTCCTCGAAGTCAAGTCACAACTGTATTAACGGTGTTAAGAAAAAGGAAACAAACTTGCAAAAAACGCAAGACGTTTTCGTCTTGCGAAGCAAGCCCATAGGGAAATTTGTCTTGCGAAGCAGCTCAAAAACCGCAAAACCCTTTCGTCTAGCGAGTTTTTCGTCTTGTGAGGCATTCGTTTTGTGGGGCACCACTGTAGTTGTTTCTTTTTCTAACCCAGGTGTCAGAAAATGGGATAGTGAGTAGCCAATGGTATGAAGTTTGTTATTAACAAATTTTAGCCAAGAGAAAGCAAAATTAGTAAGCAAAGCCAGGGATAGGTAACTCAAATGGGTTGAGGATAAATATAGGTGAGGCCAGTAACATATTACAAGGAATAACACTAATATTTCCAAAGAAAAAATGCCTGCCTCAAGTTGTGCTTCCAATGTAGTTTTACATCTAGCTGCACAGAAGAAGCGTCTTTTTCAAAAAGTGGTTTGCCTGTCTTTAAGGATCAATTAAGCCCTAGTATCCAAAGTTGATAATCTTGGTAACTGCTTTGATTTAATACAACTTCAAAACTGAAGGTATATGCTGTTGTCCTTAAACCTTAAGAGCAGTACTTCTTTAGGAAACTTACTATGAGTTTTTTTAAAAATGAACTGCTCCCCCCCCCCCCACTGTTTCAAAGCAATACAGTGGTACCTCTGGTTACGGATGGGCTCTGTTCTGGAGGCCCGGCTGTATGCAGAAAAGTCTGTAACTGGAGGTGCCCTTTTGCGCCCGTGCAAGGCACGATTGAGTGCTTCTGTGCACACACATGTGGCACGCAGATCGCCTGTGCGCAACGCGCAGGTCGCTTTTGTACATGCTTCTGCTCAACCTGAAGATTACGTATCCAGAGGGATACGTAACCCGAGGTACCACTGTAAAACATATGCAAGCAATTAGCCTTCATAGGTATCCATTTAACTTTTTTATTTTTTTTTAAGACTAAATGGGTGAATCCTTTTCCATACATAATCAGTTATGTAGACACAGCCCCCAAAATTAACTTATTCCCTTGGAAATTATAGTAGCTCTCTTATCCTCACCTGCATTAGTCATTTGTGGAACATTGTGGTTAGAATGTTGGACTGGGACCTGGGAGATGAGGGTTCATATCTCAGCTATGATGCTCATTGGGTGATCTTGGATTTTCAGCCTAGCCCTACCTCATTGTGGGGATAAAATAGGGAGGAGAGCAATCTTTGCAAGTGTGAGCTCCTTGAAGGAAAGATGAATTATAAACGTAATAAATAATATTTGCCTGGAAGTGTATGGAGGGAGTGGGGGATGGTAACATTTCCAATTTCATAAAGCTTCTTTTGTTGGAAGATTCTCACATCCCATGAATGACTAGGTTGGTGTGACTATTTACAAGACTGCATTTAATTATTGTTAAGTATCTTAGGCAAGCTAAAGTTCATATGTGAAAGTAGATAAACAGGACTTGAGCTGCCAAGTGTTGCAAAATTATGCTCCCTAGGAGTACCTGTTAGACTCACAACTCCTTTCAGCCTTTGCCTATATGACCAGTGATCAGGAATGAAGAGAGAGTTGTAATCTGAAGCATTTGGTGGGCATCATTTTGGGGAAGCATGCAGCACACGGTGTAGTTTAAACTTGCTTGATTTCTTTGGCAGTGTAAACATTATTGCTACCAAAACAATAGATCAAAGCTTCATGCATGAGGACGTCTCTCCTGTGTGCATAATAATGTCTTTGGGTTCTGGCTTTTAACTACAGGATCCTTATTTGACAAGGTTTCTTAGAAGATGATTATCCAACTTGGATGCAAAATCTGAATTGTCTTATATTATTTATTGAGCTTATAAACCACCCTTTCTTCAAAGGAATCCCAGGGTGTTTTACAACAGCAATTTAAAACAATAGGACAACATATGCAACGAAAATCCAGTAGCAGACATGATACTCTAAAACTTTGCAGACTCTAAATTAGTATCACCAGAAATGGGTGAAAAATTGTGTTTCGGTTGATTCTGGAAATCCATGAAATTTGAGGCTAACCATACCTCCTAAGAGGAAGGAATTCTGTAAATGGAGCATTGTCACAGAGAGATGACCCTGTCCTGTGTCACAGCACAGTGACCTATCCCCAATTAAGGGCACAACAAGAAGGGCCACCTCTGCCAATCTCGGAGGATATCTGTAATTTCATTTTAGGAACTGAAAGTTTGGATCACATCGAGATATCATTCTGCTCTTTGGACAATATTGAGAATAGCTCAGTTGGTAGAGCATGTGATTCTTAATCTCAGGATCGTGGGTTCACGTTGGGCAAAATATTCCTGCACTGAAGGGGGTTGGACTAGATGATCCCTGGGGTCTCTTCCAACTCCATGATTCTTAGGTCCCATGGTAGCATGTAAAACTCCACATAATCAATAAATAACAGTAGTGACCATTTACAGATAGGTAGCCGTGTTGGTCTGCCATAGTCAAAATAAAAAAATTCCTTCCAGTAGCACCTTAAAGACTAACTAAGTTAGTTCTTGGTATGAGCTTTCGTGTGCATGCGTATCTGAAGAAGTGTGCATGCACACGAAAGCTCATACCAAGAACTAACTTAGTTGGTCTTTAAGGTGCTACTGGAAGGAATTTTTTTAGTAGTGACCATGTGGTTGATGGGGGCAAACAGGGTAAAGGGTGTGTTTTTTTTTGGTTACTTTCACATCGCTTCAGATACTTTTGTATTTGATGCAGAGTAACTTTTCTCTTATCGTGAACATTTTTTCAGCTGAACTGTTGAACAGCTTCCATTATCAAATTGTTGGTTTCTGATAATGAGCATATGCTTTTTAAATGTACTGTCGTTTTTTAAAACTTAAAATGTTGCCAATTTGCTGCTAGTGAAGCATCAGTGCAGTTCTTCTAAATTGAAGGCTGTGCATGTGGGGAATGTATTTTTAATCTGTCAGTCTGTTTTATCAGCCACATTATTTCAAGGGAATGTGTGAAAGGCATGTCACATTTTGTGCTTTTTTGCACTAGAGGATTTCCTTGCACATAAATGAGCCTCAAGTGATAGATGCTTTGAAAAAGCGAACAGACCCAATGCTTTTGCTGCTGTTTCAGAGCTGGTTGCTGTACCAAACACTATTGAAAATTTGTTTTGTGGAATTTTTCATTTTGGCTCTTAATTCTTATTGAGGAAATAAGAGCATTGTAACAAGTTGTTCTGATTCACACAGCTTTCTTTAAGTATAAAGGCATTTTCACAATCTTTGAATGAAGTTCTTGTTTGTACCGGAAATAAAACTGCATGCCTGGACATGTCAGTGAGTTGAAGCTCTACCCAATTTTATGTTCCTTGTAGTTGCACATATTGTGTCCGGTGTGAATTATAGAGCAGCATGTGACAAAACACGAAGCAATCAGAGCACCTCTCGTATCTGCTAATTTAGTTGCATGCTAATTCATACTCTTTCATTCTCCTGCACTTATTTGACTCTAAGAATGAACATGAACAACTTGTCTATCTTGTATCTGTTTACTTCTGTTGTTTTTTTTAACTACTGTAGTTTAACTATCATGTTGGACTTTCAATGTACTTTTCAATGTTTGCATATCCAGATGGGTCAAAATTAACTGCCAATGTCAATTTTACGTTTACTTATGCTGCCCAGATACTGTTGAGTGCAGTTATGAGTTCAGATACTGTGAGAAGACACTTTAATAGTGTTTTCCCCCTGAATTGACTGGCAAGTTTCCTTCTGCAGGTTCTAGTATGGAGCTGGCGATACATTTCAAGTTGTATTTGACAAAATTATCCTGTTTGAGCAGCAGAACTTCCTCTCTCCATGTGGCCTCCCCCCGATCTTATTTGGAGGTGGGGGTGACCAGGATATATTGGGTGGATGAAAGGGAGGGGTTCTGTTGTGCAAGTGGAAATTGTTGTGGCAAAAGTACAATTTCATTGGATACAGCCCTTAGTGGTTTTCCTTATTTATTTAACACGTCCTTTTCCCAGTAAAAACTCAAAAATAAAATGCAGCACATAATAATAATTTTCAGTGCATTTTACAAGAAAAGTTTCTAAGCAACTTATAAAGCATTAAAATTTCAAAGACGCCCTAAATGTTTTAAAAATACAAAATATTAAGAGTGTTTATCAACTGACAAGACAATAACAATGAAAAATATTCTTCCCTATCCTACTTAAAGATTAAAAGAAACCCTACTAAAATCAGTTTGCCTTAATTCCTAGTATTGCTTAAGTTGAGGTACTATTCTTCCTTAAATGCACAGAACCCATGCATGTGCATGCAGTACAACAGGCCACCTTGTGATCTGGGAAGTCTGCGCATGCTTCCTATGTGCACTCAGAGGTTCTCTTACAATCAGGTAGTATATAAATTTAGTTAAAAAGAAATCCCCATTTTGCCTTTTTCTTCTCAGCCTTGTTACATTATAATTATTATGTTTTAGTAGCTGTTGTTATTTATAAACTACCCTTCAAACAAGGATCGCAGGATAGTTTACAGTATAAAAACACAAAATATGTAACATGGTAGCAAACAGAGCAATAACACACATGGATAACACACACACACACACACACACACACACAAACACACGAGAGAGAGAGAGAGAGAGAGAGAGAGAGAGAGAGAGAGAGAGTGAGTGAGTGTTAGAGTTTAAAAGGCCATCAATTGTTTAATTAGCCAAAAACCTGGGAAAAGAGGAATGCTTTTTCTTGGCACCTAACGATAATAGTTTGGAGTACACATTATCATCATTATCATTTACTTGCCCTTCACCTTAACGTTCCAAGGTGGGTTGCAACAATTCAAACACAATATTGAAAGACAGTTCAAACAACTTAAACCTGATCATGCGGAATAAGAGGATTGTATAGGGATGGGGGAAGTATGCACAGATGTTTCATTGTCTGGCCTTACATGCTAGGAGGGGTGTGTGTGGAATAGAGCTCTTTTAAGCTCAGTGGGGATCCTTCCACACATGGGCAGAGATTATCATTAATTATCACTCTAGATACTTACTCTACAGCATTTTGTTTGCTCTTATCCTTCCATTGGGTCTGTTTATGCATTTTATGAAAGCTTTAATCAATTGCAGTAATTCATAATTAGGTGTAAGAGAAATTACCACAGAACATATGCATATTACTGAAAAAATTAGTAGTAGTAATAGTACTATCTAAAGCTCATGGATTTGGTTCCATTTGAAATGATCCCACATGCTGCAAACACTGTCTAATCAGTGCCTGTATGTCTGTGTTCCTGATTACTCTTTGTTCCAGAAATCACAGTTGCACTCTGACGTTTTCAGCAGCTAGTGTTAATTTTTAATCTGACCCCCCAAAATATGTGGTTTTCTCAGATAATGTATGGCAGTTGCAGGTGGCACTGTGGTGTAAACCACTGAGCCTTGGGGTTGCCGATCAAAAGGTCGGCGGTTTGAATCCCCATGACAGGGTGAGCTCCCGCTGCTCAGTCCCAGCTCCTGCCAAACTAGCAGTTCAAAAGCACACCAAAAGTAGATTACCGTAATAGGTACCGCTCCTGCGGGAAGGTAAACTGCGTTTCCATGCGCTGCTCTGGTTTCAGTGTTACGTTGCGCCAGAAGCTGCTTAGTCATGCTGGCCACATGACCCGGAAAAACTGTCTGCGGACAAACACCGGCTCCCTCAGCCTGTAAAGCAAGATGAGCACTGCAACACCAGAGTTGTTCACAACTGGACTTAACTGTCAGGGGTCCCTTTACCTTTACCTAGCTGGTGTTGAAGGGATTGTAGATGCTCATTCATATCTGTAAACTGCTTATCCAAAATAATTGGTATTAATAAAAATTGTCTTAGCCCAGTCTATTAAAAATGATAATTTAGATAGTCCTTGGTAATTTGCTTCAGTTTCTTCAGTCTTTGAACAAGGAGGCTTGTATTAATGGAGTGTGTCCCAGAAATGTGAATGCTGTAGTTGGAAAGTTAGTTCTTCCCTGTTGTCATAGATTTCATGCATGTGCACAACATGTGAAACAGTAATTTACCGGTAATTTGGACAACTATATTTGGTGACCAATCTTATTTCCAATCAAATAAAGTAATATCCCTTAAGCCAGTGAACTCTCAGTAACTTCATTAATCTATTCTTCTTTGTCAGGTGATTTGCAGCCTAATTAAGGTGCTACTTAGAAATAGTGGCCACTTCTGTCACAGTGGTTTCCCCACTTGCCCCAACACTTCAGAAACAGAGAACTCTGGGGCTCAGAGATGAAACATCACAGTATTGTTTGAGAAATGAGGAATTTACCATGTTCACTAATAGCACCATCATTTTAAGTACAAACAATGATGAAAGTGACTGTTTTGCAACGTAAGGGGGAGTGACTGAAGAGAATGTTTAATCAGTTTTGTCATCTAGGGGACTAAATACTTCTGGTCAAGAATCTTTCACTGGCAACAAAGAGACAATTCAATTTTAAAAAGAATGAAATTTGAAGAAGCTGGCTCAGATAAGAGAATGCAGAATATCATCTGCCACATATTTTTTTTAAAAAAATAAAATGACCAGCATGTGCAAATTCTATCTGAGTGGCATCTCAACATCTACAAGAACATATAGGGAGGGTTTGTTTGCTTTAAAATGCTTGTAAAATGACTTGTTAAGGTGGTTTAGAAGTCTGTCAATTGGTGGGAATGTGTTGGAACGAGGAGATGTAAAAATCTTAAAACTTATCTAATGATATAATAAGCTCCTGTAAGACTTGATGAAGGCACATGGGGTGGATTCTCCCCCCCCTCCACCCATCAGTGTCTAAAAGACAGTTGAGGGTTGTTATGAAACTGAAGAGACATTGAGGATTCAATCTGAATAAAAAGGCTTGATTGCTAGAGTATTGGGGATCTTGTGATAAACTATCCAAAGCTGTCAATATAAGGGAGTAGTTAATGGAGCCTTTGTTGTGGCTGTACTTCTGTCTCTTGCTATTCTACAGATTTCCATTGGCATATTTATTTTACTTGCACACAGCAATCCGTAATGCTGAAATGAATAGGAAGCCTTCCTTCGCACAGGAACTTCTGCACATCATAGCACCAACGTAATTTTTAAAATCAGGATGAATGAGAATCTAATCTTCAGAATAGATGGAAATGAAAGCAGTTACTTGATAAATGAGACTCAGTTCCCTTTTTCTAGGATGAATGAATTACTACTAATTATGGTGCCAGCCCAATATTGTTATAAGTGGGAAATATGTCGAGCTTTTTTAAAATATGTATTTATTATACATCCTCTAAATGGGGCTCCAGGGGCTCTTATGTAAAGAGGCAGATTGCTACAGCTAAAGATTCTTCCAGACCGCTCACTGGATCACTGCTTTCTTTTAATGCTGTGTGTAAAACTGTTTACACAATATGTTGTGTAAAGAATATAATACCACAAATTATACTAGCTAAGATACTTTGAAATCCTGAATTCACAAAAGGTGGTCAGTAGTCACTGCCATATAATCCAACTTAACTGTTGCCTGCCACTCTCATAGACACCCACCAAAAGGTGAGAGACCCCTGACTCCCAATTCTGCATGAAGCCTGTGGGGAAAGGGGGGGTCTCTCACTTCTAAGTAAACTTTAAGGAAAGGCAGAGCAAGCAGGCTTGCGGGTTTCCAATCTTTGCTGATTGCTGGTACAAGTCACTCTCACTTTGAGTGATGACAGAACAGGACAGCTACC
This sequence comes from Podarcis liolepis, assembly GCF_965112155.1. Taxonomy (NCBI): domain Eukaryota; kingdom Metazoa; phylum Chordata; class Lepidosauria; order Squamata; family Lacertidae; genus Podarcis; species Podarcis liolepis. The sequence continues at coordinate 95,256,358 of NC_139555.1, read as the reverse complement.
ATGAAAAACCAAATTTTGGGAATCCCTGCTTACAATACAAAGTAAACATCCAACAGATCAAAGTTTTAAAGATATAAAAACTCTATACCTGCCTTGTAGAAGAAGCTGTGATGCAACTCTCCTACCACTACTGAACAGGGAAAATATTTTATCTGCTAGTGAAGACAAAATTACCTCCCTGCCCACCCAAAAAAAACCTTTAATGTGGGACGCCCACCTTATTCCTGTATGAGATTATGATGATTTCATCACCCCCACAAAATAGCCACAGATCTTACTGTGGTGATGAACAGATCCCTGGCAAATACATCCACAAAAATACGATCTTGGTGGTAAATAGCTCTTTAGACAAATTGTACATATTTTTTATCTGAATAAATTAAAGAGGAAAAACTAAAAAGTTAGAAATGGATCTAGTGGCACAGTTGCAAAGTATCAGCATTCAGAAAGTTCAAGTAAGATAAGGAATAAATGGTGGTACCTCGGCTTAAGAACTTAATTTGTTCTGAAGGTCCGTTCTTAACCTGAAACTGTTCTTAACCTGAGGTACCACTTTAGCTAATGGGCCCCCCACTGCTGCTGCCATGCTGCTGCTGCACAATTTCTGTTCTCATCCTGAAGCAAAGTTCTTAACCCGAGGTACTATTTCTGGGTTAGCGGAGTCTGTAACCTGAAGCGTCTGTAACCTGAGGTACCACTGTACTATTAAATGTTGGAATTATATGTGCTGAAATATGCTTGGCTTCTCTGCTACATTATTTTCATTTTTCTTCCATGGAACTTGAGGATTACCAGGCAATCTTCCATTCATGCATTGACAAAACCAGATATGCTTAGCTGCTTCATCACTTGCCTTCTGACTATGCCCAGAAACACTAAAATTAGTTCTCTGTTGGTGTTCATTTAGATCTGGATGGGTGGTTCACAGCAGTTCTTGCTTCATGCTTCCAGGGTTCTGTGGTGTTGATTATAGTTTGGTAGTACTTAATGACTTTTGATGTATATTTCAGCTTTTAGGGAAAAATGAGAAATAATAAAAAGTTGGCAGATATTTTAAATTGCTTGCACATCATGGGTAGCTAATATTGAAAATACGGGAAATTAATACAGATCATGTGACTTGCCCAAAGACTGCCACAGTTACTCTGTAGCAGAATCATTAGTCTTTTACCCGTCTTTCACATCCCACATCTAAGCTTGACTATTCATTATCTATATATGCTCCTCTTCACCATAGTATGAACTGTATTCTGTATAGGCTTTACCCTGAATCTTCTCACTTATCACATTAACTTTGACCATGAAAACCATTGCATTCTTCCATGTAAAATATATATAATAGAAGATAACTAAAGAAGATATTAATGTAAAGCATTTTAGGTTATTTTCGGGATTATATAGAGCAGATCTGCTGTACTGACATGAGGCTGAAAAATATTAGTTATCTGGAAAATTAGCATTGCCAATGACAAATCGCAAGATCTAACCAAGTGAAAGAAGCTTCACAACTTTTCATCTTAGTAACTTGTAAGGATAGCAGTAGGGTTTTCCCCATAAGATAAAAGGCAAATAAGAAGGAACTTTTCAGTCTGTAAAATTCAAATGAAAAACTTAGAAGCCTCAACAGCTTAGAAGCCGGGGGTATGCCCACACCCTCTCCTACTGCCACCTCGTTACCCCAGTTGCCTAAAGAATAGGAGAATAGCAGGATGACAAGGCTCATTGTATGTGCAGTGAAACTTAGAATTTTCTATATGCATAGGATAGCATCATGCATTATGCATGATCTGGCCAAACTTGGGGATAACTCTGAAAAGCAAGTGTGGTACACAAAGAATTTGTGCTAATTGTTTTTGCATTAAAATATAGCCCTTGGTTGCTGAATAAGCTACTGTACTGTTTTCCATGCATTCCTCTGAGAGGCTGGTTGCAGCATTGTTGTGATGAAGCCATGGTAACAAGAAGAATGAAAATGTCAGTAGGCAGAATCAAGTTAAGGGTGAAAGTGGCCAGCAAGGAAAACAGTCTCTCAATCAAACTGATAAAACCGCTAAGCTGGTTTAAGCTCATGCTGGCGCTGACAATAGCTAAAAGTTTACTATCTTCTAATCGGTTTTTGTAGATGTTAGTGTTTTGAGACAAGCTGGATTACTTTTGATGCCTTCTAAAAATGCATGTTCTAAAAATATTGCTGCTTTCTTGTAGTTGAGTCTTGTGTTGCATAAAATTCACAAGTTTGTAGGATCACGTGCCCTTGCACAAGTGCACCACAGGTGTTGGTGCTGCCCCAGTAGAACACACCACCAAGGCTTTTGCATGGGTGCAGCAACCTGGTTCGGTTCACATGTGGACAAAAAGTGGGTAGACTGCCTCTTTCCTTGTGGGACTGCAAGTATGCTGCTAAACACAAGTGCCAGCTGCTCAAACCAGGCATTTATTTTAGCTTTGAAGAGGCTGGTATATCCTGCTTCCTACTAGTTGCAGAGACTTAGGAGCCTTTTGATACGCAAACTGCAAGGGAAAAATCAGTAGGCATGTACTTGCCCCAACACTACCCTTTCCCTTACAGCCTGAAGGAGATAGAGCAAGGATGGGGGAATCTCTGGTCCACAAGATTGGCAGGTGAGTATGGTTCTGGGGAACAATCAGCTGTCATCAGGGAACTGTGATGGGTGCTGTTTCGCCAACACAAATAACTTGGAACATATTTAGGGGGTTGCAGGTAGAGGGAGTCTTCCCGGACTCCAAAGCTTGAACCTTATAAGTATAGCACAGGATAACCACATGGGGAAACGACAAGTCATACCACCTGTTGGATAGATTGCCTGGATTAAGTAATTCATCAGAATTCACCCAGAGTGGGTCTAAACTCTGGCATGAATGGCATTGGGTAGGTATGCTTCACTATGCCACGGATCTCCAGAACAGATACAGCCAGAAAAAGTAATACTGGGTTGGTTCACAACATCTGATAGAAGTTAAAAATAACCGTCTTGATTGCTCATCTGCTTAGCTCTGAAAAAGGTTCAGTTCTGACTCACGCTTTAGAAATTAAATTTCTCATTTTGTGTGTGAATAAATTACATGCAAGGTAAATATGCAGGTTTGTACATGTTGAATTACAAGTATATATGAAATTGCTTTTCAGCATTAAAAACCTAAGGCAGGTAAGTAATGGGGTCACAAAGAGTCAGACACGACTAAACGACTAAACAACAACAGCAACAACAAAGTGTCAATGGGAAAGATATGAACATAAAACCTTTTAAAAAATACTTCTGTTCCTAAGTGTTTCCTGCAACTGGATAGCACTTTTTTTTTTTTGCATGATGAAAGACCAAATCAAGTTAAACTGCCTAGTTTGTCTTCAAAATAGGAAACCCTCCTAATTGCTTCCTACTAGATAGACATGCTAACAATAGTCTTGCTTGAGTACCCACTGCAGAGTGGCCACTATTGAATTTTCAGCTTTTATTGCCTTTTAGCTTATTTAACAGAAGGTTTTTGGTTAATATATTGTACTATGAAGGTGGCAATATCTTTAATAGGTTCCTTTTTCTGTACTTTTACGAGAAATAGCTTTGCTAAACATGAGACTTGAGCTAAATTTTGAAAGTTGTGATTTCCATGGCAAAATCTACATATTTCTTCAGAGTGTTAAGCAAATCACATGAAAATTAAAAACAAAACAAAACATTTTCTCATCTTCATCTAGGTCTTGGACTCACAGCTCAGATGAGCTGCGCAAAAGTCTCAGAAGTGTGGTTTCTAGGGTTCTTGGAAGCTATACATTCCCTGACGTAGCTATTGGGGCGCAGCTCAAGGAAAAAACATCTGAGATACTTAACAGAGCCCTTAGAATTAACATGGTTTAGTAGTTTAGTTTACTAATACAGGACATGAAATCTGATTGCAATAGAATTAAGGAACCAGAAATAATTTCCAATTCAAAATTTTCCAGAAAGCTCACATCACAGCTTGCATTCCTTCTAGTCCATGTGACCACCTATTGCTCAGAACTTGGATGAGAAAGACAAAAATTTGAGGGCAGAGTCGAAAGTGCATAGAAAAGTTTAGGGGCTTTTTGACAAAAGCAAAACTTAAAGCTGTTCCATCTTTGAAGAACCTCCAATTTCTATTTTAAAAATGACGTTCTTTTTAAACTTGGGTGATGGCAGAAAGGTAACAGGCAGGTAGTATTTATCATTGGATATATGATGTATGAATATGTATGTGTACAATGCAAAACTGCTTCCGTATTGGTCTGTGCATTAAAAGTTCTGTAATAGGTATGACTAACCTGTGGCCCTGAAGATGTTGGATTTCAGTTCCCACCACCTGTAGCATTGGCCATACTTGCTAGGGCTTGTGGGAGTTGGAGGATCACAGGTTTTCAAACCATGTTCTAAAACATTTGCATCTTACTCTTGAATGAGTCAACTAACTTTTTCTCGGAGAAGACCCATTGATATTACTAGATCTAGGTTAGCCATGGTCATTAATTTAAACGGTCCTATTCTGAGTAAAGGTTAGCTGAACACAACCTCTTGTTTTTATCTGGCCTTCATTGTCTTTTATCTCTTCTTAGCCATAGAGTGAACAGGTATCAGGTGCCTGCCCTTATTATGCATCTCAGATGCTCACTTCTGTGTATGAGGCAGACACACCAAGTGGCAGTGAGCAGCAGAGGTGGAAAGAGAACCTCAAAGAGCTCTTTGCCTGTGGGTTGGCCTGCTCAAGTGAAAGTGGATGAACTACCTAATAGGAGGATATACTTAAGTTGGGTGTTGGTGGGGATATGCTAGATGGAAAGACCCTGGAAGTGAATTGAGACATGGGTTCCGATTTAGCCATCCATAGTTTAAAAGCTAGCCCTACCTACACAAGAATAAATGACTAATATCTAGTCAGGTGATTTCCCCCCCCCCTTTGTAAGTACTGTGTGCTTTAGTTGGTTTAGTTAGCTTGAACGTGATAAAATAGAGACAATAAACCTTCCATGTTTTCTCATATGTTAGAGAATATGTTTTGTGCTGGACTAGCAGGCACAATTATTTGAGGATACTTGCGTGCATTATGGTTGAAAGTCAACAGAAATCTAATTTGGGCTGTTCCAGGCACAGGGAAGTAGATTTTCTGTGACATAATTCTACAACTGGTGTCTAGATTAGCTGCCAGTTGCAAGTGTGATACTGGAGATTTATATCCCTTATGAGAATTCAAAGTGGTTTTCAGTGAGAGAATACATTAATCCCTCGTTCAGCTCTTCTTTCCACTGAGAGTAAGGACAGTCATGCCCCTCTGCATACCAACTGGTCTTCAGCTGGATAAAATTCATGCCTCACTGGAACAACAAAGGAGCTGCTTCTCTGAACCTGCTCCTAAACTACTCTGGTAATGCCTGAATGGAGGAACCACATGAAAGGTCAAACAACTTTGTGTATTGCCATTTGAATATCTGGAGTAAACCAAGCTTGACTGGGGGGAAGTGAGTGGTGGACAAGAGTTTTATTAGAAAGCAGAAAGTGCCCTTTGACTTGTATCCCCCTCTCTGTGTGCTAGATGATGAATGCATTTGCTGTTCAGGATTGAGGCATCCCTGCTTTCAAGTCTTATTTGAGCCTTGTTTTCATCTGATGTTTGACCTTATTTCTCTTAGCAAAATTTAATACCACTACCCTTTACTATCACTTGCATCTTCATGTAATAGTTCTGGTTTTGGGGGCATAATGACGAAACCTGCCCTGTTTGTCAGTGATTTAAATTTGGTATTATGGCTCAGGTATAACAGAAAATACTTTTTATTTAATCACTGCTTGGAAGGCAGCTCTACTCACCACTCTACCCAGGTTCAGATCTAACAAGCCATAGTTTAGAACTTAGCCCTACCTACACAGGATTGAATAAATGGCTCAGATACCTGATCATGTGATTTTCTCTCTCTTTCTCTCTCTCTGTTTGTCTTGTTTTGCCTGCAGGTATTTTTAAAGCTAACTGTGCTGTGCATGCTTTATTGCTTTAATATAAATATGGTTAGCATGTGGTTTTTTGTGTGTTGTTAAGCAAACTGTGTGTGTTTCTTTTTTTAGGATCCAGTGGTCGCAGTTCAAAGGCTATTTTATTTTCAAATTGGAGAAAGTGATGGATGACTTCAGAACTTCTGCTCCTGAGCCAAGAGGCCCTCCTAACCCCAACGTGGAGTATATTCCCTTTGAGGAGATGAAAGAACGTATTCTGAAAATAGTCACTGGCTTTAATGGGTATGCAATCTTAGATCAAACCTCACTTGTTGTTCAGACCGCATGATTTATTATCAAACTTAGACATTCTGTTTCTGTCTTTCATATTGTAGTAATTTTCTGCCATATGTTCAGCAAAATGAATAATTTCTATAAATAAATGTTTCTTGGCAAAGTTCAAACCATTGTGGTAAGCTTTCTGAATTGTCCTCATGCAAAAATCACTTGCTTACATTCTTTCAGTTCATATCAGGCTCTTCAAAGGTTGCGCCTTCTAATTTGCATGATAGCTTTTAAATAACTTACTAGATGACTAAGTTCCATGTGAACCTGCAGTGAGGACAGAATAGGAATCTAAGCTACTAATTCTTCTAGTTAGTATTGCAGGTCAGAAAGCTCTGTGTTCTTTTCCACTACAGCTCAGACTATGAACCTAGCTTCTGAAATTCACTTGGTTTTAGTTCATAGGAACAAATGCAGGAAGCTACATTATACTGAGTCAGTCAAGCTCAATGTGGCCTGTGCTGACTGGGGAACTTCACAGTCATAGAATCATAGAATTGTAGAGCTGGAAAGGACCCTGAGCATCATCTAGTCCAACCCCCTGCAATGCAGGAATATGAAGCTGCCCCCTATGGGGATCAACTTTCAACTTTGGTATTATCAGAGTCATACTGCAGATTGAACCTGAGACCTTGCTAGGCAAAGTGGGTGCTCTACCAGTGAGCTGCTGCTCTTTTAATGATTTTGTGCCTGTTTTTTAAGGCTTTCATGTTCAGGTACAGTGGGCTGGTGCGGACAGAATGCTGACTTCATGTTAAGTGTGGTTAAGAAATAAGGAGACAGCCCCTGGACTGCGAGTCTCCTGCCCTTAGCTGTGGTTAAGCAGTTTTTGATACTACTAGGCACAATTAAGGTTAAGCAGGATGTCCTCTAACCTCCTCCAACCTCAAACAATGGGGTGATAGTGGTTAGTCAACCCCAGAGTAGACCTATTGAAGTCTGTGGACTTGAGATCTATTGAAATAAATGGGCTTCTCTGGTTAAATGAAACCCAGACTAATGTTGGTATCAGTGAGCAGCATAAATATGGTTAAGGGGTGGGGGTGGAGAATGTTTTGTGAGGAAAGAACAGGTTTCCAGTATTGGCTCCCAGTTGTTAGTGCAGTTACAGTGGTACCTTGGTTGTTGAACTTAATCTGTTCTGGGAGTCCGTTGGCTTCCAAAACGTTTGGAAACCAAAGCACAGCTTCTGGTTGGAAGCCTGGGAAGCTGTGCCGGATGTTTGGCTTCCGAAAATTGGAACACTCACTTCCGGGTTTCGATTGTTCGGGAGCCGATTTGTTTGGAAGCCAAGGCATTTGAGATCCGAGGTACGACTGTATCTTGGAGCCAGAGTTGTTGTCTCTGTACCAATCATTTGTAGCAATATATTAAGCATCTCCTTGAATAATATTTGTTTGCTTGAGGTGGTCAGATGTTTGTGGCAGTTGAAGCCAAGTTAAAACTGAGCTTCTCAACCTATTCTCTGATTTAGAAATCCTACATCAGTATTAAATTTATTCCACCATACTAGCATTGAATTCTGTCCACCAAGAACACCATCATATCCAATTAACATTGCAGCTTCCTGGCTCATCAAATCCAAATACCAAAATATTTTATTGCAAATTCTAATTGGGATCCCACTGGCTTAGCTCAGTACTGGAATTATTATCTGCCCTTATTTAATAGAAGAATGGATCTTAAGGCATCCTATAATGCGCAAACTCATAAATGCATGAGCCTTTTTATTGTTCAAAATTGGACTGTCTTGCCATAAGACATGAAACAGTGGTTAAGAAAAACTCGTGTTATTTTCTAAAGTATTCTTTGATCTTGAAATTCAGAAATTTTAACCAGCAGAGGGAATAAGATTCTATAAAACATAGCCTAGAAGAATTATAAAATTCAGAGCATTTGGAACTGTGCAGCTAACAGTGTAGAGTTTAAAATAAATATTATAGGGCTAAGTTTTTCTAGGTTATTCATGAAAGGCGCTGACATCCTTTTTGCAACCCTTCCAGAAATGTAAAGTCATAAAAAATAATATTTACATTAGGATTTTGGGAGTTGTACTGTGCCACATACCTTAATAATTGGACACAAGTTATTCAGTTCCTCTACATTTGAGATTAATATGGAGAGAGAGAGAAACATGCTTTGAGCGATTTGGTGTGGTAGGCATTAGACAAATGTAACAATTTTTTCTTGCTTTTATTCAGGCTGCAAATAGCTGATTGCCAAGTAATTCTTTCTCCTCAGTTTTAAGCAATATGGCTTACACTTTCAAAGAACTATGACATTCAGATTGCAGTCTGCTGACATCTTATGACACTTAGGAGTCCAAAAGAAATTAGCAGTTTTGATAGACCCAAATTCCATTTTCCCTATTAAACTTTGGAGGAATTTTGTGCTGTCTTTAGAACTAAAGTGGTACCTTGGTTCGCAAACGGCTTAGTTGTTGAACAAATCAGCTGCCGAGCGCTGCAAACCCAGAAGTGAATGTTCCAGTTTGCAAACGTTTTTCGGATGTCGAATGTCCAATGCAGCTTGCACAGCTTCCAATTGAGTGCAGGAAGCTCCTGCAGCCAATCGGAAGCCGCACCTTGGTTTTCGAACAGTTTCGGGAGTCGAACAGACTCCTGGAATTGATTAAGTTTGAGAACCAAGGTACCACTGTATAAACACCACTTGCAATATAAGAAAATTGCAAATATTTTTGGATCCAGTGACTCTGCCCTGTGTAGTACCATTCTCTTCAGGGTCTAATAATTTGAGAATTGTGTTGGCACTAGTATATAAACCTTTGTCATGTTCTTTTTTTAACCTGGCTTCATCCAGCTCTCATTACATATTATTGCTGACCTTCTTTTAAAAATGTTAATCTCAAAGTAGAAAATGTGTGTGGGGGGGATTAAATTTCCATTAGCCTCATAGAGCAAGGTTTTTTTTTCGTATTTTATGTGGTGGGGTTATTAGGCTCAGATATCTTTGCACATGTTTTTCAAAAACAAACCAACAAACCAAATACCTGTGTGGTGGAAGAGCTTGTTTGAAACCAGTAGTCTGTCCTTTATATTGTTCTTTATGGTACCATTTGTGCCTTGAAGTTTACACTGTTAGCTTATTATTATTTGTGGTTGTTTTTTTTTTTAAAAAAACCTAATGAAAACCCTGGGCTGCTTTTCACTTTTTATTTAGTGTGAGGTGTATATGAGATTTTTAGGCCTTACCTTTTTCCCACTAAAATTTTGAACAATCTTTCAGAAGAAACAGGTGATGAGGACGGTATCTAATTTATGATGGAGGCACCAAAATAATGCTCACTGGTACATAACTCCTGATCATGTGAACCTTTTCTGATTACCTTGAGCATCCTGAGGAATTCTGAAGTGAATTAATTGGCCAGCAAATGAGTTTGTGGTGCTACAGTGCCATCTATTGTCCATAAAGCCTAGCACACTCCTAGAGGTACTAAATGGGAAAGTGTTGAATTCATGTGTAGTTAACCACTCAGAATAGTGCAAAGTGATATACAGTGGACAAAATTATCAGGGTTGTTCCTTCTCCATTAATTAAAAATAAAATTTAACTAGTTTGTATTTTGTTCTAGTATCCCCTTTACTATTCAGCGACTCTGTGAACTTCTGACAGATCCAAGGAGGAATTACACAGGAACAGACAAATTTCTCAGAGGAGTAGAAAAGGTAATGTCGTCTTTATGGCCAAAATTGCAGTTGTACCATTTAACAAATATCCTCAGGATGGCTGTGTTATGGTCAACAATAATTTTACCCCAAATGAGTGGTTGCCTTTAGCCATTGTTTAGAGTTCGGCATTATTTGCCTTCTACTTTGTGGTTCATTCATGAGAGCCAGTGTGGTGTAGTGGTTAAGAGCGGTAGTCACGTAATCTGGGGAACCGGGTTCGCGTCTCCGCTCCTCCACATGCAGCTGCTGGGTGACCTTGGGCCAGTCACACTTCTGTGAAGTCTCTCAGCCCCACTCACCTCACAGAGTGTTTGTTGTGGGGGAGGAAGGGAAAGGAGAATGTTAGCCGCTTTGAGACTCCTGAAGGGGAGTGAAAGGCGGGATATCAAATCCAAACTCTTCTTCTTCTTCTTCAATATTCTCATGTACAAAGTGGTATGGAGGAGGTAGCATGTGACTCCCAGGAGCAAGCCAGCAAAAAATTAGAACACTTCCTTAGCAAAAGCAAGATCTGCCCTGGAGTGTCAGGTCTAGTGAGCACAGCAACTCATCTCCAGCAGGTCTTGCCCCCATGAAGCAGTTACTCATACTGAAGGTCCCCACCTCCCCACAGTTGCCTGTTCCCTCCTCTTCAGGGTTTCTCTCAAGCAATATGAGACTGTGCCCGCATGCAGCTGCTATCTTCTCTGCCCTCTTCATGCCTCTCCTGGTTCTGGGAGACCAGCGGGGAGGGGAGCTTGTCGCAGCAGGAGACACCCTCGCCTCTGCCTCTTGACCTCCTTCCTCTCCTGTTTCAGCTTCTGATTCTGATCCTGGACTACTCCCTACCACAGACTGTTCCCGCTCACTAAGCCCTGTTACTTCCTCAGTTTCTGACACCTCCTCCCAGTCTTCCCCCACCAATCTCCTGTCTCTGAGCCTTCTTCACTTGGGGTTTCCCCAGCTGCTTCCTCTTCCCTGGGTGGGCCAGAACCACCAACCTTCTGGTTAGTAACCAGGCGCACTGACCCATTCTGCCAGTAGTGTAGGGTGGAAGATGAACGTTGCTTACATGTTTGAAGAAACTAGCCAGATTTTTGCCTGCAAGTTTCTAATTTGAACTGTCTTCATGGTTTGTAAATTCTGTTTTGACTTTCCAATATTACTGAAGACTTTTTCCTCGATAGACTTTATTTAAAAGATGTTGTTCAGGACCTCACATGGGGCTCTGGTGTTCATTTCTGGAAGAAGTGTATGTTGCAAAAGGCACGATCACTCCATAGCAAGGATGAAAGCCAGAAATACTTTCCTTTGTCTAAAAATCCTGGCCTCTTGTCTTTTTTTGTCTTACAGAATGTCATGGTTGTCAGTTGTGTATATCCATCTTCAGAGTAAGTGTGACCTTGTTTTCCGTAGTTTGACTAGGCACTGCATAAAGAAATGCTTTCTTTTATCTTCCCTGAATCTTCCAGCAGTCAGCTTCATGGGATGTCCATGAGTTCCAGTGTTATGAGATGGGGAGAAAAGCTTTTCTCGACTTTCTCCATGTGTGCCATGGACAATTTTATAAACTCTCATGTTGCCTCTTACTCACCTTTTCTAAAAAAAAGACCAAAAAGTCCCAAACGCTGCAATCTTTCTTCATAGGGGAGTCGCTCTACCCCTTTGTAATTTTGGTTGCCCCTTTTCTGAACTTTTTCCAACTCCACAATGCTCTTCTTTGGGGGGGGGGGGAGTTGAGGCAACCAGAACTTTACACAGTAGTCTGAATATCGTCTCACCATAGATTGGTATAATGGTATTATGATACTGGCAGTTTTGTTTTTATTGCAAATGGGACGACTTGCCACATGGAGCTGCTTGCATATTTGCATGCGTTTCATCTTTTGTCTCGTGGAGGGGAGCATTTTGAGGCCCAAAAGCACATAACTTGGAGAGGACAGACATTCAAAATGTAAAAATACTGGTTGGCAAATAATTACACTGTTTTGATATGTGTGTGTTAACATAAGGAATGAAGAGAGTTCTGAAACTCTGGAGGTTTTTTTGTTTTTTGTTTTTAAAATCATCTTGGTTAGAAGCATTCCACAAGCAGTTCGCAAGACTTAACAACACTTTCATTTATTGTAGGAAAAACAATTCCAATAGTTTAAACAGGATGAATGGTGTGATGTTTCCTGGAAACTCGCCAAGCTATTCTGAGAGGTAAGAGAAAGTGCTTAAGGAAAACAAGTACTCTGAAAAATAAAATCTTCTGATCTTTTTTGATCAGTCCTTTATCCTGTCATTCCAAGGTAACCTCTGTGAAGGACCAGGTTTATTCATTGCAAGGGCTATTGGTGTCCTATTCCTTTTATAGCTTATTTAGAGTCTCTTAGATTGAAAGAAATGTAAGACTCCAAAAAATGGTTTGACATGTTGAAAAAAATGATGAAAATTTAAATGCAATTAGACAAGATGAGTCAGGGAGAAAATTTTTAGATTTCAGAATAATACTATAAAAGTTAAAAGAATGGGAAGTGGCTTCATCTAATAATACAGCAATACCTCTGCGAACATCTGCCGCGTCTCAAGCGTCCATTTCGGCGAACCTAGAAGTACCGGAACGGGTTACTTTTGGGTTTGCTACTCGTGCATGCGCAGAAGCACAAATCGCTCTGCGTGTGTGCGCAGTGCGGCACTTTGTCGAGCGTCCCTTTCGCCAAGTGTCCGGGGCTCCAGAATGGATCCTGGACTCAAAACAAGGTACCACTGTAGTATGTTTGGCACTCCAGACATTTTCTAAAACATTTCCATTGTTTCCTGAAATTAAGAGATCCATGCTGCAATCTATACTCGCTCATTAGGTGGAAGTCCCATGCAGTGCAATGGAACTTACTTCTGAATAGCTGTACTTAAGATTATACTTTTAGATTCTCCATGCTTCATTATGTGATCATATTCAAAACAGTCCAAATACAAGCATGTAGCTATCGTTCTGTCAAAAATAGTATGAAGCAAAAGAACCTCCTTGTCTTGAACCACAGATCCAACATGTCTTGGGATTCAGTAGCAATTTGTTTACTAAGATGTAAAATTTCCCTGCTTTTGCAGATCCAATATAAATGGTCCTGGAACACCCCGACCCATCAATCGACCAAATGTTTCTTTGTCACCTCCAATGACAACGAACGGTTTACCAGACAGCCCAGAAAATAAAGAGTCAGGTCTCCCACAAGCAGAAGAGAAAATTAGCAGGTTTGTAAGAGGAGTATTTGGTTGGTTTTTGTGTTTCCCATAGACAGGTTTATAACTTTCAATCCACCTTCCATCAGTCAAGCTGTATGTTTACTTTCTTTTGAACTCTTGACATGCTTGTGCTCTGAACTGGATGTACTCTGTATACACGCAAAGATTTCTTCTGGACATGGGCTATCCCTAAAGTTGAACCTGTTCTGTAAATCACTAGATACCACGAACATCGGTACGGTTACTAGATTACGTCTGAGGATAGTGAGGAAATTTATAAAGTGTTAACTGAAGAACTAATAACCTTAACTATTGAGATCCCTAGCAGAGTTTTATTGGTAGATAGTCCTGTCATAGAACTCAAACTATGCAGATGGGACACCACAATGTTGCTTTCATCCTTTATAAATTGTAATAAACACACATTTGAGCAGAGTAGCAGATATTGAAACGACCCAAGGAGACTAGTTCTGTAAAAGCCACATGCCTCTGCCTGCCTGTTGATATGAGATATGAAGATTTTTGTCCACATCAATTCTTTGTCTTTCAGTGAAACGTCAGCATCTGAACCTGAAAGGGTCCAAAGCAGTTCTGTGAAAAATAAACACCCTGAAGAAGATCCGGCCGAAGTTGAGGGGCGCGAGGTAAAAAGACTGAAATTTGACAAAGAGGAGGAAGCTGAAGGGACCTCCAACCAAAGTGGCTCCAGCGAAGTTTGTTCAGCGATGGTAGAAGAGACCGAGACGCCCTCTGCATCTCAAGAGAAAGAGAAAGAAACCGTTTGTGAGAGGCAGCATTGTAAAGAAGAAGAGGAAGAGGAGGAAGGTATATCGCTAATTGAATATCACTATTTTGTATAGGGAAGTTTCTTTGTATTTAGGAATATGGCTTGAATTCAGCTTTTAAATTTTGCATCTCTTAGAAACTCCATCACTCTAACATTTGAAGATGCTTAACATTGAATTAAATACTTAACTGGGGAAGAAGTGAAGGAATGAGAGGATCTTAATGTCGGTCTTGTTGCTAGGCTATTGTACATATGTTATGTGTGGTAGTGGAGAAACCAGTATTCATAGAGACTGCCCCTTAAACTCTGTGCAGAATCTGTTGCATTCAGTAACTTATCCAAAATTACAGGTAGCTCAGCTCATGCCAGCACACAAATTTGAAGGTATGTTTGTAGATTAGGTTTGGGAATATGCGCCTCCAGTAGTATTCCCACAAACCCTGAGTTCACCCAGGTATGGTTTGCTACTTGGTCACCCTGATGGAGATTTTCCCCATCTTGGCCTTACGTCACAGTGCAGCTGCAACAGATTAATTCTTCCCTCTCCTTTCCCCTGTTGGGTAGGTTCAGAACTGACTTTACCATTGGGCCAGGTGAAGTGAACCACCTCAGTTGACAAGCTGCTATTAAATCACAGCAAATTGTCAAGGACTCCCTTTATTATAGTTCTATCACTGAGGGGCAGTGTAGAATTTGCTTGCTCAGGCTACAAGATACCACGACCTATCTCTGGTTGAGCGACTCAGTGTGTGTATGTGTGCTGCAGGAAACTCACAATTTACGCGGGGGTTACGTTCCGAGGCACCACATGTTTAAGTGAAATCGCATATACCATATTTTTCGCTCTGTAAGACGCACCAGACCACAAGACGCACCTAGTTTTTGGAGGAGGAAAACAAAAAAAATTTCTGAATCTCAGAAGCCAGAACAGCAAGAGGGATTGCTGCGCAGTGAAAGCAGCAATCCCTCTTGCTGTTCTGGCTTCTGGGGTAGCTGTGCAGCCTGCATTTGCTCCATAAGATGCATACACATTTCCCCTTACTTTTTAGGAGGGAAAAAGTGAGTCTCTAAGAGCAAAAAATATGGTATTTGAAAAAGCTTGCAAACACCCTGTTCTGCCCCCGCCCTGTTCTGCCCCTTTTTGTGATGTTTCTGGGTCACTTCTGGGTTCGGCCCAATGCTCGCAGTTGCAGTCTCACACAGATATACCTAAAACGGTCGCTGTGCTAATTGGTTCCTTTACGGCAGAGATGATGACAATGGATGCATATGCATGGATAGGGAGGAGAGAGCTTTATTGTGTGTGTACTGCACACAGTCGCTACTTTGGTGAAGGAAAATAAAGAAATATTCCTGGGTATAACAACTATATAGTGGTGCCTCGCAAGACGAAATTAATTCGTTCCACGAGTTTTTTCGTCTAGCGAATTTTTCGTCTTGCGAAGCACGGTGTTGGAAAAGTTTTGGAAAAGCTTCAAAAATCACCAAAAACCTCAAAAAAGGATACCACACCACGTTCTATGAGTTGCTCCTCGAAGTCAAGTTGCATCTGTATTAACGGTGTTAAGAAAAAGTAAACAAACTTGCAAAAAACGCAAGACGTTTTCGTCTTGCGAAGCAAGCCCATAGGGAAATTTGTCTTGCGAAGCAGCTCAAAAACTGCAAAACCCTTTTGTCTAGCGAGTTTTTTGTCTTGCAAGGCATTCGTCTTGCGGGGCACCACTGTATATCGCTTGGGTTGAACTTGGAACTCTCGATACTTAACGCTGAATTCTAACCCTATTCCAGAATCCCTCATGACGCCCAGAGAGATTATTCCGGAAAGAAAAGATCAAGATAAAGACAATAACACATCCTTAACTGTGAAAGAAGACGTTTCTGAGGAGAATAATCAAATGGAGGAATCTGACGAGACTCAAGCAGAGAAGGACTTGCCTTCTGAAGACAGTGAAAGCAGTGGGTCTGTCAGTAGCAGAGCTGGCTGCAGTGAAACGGAAGAATTGGGCTTGTATGCCAGTGAAACTCCTGAAATGGCGGCAGAGACCCCTATGGAAAACAGCGACGAAGCCACAGAAGCTGCAGAAGAACCTATGGAACAGGATTAATATTTAAATACACTTAGAGGCAGTATTTTCCATAAGGCTCTGGTTTTACACTGTATAAATAATTTTATGTAATAAAAGTGGACCTTTAGTTTTACAACAAAAGCAGGCTGTAAATTGAACTTGTCAATGAATTAAATCCTGAAGAGCTGTACTAATTAAGAACTGTGAAATACCAGCTCCTTTCAGGTCCTGCTTTACCGCTGAAATTTCAGTATGGTCAAATCAGTGGTCTGTGTATAGTTTTTTTATTTAGAATTAAAAGTTTTTAAACTGGAAGGTAATTATAATTTTGACAACTTTTTGGAGATTACCATGCTTAGCTATCTGTACGCAAGGAAGCTTTTGTCCCATCTGTCTCTTCTTCCCCCTTCCCCCCCCTCCAAGTAATAATAATGCTATAGCAATTATTTTTCCTCTTCTTTGGTTAGAGTTTCAACATTCAACATGTGAATTGTAGGCTTCTTTTTGGTTTTCAGGTTTTCATTTGACTGCATTGTGTACTTTTTAAAAAAGATACACACCTGACACACAATACTTGAAAACATGCTAATCTAAAGAGAACCTATTATCGCACTCTTACGATGTATGGTGTTGTTTTTAATGGAAATAATTGAGTTCATTTCACAGAAGGCAACATTTTCACCTCTGAATAAACCAAATAAAATTTGGCCCGCCTGGAATCCTGAAGATCCGAAAGCCGTTGAAAGTACCGGGTTTAAATACATTCCAACAGAAATGCTCTAGCAAAACACTTGTGTACGTTTCTGAGGTGCCTGAATAAAAGTTTTAATTCTGAGAAAATGTGTTGAGGACAGCCTTCAGTTTCAGCTTTCTGTAGGGGGGATGTTTGCAAGCCTGAGGAAGACAGTATCTCTGAACTGGAGCATTTTTTTCTGGCCTTTCTCAGATGGCTTTTTCAAAGTAGGCAGATCAGACTGGTATAAGAGACTGCAACATTTTCAAGACTATTCCCCTAGTTATGTACCTGAGGTGAACGGCTGACTAGCGTTTGTAGGCGTACATAGGAAAACTACCATAATTTGTACATCATTTTGAAAGTGCACTAAATATTTTTAAACATGTTACTTTGACAGCCAGTGTTAACCCTTTCTTTTCCAAAGCCAGCTCAAAGCACAATGACTGCTTTAAATTCTTCATATTGTCTCCCCTCCCCCCTCCGGCCCCGGCACCAAATGTGTAAAAACATTCAAGACGCAACCTCCAGTCTCATTTACTGGCTGCCAAATTTATACCTGTTTCTTCAACTGTACCTTTTTGATATTTAGAATTTTTAAATTTCTGTAAAGTAGATTTTTGTAGATTGTAAAGAGTGCTCACTGCCATTGTGAAACGGTATATAATTGTATAATTTGTGTGTAAACTGAATGCTTGGGCTTTCAATACAGTATTCATATAAAGCAATAAATATTAATGTTATAAAATGTTTGAGTACATTTTAATCGAAATATAAAAGGAATTCCCCCTTTTTGGAGGTGAAGTCACGTACCATGGAGTACAAAAATAACCATCAAAAATGCATGCTGACAATTCTTGTACTTCCACGGTGTGCTTCCTTTTGGAGAAGGGTGGGACTGAATTCTGTTTGTATTCCAGAATAATTTGGCTGAGCTTGCATATTTATATGGTGGTAATAAACTGTGCTGTCTTGTCAGGTTCAGACAAGGGGATGCTTATGAAAAAAGTTCAGTTGCTGTTCTGTATACAAAGGAAAAATCAGTTATTCTCCATTTCCTCTTCTGCAGAGGGTTGGGTGTGTGTAATAAGCATTAAGTAGCACTAAAACCAAACTTAGAAATTAGAATTTCTTTCCAAAAGTCCAAGGCTATAAAACATTTTTCTCCCCTCACCTTCCCCTTTTTACTCTTTTTTTCCTTCAGGGATATTTTGCCAATGAGAACAAATTTTAAGTTTTAGAGATTTCTGATTTTTTCTTTAGATGTTTGTTTGTGAAAATATTGTTAATAAACCTATTCTTTAAGCACCTGTGCTCTTTTGACATTGTTATTTTTAACAGAACTCACTAATGCCAGATTTCAACTGTCTTGTAAATAATGAATTTATAAATGTACTAATGCAATGGCAGCAGGAGCTTGGAAAATAAATTCTTAACAGCGCAGTGTCGTAAATGTCTACTGAGAAGTAAATCCTGTTGACTCAAATGAGACTTCCCCCCCCTTCTAAGATGGCAGCCTGAATTCAGTCCACCAGTATTAGTTAGATGGTGGAGCTAATTTCAATCAGCCTGCCTTGGACAGTACAGTTGAGATTTGGTTTTGAAGGCACAATTTAGTTGCTGACTCCATACAAACTAGTTGGCACCTGGGAGCTTGCATTCATTGTCAGTGCTTCGTCTCTGTCGATTTATGTTCCTATGGCCTATCTTTGGGATGGTGGTTAGAGTCCATGAGTTCTGCTGCCCAGGCAATCCCCATTCTCTTATTTGCAGAAAAAAGAATTTAGAAAGTGCAGCGCAACGTTCCCTGAAGCACTTCCTCCTGCAAGAGAATAGATTGCCCAGGCATCGACACTGGCTATTCACAAAGATGGCACCTTGTTATTGAGCAGTTCCATTCAAACCAGGGGCACTTGCTTCCAAGTAAATGTGTTTAGATCTGGAGCAAGTCAGATCCCTAATTGCAATGCTTATTGCTGGGGTGTGGCTGTGTTCTGTGCAACTTAAATTAATCACAATGAGTTACTATGGAATGTAGCCAAGCCACAAATGCTATTGCCCTATTAAAATGCAATGACTCCTCCTGACAGTAGACAGCTATGTAAACTGCCTTACACACATTTCATATTTGGAAATAAAAAAAAGCCGTGATCTCTGCAATTGGGAACGAATCACAACATATCCAGGCTGAGATATTTCTGTGTGTTCTTGACTACCACCTTATATAGGAATGCTGGGGGACACATCCAAGTTAATTGTTTCTGACTTTTGGTGATCGTCTGCATTGCTTCAAGTGGATCACGTCCAAAGCTTCTGTTGCACAAGCAGTCCAGACTTTGCTTGTGTAACAGAACTTCCTCTCCCTTCTACAGCCTCAAAACCTGCTCCAGAGAGTTGGGGGACCCTCTAGAACAGGTGTTTTTGGGGTTGCAGAGGTAGAAGTAGAAGTTGTTGGCTTACAACCCAATATGGGTTGCAGTCTTCCAGGGAGACGTGGCCTACCTTTGAGGCATGGTGAGGCAACCCCCTCTGCTTTGCCCTCCTCCACTCCTGTTGCAGTGGCAGTGCTGTGGTGAACCCCTTGAAGACCAAATCTGTCACCTCCTCAGCAGCCCCCGCCCCCAATGCTGCCTCTACAGTGGGCTCTTGCCACAATAGGACCTCCTCCCACAATTGTTCCCATTGCAGATCTTTACCCCCCCCCTTGTTCCTTATGTAGATCTTCACTCACCCCCTCTCTTCCCTGGAGGAAGGGGTGCCATTTTATAGTTGCTTTAGGTGCCAAAAGGTATTGTGCTGACCCTGCTTCCAGGGTATTCTCAACCCCTGCCCTAGAATCAACGAACTGACCTGCCACAAATACAAGAAGAAGAAGAGGAGTTTGGACTTGATATCCCGCCTTTCACTCCCCTTAGGGAGTCTCAAAGCGGCTAACATTCTCCTTTCCCTTCCTCCCCCACAACAAACACTCTGTGAGGTGAATGGGGCTGAGAGACTTCAAAGAAGTGTGACTGGCCCAAGGTCACCCAGCAGCTGCATGTGGAGGAGCGGAGACACGGACCCTATTCACCAGATTACAAGTCTGCCACTCTTAACCCTTACACCACACTGGCTCTCAATGGTCAGGAGATGTTCATAAAATGCCAAGCTTTGAGTTAATCTTCTGTATTTTCCTGTAAAACTGTATTTTCCTAAAACCAAGAAAGATGCAAAGTCTAGGTGGTAAAAATGAATCCAACAGCATCCGCTGGATTTTTTTTTAAATTTAATAGTCTATTGCGGAAGAGTGAAAGAAAGCAAGACTTGTGTGTATCACTGACCCATTTTCTCGCATCTCGGTAACAAACCTGTTGCTGTGGCATATGGAAGAAGCATAGCCGATTCAAACAGGACCATTCTGCCCTCTGCTGGGAAATGGGGCTCTCTTCAGCCAGAGAGGTGCCTCACTTGTTTTGGTGACTGCATATGTTTTCAGTCAGCAAGCAGTTTTGAAATCCTGACAGTTCAGTCAAAACAATATAATTCAAGGGACTTAAAAGCAACCACAACAGAGGAGCCACAGGGAGCATTCAAGCGGTGTGTGTGTGTGTGTGTGTTTTTAGTGCAAATGCTTGTTTTATTAGAGGAGCCAAAATATTTTTGAAAGAAAAGGGAAAAAAGAATGCTGGAAAGAAAAGAAAAGGGTTGTATCAGCAAGGGAGAAGCAAAATGGGATAAGATGAAGCCCTTCGGATGTGAAATAAAAATTTCTGGACCAAAATAAAAATGCAAACCTTCCAGGAAGGGTAAAAGGGTGGGAAAGGGGGGTCTCAACAAGTAGTTTCAGTTGTGCGGGGAGACACAGACACAATCCTCCCCTCATCACTGATCCAGAAAAGCAGTAAACGAAAAGACCAGCTGAAATGGCTGCCAAAAAAAGTGACTATTCCCACATCATTGTGTCTCTGCACGTAGGTCACTCGTTATTTCAGCTAATGGAGTATTCTGCCCCATGGCTGCTAATAACCGGAACTGGTGTCTGGGGGTGTGTCTCACCAGGACTCAACTGGCCTCCGGTCTGTTTTTGAAACCTTCCATGGCTCAAGACCTGGATACCTGAAAAAGTGACTATTCCCACAACATTGTGTCTCTGCACGTAGGCCATTCACTGTTGTTATTATTATTTATTGTTATTTATTAAATTACTACCCTGGCAGCAAAGACCAAGAAGTTTTTAAAAATCTCAAAATGTTAAAAACATTTTATTCATTCATTCATTCATTCATTCATTCCAGGTACTGCTTAATATTCAGAATTTCTCCATATGCTTTCTTTAAAGAATAAGAGCAATTGAAATTCACGACAGAGTCAGAAATCACCTTAAAATGCTTGCTGAAATAGGAACGTCTTTGTCCAGCACATTCTCGGTTGAGAGGGCCTTTCACAGGTATGGGCCACAATATATGAATGTATTGGGGGGGGGGGTTGGTAGCTGCAAGCTGTGCATCTGAACCACAGGCGACCACTAACATCTAAAAACAATCACTTACCCTCCCAGGCAAAAAAATTCAAGGCTGCCAGGAATAGTTTCAGCCATCAAATGCCTGGGTAAACAGGAATATTTTTAAGTTCCTGCTGAAAGTGAACAATGAGTGAGACAGATGCATCACACCAGGAGGGCATTCTATAAGTGGGGAGCCACCACCAAGAAGGCCCTGTCGTGGGTTCACACCAACTGAGTAGCACAATCACCAATAGGCTGATTGTAGGGCCAGAAGTGGTTGCTGTTGAGGCTCTCCGCTAGTTGCCTCTACTGCCTTGGGTGAGCTGGATGGTGGCTTGGAAAGAGGCTCTACCTTCCCTGTTCTCTTTTAGGGCTATTAGGTGTATGGGGGCAGGGAGGTGGCAACATTACACACCACAGAATCTGGTTGCTTCCTAGAAGCTGTAGTCTCTGCCTTACAGATTACTAATGTTGCCAATGGAAGTTCTCTCTCTCATCTGAAGCCAGCCAGGGAAGTTTTTCAATGGCTGATGTTTTAATGTATTTTTAGTCTCCTGTTGGAAGCTTCCCAGAGTATCTGGGGAAACCCAGCCGGATGGGTGGGTATAAGTAAATAATAATAATAATAATAATAATAATAATAATAATAATAATATCTGACTTTTTGTGTAGAAATAAATTCTCAGCACACACAAAAATAAGTTTTAAAGCTTTACTTGCAGAAACTTGGCTTAAATGTTACAATAAATGGCACATTGTCTCAGTTATAAATTTCTGTTCTTGCATGCATTGATTCCACTATAAGGCACAAGAGCAAATCTTTGCCAAAAACCAGCATTTTCAGCTAAAAAGCAAAATAACTCCTGCTTTCCCAACTTGCTGCATTTTGGTCAAGGCCCAGGGAGATCTGTGCCTGCTTGCAAAATGACTCATGACTCTTGAGCGCTGTGGGCTACTTCATTAACATAAGTAAACACTTTGAAACTCTATCCATAAACCTGAGACTCAAGTCATATGGATTAGCTCACCCCACCTTTGCAATGGAAAACTACAAGCCTTCATCCTTTGTTCAAACATTCTTCACAGTAACTTGACTACAGTTATAATTATACACCATTTTAAGTAACATTAAATAATTTCAACTTGCCCTACCTGCCCCTGCCCCTATTCTGACTTAGTTGTTGAGGTTACTCAGCGATGAGGTTAAAGAAAAAAATTATTGGAGACAATCTAGAATGCTGAGCTGGGAGGCCAGACTCAATCCCACTTAGCCGTGAAGCTCTCTGCCAGACAGGAATTCAGTGCTATTTTTCTAGAAAAAGAGGTGCCAGAATTTACCATGAACGCCTCCCTCCTTCTCTTGGAATGACTGGTACCTATTAAAGACTGGAACACACTTAGGATATTTGCCTAGGTTAATTAACTCTTCACAGGCTAATTGCTGATGCTCAGAAGTAGGTCCACACATTCCAAGAGACATGGCTCTTGATTATATCCTCAAAGTCTGACACACGGTCTCTACACATAAACACTAATTAAACCCCCGAACCCCTTGCATAGCTGCCTTTCTAATACACACTGAGACCGTCTTATATCCCAGTAATAACACACAAGTTCTAATTAAATCCTAATATTTAGTATACCTAAACATTTAGCACCACAGATCTACTACAATGTTTTCTCTATTTATTTTTTCCATTTCTTTGCTCCCTGCAGCTGCAGTTGAAAATATTCAGTGGTGAACAGGCTATAAAATACTGTAGAGAAACAATAAATAAAAACTGGGGAAAAGAAATATTGACAGACGCTTCCATTACTACCCGAGACCCACAGAAAACGTATGAAATATGAACAGAATAAATGAAGTTACCCTGCTCAAACACACTGCTAGGACTCCACAGGTTTCAAGCCCTGCACTTGAAATTGGTTCCTGCCTTTGAAATGGTCTTGGTATTCATGCCAGCTGGGTAGAAACACAGGTTAGACTGTGACTGTGTACTCATTACCATTTTACTCTGGCTACGGTGTGCTCCCGTCGCTGGCTTTTGAATCCTTGTACACACAGCGTTACCCACAATTCGGTGCTATCCTGTAGTTTCTTGAGAAATACTGCTGTTTGGTGCATTTTCGTTCAAAGCAGCTTCCAAATGTTATAAGAAAAAACTGCTCCTTTCATAGAATCATAGAGTTGGAAAAGACCACAAGGGCCATCGAGTCCAACCCCCTGCCAAGCAGGAAACACCATCAGAGCACTCCTGACATATGGTTGTCAAGCCTCTGCTTAAAGACCTCCAAAGCAGGAGACTCCACCACACTCCTTGGCAGCAAATTCCACTGTCGAACAGCTCTTACTGTCAGGAAGTTCTTCCTAATGTTTAGGTGGAATCTTCTTTCTTGTAGTTTGGATCCATTGCTCCGTGTCCGCTTCTCTGGAGCAGCAGAAAACAACCTTTCTCCCTCCTCTGTGTGACATCCTTTTATATATTTGAACATGGCTATCATATCACCCCTTAACCTCCTCTTCTCCAGGCTAAACATGCCCAGCTTCCCCTTATGGGGTACCCAAGAGCCCGTATAGAGTCCTTATGTAGGTTCTCTATGGGTAGGAGAAAAATTAACAGAGGCCAACCAGAGAATATTGAGAAGCAAAGCAGCTTGTAAGCCTGATCTTTATTGAACAGTTGCAACAGGGTGCTCACCCCCCCCCCCACGCAGGAAATTGCCCACCCTTTTGAAATTGCCCACCCTGTAGCCCAAGGCCACTCAGTCCGGGGGTGGGGCACGCTGCCTTCAGGGGCATGGTGCATGTCCTGGGGCGTGACGTGTGTCCTGCAGGGTGGGGCACCCAGCGCGACTGGAGGGGGAAGTCACGATGGCACCCTGGGGATCACGCTGCCAGGGGCAGTGCGCTGCCCCCACACTCTTCTTCCTCCGCCAGTGAGACCACCCCCATGAAACATCATACATACATCACTGAAGGAGGCAGTCAATAGCAGAGGAGGCGGTCTACAGCAGAAATTGTGTCTGTCAGATACCTGATAATGGTCACTGATTGCATTTTCTGGGCAGTCTGGCCATTCTTTTGTGATGGTAAATACTCCGTTCCTGAATCTCTTATGCATATTGCTAGTGTGCTCAGCTTAACAAATACTTGCCAGCCTGTATTCGAAAAGGGAGCTGTGAGCCCCTACAGTCCAAAGGCAATTAGAAAGCTTTTCCCATTTCCTTCCTCCTTGCAGAGAAATATTTGAGGTCAATTTGGGAGTCAAAATGGCTTCAGGATTGTTCTCCTGTACTATTTCAGGCACATGGTTTATATACTTATGTATGTGTTTGCTTGGTACATTTATTAACATTTATTTTATATCTTAGACCTTATAATTCTCCTAATACAAAAGGAAAACCTGAGCCATTGCACATGCACAGATGAACAGCTTCGTGAATAGGAGTTCAGAGGGCTGCTGGGGGGGGGTGGAGAAACTAAGCAAGAGATGTGTATTGGGTGAAGACACCCCTGTCCCTTCTCTGGTGTGCATGGCAATGTGCAAATATGCCCTGAAACACAGCTAATGTGTGCATAGCCTATATGTCCATTGAGCCCAATATGACATGATCAGTTGTGGCTCTCGAGAGTTTTCCACAAAGGTCTTCCCCATCACTTGGAGGAGGGGATTATTGGGTTGCTCTTGTTTTTGCTTTTATTATGTCTTTTGTGTTTTTACATTGTGATTTTATGCTGTGAACCACCCTGAGACCTGTGGGTATAGGGCGGTACACAAATTTAATAAACAATAAAACACTATAATGGCTCCCTAAGAACATTTTACTGGAGGCTGTGAGGACTGAACTTTGGGGCTTCTGGCACATAAAACACCTTGTTATGGCTCCTCTCATAAAGGAGTAGGGGAAAGGCCACAGCTCAGTGGTACAGCATCTGCACTGCCTGCAGAAGGTCCCAGGTTCAATCCCTGGCGTCTCCATGTAAGACTGGGAGAGAACCCTGTCTAAAATCCTGGAGAGGTGTTGTTTGTCAGTGTAGACAATACTGAACTAGATGATGATGATGATAATAATAATAATAATAATAATAATAATAATAATAATAATAATATATTATTTATACCCCGCCCATCTGGCTGGGTTCCCCCAGCCACTCCTCGCGGCTTCCAACAAAACACTAAAATACAATAACCTATTAAACATTAAAAGCTTCCCTAAACAGGGCTGCCTTTAGATGTCTTCTAAAAGTTTGGTAGTTATTTTTCTCTTTGACATCTGGTGGGAGGGCATTCCACAGGGCAGGAGCCACTACCGAGGAGGCCCTCTGCCTGGTTCCCTGTAACTTCACTTCTCGCAGGGAGGGAACCGCCAGAAGGCCCTTGGCGCTGGACCTCAGTGTCCAGGCAGAATGATGGAGGTGGAGACGCTCCTTCAGGTATACTGGACCGAGGCCGTTAATGGTCTGGCTCAGTATAAGGCAGTTTCCCATGTTCCCGACCAGGGCCGTCTTAAGCATATCTGATGCCGTGGTGCAAAGATCCCTCCGGTACCCCACCCCCCCATTTCCCAGAGTTGTCAACCTTTTCCCAAGCCTCTGCAGGGATCGCTCTCCTCCTGTGGAGGCCGGGAGGCAAGCTGCACGCCCACCAGCCATATGGTTGACGGGGCGCAGCTGGCGGACTTGCAGGAGGGAAAGGGGAGGCCACCGGCTAAGCCGCACAGCTCCCCCACCCGCTGGGGTGCCCCTGAAAGGCTGGCGCCCTGGCGCAACACGCCAGTAAACCCAATGGGAAAGACGGCTCTGTTCCCGACTCTTCAGTGAAGGGCTGAGATGTTGTCACAGCAAAAGAAATGTGGAACAATGCAACTGAGGACCAGGAGCGAAGTGTCTCTTGCTGCCGATGAGTGGCACGAGTACAGTGTGTTGTCTGGCAATGCTTATTCAGCCAAGCCATTGACAGGTTGACATTAAACAGCCTGTAAATCAAGAACATCTCTCTGATTTTTTACAAACAACCTGTCTGGTGCCTGCGCCTTTGTGCATTCCCTTGGGTGACGGCTGGATGGCTTAGTAGCAGCTAATTATTTAACTAGAGGAGAAGTTTGATCTCCGTAATTGTCTGATGGTATCAGAACGGTGTTTTGTGTCTCCCAGCAATTCTCCAGGGAGGTCCGTGTGGCAGCGCAGCAAAAGGCACACTGTAGTTTGCTAATCCAGAGTTTGGTTCCGCAATGCACAGAAATAAGTGCTTGCTACTTGCTGTTTAAATAGGTGAACTGATTAATTCCGGCACTCCGTTTAAGATGGTGAGTAATAGCAATATGTACATTCTCAACAAAATCTGAAGCTAAGGGATTAGCAGGGCTTTGTTAATACTGGCAGCGTTATTTTGGAAATGCCTGAGAGGCAGCCATACAAATTTGTATTGAAAGGCAGCCATTGCTAAGCCTACTGACAGACCACGTGTGTTGTATTCCTTCTCCATCTTTTTTTAAAAAAATGTTTTTTTAAAAAAAATTAAGAATAACATGAAGCAATGCAAACAGCAAATAATGGGTATTGGTTAGCAGAAAGTGATGTGTATAAGGCAGAAAATAATAGCAGCATGTTAGGTTAAATAACCAAGCCAAAAAGATGTTTGAGTTACTGGAGGTCTAGGTTCTCTTCCCCCTCTTTTATGGCACCATTTATTACAAAATACTGATCTAGAGTAGAAAATATTTTTATTTCAGCGGATTTCATTCCTTTGACTTGTAGCACTGTGCGCAATTATGTGCTTGGAAGCTCCACCAAGACCAGCGCAACTTAGCTGTACATGGAACCATAAAGAATGTGCAGGTCTGGATTGATTGCAACAGAGTAAATACAGTGCATTAATACACATGTTTCCGGGGATAAAATTCATATATTTATTTATTTATCTATCTGCTGGATGGACAGCTTCACACACTTTTTTCTGGTTCTGGATATGGGAGCTAAATTTACATAATAATAATAATTTATAATAATAATACATCTGGCTGGGTTTCCTCATTTCAAGTATAGGCTTGCCATACGTCAGGAAAATTCCTGACATGTCCTGGTTTTTGGGTGTAAAAATGGCGTGGGGGCCCAATTTCGCTGAATTGGCAAAGTGTCAGGGAAAACCCAGATGTATGGCAATGCGATGGAAGAAGCAGCGGAATCAGCTCCAATAGCTGAAAATCACTTGTTTTTTGGGGTGAGATGTTTTCCCCAAAAAGCTCCACAACTTTGCGGTTGTCAGAAATTTTACATGGCAACCCTAAAGTTACATCCCCACTCCCAAAAAATTCAAAATACTAAAAGTATAAGCAGGAAGTCTATTTTTACATGCCATTACCAATGTATGAACTGAAAATGACAAGAAGTACCTGCAACAAAATATGACAGCATAGAGTTCATTGTTCCAGTCAGTCAGCAATGCCTTTCTTCAATTTGTTGCAGAATTCCATCTTCCATCTGGTTTTCCCCCACATAACCACCAGTTAGCATTCTATAACCACTGAGTATGCTTATACCTTACTGGACTGTTTTGGGGTTCTGTCTTGGAGTTTTTTCCTATAGCTATTTTTTTTAATCTTCTGCAAACCTTGCACTTCTCCCAAGCCTTCTGACACCTCCCTTTCTGCATGAGTGCTGCTATTCTGGCTATGTAAGAGCAACACTCACCCCTGAGCACTGTGAAATAGATGAAATGATGCGTGTAAAATTATTGATAATAAATTCAACAACTTATTGACTACTGGACGGTTTTGTTATCTGGATAGCTCGCTCCTATACACATAAAAGGGTGCTTTCCTCATTTATTTGAACGGCTTTTGCTGGGCAAGATCACCAATGACCAGTAGAGGGAGCACCATGTTTGGAAATTGGAGGAAGAATGATTTGTTATGCAAAAAAATATCACAAGGAACACCGAGGCAAAGAGACGTTTTCTGCCTCCTATGTCCTAAACCCAAGAAAGTATGTAAAAAGTATTTTTTTGGATTACCTGGCATCATGCAGTTTATGCCTTTTCCCCTGAACCCCCTCATCTACCTATGTCAGGGTCAGCCCAAGACATTTTGACACCTGATGCAGACTCCCAAATGATGCCCCCTCCCCACCAGGGAAGAAAGAGTGAGGAAATACATACATCAGGAGCAAGAGAAGAAGGAAGATTGACATCTGGATCTGCTGCCCCTGTAGATCCTGCCGCCTGAGGCAGCTGTCTCATCTTGCCCCATGGGTGAGCCGGCACTAACCTATGTAACAGGTGACAGCTTTTCAGCGAGCTGGGGGCAGTATCAGGTAGTTGCCTTTGCCTGTTGGCCTCTTGTTAACATGCACGCCTTGCCAGGTTTTCTGGCAATTACTGGCGGTGCCAACTTTTCTAGAACTTCAAGCTCTGCTTGTTCCAGAAGCATGCGACAGAGCTTGCCACAAGTTAAGTGTGTACCTTTCGGTGCAACTGTTGTGGATGCCCTGTGCCCAGTGCACTTTTGGAACTGTTTTTAAACTTATTTAAAAAGTACACAACAGTGTGGGATCCATTTACATGATTGATCACTGCGCCAGTTCAAAAATGGGTGTACACAGAGTTAATCCTCTAAGTAACACCCTGCCATTCCAAAACATTTTAATTCCCTTATTACTTTTCTTAAAGCATCTCTTAGGAGCATGGAAATTAACTAGATCAGAGGCTGATTATAACGTGGTTTAGCAAAACACATTGACTTGCATGAGATATTTAGAAGTTGGTGCCATGAGTCCTTAGAGAAATGGGTCAAACTTCCTTCCCCTCTGCACCTTCCCCTGCCATACTTCCCTCCTTTTGCCGAAGAATTGATGCTTTTGAATTATGATGCTGGAGGAGACTCTTGAGAGTCCCATGGACTGCAAGAAGATCAAACTTATCCATTCTCAAGGAAATCAGCCCTGAGTGCTCACTGGAAGGACAGATCCTGAAGCTGAGGCTCCAATACTTTGGCCACCTCATGAGAAGAGAAGACTCCCTGGAAAAGACCCTGATGTTGGGAAAGATGGAGGGCACAAGGAGAAAGGGACAACAGAGGACGAGATGGTTGGATAGTGTTCTCGAAGCCACAAACATGAGTTTGACCAAACTGTGGGAGGCAGTGGAAGACAGGAGTGCCTGGTGTGCTCTGGTCCATGGGGTCACGAAGAGTCGGACATGACTAAACGACTAAACAACAACACTGTATATACTTTCTGCTGCTTCATACAAGCATTTAAACATATTTAAACCACATGGCTCCCCTCAAAGAATCTTGGGATCTATAGCTTACCCCCTCACAGAGCTACAGTTCCCAGCACCCTTAACATAACACAGTTCCCAGAATTCTTTGGGGGGGGGAGTCATGTGCTTTTAATGCATGGTGCTTATGTTGCTAGTGTGTTGTTTTCAGGCAGAGTGAATCAACAGCGTGGGGAGAGATTCCTACCAGAAATCCTGGAGAACCACTGCCAGTCAGTGCAGACAATACTGAACTAGATAGATCAATGGTCTGAGTAGTATAAGGCGGCTTTCGATGTTCTTGCCCCTTAAGCCCAGTCTTGCTGTCCCCTTAGTATGTTTTAAATGTTTTCATTTTATTGACACCATATCCTGTCCTTTCCTTTTAAAAAAACAAACCCTCTAGGCAGCTAATGAGAAAGGAAAAATACAAGAGAATTTTTAAAGCAACCAGCCATCTGCACTATACGTTTAAAGCATCATCATTCCACTTTAAAGAGTTGTGACTCCCCCCTCCCAAAAAATATATATCATGGAAATCAAAGTTTGTTAAGGGTGCTCAGAGATCTTGGTGACCCTTATTCTCCTCACAGAGTTAAAATTCTCAGAGTGGTTTAACAGTGAATTGATCTTCGCAGGAAACTCTGGGAATTGTTTCTCTGTGAGGGGAATAGGGGTCTCTATCAGCACTCCCAGCAAACCATAGTTTCCAGGATTCTTTGGGAAGTGGGGAAGCCATGATTGTGGCATGTGGTATGATACCACTTTAAATATACAGTGGTACCTCGGTTTTTGAGCAGAATCTGTTCTGGAAGTCCGTTTGAGTTCCAAAACGTTCAAAAACCAAAAACCAAAAGCGGAAGCCTCAGAACGCAAGCCTCAATATGGAAAATTCAAAATGGAAGCCGTGTTTCTTGTCTGAGTTCCGAGGCACTTACCTCTGGGTTTTCGGGGTTCAAGTTCCAAAACGTTTGCCTACAGAGGCGTTCAAAAACTGAGGTACCACTGTATAGTAAAGGCGGGGCCTCTATTATAAACCTGTTTAATTATAAACCTCTTGTATTGTTGCTGATTTTTATTTAATTTCTTGGTTCCTACCAGAGAAAGCCTCAAAATGACCTTCAGCGTGCTAATGCAATTCAGAACAAACACGTTGCTTAAAAAACAGTAACA
This sequence comes from Podarcis liolepis, assembly GCF_965112155.1. Classification (NCBI taxonomy): domain Eukaryota; kingdom Metazoa; phylum Chordata; class Lepidosauria; order Squamata; family Lacertidae; genus Podarcis; species Podarcis liolepis. The sequence goes on along the minus strand of NC_139555.1, from coordinate 95,225,660 downwards.
ATGCACTAAAAGTATTCACCCACAACAATCAATTTAGGAATAAATTATCTTTCCCATAAAACCCCATGAAGAACATCAAAATATAAGCCGAAATAGTCACAGAAACAACAAGGCTATATCTGCCCACATGTCTGGGAGAATGAGGATGTTATCTGCAGGGTGAGTCTTTTAAAAGAGGCTCCATGGAACATGTGTACTCTGTATCCACGGAGCCTCTTTTAAAGGTCTCACTCTGTACTTTACCAGACAAAGCTGGCCATTCCTGTGTGAGGAACCGGACTCCATTAGTCAAGGTTCAAGAGGCAAGACGCACGTTCCACCGTGTACATTTAAAGCACATGCCTTAAAGGATCCTGGTGACCATTGCTTTCCCCTCCCAGAGCTACCATTCTCAGTGACCTTCACAAGCTACAGTTCCCAAGATTCTTTGTGGGAAGCAATGTGCTTTAAATGCATGGCGTAGATGTGACCTCAAACTACTCGTGTTGAATTAGAGCTGGGCCGGCCCACCCATGAGGCAGGGTGAAGCAGCTACCCCGGGTGGAGGAAGATGAAGAGGCAGCGCCTCCAAGGGTGCACCAGTGGAGAAATGGCTCTAGCTATGGCACTGGTTTCTGGTGAAACCTTGCCCATGGGGCACTGCCTCTTCAGCTTCCCAGGTATGGCTTCCCAGAGGTGGGGAAACTGCGGCACATTCCCATTTTGCCTCAGGCGGTGAAATGGGATGCAGCCCCTCTGGATCAGAGCCAGCACTGCAATGGCGTTAAGAGGTGGAACAGCTTCTGTTGCTCCACCAGAAAAGCTTGCCTGTCCACAACCTCGGTTTCCTCAGGCTTAGACATCTCTTACTTTTGCAGGGGAAACTCGCCTCACTTGTCATGCCGGTGAAGTATCTTTGAAAAGGCGCAGGAGTGTGTTGAAAAAACCCTCTGAATAATGGAAAAGCAGCATTCAATCACCAACTCTGCCTTATACAGGAGCAGCTAATGAGATAAACCTTAAGGGCTCTTCTCTAACACTTTGGAGAATTTTTAGCATAAACACAACCAATGTGCATACATTAGCTGCTTTGAATAATTAATGGGCAGAGTGTAACTATATGAGTAAGGTAAGATCCTTAATTGTTCGATGTCGAGATGCATACTTATCGCTTAATGAATAAATGAAAGGCCCCTTGCCTCACAGGTCTGGCTGTTGTGCCGCGCAAAGTGTCGTAAACAAATATCAATTAATATCAGCTTAACATGCGGTATCTCAATCTGATGATCACTCTCATGGATTTATAATGGCTGTTCAGGGACCAGGGTGGGGCGAGCTCTTGGCTGAGAGCAAAATGTGTCTGTTGGGTGTGTGGGTTGAGAGCCAGCCTCGCTCGAGGAAGGACATCCAGGAGGAACGAGGAGGACCGGAGCAAGTTTGGGAGACCCACGGCCTCCCTGATGTTGCTGAACTATAATTCCCATCATTGCTGGCCATGCTGTCTTAGGCAGCTGGAATCAAGCAACCTGTGGAGGGACACAGGTTTCCTCAGGAGTGGGAAAAATAGGTTCGAAGATTGTTTAATGGGCTCTACTTTCAGTGGGTGATACAGGTCAGCGGCTACACTGGGTGAGCAGTGAAAGGAATGCAAGTTGTGAATGGATTGTATGGTGGGTATTATGCAGGTGAAGGAATGGCTGGGTAGTGAAGGTATCTTGCGTGTTTATTCAGCACTCTTATCATTATAACGCCTGAAAATCCCTGTCCTCATAAAATCACCATTTCAATATGAAATCTGGCATGACCGCTCAGGTTTCCGTGAAATGACAGATTGTAAAAAGACCTCTTAGTTGAACTCTATTAAAAGGTGCAGACTCTCCAACATTCCTCAGGTGAAAATAGGGACACTCCCCACCAACTGACCCCCCCCCCCCAAATTTTTTGTCCCCTCATAGCATTTCTTATCAGAAGAAAGGCAAGTGGCGCCACCACTGTGCCCATGGGACTCAGAAGTAAGTCCCACTGAGTTTAATGGGATTTACTGTCCCGTATTTTCCCGATCATTCTCACACTTTCCATTATTATTATTATTATTATTATTATTATTATTATTATTATTATTCTATCCTGCCACAATGCAGCTTACAGTTGAAATTTTATTTCATTCCATTTATCTGCAGAATGTGTTGTACACGATCCCTTCCCTCACACCTTTCTTCTTTATGGCAATCCTGTGAGGCAGGTTAGGCTTGAAAGGTTGTAATTGGCTCAAGGTGACAGAGGTATATATGTGTACAAGGCATGTGTGTGCGTGTGTGCATGTATAGCAAGTTGAAACGTGGGAGAAATCTCCTGATGTAGAATAGGATGTCCCTATTTTCATCAGAGAAATGTTGGAGGGCATGGAAGGGTCATGTCTGGTCTTGGGCTGCCCACCAGGCATTGAAATCAGTAGGCCTCAGCCTATAGGCCCTTTCTCACCCAGATCTTGCCTAAAGCTCATAATACTAAAATGGAAGACCACAGTCTGAGCAGCACCTCACAAAAACCTCCTTCCCTTTGTCTTCCATGTTTATGCCTCACGCAAACCCACAGCAATACTCTCTGCATTTTGCATTGCAGGGTATTAGCTTTTCACCTGCCTTCACTTTAGGACCACAAGCAATCGGCCTCTTGCCGACCATTATTTAGATGGCTTAAAGCTTTTATTGCAAAAGGGCAAAGGATCGTTTTTATATTTACATTTTTTTATTTTTTAAAAAAGCATGTTCATATATTTGGGGCAATAAAAACTGGGAGGTGACAGGATGACCAGTAAGGAGAACATAGTTAGCACCCTGCTGGCCTTTATGGAAAGCTTATTTATACGCTCCCTCTCAAAAGGCTTAGTCTAGTAGAGTGGCTCTAAGGTAAGCTATAAAGTAAGGATAAGAAGTGCCCGAGTGGTGAGCTGAGGGCTCCCAAACCTTTGCCGCTTGTGACCTTAGCGGGGCTTAAGTGTAGGCCTCACAAGGTGAAAGGTTAGTTGCCTTCGCTCGGCACTCGGCAGAAGCCAGCCCTCTGCCATTTCATTTCCTGACATGACATTATACCAAGGGTTTTTGCAGAGCGTTTTCCTGAAAGTCACACTCTGCTGTGAAAGGTTATTGTGGAGCTGAAATTATTTTCAGAGGCTCAGCTAGACTGTGTCAATAAGATGCACCATCGGCTTTAGCAGTGGCAGGCAAGCATCCTTCTAAAAGCTTGTAAATTGGGATCACGTTTACGACGTGGCAATAGAAGGGCTCGGGTGGCGTGAACCGTTCCAGCAATTTATCTTGTTTTCAGAAATGAGGTGTGCCATAAGCAGCCGAGAAGTAATTTGATGTATCACCGTTTTACTCTTTAGACAGGACTAAGAGCTATGTATCCTAACAACATGAGTGAGAGTTATACAGTTCCCAATGAGTTTTAACTGGCAGGGCCAGCACCTTGTATCTTTGGACTCTTAACCTCCCCACCCCACCCCACCTTAGTGATCCAATTAGTACTGAGCAGCTGGGTGTAGCTGCCATTTGAATTCCCTCCTCTGATACCCCTAATTCAAGGGCATTGTGGGAAATTTTAATGGTGGCCCCTCCAGCCACTACTCCTACCTGCCACTACTTTCTGGTAAGTGCCTCACAAAAAGAGAACACTGGATGTCGAGAAACGAAAGTCACTTTTCCATTTCCAAGGAATGTTGCTAGTCTAACAATGTTCACCCAAAGTAATTTATCTTCACGTTATAGGATGCCACAGTTTAAGACATGTTGGGCCGAAGGTTACCAATTTTTCTCTCTGTCTGTGTGCCGTTTCGAGCTAGACAATAGGCAGAAATTCAGCAAAGGAGGCTTTCCCCACTGTGATCACTTCATGTTGGGAAAAACCTTGCCTACTATAGTAGTAATAGCCATTGTCATGATGATGATGATATCATTAAGATATACAATAAAAAATACAGGCAACTATGTATAATTCACAGTTTTAGCATGGACTAAATGGACTAAAGGTTTTCCAATGCTACAAAAATACCAAAATGCCCTTGTCTTTGTTTTGCACTTACAGAAAAAAACAGACACCCAGATTGCTTTTAAAATGCTGGTGGTGAGATTCTGCCTGTGGTTAACCTAGACAGACATAGGAGCCAACTCCTAGGGGCCGAGTTCCCTTTGGCCACCCCAATAAAATATCTGAGGGGCCGCCCTCCAAAAGTTGATGAGCATTGCCATTCAAATGGTGCGCATGTGATCTATTATACTATATTTTACTCAAGTTGGCACCCCTGTAGACAGGAGAAGCCAGAAACTGGGGCATAATAAAAGTGTGAGAATCTACATAACATCAGTTGATTGGCTTTTCCTGGATTTAGCAGTTATTGGGGGTGTCTTGATCACAAATACAGTCAGAGGAAATGCTATCCAAGGCAGGTTGCTGCTACAATATTCACTTGACACAAGAGCACAAACTGTGTGCAATGTTACACTTAAAAGGACATGCATGAATTTGCTTTCATTTTGCTTTTTGCTTTCGAACAGCTGTGTGTATTCATGCACTGAAAAAGGTGGAATATATTTCAGAAGCGAACACTCTTTTAATCAAGAATAATTCCTATCATTAAGTGGTGGGAAGATTTGTTTACATTCGGTGACAGGTTTCGTGGGAGTTAGAGAAGAAAGGAAGAGAAGATGAGCAGTGTAACCCCTGTGCATTTCAAAGAGGGAGATTACACATTTTTCACTAGGGTTACACAGTTGCAACCCAGAGAACTGCACTATGCCAGAACACTCGCCGCAGACATCTGCTGTGGCTTCTGCTGCTAGTCTTTTCTTACACCTTCCCTCTCCACCTATTATAAACAGCTCCAAATGAGTAGAAAAGTATGAACGGGGAAGGGAGGAGCTGGATAGCAGCGGCCACTGCTGTCAGGCCCTGATTCGGTTGAGGAAGTGCAGTTCGTAAGCCCCAGCCCAGCAGTCTTCAACCCACTGGCGGAGGAAGAGGGGTGCGGGGGCAGTGCACCGCCCATGGCAGCACGATCCCGGTGGGGTGCCATTGCGGCTGCCCCCCGCCCACACTGGGCACTATGCCCCCGCAGGCCCACATCCTCAGGATGAGCACCATGCCCCCAGGACTCATGCTACGCCCCTGCGGGCAGCGTGCCAAGCCCCTGGGACATGCGCCATGCCCCCACCTGCTCTCCACCCCCCAGTGCCAGAGCATGAAGCTCCACCACTGCTTCAACCTTTTCAGCCTTGGACCCACTTTTAAGCCAGCCATGCATTTGACATCCCTTTTCTTCTTCTTTTTAAATTAAGCATTGATGTGGTGGCAGTGGTCTTGCTGCAACCTACCATAGATCAGGCTGCAACCCGGGAGTGGGTCCCAATCCACCGGCTGACGACCAGCGAGTCTGTCTTAGTTCCTCAAGGTTATCTCTGCACCAAGGTTTTACTTTTGCACGATTTATTTGTTTGCGCAAAGAACGTACTTACAAAAATGCATTTGGTGTCGTATCCTGAGTTGTTGCCCCTTGCTTAGAGCAGACATTGGAACATGAAGTCAAATCGTATGGTCGTGTCAATGCTTTTTTAAATGACTTTGAAGGCAATAAGAAGACAAGGTAAAGCGATGAACCTGAATATAGCAATAGGACTAGCAAGGGGTAATTTTGTTGAAATATGTTAATTCTTGTTTATGTCTATCTTCATGGTTCCCCTGGTCAGCTTGCTCCATCAGTATTCTCTTTATTTATTGGTTTTACAACTGGTGACCTTTAGCCGCCTTTGCATGTTCTCTGATGCAATTTGAACACCTTGTGGCTTGTTCCTTCCCTTAGTGGCCTTCTTAAATGGGCCTATCCCTCAATCTCATGGCACCTTTTAAAATATATATATATATTGAAATTAGATGATGTTTCTGTCAAGTCTCTCTCTGTAACTGAAGCTTCCTTGCTTCTGCTCTGCTTCTAACCTGTTGGCTTTCTGTGGGTTTTTTTAAAAAATATATCTGTAAAGGCACCTATTGGTATAAATATTACTAATGCTGGCAGTAATTGAAGGTGAAATTGTCAAATGCATGTACCAAGCAGTTTCACGAAGTAATCATTTATGAACATGGCTCTATTAATTTGTTTAGTCAGATGCAGGGAAGCAATAAAAGTGATTGACTAAAAACAATTAAAACAGTAAAAGTAAATTGTGTCCATTAAAACCTGCTGAGCCTGTCAGAGGGAAATTGTGGGTTTAAATGTGAAAATTAAAGCTATTGATTTTATCCAGTACATTTGTGAATATCTGAGTTCTAATTTGTTTTACTTTTCCCTACCAAAAGCCCCTGAGGTCAGAATGAAGGTGTTCCCCTAAATTAGCTTCCGCAGATGCTGCTTGTAAACCTTCTAAAAGTCACACATGATAAATAACGTCTTTAAGATGGGAATGTTTTTTGACAGGGGAGAGTTATGTTTGTTATCAGTATCTGTGCTTTGCAGGACTGAATGCAAATGTTTACCAATAATGGTAATTTATTGTGTGTGTTTTTCTAGCGCGTGAGGAAGAAGAAATTGACATTCGAGAAATATGACAGCTAGAGTTTAGGGCTCTTTATAAAATAAAAATAAAAAAAGTTTATGTGCCAAATTTTATGGTTGCTTTATTTTTTTTATGCATCGCACTAAATCTTGTATTCACCAAACTATTATTTGTTAGTATTCAATTAAAATGATAGTATAAATGGAGTTTTAGACAGTTATCTAATACTTGAAAAATGTGTGGGGAGGGTGACAATGAGAGTATCAGAGCCTCCCTGGATTAGACCAAGGTCCTTTCTGTTTCTGACTCCTGTGACCAGCCAGGGGATTTTGAAAAGGTCTGAAAACAAGGCCACAGTCACTCCAAATGCCAACTAGTTAAATCAATGCTTTCAAAATATTTTGGGCCACTGCCCCCTTGGTTCCATAAACTCATCCCCAATTCCTCCATCCTATTTAGAATAGTGGTTTGCACAACCCACTAAGGAAGATAACAGCACAATAAAATTCAAAGCAGTAACAATTGACTGCACATTTATTCAAAATCCGATTAAAACTATTTAGTTTAATTAATTCAACAAAATAGATGGACTTGACCCAGTTATACCAGCTTTACAAAGTCTGGTAGTCATTTACGTCTCTGCTGTACCCTTGCTGCTTGGCGCCCCCAGAGGTGGGCATTCTTTTGTAGGAGAAGCCCTACTCCGTATCAGGCTCCAATCCAAAGCTCAATCTGCTTTTTGGAAAAGGAAACGATGTCTTTAGACTTAGTCATGGATCTTCTCTCATGTTTCGCTTGGCCTTGAGTCCAGTGCTGTAACAAAGACGCAGAGTAGCAGGTGTGATGCTGTTGGAACAAGATCTTCAGGAAACCTCCAACTGTTTGCTACCACAGTTGGATGTAGAATACAGTGGTACCTCGGGTTAAGAACTTAATTTGTTCCGGAGGTCCATTCTTAACCTGAAACTGTTCTTAACCTGAAGCACCACTTTAGCTAATGGGGCCTCCTGCTGCCGCTGCGCTGCCGCTGCACGATTTCTGTTCTTATCCTGAAGCTAAGTTCTTAACCCGAGGTACTATTTCTGGGTTAGCGGAGTCTGTAACCGGAAGCATATGTAACCTGAGGTACCACTGTACTGATTTAATGGACAGTCGGAAACTTAAGTGGGGCTGGGTGGTTGCTTAGAGAGAAATTGTCAGAGAGGGGAGTCCATACCTTGAGCAGACCAAAGCAACAATCTGTGTCCAGTACAGAAACATCAGAAGGGAAGCTGGGCTCAAAAAATTAGGGCTGCACTCATCACAGTGTCTGTAACATAAGTTGGGTGCCGCCCTCCACTCTCTCTGCCAGATTCCAGGGGGGTTCCAGGCATTCACCCAGGGTCTGTGTTCCTTTGGAGAACACAGGCATGGTGGAGACAGTTGTAGCTTTAAGTAATATGGTTTATTCACCTATTTACACCTTCATTCTGCGTGGAGGGACTCCAGATCTCGCAGCATGGTCATTGTAGCCCACAGTAGTGCAGCACTTCTGCTGTCCCTAAAAACTCAGCCTCCTTTATTCAGTTGCATTCCAATGGTCAGTTTTGTTGGTGCTTTGAGGTAAAGGTAAAGGGCCCCCTGACCATTAGGTCCAGTCGTGGCCGACTCTGGGGTTGCGGTGCTCATCTCGCTTTATTGGCCGAGGGAGCCGGCGTACAGCTTCCGGGTCATGTGGCCAGCATGACTAAGCCACTTCTGGCGAACAAGAGCAGCACACGGAAACACCGTTTACCTTCCTGCTGGAAGGTATCTAACTTGTACTTGATGTGCTTTTGAACTGCTAGGTTGGCAGGAGCAGGGACCGAGCAACAGGAGCTCACCCCGTCATGGGGATTCAAACCTCTGACCTTCTGATCGGCAAGTCCTAGGCTCTGCAGTTTAACCCAAAGTGCCACCCACGTCCCTGGTGCTTTGAAGTATTGCTGGTTAATCTCCTCAGGTGTCACCTAACAAAGGAGTTCCGCTTACTTCATCAGCATTTGTGGATTGACTAGGATTAAAGACTGGAGCACACTAAGGATATTTGTCTAGGTTAATTAACTCTTCACAGCCTAATTGCTGATGCTCAGAAGTAGGTCCACACATTCTAATACACATGAATCTTGATTACATTCTCAAAGTCTGACACATGTCCTTACACATAAACTCTAATTAGACAACTTGAACCCCTTGCATAACCCCCTTTCTAATACACATTGAGGCTGTCTTACAACATATCCCAGCTATAACATACATGTTCTAATTAAATCCTAGTACTTACTAAAGCTAACCGTTTAGCACCACAGATCTATTATAATGTCTATGAGGCAAATAAGTGGCCAGTCAGATTATGTGTTCTCCAAAGGGTGTGAGGAAAGAGATGGAGAAGGGGCAATCCAAATGTGGGTGTGTTATTGAATAACCCTTGTGTTGAAAGTTAGATTTGACAGGCGGCGTCCTAAGAATGCAAGAAGAGCCTGCTGGATCAGCCTAATGGCCCCATCTAGTCCACCATCTTGTTCCCTGTCTAGTGACCACCCAGATGCCTGTGAAAATCCCTCAAGCAGGACAACCCTCTCCACACTTGTGATTCCCAGCAGCTGGCACTTTGAAGCATATCAGCCTCTGACAGTGGGTGTAGAACATAGGCATTGTGGCTAGCAACTGCTATCCTCCATAGATTTGTCTAATCTTCTTTTAAAGCCACCCAACTTGGTGACCACCACCACTTCTTGTGCGAGTGAATTTCAGAGCTTAACTGCGCTCTGTGTGAAGAAATACTTCTGTCTGCCCTGAATCTTCCAACATCCAGCTTCATTGGATGTCCCTGAATTTTAGTGTTAGGCCACAAGGATAGGCTGAGAGCCAGTGTGGCACAGTTGTTAAGAGTGCTGGATTGAGACCTGGAAGAATGGGGTTCTAGTCCCCACTCAACCTTGAAGCTCACTGGGTGACCTTCTGCCGGTCGCTGCTGTTGAGGTTCACCATCCCGAAATGCTGTTCCTGAAAGCTGAGGAATTGTTCAGACTCCAGAAGCAGCATGAGGTGTTGCAGACCATGGAACTCCTGGTGTATGACTGAAGTTTCTTCCTTAAAGTGCAGTGGACCCAGATCAGCTCAATCTACAAACATGGCTGATCAGGACATGAATAGAGATAGCAGGTGCAGTGAAAGAGTTAAGTTTCATGGGTCTTCATGCAGCAGATGTTCTGACTGTGCATTTTTATATAAATAATCATTTATTCACACAGGTTTTATTTTGCAGTCTTAAAAATCTGACATGTTTTATGCTTTGCATTATCACAGGAGGGGACTTATTCCCTTGGTGGCCAAAGCACGGTGAATTTTTACATAAGCACCGTCCCAGCATATCCTTCCTTGGGAAGACTGCAACATTCAGCATTTCCAATTCTGCTGGGAACCATAAAGCAGTGCCATTATAGCAAATAATTCGAGCAGTTATGCTCCTAAGTAGTGTTACCAGCAATTCCATGCTGAGCATTTCAGGCAAAAAAGCAGGTGTGGATTTTATTTCTGGCTTAAGAACAAGAGGGTTTCATTTTATTTTTTCCTCCCCTCTTCTCTTCCTGAAGATGCATCAGGAGGCAAAATGCAGAAAGGATGAAAAAGAGCACACACCTGATGCTGGGCTAGAGGAGGTTCCCCCCCCCGAATAATGTATAGACTTCAGGGGAGAGCAAGGGGAATAGGCCAGAATTTTGAATCTTTCATAGGATACAGGCAGGTTGCTTTCACCCACATCTGATTCTTTTTCATTGTTTGCTTAACATCCTATCAGCTGTGATGGAAAGGTCCCTGCTACTAGGCTTCTATCTCTCCTTCCCTCTGAGACACAGAGCTCTGGCTGATCTATAATGCTGTTTCATTAAAACTCTTAGCTGGGTTGAATGCACGATTGTGGTGATCACACAGGGTCCCCGGACATTTAACGGTCTATTGATCCCTGTGCCACCACTGTGCTTGCTTCCCCGCTGCCACCAACCAGTTACTCTCTGGTAAAATACTGAGTCTAGTCAGTTGTTAAAAGTGAACCAAAAAACCAAGTTTATTTTACAAACATTAACAAGTTTATGATTTCTCAGATAATATTCCTGTCAGTATCTAAACTTTAGTTTCTTTACCGGCCTGTACCTTCCTAATACCTTCTGACTGATTATCTCAACTGTTTGACTGACTCCTCTTAACAAATTCTCTCCCTCTCTCACACCAGACTAGCCCAACCCTCAGACTTATCTTCTCTGTCTCTCTTAACTCCAGACTGTCTTCTCAACAACTCTAACTCACTAGAAACCTCTATGCTTAAAACTTATACACAGTTAACTCTGCCTCCTGGGTTCCCATTGATTAGTCATTTTACAATTAGTTAACCCTTTCCCTATGAACCCAGTATGATGTCACACACATAGGAGGGCAAACGCCACAATGATGTAACTTAATTCAATTGCACTGTGTATGATGCAGCCAATGACATCAGAAGGCTGGGGTTGACACAATGCAATGTGATTTGAGGTCACATGATGGAGGACAGAGCAGGGCCAGTTGAGCCACTAGGCAGTGTAAGATAGCATCCCCGTGGCACCCCTCTGCTGCCTGCATCAGTGCCAGTTTCAAGAAAGAGCTCGACAAAATTGCATAAGATCTTGTGGAGTGTATGAGATCTCCCTGAAATCAGCAATATCTCACCCAAAATCATCATCGCTTCTCTGCCGGCGGCAGCAGGACTGGCAGTGAAGGCAGCAGCATACCAGGGGGGGGGGGGCTGTCCCAGGAAATAGATGTCTTGGGCTTTATCCAAGATACATGGAACGATGGCTCTGTTCTTTGTTTCTTGCTTTTTTTGTTAGAACAGGGCCTCTCTATCTGTCCCCAAAGACCATCACATCCCTTCCTTGGCCACAACCCTCACCAGCCTGCTTTGCATTCTCCTTGAGTGTTTTTGCCTGGCTGGATTGTGACCTTGAACTCTAATAATGCCTCCTGGTAAAATGTACATGTGTAGCTCTGCCACTTCTGCCTCTGGTCCCAGCCACTGTTGGCTTGTGTCCCTCAATAGGTTTTCTGGGAATAGATGAGGCCCAGTGCAGTCAATGGACTAGGGCAGGCTTCCTCAAACTCGGCCCTCCAGATGTTTTGAGACTGCAATTCCCATCATCTCTGAGCACTGGTCCTGCTAGCTAGGGATCATGGGGGTTGTAGGCCAAAAACATCTGGAGGGCTGAGTTTGAGGAAGCCTGGCCTAGGGAGACTAGGCTAGTTCCCTAAATGTTCCTGGTAAATTGGAGTATTCAAGTATTAAAGCCTGGCACCTTCTTCCCAAAGCCTGGGAAGCTTCTGCTCAGCTTACGGAGAGAGGAACAAGGCTTACACACATGATGTCTCTCCCCGATCGCCCTTGCAAGCTGGCGCCTCTGGCCCTAACTGTTCCCCTACAAAAAAAATCGCAGCATGCCACTGATGTGGCCCTTGAGCTGAAAAGGTTCCCTTTCCCATAATGAGACCCTCAGAGGAGAGCAGGGGCAATCTAACCCAAGGACCACTTCACACAGTACATTTTTCCATGGCTATCTACAAAAGGTTTTAAACAGGCCCTCTACTTCTGTGTATATCCAGTTGAGCTACATCTGATTGGTCAAAATAAATTCAGTTTTGCCATTTACAGCAAATGATCTGTCTGAAGTCAGTGAGATTTTTTATTTTACTGGTATCACTGGAAGGCTTTCCCTTCACTTTAAACCTCAGCCTAAGGACAAGTATGGAATGGTTCCCTTCTGCTGTGAACACCTTTGAATGGTGAAAAAATATAATGTATTCCTTGGGAAGGTTGAAGATGCTGCAAACGATGAGCCAACTGCATCCTACAGAACAACAAAGGACATAAAAAGGGGTAAGTCTATTACTTTAGTTCTCTTTCCACTCAAAGGATGAGGAGGGACCCATTTGAGCAAGATGCTGTAAAAAGCGATAATAGAGGCATCCCCCACCCGCTTCTCCCTTTGGACCGGCCATTATTGGGAGCTAATGTGTGCTACTTTCAGCAATCCTGTATAAATGCATGCTGTGACTAATGTATATGCAAATAATTTGCTTTATAGAAGCAAAACTTCATATAAATTAAAGAGATAATTAGCGACGCAATTTGGGCAGTGTAATATGCACCATGAAATTCTCCATTAAACATCGGATATTGTTCCATAGCCAAGGCGAAAATAAATTGAAATGGTGGCTGTGGGGGTTGGGAGCAAATCTTGGTAAACAAGCATATGGTGCAACTTGGTCCCATTGAAACAGAGAGCAGAATGGACAAAGCTCCTTAATTTAGAATTTATATACGATCTATAAACATACCAAATTAATACAGCATTAGGGTTTACAAGCTGGCTCTGACGAGATTTATCTTTTTGTCAGGGTTTTTTTACATATACATAATTGTGCAGTAAGTGTCACACTGTAAGTCAATGGGGAAATAGTTGAGTTGCTGATTTTGACAGATCTTGATTTGAATCAGGAGTGCAAAATTTAAATGACTCTGAGGTCCACTTTAATATTTTTATTAACTCAAACCGCATTGTGACATCAAAAGCATTTTTGTTGCAATTCAAACAAAATTTTATGCTTGACGTGTTTACTTCAGTCTTTTCTCTTGGTGTCCCTGAGTGGTCTCTCTCTCTCTCTCTCCTCTCCCTCTCTGCAACCCAGTGGCGTTGCTAGAAGTCAACTGCTCTCATCCCCACTAGATGTGCTGGCTGGGGCTGATGGGCACTGGAAGTCCAACAACATCTGGCAGGTAACAAGTCCCCCATTCCTGCCCTACACGGTACTTTGTGTAGTTTAATAACACATCAGTCAAGCTCAATAATGTTTTGGATCTTCACGTTGCTATTTTAAACCACCTTTAACTCCTCCTTTGAATTTGGCGTGTGTGTGTATATATATATATTTCCAGCTGCAGTTTTGATAAAAGCCACTTTGGTAGCTTCAATGAAGTTGTTTTTATGGATCCATATAACATCAGCACTTTAATTACTCCAAATGGATAATAAACCCTTTCTCATATATGAGAATGGGAGACACACAGAGTGGATGTCATTAAGAACAATTGGATTTTCACTTGATAATTTAGTAAAAAATGTAAATACTACAAGCAAATGCCTGAGGGGAGGTTTGATAACTGCACCAGGAACCATAGAGCATAGCTAATATATATTTTTTTCATGGAGACTGTTCTTTTTGTTGTCTGTGTGTACCATATGAAAAAGGCAGAAACCCACTCCCATTCACAGAAATACATGTTTCTGAGGTTCCCCCATCTGCTCTGGAGAGTCCCCATGTCCTGTGGAACACAGGAGGTTACAGAGGGAAAGGGGGTCTCAATGCAAACTGTCACCTCACTTACATTCATAGAAGCCTCCACTGGATCAAGAGCCCTTCTGTGAATGGAAAGACAAGACTGAACACAGCAGTTGCATAAAAGCAAATGAAGCCGTCATTTCTTCTTTTAAGAACAGGGCTACCTGCGGTGTCTATATTGTTCTGTCCAGTTTGCAAGGGCGGGGAACCCTTTTCCAGGCAGAGGGCCACATTCCCTTCTGGGCAACCGTCTGAGAGCCACATCTCAATGGTGGGCGGGGCCATGAATGTGAATTTTAGTTCTATGCAGTAGGCTGGTGTCCACATGTGGTCACACAGCCCTCTCTGCCCTCTGTCAAGGAACATTATCAGAGTTCAAGTGCCAGTGTGGTGTAATGGTTAAGAGCGGTAGACACGTAATCTGGTGAACCGGGTTCGCGTCTCCGCTCCTCCACATGCAGCTGCTGGGTGACCTTGGGCTAGTCACACTTCTCTGAAGTCTCTCAGCCTCACTCACCTCACAGAGTGTTTGTTGTGGGGGAGAAAGGGAAAGGAGAATGTTAGAAGAAGAAGAAGAAGAGTTTGGATTTGATATCCCGCCTTTCACTCCCCTTCAGGAGTCTCAAAGCGGCTAACAATCTCCTTTCCCTTCCTCCCCCACAACAAACACTCTGTGAGGTGAGTGGGGCTGAGAGACTTCAAAGAAGTGTGACTGGCCCAAGGTCACCCAGCAGCTGCATGTGGAGGAGCGGAGACGCGAACCCGGTTCCCCAGATTACGTGACTACCGCTCTTAACCACTACACCACACTGGCTCTCTCAAAGTTAGCCGCTTTGAGTCTCCTTTGGAGCGGGATATCAAATCCAAACTACTACTACTACTACTACTACTCTTCTTCTTCTTCTTCTTCTTCTTCTTCTTCTTCTTCTTCTTCTTCTTCTTCTTCTTCTTCTTCTTTGACAAATTCCAGCCAGGCAGAAACAGTCAGAGGCAAAGGGGAGAGTCACAAGGGCCAAGCAGAAAAGCATAGAGAGCTGCACTCCTCACATCCCTGGGGTTACCCTTGTGTACTGGATTGCAAACCTAATCCCCACTTCTGCTAATGGCTGATTTGTATCATTTTTGTGACAATATAGAAAGTTCATCTTACACAGGAGAAGCTGTACTGTATAGGCTGAATGACTCATTGGACAGATCTTTAAGGAGCAAGCGATGCTTCTATTCAGGAAGGCAAGCCTATATTTCAACGGGGGCTCTGCTAAGGTTCGTGCAGAGGTTCTGCTGGACGTTCGTGCAGAGAGGATTAGCCGTTGTGATAACTGCCTAGGTGTACCCACTCACCTCGCCTCCCTGCCTGCCTCTTTCCCAGCTCTGTCAAAGGCCGCTGCCGCATCCCTGGTAGGCGGACGAAGGCTCTGTGTGTGGTGGTGACACATATTGATTTTTCAAACGACAGTTGTGTTCTTTTTAAGTGTCCCTTTCTCTACCTCCTCGGCTTCTTCTCAGCCTTTCAGAAACCCACTTAACTCGCTATGTAGCTTTTCTTAGCTGCTTCTGATATTTCCCTTCTAAGCAGCATTTCGTTTCATTGTGGGCCCTAGGTGTTCGCTCTTCCATATTTAGCTGACACTTGTCTGGTAGAAAGTGCAAACAGCCCTACAGGGAACGTGTGGATCAATACTTTAGAAAAACAGGCATATTGGTGGAGCAGACTCTTGTCCTCCCGTGGCGAATGAAGGCAATTAGCGCTTAGGGCAAGTGTTGCTGGGTGAACTTTTTCTTCTCTCAGCCCAATGCCTTCCTTGCTCTGTTCTTTCCTTTTGATAAACGTAGCGGCATGGTTGTGTTTTTTACTGCTTTTTCATGGACGCTTCCTAGCTTAGAAATAACCTTAATGGCCCATCAGTATCCTTTTAGCTTTTTCTCTATTAAAAACTGAAATAGTTCAGCACAAAACACCGAATACGATTTCTTAAAGGAAGTGGGGTGCTAAAGCACATGTTCTTAGCAGATGGTGCAGATGCAACATACATTTAAAGCACATGACTTCCCCCAAGGAATCTTGGGATATTTACCCTTCACCAGGATATAGTAACAAACTATAATCCTCAGGTTCCTTGGGGGGGGGAAGGGGTGTGTTTTAAATGTACAATAATAATAATAATGTATTATTTATACCCCGCCCATCTGGCTGGGCCTCCCCAGCCACTCTGGGCGGCTTCCAACTGAATATTAAAAACAATATAGCATCAGATATTAAAAACTTCCCTAAACAGGGCCGCCTTCAGTTTTCTTTTAAAAGTAAAATAGTTTTTTCTTTCTTTGACATCTGATGGGAGGGCGTTCCACAGGGCGGGTGCCACTACCAAGAAGGCCCTATGTTGGTTCCCTGTAACCTCACTTCTCGCAGTGAGGGAACTGCCAGAAGGCCCTCGGCGCTGGACCTCAGTGTCTGGGCTGAACGATGGGGGTGGAGACACTCCTTCAGGTATACAGGACCGAGGCCGTTTAGGGCTTTAAAGGTCAGCACCAACACTTTGAATTGTGCTCGGAAACATACTGGGAGACAATGAAGATCTTTCAGGACCGGTGTTATATGGTCTCGGCGGCTGCTCCCAGTCACCAGTCTAGCTGCCACATTCTGGATTAATTGCACAGTTGTGTGCACAGTCTTATCCACAGTTTTAAAAAAATAAGTGACAAACCATGGGATTCCATGCTCCATCTCTGAAGTAAAAATCCTTCTTTCTGCCTCAAAGGCTGATAAGAATCCTTGGAAAGCAAAGAATTTGCTTATTGCACACTCATGAATTTAACTTGAGTGAGAAGGTGATGATTTATATCATTTAGCAAAAAATAATAAAATGGAATGCTCTTTATACTGATTGATATTTGATGTTCTACAGACTCTGAAAGAAGCTTGCCAAAAAGATTCCTGTGCAGGAAAATTTTTTGCGTGTAAGCTGAACCTGAGAAACAGGTTAGGTAGTCCAAGAATGTTGCTTAATATTTTCAAACAGTGAGTGGGCCTCCAGATGTGGTTCTTCAGCTAATTTTTTAGAAAAAGAGGTTCACTCACCATGAACGCCTCCTCCCTTGTTCTTTTATAATGTCAATGGGCGCCCACCTGAGAGGTGCTGGAACTGAGTTCTGTCTGAAAAAAAGCCCTGCAAATATGGACTGGTAAAAGCTGGATAGCTGGGAGGAGTAAGTTCTGCAGGGGATTGAAACCCAGTCCCCGTCCCCTAGCTGGACCAATTTTTAGATCTTCAAGAACCACATTTCTTACCTGTTTTGATTCTGTAATCAAGGGGGCTACTAACATGCTTTTTTGGGGTGGGGGAATGATCCTGGAGATATCAGACCTGGTCACATGTAGGATCCCAGACAAACAGGTACGCACCCAGAGGCTTTCTCAGAGTCAGGGCTGGGCCCAGCTATCACAGCAACCTCTTTACATGTGATAAATGAAGGAAGGGTGGCCAGGAAAGGTGGCTTGGGTTGATGTACTCAGGAAGTGGAGAAGGGGAGACTGCATGCTTTTATATATCCCTTCACCTATTAATATGCAGCGGTTTTTCCTAGAACAGACGAAAGCTTAGGATGGCAATCCTAGTGCTCTTGCTTTGGAAGCAAGCCTTGCCGATGTGAAAAGAGATTTAGCACCAAGTAAATGTGTTTTAAGACTGAGGAGCAAAAACTAATTTCTCATCTTGATTCGCTGAAGTCAAGCATAATCGCTTACAATATTTCTGGGGAAGGAAAAAGACAAATGTGATTCTAGTAAGCAAGGTGATCTATCATATTATTTTTATGCTAGTCACCAGGAATTACAAGCTTGGAGTAAGCCCCTACTTACCATTAAAGAATAAATGAACCATAAGTTTGATAAATGAAAAATTAGACAAAAACATACTGATGTCCCCAAGGGGCTTTTCTTAATGAAAACCAATAGAGTGTGTTTTCTCATTTAAAGAATAGTAGCAATTTTTGAGTGGGATATTATATCTCTTAGCATCTATTATTGCCTTGGTGTAGGATTTAATGGATATTCCTTTCCAAGGAGAAATGGAAAGCTTTTGTCTAGAAGTAAAATTATTCCAGGGCAGATGAAGAAATACAAATAAGCTGCTTCTGTGCTTTATTTCTGATTTTGCATTGTATCCTTCAAATGGGTTGATGACAGGCCAGTGGTTTGTTTTGTCTTTGGCTTATTGATTCTCCTCTTTTGCTCCAAGATTAGCAAGCAGGCAATTTGAAATTTGCATTAATTTAAAATAATTTATGCAAATTATTAATGACCTTTCACCATGGATGATAAAATGGCTGGGGCAGATGCCACGACACACCAAAGTGTACATATTCTGTATGAACCCGTCTCAGCAGCACACTTCAAACCTAGGCTTATATGTTTCCCAAGTCCAGTGCCCAATTCACATGGCAAAGGAACAATGTGACCCTGGTTCTCGACTGTGCATATAAAGCCTGTGTGTACATGGAAGTGAGAGGTGGACCATAAAGAAGGCTGATCGCCGAAGAATTGATGCTTTTGAATTATGGTGCTCTTGAAAGTCCCCTGGACTGCAAGAAGATCAAACCTCTCCATTCTTAAGGAAATCAGCCCTGAGTGCTCACTGGAAGGACAGATTGTGAAGCTGAGGCTCCAATACTTTGGCCACCTCATCAGAAGAGAAAACTCCCTGGAAAAGGCCCTGGTGTTGGGAAATATGGAGGGCACAAGGAGAAAGGGACGACAGAGGACGAGATGGTTGGACAGTGTTCTCGAAGCTACAAACATGAGTCTCACCAAACTGCGGGAGACAGTGGAAGACAGGAGTGCCTGGTGTGCTCTGGTCCAGGGGGTCATGAAGAGTCGGACACGACTAAACGACTAAAGAACAATGACAGGGTAGACCTGTATGGTCTGTGCGCAAACCACCATCGATGTGTAAAGGTCAGCAGTGGGACCTGCCACAGCAATCCGATTTACCCTCCATGTGTTCACTACCACTCATCTGAACAGGACCCAAAACATATACATATAATAAGAACAGAAGAAAAGCCTGTTGGATCAGGCCAATGGCCCACCTAGTTCAGCACCCTGTTATCCCAGTGGCCAACCAGTTGCTTGTAGGAACCATGTGAGCAGGGCCCAAGCACAACAGCACTCTCCCTTCCAGGGGTGCCAACTTGAATAAAGTATTGCGGGGGGTGGGTGGGGTGGCAGGTAAGCCCCACCCTGCATAATTGATCATATGGCACAGTGCACACACACCGTTTGAATAGTCTGAAGTTCATACTTGTCTGCATATTTGGGACATAAACATCTGTAGGTCTCTGCATTATTCGAAATCCAGAAGGCCAAGCAAGTGACAAATGAACTAAACTTTAATAGCAAAAAGGAGATATCAGGTTACATTATCCATAGCCCAAGTTGTTGCCACCAGGACCTTTCCATATAAACATGTTACCTGTATATATCTTATACATGAAGCAGGGTGAGTAATGGCTCACAAAAGCCATAAATACATAATGCAACATCACCTTTGAACTTTGCAGCTTATGCCAGGGTCAAAGCTTGTATGGACTGTAAACATGATTTATGCAGCAAGTCTTTCTATCTATTTATCTATATTGTGCTGTCCTAAGCCACATGGTCATTTAGCTTCATTTAAATTGTGTAATTAAATTATTAATATTATTAACCAACAAGCTTCCGAAGACTTCAATATCCTCACCACTTTGACTTTGTTCTTGTCCTCATGTTTATTTCTATAGTTTACATGTTTTTAAGTGGGCAGGTGCTTAAAAAACATGCCCCCCCCCGAATTTGCTCTTTTTAGTTAGAATTAAAAAATACTATTGCAAGTGGATTAAATTCTATGTAGTGCTTATTTTCAAGCAAAGCTACATACTGGTTAATCTTCATAATCACCCTTTGCATTGTAAGGAAATTAATTAAATAATGCAGTGGTGTTCTTATCCAGAAATCTCTGCCCAGAATGCCTTTCCCGCTCATTTCAAGTGAGAAAGCCAATCCACTTGGTTAGTTCTGAAAAGCTAGCTTTGACTAATGGGTGGTGAATGCATAACATGGATCACCTCAAAGAACAATATTGTTTGAATTTAAATGACAGTGGTCAATGAGCATTTCTTTTGATGGCATCATTTGATACAGGCATAGGTTTATTTTAGACAATGCCTTCCAATGATTTGGCTCTGTGCCCTGGTTACAACAACCTGCCATTTAGGTAGCTCTGAGAAATTGCACCGACAAACAATGTAAATGTCTACTCACAAAGTTAGCTTCACAGAAGTGTTGTTCCATTGCAGGTTGGACTGATTAGCAGGTCAACAAAACCATTCTCTTCATTCTGCAAAGGTCTGTGTGATGGGACTGTAGGATAACCAGCCTCACATAACCAACACGCTTAAGTCTAATTAATGCATGAAGGGGTTAATACCATAGAGTAAGCTGTCCTCCCAGGCTTAGCTATGTCACTTCCCCTTACCTTGGGAGGAAATAGGTAATCAAGCCTTTGTTCCCCACCTTGTCTACCTGTGATTTCAGTCTATGAGGAGGTCTCAGCTGGTGGCTCCAGCTCAGCTGCGTGGCTCTCTTGTGTTCCTATAGCAATAATTTAGGAACTTTTACCACTTTGTAACTAAGCGATGTTTTACCGCCTGTGCAACTTCTCCTGACTGATTTATGGAAAAGCACATGACTTTGGCATCTGGAGAGTTTGTAAGTAAGCCATTTTTCAATTTACCAAACATGTTCATTTCTTATGCTTGGGAGAAGAGGGAAACTGTGGAAGGAACTTTTAAAGGGGACAATTTTGGAACTCACTTGGAAAGGCATATCTTGGGTGTGAGTCCTGGAAGACCTGCTTCCTGACTTGCAACCTTTTCCCGAGTGGCGGAGGAGGTAACCATAGTTTCCTAGTTTGGACAAAATGGACACTGGTGGTTAATTAGAGGCTTCCTTGTTTAACTGAGGCCCATGCATGTCTCAGCTTAATAAGAGCACCTGAAACAGCTCACTGAGTGAGATCCTTGCTTTATCCAGTTCAGTACTATTCTATGTTCCAGAATCCCAGGCAGGGGTCTTTCCTATCATCCAATGTCTGATTACTTTAGATTGGTGATGATAGGGATTGAACCTGGAATTTTGCATGTGCAAAAATATGGTTATGAGCTGACTAACTCAAAACATCCAGTGGAGAAGGCATGTAGTTGGTGGTGTGTTAGCCAGAGTATTTGGGTGTCCCCTTGTTCATCTTGTATTTATTGTGTCAATATGCGTTTGTTATTTTTAGTAGAAGTCTGCTAGGTGGTATAGGCCTTTGGCTTGCCAGGTTTTCATCTGGAAGTTTTGTGCTGCGTGATGGAAAAACGGGTGGTGTTCCAGGGGGATTGGTGGGGATGGGGTTGGGGACAGTTTGCCTGCTTTTTCTGGACTGTGTGCATCTCTTTAGTGTTCCTAAGTTTGTTTTGGAGGAATGGGTATGCTGTGGTGGGGATGTTTTCGAGTATGTCTCCAGGTGTACCCATTGTTTTCTCTTGTCTTCTAGTATGTATGGGATCATGTGGCACACTTGGTTGGCAATGTAGTATCATTCTATGTTGGAGATTCCCCATCCTCCTTCTGAGGAGGAGAGGCACAGCTAATTCTTGGCTTTTTGTGTGAGAAAATAAACAAGTTTTCTGCCATTATACTGTATACAACACTAATGTCTCACATCAGATATAACCAATCTGTAGAAAAGACTCTAAAACCTGAAAAAGAGACAGTGCACGTGTTATGTACTGAAGTTCTCACCCTGGGCCAGCAGGGGGATACTGTAGATAGTTCAGGTCCACATATGCAAATAAGGGATCAAAAGTGACGTTCAGTGATTGGATAGTTACAGAAAGTTGTTACAGTTACATTGTACTGGAGCTCTATATAAGCAGGCTGGCTGTGTCGTCTGATATCTTCACCCACAACTTAACAGCACATACTTTTGTAAATGATAAAATCTTTGTAATAATAATAATAATAATAATAATAATAATAATTAATAATAAATAAATAAAAAACAACTTTCAATGGAGATGCCAAGGGTTGAACCTTTGGTGTTTTGTGTGTGAACTACTGTGCTATGTATGGCTTTGCCCAAGGTGGAGTAATCAGCAAACATATTTATCTCAGATTGCATTTATAGAGTACTGTATATGAGTCACTGGCACAGTACCTTCTGGTGGAGAGCACTGTGAAAAATGATGCCATGCTTGTTTAGCGGCATGCTTCCTGCATTGCTCCTGTAAATGCCAAAATGATTCATTGTGTGCCTGCCAAATTGACACCATATAATTATGGCACTTTCATTTCTAAAGCATTTTTGAAAAGTAAACAGTGCTTCAAAATTCTAACCTGTCTTGGAGATCACCTACGCAGAGCTAACTAGATGCTTATCCTGTGGCATGTGAGTTCAAGAAATGGGAGCTAAGATGGAGATCCAAGTGGTTTGCTTTTACAAACTTATGCACCAACTGTGACAGTGCACCCTTACATTTTTGTAAGCGCTCTTTGAAACATTGCTGTTGTCCGCTGCTGTGTGTTGGATGCAAATAAACTGGACTGTGGGGAGAGGTAGAACCCAAAAATGGAAGAACAGTGGAATAGGCAAACCTCAAGCTAATGAAAAAATAAAAAAATTGTCTAGTAGTACCTTAGAGACCAACTAAGTTTGTTCTTGGTATAAGCTTACATGTGCATGCACACTTCTTCAGATACTGGTTGATGGACTTCCATTTCATGCGACTCAATGTGGTGCCTTCCGTGGTTCTAGATTCAGGTAGGTAGTTGTGTTGGTCTGACGTAGTCGAAATATATACTAAGTTTGTTCTTGGTATAAGCTTGGTATAATCTGAAGAAGTGTGCATGCACACGAAAGCTTATACCCAGAACAAACTTAGTTGGTCTCTAAGGTGCTACTGGACATTTTTTTTATTTTTTAATATATTTCGACTGTGTCACATCAACATGACTACCTACCTGAATCTGAAGCTAATAGACAGTAAGAATTTTAATAAATACGACTTTTCTGGGTGAGTTTTAACTGGTGCTCCAGAATAAGACGCATGAAAACCCTTTTCCTCTGAGGAAGACCTATGGGCAAAATGCGCTGGGGAGTCTTCAAATAATAAATCACTGTGTTCAAGCACCATCTTAAGTCTTGTCTCTTCCTTTGCTCTCCCCATGGGAAGGGACAAAATATCCTTTCAACACTGGCATATTTGTTTCCCAGGCAAATCCTTAGAGAAGGGGTTGCGAGTTTCTGTGTGCTTCTGTTTCTTCTTCTTCTTCTTCTCCCCCACCCCACAACAAGAATGAGTGGGGAGGGTTGTTCGGCTTCATGCAAGAAGGTTAACAATATCAGCTGCATGGAGGGGGAGTGGGCAGGATGGATTTGTAGAGGGAGCGAAGGCATGGGATTGGGGTGAGGAGGTTTAGGAGTATGAAGGTATGAAGCAGCAGAGTTTATCCCTCATTGGCTACTGCCGAGAGCCAGGTCTGCCCCTGAGACGTTACTTAGCACATTACTAAACCACATTGTGCGAGTGCAGAGCTAGTTAGTGGCGTGGAGCAGAAATGAAAAGAATAAGTTTTGGCGTGGACACCCATATTTTGGCCCGAGGCAATTGTGGCAGATGTAGCATCGGTTCTAATAAACTACAGGTCCCTGTTGTCTGTATTGTTATATAAGAAAAGTAATAATAATGGTCTCCGAGAGTGAAAACATCCATCAAAGGACGAGGAAAAAACCTCTGACATAATTTAGAAGGAAAATAAAGAAGAGACTTTAATTTTGAGGGAACTGCTCATAAAGAAACCCGCGGCGGGTTTAATGAAACATCATTTTGGGCTTAGCAGTTCTTTCATGTGAAACTATTTTCTGAGAACCGAGCGTTGTTGGAAAGTGGTGTTTGTAATTATGGAAGCATATTGCAATAGCAGGACAGAAAGGAGCGGATACAATAGCAGTAGTGTATTCCTAGACAGAGATTTGCTCCGAAACATTGCCGAGAATGAATTTACACTGGTTTTATTTTTAACAAATGGGCCGTGCCATATTATTAACCTCCAAGAAAACTTGGTTAACAAGGGCCCCTTTACAGTGAAGTGTGGGTGGGCCATGGCAAAAAACGTACACTTTTTTTTGTCCTTAATCAAATGACAACTAAACACAAAGGAGCATACGTGGGAATTGTATCGTGTTCTAAATATGGAATATGAGCACCACTCTGCAACATGTAGCATTCTGATGCTCAAAACATTCAGACGTCTGTTTAAATCTTGCTGATTTCTATGAGAGAGTCACAAGGGCATGCTAAATCAGTGGGAATGAACTGTGCTCAGTTTGGAGAGGGGTCCTGTAAGCACATAGCCATGTCTGTATAGGTATTTTCTGGGGATCCCAAACCCGGATCTGCACTGCAGTGTGTTGCTGAGATCTGGCAGAACGGATGTCCCTCCCACTTCATGGAATTTCTAGCTGCCATTTAACAGTGCAAGTTCTTTCTGCACCTTTTCAGGGGTAGTTGTTGCACAGCTGAGCTCAACATGCCTAGCACATCTTTATCTTTTAAAGGCCGCTTCAGATATCATTCCCACCCCCCACTCACATTTTTCAAAACCTTCCATATGTGGCTGCAATATTCACCTTTTGCAAGCCTCCTGGGGCTTCCCACCTCAAGTGTGAGTCCCCATACTGGTAGCTGACATTTCCAAAATCAAAGAGATGTTCCTCTTTGGCCCGTTTACTGTATGGTATTTTTTTTTTAAGTGAGAGCAGAGAAATATAATACTGGAATAACTCTCAGAAGGTCTTTGATATGCAAACGTATGCCGTCCCATATAGTGGGAATTGCAGATGATATATTTTAAAAATCCTTAAAATTAACCAATTAATTAAAACGCTCAATCTACAGCTTGGGGTGCTTCCACACCACAGTTTATTGTGGGGTTTTTTGTGTGTGCTGCTCCTACTCAGAAGATTTTTGCAGTGTCCACATAACTTTGTCCTAATCAAAATGCCAGTTTCTACTTTTTCTTCCTTAATTATTTTTCATTATTTTACTAGAGGTTACAGAATGCATCTGCACTCCTCTCTCCCAAATTCCTTCCCCAACTAGCACCCAACTGCAGCTTAAAGCACCTTTTAAACCACCATTATAAACCACAATCGCTGGCTTGTACGTACTGCTAAGCCACGCTTCTGTGAAACTGAGTCACTTAACTCTGTTAGTCACCTTAGCAGCACTCGTTCGGAGAGAACCACACCTTCTTTTGAAAACCAATTTACGCTAGTAAATCACAGCGTTTGGGAGCCCTGCTTTAGATATTGTAATACACTGCATTTTGAATATTCCTATCCCCTTAAAATGGATAGAATTGCCAGGCTAGGGTTCTAATTTCAATTGGGGAATTAGGCTGTAAACATGTACACTATGTTCCATTGTGATAGTGGAATGCTCAGGGAAGAAGTCTCAGTAGGAACATTGGTTCATTGAATTCAATGTTGTCTGCACTGACTGGCAGTGACTTTCCAGGGTTACAGACAGGTGGCATTTCCAGCCTTACCTGATTGGACCATCTGGATACAAAGCAGCTGCTCTACAACTGAGCTACAGCCCTTTTCCTCTTCATTTCATACAAAGAAGCAGAGGATGTGAAATGGTCAGGTGTAGCCCAACTATCCACGTGATATTATGCATCTAACAAAGTTTGAACTCAGAGGACCTCACTTTGCTAGTTGTGTTAAAGCCAAGTGAGTGATGCATCCCCCTGCACCTTTCCATCGATTTAATAGCATCAGAATGGAACCCTCTGCTTTCTGAAGCCAAAGGGAGACTCCATTTTGGCAGCCCAAAGCAAGCGACTGTTATTCATCTGCCCACATGGAATGATTTTTCTGAAAAGAAGCTTGCAGATCGTATTTATATTTGTGGTCAAATGGTCCCAACTGATTTCCAAATGGCCGGCACACCTGCAATTTCCAGTATGGAGTGTTTCCATTATGGCACACTTTTATCTGGTGAAGCTAATACATGAATTTCCCCAAAGGATAGTTGTGGTCTTTAATTAACTTCTTTCCCAATGGTCTGTGTTAATGCATTATACAATATTTGGCCGATTCCTTAGCTTGTCTTTTCCCTCCTGCAGGGGAGTTATTGGTTCTCATTCCCAGAGGGGAGGCGCATAAGCACAAAGAAGTGGGATGAATTAAAGAAGGACTGGATAGTGATCATTAGACTCCCTTCCTTCCTCTTCCTTCCTCTTGTTGTGATTTTTATGTAAATATTGCCCCTGAATTGTTCACTTTTAGGCTGATTTAAATGAAATCTGCTTTCACTGGTAAAGGTTGAGAGCATTTGCACTTCAGAAACAGATGCCATACGTCAGAGGTGGGTAGGGAACATTTTTCAGCCTGAGAATTGCACTACTCCAGTGGAAAGCTGTCGGCTACTGCGTTCCAGTACTGGATGTTGGCCAGATCCCCACACAATCACACACCTTTTAATAAACACACACACACACACACACACACACAATATTCCCCATGGAAACATTGACAGGTACTCTGCCTAACTCTAAAGCAGTGGTCACCAGTCTTTCTAGACCAGTGGCCACATTTTGAAATTTGAGAGAGTGCTGTGGGTGCCAGTCACAAAATGGCTGCCATGGGGGCGTGGTAGAACAGAAAAAGGCTTCCATGGGAGTCATGGCATAACACAACATTGTTGCCAGTGTTGGGGGCATAACACAAAATTAGAGAGAGTGTAGCCATTGCAGACCCTCCAAGTGTCCCTATTTTCCAGGCGCAGTCCTTGATTTACAGAAGCCTTCCCGGTTTCTGATTTGATCCCAGAATGTCCCACTTTTCCTTAGGATGTATGTCTCTATTTTCATTGGGAAAATGATGAAGGGTATAGAATAAGACATCCCTATTTTCATCAGAGAAATGTTGGAGGGTATGTCATTGCTGCTTCTCCTCACACTCACACGCCAACAACACCATGGGTACCATGGGGAAGTCTTCCTAGCCCCACTTAGTTCCTACTGTTAAACGCACAAGAACCCAGTTTTTTGCAATGCCACCTTTTAAACCAAAGCCTAGGCTGTCATCCTCTACCCACTTTCTTGGGAGTAAGCCTGGTTAACCCACAGAGATGTCTGAGTAGACATGCATGTCATTCTACTGTAAAGTTAATTATACAGTGAAATTTTTGCAAAGCTTCTTTGCAAAGTTATCACATTTTGAAATTGCCATTGGTGGAGGGAAATACTTAATTATTGTGTAGTATTTGCATAAAACAACTTTTGAGGAAGGGTATCTGTCTAGGCTCCCATTCAAAGACTTGGACTCTTGGTTCAGGAAATCCTGAAAGCTTCATTGGATGAATTCAGCACACAGTCTCAGCATCAGCTTTTCATACAGGATACTGATTCACTGGTTCATGAGAAGATTTATAGGAAACATGGCTAGGCATAAGGAGACATTGTCCCAACACTTATCCTGTATCTAGAAACTTAGATGTGTGGATTGGCCCATAGTGGATGCTGATATAGGCCCCCACCCATAATTTTGTCAAGATTAAGAGAGCCAAAGGATTTACCACTGAAACTGCCAAGTTAAAGCTTCACTAGTCACAGTTCTGCACAGTTCCTAAGGGGGTCCAATGCTTTCAACCATCTCCAACATATAAACTACACTCCCACCCCCCAAAATACAAAAAATCAGTCTCCAGGCTCTCTTAAAGTTTGGCTGAGATTGTTGGAAATATACCCACATGCTTCGGAAAATCTGGCTTCCATTTTTGCAGCAAAGAGGAAACAATCTAAGTCCAGGGGAGGTTTATTTCAGAGTTCTCAACCTAATATTCCAACCTTTTCCAAGCCGTGTTTCCAGCAAAGTGGGGGTGCGATAATGTATTACTGCACACTACTATCTTATTCTTGAGCCTTGCTGTCAGGGAACTGCCATCGGAGGAACAGGTGGTGGAAGGGCTCACGGAGGCTGGGAGAGACTCAGCAGCGGAAGCAGGAACCAGCAGGGGGAGAGGTGGATCTCTGAGGGAAAGCGAGCAAGAGGGAGGGCTCAGGGACACGTCCAGCGAGAACAGTGGGGAGGTATCTGAACCTCCCATAGGGAGACCCACTTCTCGCCGGAAACTGTCACGCCGCGAGTCCAGAAGACGTGTTTCTGTTAAGGAGCTTTTATGCTGGAAACGATTCCGCAAGCAACCACTGTCGGAATCTGCAAGTGACTAGAGCAGCCATGTCTGAGGGGCTCCGTCACAGACAGAGGTTTGTGAACTTGCACAGACTCTGAGGGACTACGCTTTTACGCACAAGCAGCTCATCATCCCATCACACTTGCACTATTTGATTCTTGAAGTAATGTAATGTCAGCCCCTCAGTTTCTTTGAAATGACAGCGATTGGCAGTGAATGGATATTGCTGTTGTCGTCACCATTACTATTAAAACTATGTATGTTTTTTTTAGCATGCTTCTATTTAAAAGCAGGTTTCTATTTAAAAGCAGCCAGAAACCATGAATAAAATTATAGATTTTTTTTAACTTTAAAGTTTGCATATTGTTTAACTTTGGCTGGTAAGGAAATGAAATTATTGTGTGCAAATCTGACACATTTCACAGAATGCCTTTGCTAGTCCCCCACAATTAAAGCTGCCTGGTGGAGATGGATAGGGAGCTAGTGTAGTGTGAAGTTGTTGGGCTTATGCAGACTTTGGGGATTAAAGATTTACAAGTTGTGTGCACTGGGTGCACATGCAATGCTCTTTTCAATGAGAGCCAGTGTGGCATAATGGTTAGAGTGTTGGACAATGACCTGGGAGAGAAGGGTTCAAATCCCAGCTCAGCCATGAAGCTCACTCCATGACCTTGGGCCCGTCACCATCTCTTAGCCTAACCGACCTCACAGGTTTGTTTTGAGGATGAAATGGGGAGGAGGAGAACCGTGTACACTTCCTTGAGCTCCTTGGACAATAGAGGTGGTAAAGGTAAAGGGACCCCTGACAGTTAAGTCCAGTCACAAACAACTCGGGGGTTGCGGCGCTCATCTTGCTTTACAGGCCAAGGGAGCCAGCGTTTGTCCGCTCCACAGACAGTTTTTCCAGGTCATGTGGCCAGCATGACTAAGCCACTTCTGGCACAGCAGAACACTGACACCAGAGCAGTGCATGGAAATGCCGTTTACCTTCCCACTGGAGCGGTACCTATTAATCTACTTGCACTTTTTGGGGTGCTTTTGAACTGCTAGGTTGGCAGGAGCTGGGACTGAGAAATGGGAGCTCACCCCATCGCAGGTTTTCGAACCGCCGACCTTTTGATCGGCAAGCCCAAGTCTCAGTGGTTTAGACCACAGCACCACCTGCACCCCATAATAAAGGTGGTACATAAATCTAATAAATAAATAAAATTTTAAGTGATGAGTGCAGCCTCTCCAGTGCTGCACCACTTGAACTCAGGTCTACGACAGCTGCATACATGTACTTCTCTCTTCTTTCCTTGACTCCCTTTGGTACTAGCAGAGGGAGAACTAGAGTCAATCGGTTCTCTGTGTCAAACAAAGGACAACCCAATTTCAGTTGTATGAGTGGCATGCTCTTTCTCTGTGCTGGCATTAAGATTCCAATCCTAAACATACTTAGTGAAGAATAAGCCACATCATACGCAGTGGGAGGGCTGCTAATGAATAAACATGTATAAACATTAAACTGCACGGCTGTAATTCTAAGCCTCTTTAATAGTACGTCCCATTGAACACAGTGGTGCTTCTGAATAAACATGCATAGGATTGCAGTGTTAAAGAGCTAATAATAAGAAGAATAGTACTTAGCATTTGTTGAGTGTTTTACAGTGGTCTTCACAAACAGCAATATCACCCCAGTCTTAAAATATAGCATTTCCATTCCTCCTTTCCATTCCTCCCCCACAACAAACACTCTGTGAGGTGAGTGAGGCTGAGAGACTTCAGAGAAGTGTGACTAGCCCAAGGTCACCCAGCAGCTACATGTGGAGGAGCGGGGAATCGAACCCAGTTCACCAGATTACAAATCTACCGCTCTTAACCACTACACCACACTGGCTTTCCCTTCCCAATACTGTAAAGAAATGAATGATATATAATACATGCACTTGCTACATGCTGTTCCATTGGTTCCAGGTGCTCACACAGGCTTCTGTTTCCTTGGAATGAAGGACAGCTTTAGGATATGAGTGGTGTCTTTAGGATCTATGGTTTATTTACACATGTATACAACCTGAGCCTACACTAGAGAGGCTCACAGCATTAACACCCCTAGAAGGTCTTGTTTCTCCCATAGTCACAGCCTTGGATTCAAGCAGAAATCAGGCATGTTTCTGTCTCTCAGCTGTCCAGCCTGCAGCCTGCTTCTAGCTTCTAGCTCTCTTACACAACTCTGGTCTTGGTCTTTCTAACGACCCATACTCAGGGCCATCACCAATAAACTTCTCTGGCTCTTCCAGCAATTGAATCCTTTTTGGATTCAGGAATTAGAAGGGACTCGGGCATACAGTCTACCCTCCCCTGCCCCCCAACAACTCACAACAAAGCTATTGCTGCATCATGCGTGCAATTTGCGCTGCAAAAAGTTGCTTAAGGAGGAAAGCTGCACAGAAAGGCTTAGCAGTGTCCTATATTAACCATGATTCTTCCTTCTACACTTATGAGCTTTAAAGGCAGAAAGGGACAGAAAGACAGGCAAATTAGTGATGTGCTCAGCAGCCTTGAGCCAGCTCCATGTGTCCCCTCTCTCCAGAAGACAGAAGCATACCTAGCTCTCCTAAAGAATTATTTGCAAGACTGGAATACGTTAAGCAAATGCATGCAAATTTATCCAAGGCAATTCTCCCTGAATACCCCACTGTGGCACTGACGTTTTTATAACCACAATTCTAAACCATCTTTTTGAGAGCCT
Organism: Podarcis liolepis; assembly: GCF_965112155.1. Taxonomy (NCBI): domain Eukaryota; kingdom Metazoa; phylum Chordata; class Lepidosauria; order Squamata; family Lacertidae; genus Podarcis; species Podarcis liolepis. The sequence goes on along the minus strand of NC_139555.1, from coordinate 95,194,730 downwards.
GTCATTGGTTGTATTTTTCCTCAAAACTCTGTGGAAATGTAGCTATTTCATGTTTCCTCTCATCTGCTAGAAAAAAAATCTGTGGTCTCTCTCTCTGTGTTTTTTTTTAAACGTGACAGAAGATGCAGCAGTCCTTGGGGAGGGCTCTGGTGCCAAGTGTCAGCTCTCCACAGATCCATTACAAAGACGAAGGATCATGCTGTGGTGCACATGTACTCAAAACCTACTAATTCGGATGTGTCTGTCTACTGGTGAAAAAGTCTCTAGAGATGTAAAGGTCTTCATCTAATATGCCCTGGTGTAGCATCCTCCATCTGCTGCCTCAGTGGTTATTGCGATGCATTAATAATAATCTGATGAGTGTCAAAATTAGGATCCAGTCCAGAAATCTGGCCCAAAGTCTAATAACAACAGTTTTTTTCAACATGATACAACAGGCAATCTATTTATTGGGTGCAGGCTCAGGTTAATTTTCTAACTCAGCCCTAAAGGTTCCAAGTAAAGGAATATCTGTCAGTGCAGCTTACCTTACAGGGGTATTGTCAGAGAGAAAAGTGCGCTTATGTAACCGTGCAGAGCCTACGCATGGCAACAGGATCATGTCCACTTCATGCTTACTCGGGGCTTCTGAAATGCATGGAATATGACAGTTTGCCTTTTCCAGAGGTGGATCACATTATGCCATTACCCCACCAGCTGCACCGCTCCTTGCTCACTGTGCATAATTCAAAGAGATGGTTTTGGCATAAATGGTTTGGGCTGTCCTTGTTGGTTTGTTAAAGGTGAGGAGTCTCTTTGTTAACTTGATTGGAAGTGGCAGCCAAGTCACGCATCAGAATTGCCTGTCGTGAAGAGACAAAAGGGTAGCACCAGAGAGAATGGAAGCAGGTTCATAGGAACTTGTCACATTGCGTAAGGATATTAATGCTGTCATTTTTTTTTAAGCCACTGGAGAGAATGACTGACAAGTCAACATACATTGTTCTGTCATGAAAACCAAGGGAGTGGTTGTCCCCCGCCTCCCAACACGACTACTGCCGCTGATTCTTCTCCTGGGGATTATATAATAATTCATTTATGTGCAGGAAACAGAAATTAAGTTAATGGGTGTATTATTGGAATAGCTATTATACCACTGTCTTTTACATTTATTGTTATTTCAGTACACAACAAAACACTATATCATTTTTTAAAAAAAATTACTACTAGCAGATCACTATCTGTCCCACTTTTAAAGGTATGAAATGGAAAGTGGAAGATTGGGTTCCTCCCCAGCATTAGCCAATGAGTTAAAGGCAGAATGGGGTTTGGATCCTAGGTGCAAATCTAGCATATTGTACTAAATCACATTAGATCTCTTCCCCCTGTTGTATATGAATGTGCCGCAGATTCTACACTTGATAGGCTGAGATTGATGGAAGCTGGAAATCCAACAACATCTAAAGGGCCAAACATTCCCCAGCCTTGTCATAGAGGGAATAGCTCTCTAGACACAATTTTACTTCTTTTCATTCTTTTTTCTTTCTGGTGGGGGTGCTTATTTTTATTGAGTGTGGTGAAATACCGGGTAAATCTCAAACCCAGCAAAGTATTTTTAGAGTCTTTTGTATAGAATTTGCCAAGGGTGCTCTAAATCTTTCCATTAAAAAAAATATCATGCTAGCCAATGCGACACGACATAGTGTGTTTACTTAACGATCCTCCAAAAGCTAAAATTCACTAAGGCAACTTTTGTTAAGCGGTAGGGCCCCCGCCTCCCATCCAACATTATCTAGGTTGGCCCAGAATATCACTTCTGTAGTCTAAAAGCTCAATAATGTTTTCCTCAACAGAAATTCATCTGTCAATACTTTAAAGAAAGTAGCATACTAGAGGAAGAGAGAGAGGTTGTGTTTTTTGGCTCTTCCTGTTTTCAATAACTTAATCTGCTTGACATTTCTATCAGCCTGAGATGACAAGAGTACTTTATATGTCTAGTTAGCCTTCCCATGTGAGATTTTAGCAAAGTTTCTCACATGGCGTTTTGCACTGAAGCTATGCTTTCTTCTTGGTGACAGGGAAGGATTTTCTTGGAGGCATCTAAAGAGGAAGCTTTCTACCCTTCTTCTATTGATAGATCAGAGCTCTGTGTTTGTATCCTTCACCCTTTTCAAAATTCCTGAGACTGTCTCCACATTACACCCATCCAACTAAGGCATCTCAACAGGGTTGCATTCCAACAGCTGGAAAGAGTAAGCCGGCATCCAGCATGCTCACTGAATCATCCCTAAAGCTGTGGTTCGAGTAGCCTCATCACTGAATTTAGGGCTACCATATGGAATTGACATTGGGGGGGGAGTCAATCAAAATTTCACATTTTTTGGCATTTTTATGGAAATAAGAAGCTCAACAACTCTTGGGATGTACTGAATTCATCTGTGTTAACTGTTTTGAAGATTACATGTTAAAAGTCCAAATAGACGTTCAGTGAATACATAAATCAGAATGGTCACCACTTAGGATAGAATTAAAAAAAAAAATGAAGATCATGGCCACTGGTCCCATCACCTCCTGGCAAATAGAAGGGGAAGAAATGGAGGCAGTGAGAGATTTTACTTTCTTGGGCTCCATGATCACTGCAGATGGTGACAGCAGCCACAAAATTAAAAGACGCCTGCTTCTTGGAAGAAAAGCAATGACAAACCTAGATAGCATCTTAAAAAGCAGAGACATCACCTTGCCAACAAAGGTTCGTATAGTTAAAGCTATGGTTTTCCCAGTAGTGATGTATGGAAGTGAGAGCTGGACCATAAAGAAGGCTGATCGCTGAAGAATTGATGCTTTTGAATTATGGTGTTGGAGGAGACTCTTGAGAGTCCATGGACTGCAAGAAGATCAAACCTATCCATTCTTAAGGAAATCAGCCCTGAGTGCTCACTAGAAGGACAGATCGTGAAGCTGAGGCTCCAATACTTTGGCCACCTCATGAGAAGAGAAGACTCCCTGGAAAAGACCCTGATGTTGGGAAAGATGGAGGGCACAAGGAGAAGGGGACAACAGAGGATGAGATGGTTGGATAGTGTTCTCGAAGCTACCAGCATGAGTTTGACTAAACTGCGGGAGGCAGTGGAAGACAGGAGTGCCTGGCATGCTCTGGTCCATGGGGTCACGAAGAGTCGGACACAACTAAACAACTAAAGAACAAAAATGTGGTTCTTTGATTCTTTCTACCACAAAGCAAAGCAGTGTGCTATGAACCTCTATGAGGAGCTGTTTAAAGTCATTTCCAGTATGCCCATTCAAAGTTTTCCCCAACTTTCTATCCACCAGCACTTATTCAATAAATAGGGATGTCCTATTCAATCATCATCATCATCATCATAATCGTTTTATTATTTATACCCTGCCCATCTGACTGGGTTGCTCCAGCCACTCTGGGTAGCTTCCAACATATGTTTAAAAACATAATAAAACTTTACAGGGCTGCCTTCGATGCCTTCTAAATGTTGTATAGTTACTTATTTCCTTGGCTTAGGGATTGCATAATTCTGTACCATCCAACATTTCTCTGATGAAAATAGGGACGCCCTAAGGAATAGCAGGATATTCCGGGATCAAATCAGAAACCAGGACAGCTGCTGTAAATCCAGGACCCTCCCTGGAAAATAGTGACACTTAGAGGGTCTGCATCTGTTTTTCTTCCTGAGAGGGAATGATATGGGGCCTATGTTGTTGAAAAAAGCAGATCAGTTTTGAATGAATAAATGGTAGGGAGGGGCAGAATGAAGGATGGGGAACTGCATCTGACCAGTAGGGTGGATCCTTATCTCCTCCACACCCCATGGACCAAGTTTGACAGGTGAGCAGGGTTGCTCACTTGTCAGTCACCCAAAGTTGCAATGAGGTCAACCATTAAAGTGTCTCTTCCAGTTTCTTTGCAACTTCAAGTTAGCTACAGCTGTTTTAGAGAAGCCCACAGGGAAGAAAAGATTCATGGGTCTTGTAGTTTCCCTCCTAGTTGTTCTGGAAAATAAATACTGACTTAATCTGTGCTTTTTGGTAAGGTCTAGAACTGATATATATATATATATATATATATATATATATATATATATATATATATATATATATATATGCTTTCGTAGATTTTCACGGGTACAGGAATGCAGGTTTTGGTGTCTTCGGGTGTCTTCCCGTGTAAGAGTTGGGGTGTCTAGGCGACGTTTCGACGAGGTCTCACTCGTCATCTTCAGGCTGGTGCTTTCGGCTTCTTGTTACTGGAACAGAGCAGGATCTCAGTGTTTGAGTTCCTATAAATACTGTTGAGGGGGTGTGGTGTATAGCCTCCAACGTTCTGGGCAGAGAGGAAGTTCCCAGGTTAGTGTGCCTTTTCTTCTTTTGTTCCTTAATTACTTGAGGGATATCTTGAGTGATTTCTTGAGTGATATTCTGAGTACCACTTAGGTGGGTCATTAAGTGTGGATTAGTTGCTAAAGCTTTCGTGTCTTGACCTCTTGAGCTTGTGAAGAGTTTTTCTGAGAAGATGGCTGTACTGCACTTAGTTGTGCTCTGGCTTGGCTTCGTGTATAGGGGCGAGCTGTGGTTTTGTGCCCTGTGCCAGCCAGATCTGTGTAGGGATTGCAGGGGGGTGCCGCATCCGGAGGTGCCACTATGGTTTGGCTACTGGATGGTGTCTGTAATTTATCTGTGGAGAGGGTCTGGGTTTGGGTCTGGTGTGGTTGATTGGTGATGGCGTTCTGTGTGCCTCTGGTTCTGGTGTCGGTTTTTGTGGGGAGGGCTAATTTCCAGATGTCTGGCAGGCGGGACGTGTCGTCACGCTTGTTCATGTTGTGAGGGTGTTTCTCTATCTCGATGGCTTCCATGATTATTCTCTTGTGGTGATGTTCCATGTTAAAGAGCAATTTGGAATCTGCAAAATTAATTTCGTGTCCTGTTTCTTTCATGTGTTGGAAAAGAGAGGAAGTTTTTTCTTCTTTTTTGACGGCATTCTTGTGTTCTGCGATACGTGCATTTATTCGTCTGTTTGTTTGTCCAATGTACGTGGCTGGGCAGACTTTGCAGGGTATTTCATAGACCCCTTGGTTTTCCAACTGGATTTTATCTTTGGGGTTTCTGAGGATATTGGCTATTTTTTGGTTGGTGCAAAAGGCTGTTTTGATATTGTGTTTATGGAGGATTTTGCTAATTTTATCAGTAGTGCCCTTGATATAAGGAAGGAGGGCCATGCCATTGTTTTCTTCTGTGTCTTGGTTTTTGGGGGGTGTTTCTTTTTGGATTAGCTTCGTAACCCTGTTTTGCTGGTATCCATTGGCGATTAACACATTTGAGAGATTCTGTAACTCAGTTGTCAAGTGGTCTTTGTCAGCCAGGCGTTTGGTTCTGGAGATGAGAGTCTTGGCTACGGAGTTTATTTGTGCAGGGTGGTGGTGTGATTGTGCATGTAAGTAGCGGTCTTCACAAGCTCAAGAGGTCAAGACACGAAAGCTTTAGCAACTAATCCACACTTAATGACCCACCTAAGTGGTACTCAGAATATCACTCAAGAAATCACTCAAGATATCCCTCAAGTAATTAAGGAACAAAAGAAGAAAAGGCACACTAACCTGGGAACTTCCTCTCTGCCCAGAACGTTGGAGGCTATACACCACACCCCCTCAACAGTATTTATAGGAACTCAAACCCTGAGATCCTGCTCTGTTCCAGTAACAAGAAGCCGAAAGCACCAGCCTGAAGATGACGAGTGAGACCTCGTCGAAACGTCGCCTAGACACCCCAACTCTTACACGGGAAGACACCCGAAGACACCAAAACCTGCATATATATATATATATATATAAACCAACAACCTGAAGTTGCAATCCTATAGCCATTTGCCTACCATATTTCATTGGGTTATTTCCTGAATCCGTTTCTGCTTATGGACTCTAGCAAGCCTATTTTTCTAAACATATATTAATCTGCTGTTAAAATAATTTATGAAATGCTATGAATCTGTAATTCCTTAAAGGAAGAGTTAAATCTTTGCTGGAAATACCTTGTAGATGCCACAGCGTTTGTGTGTGAGGTTGAAAAATAATCCAATAAAGCCAAACTGTTTTAAAAATTGGGCAAAGTGGATGCAGATTTGTAGCAACGTTAAATTATATGAAAAAAATAATAATAAACCTGCTGTAAGCATCAGTGAACTGAATTGAATGCTTGATCTTCTTACTTATTTAATCACATAATCACCACCACTTGGATTGTGAATTAACAGAGCAAATAATGCGCCAGCGCCCAGTGGGAGTCATAATGCTGCAGAACACAGCATCAAGTATTTGCTGAAATTATTGTAACTCTTGGGGGACTCTGAATAAATTGATGTGATTCTCTCTGCACTTTTCACACCAGTATACTGTGAGGGGAGGACATCTTATTGGGTGGGGTGGGGGGTAGGGAGGGGAGGCAGCCAGCTAAAATGGAGGCATATTGTGGACTGTGTTGCTTCCTAAATAAGGTTCCTTGTGATTAAGATTGTGAGAATGTATCAGTCAGAAGTCAGTGTCTGGTTAGGGCGTGGGTCGGCAAACTAACGTCTGCGGGCCGGATGAGGCCCAATTGCCTTCGAAATCCGGCCCGCGGACAGTCCGGGAATCGCTGTGTGGATCGCCAGTGCGTGGATCGCCAGCACGCACGTTCTTTCCCTCTCCCTCCCTCTCTTTCACATAGCGGCGCCGCCAGTGCCTCCTCCCTCCCTCCTCCTGGCTTCTCCCTGTCCTGCCTAGAGGAGGAAGGGGGCTGGGCTTTCTTGGTGCCAGCCCCGCTCCGGAGCTCTTTCGCACGTCGCTCATCGTCCCTTTGCCACTGCTGCCGCCAGCCCCTGCCGCTTGTGGGACACAGGAGCCGCAGTTGGCTGAGCGCCCCTTCAAGCGGCCGCCATTTAAAGCAGCCCCTCTCCAGAGCCCTTTCATACACTGCTCATCGTCCCTTGTTTATTCTCCCACAAAAAAACAACAAAAAACAGTCCGGCCCCCCACAAGGTCTGAGGGACAGTGGGATGACCCCCTGCTGAAAAGGTTCGAGGACCCCTAGCTTAGGGGCTCAACAAGACAGTCTCCCCCTGCCCACCACCCAAGTTCTGTGTTTTATCATAATTTGACATAATGATACTATTGAAATCCAAAATGAGAGAGTGTGGCAACAAAATGTATTCTGTAGTGAGCCTTTTAAAAAAATAGACAACCTGTTTATTGAGCCTTCATCCTGATTTGTTTGCCCAAAGATTGCAGGAAGTGAGGTTATAAGACTTCCACTGTTTATTGGGGATTCATTCTAATTTGTTTCGGGCAGCAGTGGGGAGGAGGTTCATATGACATCATGTCAAGCAGTTGTTGCCCCTCATTCCGAGTGCATTTTTCTGTTACTTTTCTTTCAGCAAAAAATCCTATTGGGTGGGGGTTGGGTGGTGTAATTGCACAATAGCATCAAATCCACTTTAATTATGCAGCACGAGTCTGCCATTAGGTGACTGAATCCCACCAGCAAGAAAGCGAACTTCTGTAGGCAGGCCAAGACAAAGACAAGTTTAGTTCTCACTGTGTGGGTCACCTGCCTCATATTGTAGGTGCAGTCTCACTTGACTGATTGTTCCTCCCTACAAATAAAATAGATGACAAAGAGAGGGATTATAGTACCATAGCCTGAATGCTTGTTTCTATGTGAGAACAATAATCTAATGGCCCCCTTCAGATGTACATGGATGTGGGATAACCAGCTTCATATACCCAGCATGTTTAAGTCTAATGCATGAAGGGGTTAATGCCATAGAGTAAGGTGTCCTGCCAGGCTTAGCCATAGAGGAAGGTAATCAAACCTATTGATTCTCCGGTCTACTGGAGAAGCTCCAAGGTCAGACTGCGTGGCTTTAACAATCCATTCTTGTGTTCCTGTACCGGTAATTTAGGAACTTTCACCACTGTGACTAAGTCAAGTTTTATTGCCTGTGCAGTGTTTTCTGAATGAATGCTTTATTGAAAAGCACACAAATCTGACCTATGGGGAGTTTGTAAGTAAACCATTTTAAACTTACCAAACATGTGGCCTTCTCCTATGCCAGAGGAAGGAGGGATATTTTAGAACTCACCTGGAAAGGCATAGTTTAAAGTTCTAACAGCCTATATTTCCACACTTTACCTTGCAGCATATTTTGTGATTTTAAATCTCTGCTGGGGTACTCTCACCAAAGAGGAATTGCCCCAAACATGTATCTTGACATCCACAGAATTCTTTTTTTATACCTATTTTTTCCCTTGGCACCAACATATATGATTTGTACAGAAGAACGTTCAACCAGCTGATTCCAGACCTGCTTTGTGAAGTGGTACAAGCCATTTTGGTGAACATGTTAAGTGATTATGGAATTGTGGGGCTTTTTGTCATATTTGCTGCAGCAGACTATAAGTTGAACTGCTTTTTTGGATCATCCCATGACACGTCTTTAAATTTGCATAAGAGGAGTTGCTTTAAAAACAGAGAATAGTTTTTGGGGGGCTGGGATGACTGCGTAATAGCCTCAGGAAACAGGTAGGGAGCAGGTATGATACTCTTGTTGGCAGTTTATGGGACAGGACTTATCCATCCTTTTAACTAGTTTTGGAAATAAGAGCCATTACATATGGCTTCTTTTACTGTAAGCTTGTGCTATGCAATCTCAGTAGGATTTAAATGCTGCAGTCAGCATGTTGACTGCTGCATAACTGCACATCCAGAACTAGATCTAGAGCTGAGCTTCTCCGTTTGCACAGGATAGTAAAGCCACAGTTCACTGCTCTTATTTTAATGCCCTGGAATGCTCTACTCCCTCCAAGAGGCTTCATAGTAGCACACTTTATTTAATTTTCTGTTCACCAGCAACTTGCTCCATATGCAATTATGCCTCCAAATTGTTGTTAGAAATTGGCTAGGAGCATTTAGTACCACAGATGCCTGTATCTCCAATAGTGGTGCAATTAGGAAAAGAGCAGAGCCAAGGCCTTTTTAAGGCCTGGAATGACAGGCATTTTAATTGCAATGTACTGTCTGCTAGCTTGAACCTTTCACCCTTTTCCTTTCTGACCTACAAATCCATTATTTTTTGGAAACAACCTAGACTGACTGCAATTGCACTTATGGGCAAAATATTTCATTGCATTTGAATGCATCTCTCATTGGATGGCAAATTCCTACATTTTGTTGATGTGACAAGGGAGAAACTACCCACTTGTCACTACCATGCCTGAAATTCTCTAATAATAAATTAGGGCACCAAATTGGACACATTTGAGACAGATGGATGGGTGCTAAAATTAGTTCTGCTGAGTGTACATATTTTCTTTTGGTTGACTTTGCTCAAGCTGCAACTTGGAACTGTTATCACATGTTTCTGTGCTTCTCTTGTGCAGAAACATTCCTCAATGCACGAAGTAGTTCCTTTTGTAAGACTGGAGAAAAATGAACCACCAACTGACTTTTATATGGAAGGCATGGATTGATGGAAGTGATTTAAGTGACAGGAAGTATTTATGATACTGCTCCTTAGAGAAATCAGGAGTGTTTGTAGTGACAGAAATCAATAATTATATATATTTTATGGGAAGGGTTTATAGAGTAATGCCAATTAATTATATTCAGGAAGGGCATTTGAGCAAGACTTCTTACCACTCCCTCTAAGTTACCCAAAATGTGAGATGGCCATCTGGATACTGGTGGGTAGCCAGCAATAATGATGGGTAGCAAACAAGTTATATCTTAGTTTATACCATAAATGTTGCAATCAACTACCTTCTCACAAGCATCACACTGAGTACTACCCAATAGCTCAAGCCTAACTAGGTCTACTTAGAAGTAAGTCCTGTTGCATTCACTTGCACTTACTCTCAGGTAAGTAGGGTTAGGACTGCAGCCTAAGTGTAATGTTTCTTGGGCAGAATGTTTGTTGATGCTATACCATTTTGCAGTGACCTTATAATCTAGGATATGTCTTACTGGTGTGGTCTTAAATGCTAACGTAGGTTTCTCAAAGTTAGGTTAGGCTTATTAAATGAACTCTTTTTTTCCATTGAAGAGAAAATCTCTAATAATTTATTGACATTGTGGGGGGGAAATGCAGCTTTACGAAACCTCAAAATGTAGTAGCAAACAAAGAGACAACATAGACATTTTAATTCTTCACTGGTACGGCTTCCCCCCTCTTTTGTGACAGACATTCACACAGAAACATTAGTACTCCTGTCCTGTATTGCATTTAGACAGAGAGTTATGGAATACTGCGGGGGTTGGCAACATGCGGCCCATAGGCTGGATGCAGCCCACGAAGACTGTTTTACCGGTCCATGAGCTACCTCTGAACTGAGCTGCCCGCTTGGTGAGTCCCCCGTGTGCTGCGCTACACCAGTGCAGCGAGGTGTGGGGACTTGCTGAAAATCGCGTCTGTGCACGCGCAGATACCGGAAACCGCTTCTGCGCATGCCCAGACACTGAAAATCGCTTCTGCGCAGGCGCGATTTCGGCGTTGCATTGCGCTGGCCTGGCCCATGGATGATCTCCATGGGAGTGATCTGGCCCATGGCCGGTAAGCCTTGCCAACCCCTGGAATACTGTCTCTTCTTAAGTGTTCATGGAGATGCAGCCAGTACACTCAAGTCACTTACACACAAAACAAAATGGAGAATGGAATATGATACCTCCCATGTGATCAAAATTAACCAATCACAACTGAGTTACTGGGGAATGTTCCAGAATTAAACATGCAATAATGCATTTAAGCATTCCCAATTTCAGTAAATTATACTTAATGGTCTATGCAAACAAAAGCACTCAAGGAGAACACAGAGCAGGTCTGTGATGGGTGTGATCGAGTGGGTGTGGCCTATGGAGGGGCAAGGCTTAGGATGGTCCCAAAGGCCAGATAGGAGGCCACATTCAGCTCCCAAGCCTGAGTTACTGCCATACAGGGAGAGGGGCGGCGTTTTTTCAGCAGCACGAACCTCTCTGATTAAGATACTTAAAAAAGTAATCACAGCAAATGCTCTTAAAATTAGCCTGCATCTTAAAAAGCCCATCACTGAAACCCGCTGTGAATTTTTTAGCTTTCAAAACACTTCTGCCTTCCTCATGGAAATATTAAGTGTTGGTCCTGATATGAGCATCGGCAGACTTGAGTACATATTTGTTTTACGGATAGCAAGCCAACATAAATGCGTCTGGAGATCAGAATCAATTGGATAGAATCAAGTCGAGGTCTTTGGAAGACTCTCACACAAAGCAGGTTGGATCGGAACTTTGGCTTTTGTAGATCAGCCAATGAGCTGAGATGGAAGAGGAAAATTCTACGGTGCTGAATGTTCATTCAGGTTGCACGGAAATCCAGGAATAACATCAATGACTAGAGATAATTTAAACAGAGAATGGCTGAAATTTTCTGGTCTGGCCGTGAAGGATTGTGATGCAGGCAGAAGAACATCTGTTCCCTGTCCTTGATTTGTTGTTAAATAAGCACCAGTTTGTGCTATTGAGTTTATGTAGGTCTGGACAAACTCTGCACCTAGGATTATTTGCATAGCTTTAAATTTAGCAGCTTTCCAGTCATGAATTGAAATTGGTGTTCTCTTCCTTTCTATCCAATTCACACATTGCAAAGCTGGCTGAGCCCCAACACCATCATCTGAATTAACAATTTATTGGAAAATGTGGTATTCTTTGCTAAAAAGAAACAGGAAATTAACTCTGATGAAATATATACACAAACATGCAGGATTTTTCAATTCCCTTTTCAGTGCAATATTATTATTTTTTTACGAAAAACCTTAAGAAAAGGACATACTCCAACATCTGAAATGGAATATTTCACTCTTTGGAGTGAGGTCACCAAATGCATGATAACATGGAAATCTAATTTTATTATTGTAACTAAGCCATCTTAGATGCTTGTGTATTATGGCAAGCCTTTCACCTGCACACGCAGCCCCTTCCCTCCTCCCTTAGTGGCATGAGTAATCAAAGGTTAAAACCTCTACCTGACCACAGTTTCCCATTTTCTCTGATAAAGGAAACTATGATTAGCAGTTTCAGAACAAGCCAAGATAGTAAACAAGGATTTGGTTTAAAACCTGGGCTTGTCCCAAGGCTGGTAAGCATACTTTCCTAGTTCAGGAAACTGTAGTTAGAAACTTCTCCATTCGATTGCTCATTCCATAGGGAAAGAGTGAAGGGGTCAATATACTCAGGCAAAAGGCACATCCATATCTCAGCTTGTTAAGCAAAGAGGTTGATTTGCACTGATTTCTGTGCATGGTGTTGGCATTCATATGACTGGATCAATGAGTTCAGACACTGCTAAAAGTCAGCATATGGTCTAATTTAAAAATGTAGCTTGTGAGAATCAGCCTAGAATGGATTGTGGATCAGAGGCAGAGCATGTCCTCAGCTAAGGGATGAGATAGTGAGCAGACATCTGCCCTTGTACCTTTTCTAGCCTCCTTCATAATAATTGTTCCAGAATTTACTGGTCCATTTTTTATATATAACAAAAGCTATAACCTTTCCTTATTTTATTGGAAATGTTATATTCTAAATCAGGCATAGGCAAACTCGGTCCTCCAGATATTTTGGGACTACAACTCCCATCATCCCTAGCTAACAGGACCAGTGGTCAGGGATGATGGGAATTGTAGTTCCAAAACCTCTGGAGGGCTGACTTTGCTTATGCCTGTTCTAAATGCTTCAACTTTCACAGTGGTTACAATTTTGTTTTGAACAATCACACAGATTATGGGACAAAATTCAGTGGCCTGGTTGGCATGTCGTCACAGTAAACGGTTTACTATGAACACTCCAGTCTGGGAGAAACAAACCACAATCCCCGACATAGTTTGATGCCCATACCAAAAACCATGGTTTTCTTCACTCCATACAAATCACAAGCTGGATCCAAGGTTTGTTCATAGCTTATTGATCATGGTTTCCTGGAACGATACAAACAATGATTCCCTAAACTTAAGCCAGGGATTACAGCTGGTTTATGCCACATGCTAGCAGGGAAGAGCAAAACAGCCCAGATTGGCACATTCGTGGTAAATGAGGAGTTCCCCATCTTTTAGGGCCCATAGGCACATGTACAAACTGGAGAAACTATAACGAACTATACCTCACACCCCACACCCTGTTCTATTGTTTCTAATAGAGTCTTTTTGTCATACCTAATGAGGGGTGGGCTAGGGACTGTGGCGCCTGGGAGGTGACCCATGTGATAAACCATTAACTCATTTATTGTTGTATGTGAATTGGGCTGGTGTATGACATCATTACACTGGGGTGGGAAATAACTCTTAATTTTGCTTACATTCTATTTTCTGCGGCTGGAACCATTGCAGATTACAGAGATTACTACAAAAGGGGAACAATAAAATGAAATGAAATATATGACTATTACTTTCCCACCCTTAAGCATAAATATGATTTGAATAGAGAGAGAGAGAGACAAAAAATTATCATGTACACGAACTGGGTTCCACATGAGGAGAAACTCAAAATGTTTAAGACCTTTCAATAGAAGAAAGCGGCAACTTTTAAAAAAGCAATGTATGATGAGAGCTATCTAAAACCACATATGATTTAGAATTGTATTAATACCCAAAACTAAAGAGGTACCATAATGAAAACAACATGCAGAGAGTTTCAAATGAACAAAAGGAATGTTTCTTCCACACAGCGGAGTCAGTTTCAATACTGCAGGATGTGGTAAAATGATTAATAATATATCAGGATTTATTTATTTATTTTTAAAAATACAGTCAAACAGTCTTTTAAAAAAGAATAGCACCGTACAGATGTTTGACTTCAACTTGCCAGTTTCAGATTTGGCATGAACGACTCTTTTCCTTACTCTTTACAAACGGGTCCTATTTTTCAAACATTGGACTTGACTGTTTTAGCAGCATCCTATGCCACCTGTGGGGTGGGGAAGCACTGATGGAGAAAAGCTGATTTCCACTTGTTATAGAACGTTTTAGTTTATTTTGAAGACTTCTGTGCAACAAGATACATATGAAACACTGCAAGAATAAAAGAGCTGAAAAAAGTCATAATATTCAGCGTGCGGGCCAATAAATCCATGACCAAGGAAACATACTTTACGTGTTGAAACACCCCTGGGAATAAAAAAAGTCTTTGCCAGGTACTGAAATGCCCCCAAGGTTAGTGATAGGCAAGCCTTTCAAAATGGGGCATTCCATAGCTTTTGGCACCACCACTAAGAAAGCCCATTCCCTAGTTCCTCCTCTAACTTCACATGGTAGAGGGAAATAGAGAAGGGTCTCAGATTATGAGTGTGGGCAGGTTATTAGGTCCAGGTCACTTCTATCTACTACAGTTTAATTCTCTCAGTAATTTTTGGTTGTGGAGAAGACCCCGCTTGTTATCTGCACACATTTTTCTACCGGTTTAAAGTGCCTGTGAACAAAAATGCAAAAGGAAAGTTCTTTGGCATGGAATCATAGAGCCATAGAATTGTAGAGTTGGAAGAGACCGTGAGGGCTGTCTAGTCCAACCCCCAGCAATGCAGGAATCTCAACTGAAGCATCCATGGCAGATGACCATGCAACCTCTGCTTAAAGCCCGCCAAGGAAGGAGAGTCCACCACTGACAGAAAGTTCTTCCTGATGTTAAGTTGGAATCTCCTTTCTTGCAACTTAAATCCATTGGTACAGGTCATACCCTCTGGAGCAGGAGAAAACAAGCTTGCTCCATCCTCCATGTGACAACCCTTTAGATATTTGAAGATGGCTATCCTTCTCCCCTCTCCCAACTTCACTAGCAAAAGAGTCACATTGATTTCAGTGGGATTTACTTCCCATTAAGTATGTTCTTAATCTCTAGAAGAATATATTGATTTAAATATCACTCAAATCAGTTTCGCTTTGCTAGTAAGTGACAATGTTTTAAGGATATGCCAAATAGTGGATGAGATATTTAGGGAGACAGTGGTCCCAGTCAATTTTTGCAAGGTATGTCTATTAGGCCACATTCTTAACTGCAGTGTAGCTGCACTCACAATTTTTTTGGAACAATTGCATGGCTCACATTGTTGTTAGCTATCCTTCTTTCACAGTCATGAGTGGCAGTAGTTGGAAACTGATTTCGTTAAACTCCCTGATTACCCCTTTGAGGATGCTGCCGCTAGAGATATTCAAATGTGTTTATTCATGATAGTGTTTCTGTGGCCACCTGTTCTATCCTGTCATTTCCCTCTTCCCATGGCCTGCCCCCAAATTTTGGCAGATTGAGCAGCAATTTGGCAACATCTGTGGCCTTAGTGCCAACATACATGAAGGAGAAGCCCCCACTCTGCATAGTGACTGAAATTTAGAAAATACCGTATTGGCCTGAATATAAGCCACACCCACAAATAAGCCGCACCTTTAAAATTCATGGGGGAAAATAAATTTGAAAAGACAATAACCGAATGTAAGCCGCTCCCTTAAAATTGGGTTACAGGCTGAAAATCGCTGCGGTTGGTAGAATTGTAACTCCGAGCCAATTTAAGCCTTTGATCTTGCAAGCCTGCAAAAGTTACTGTACAATCGCTAAAATTGCAGAAAAGGCTATTGAATTCCTACAATTCCAGAGGCACTCACACCTGTGAATGGCAAATGAACAGTCCCAAGTTCGCAAATCAGCAATAAAACATTTACCGTATGTCTGTTTCAGCAGCGATACCACAAAAGCCAATTTTTGTAAGGTTGCGAATTTAAGCAACACTTTAACTTTTTATGGTTGGAATTTGAAAAAAAGGTAGGGCCAATATGGTACATTAGAACAACTGTAGCATTGCTATTCGTACTGCAGAGAGAAAAGCTGATTATTTAGTCACCAATGAAGTTCTAAACTCAATTACCTTCTTTGCAGCTAAAGTACCCATATAAGGTCTACTGTCTAGCTCTACAGTTTTTGAATCTTAATTTACCACATTATGTTTTCTGCTTGCTTTGCCGAATGCCCTCTAACGTGTCACAAACCATAAGAAGATAAGGCTTGCAATGGCTGAGCTACTTGATTAAAAACCGAGCTTCTTGTAAGAGCTCCTTGGCCAGTTAAATTCTCTCAACCAAGACAAAACAAAGACCCGTACAAGTGGTAATACTGAATCACCTATTTTAGAATTAATCCAGTAAAAGGTTTCTGATGTTCCATCATCACGGAGTATAGCTGATATTTTTCATATTGATGTTGTTGTCTTGTGTCCGCTTACCATTTTGCTGTTATTGAGGATATGAGGGCATTCACATCAATTTGTGTTCCTTCATCCAAAGCTCTTTTATTTAAAGGCATTTCTAGCATATTTCCCCTTGGATTCAGCGCATTTACAGAGGATCCAAAATTTGGAAGTAGTTTTGAAAATTTGAAAAACCAGAATTTTTCTTGAACAAGTATCCTCTGGGCAGAGCTCAGATTGCCTATCTTCCTTCATCTGATTTTTTTTTTTGCAGCAATAAGTAGCCATCCTAACATATACTAAACCAGAAATAGATTTATGCCAAACTCCGCTCTAATTAGATAACATGGGGTAGATTTTTTAAAACCCCTAAAATTATATGCAGAAATCTGCTTTTGAACTCTTCCAATTTTAGTAGCACAAAAAATTAACATTGGTATAACATTTGCTTTGAAAATACTTAAAACTTGGGCATATTGATCCTGGGTATCTAAAATTCAGCAGTCTCTTTAAAGATCATACGCAAGCAAATGCATTCAGGTCACTGTAAAGCCCAAGATCCTGAAGCTGAGAAATTTATGCCCCGATAACAGTAAGATTTTGGCTCTTTTGAATTTATGCAGGTGTGTTTTTTTAATCACCAATTTTTCTTTTCTTTTATCCAGAGTGGTCTAACAATCACTCCGTCTTTCTTGGGAACTCTGAGAATTGTAGCTCAGGGAAGGGAATAAGGGTCTCCTAAAAACTCTCAGTGAGAGATTTTACTTTCTTGAGCTCCATGATCACTGCAGATGGTGACAGCCGTCACGAAATTAAAAGACGCCTGCTCCTTGGGAGAAAGGCAATGGCAAACCTAGACAGCATCTTAAAAAGCAGAGACATCACCTTGCCAACAAAGGTCCATATAGTTAAAGCTAAGGTTTTCCCAGTAGTGATGTATGGAAGTGAGAGCTGGACCATAAAGAAGGCTGATCGCCGAAGAATTGATGCTTTTGAATTATGGTGCTGGAGGAGACTCTTGAGAGTCCCATGGACTGCAAGAAGATCAAACCTCTCCATTCTTAAGGAAATCAGCCCTGAGTGGTCACTGGAAGGACAGATCCTGAAGCTGAGGCTCCAATACTTTGGCCACCTCATGAGAAGAGAAGACTCCCTGGAAAAGACCCTGATGTTGGGAAAGATTAAGGGCACAAGGAGAAAGGGACAACAGAGGATGAGATGGTTGGACAGTGTTCTCGAAGCCACAAACATGAGTCTGACTAAACTGCGGGAGGCAGTGGAAGACAGGAGTGCCTGGCGTGCTCTGGTCCATGGGGTCACGAAGAGTCGGACACGACTAAACGACTAAACAAACACAAAACAACAACTCTCAGCACTACATTCCCAGAATTCCTTGGAGGAAGTCATGACTACTAAAGTGGTGATTTAATATCTAGTTCTGATGGGCCCATTATCTCTATGGTCCTTGCAAACTACTGCAGAACTTCTAAGAGAGAGAGAGCAGGCAGGACCTGCTGAAGTGTGGGTTGGGTGGGCTTTGCTTAGGAAGAGAAAGCATCCGGCTTCTGAGTCTGCCTTGGGGCTGAAGGCAATAATTACAGAACAAGGGAGATGATCATAGTTACTGGGCCGAAAGAAAGGGGCATGGTCTCCCTTGCATTGTGTTTCTTGGGCTTATTGATGCCACTCTCCTACCACTCTGAGCCACCAAACATTCATTCATTGGGAGAGAGACGTCTCCCTCTCAGCCTCACACCCACCTCCTGCACCAAATTAAATGCCTGCCCACCCCCTTTCGCCTGCAGCACCATATTTGCTTAATGCAGATGGTCCCTTGGGGAGCTTGTAGTACTTGCTGCATCTTCTAATAAATATGCAAAGCATAAAAGATAAGAAATCAGCCTTGATTGCAATGTGGTGAATAGTATGGAATAGTATGCGGGAGGTGATTAGCTGTATGGAATGGAATGGGGACGACGACGACGACGACGACGACGCTGCTTTTCTAACAAGAGTACAATTAGCTCTCTTTGTGTCTTTATTTTTCTCCCCTGCCCCAAAATGTCGAAGGACTGCCTCCACTATCAGGAGTGCTAATATGTCTTTAGCAGTTGCTGCCAAAGACAACAGAGAAGATTCCTGTCTGATATACAGTGGTACCTCGGGTTAAGTACTTAATTTGTTCCGGAGGTCCGTACTTAACCTGAAACTGTTCTTAACCGGAAGCACCACTTTAGCTAATGGGGCCTCCCGCTGCCGCCACGCCGCCGGAGCACGATTTCTGTTGTCATCCTGAAGCAAAGTTCTTAACCTGAAGCACTATTTCTGGGTTAGCGGAGTTTGTAACCTGAAGCGTATGTAACCTGAAGCATATGTAACCCGAGGTACCGCTGTATAAGGGAAGGGACTTCCAAAGGGTAGGCTATAGGCTTAATTCTGGCATAGCACAGAATGGACCCACTGATGGATAGGGATGGGGGAAATCCAATTCACATTTGAAGGCCTCATTAGCATTTTCCAAAACGCATGCAGCCTCCAATATTTGCACTTCTCTGAGATTTGCCATAATGCTTCCCAGCCATGTGATGTGTATAAAAAGGCATACACGAGTGTAAAATGTCCATAGAAATACATATATTGTTGAATATAAGGCACAAAAATGCCTTATTGGGGAAATTGCTTTACAAAACTGTATACATTAGGCAAAATTGTATACAGACTCCTGCATATTGGGATAAATTCACAGCATGCTTATGAGTTTTCACGAGGATTTTTTGAAAAATCACAAACTAATGTGGAAATGTGGAGACATGGACTGAAGATTGGTAGAATGAGAAAATGAGAGAAACCAAATGTGACAGATTCACCCATCCCGGGCTAGTGAAATGCCTCTCACCACAGAAGGGAAGACTGTGATCTCATAAACTCATTTAGATTGACCTCCACAAAAAAATAAATTAGGGGCTTCACATATGGATGCTAGATAACTTGAGATGCCTGGAATGAAGAGCTGTGTTAGCTCAGCTTTTCTGTCACTATAGCACACTGTCCAACTTTTTCAAGCACCAAACCAGGACATGCATCTTTCAGGGCGTGCTCCCAGGTGAGTCATGTGACAGGCACCTTGTTCTCTCATGAGATAACCCCCCCCCCAAAAAAGTGCTTTTACAGGGCAAGAGTGCAGCATGAGAGCACGCAAGATTGTGGCACCCCAAATGACCGCCACAGTCTTGCGTGAAAAAATGGGCTGTCCCATTTTTTACGTGGCACTTGTGAGTTATGCTATAGCTGTAATGCATACTTCACTGGGAATAACTTAGTGGGACTTATTTTTGAGTAAATATCAAAAGATGAAGAGTTACAGGATGAGAATGACTGGTTGAAATTTTATGGTCTGCTTTAACTTAGCCCAGGTCATTATGATGGGCCATTTTGTTTTCACACCCTGATGGTGATGATAATCTTAACATTACAGCACCTTTAAAAAAGAAATATATATCTGTTTTGCAATATACCCTGATGATGATGATACTCTTAACAGTACAGTACCTTTAAAAAAGAAATATATATCTGTTTTGCAATATAACACTTCAGTAGAAAGTAGTAAACAATGGCCTCGAATAGTAATGTTTTCATGCATGGAGTCATGTGTGTGTGTGTGTGTGTGTATATATATATATATATATATATATATATATATATATATATAAAGTTCTGATATGTTTTTCTCCACCCGACAATATGAGATGCACATAGGAGTGCTATATTTCAAAGCTGCAGCACATTACTTCCTGATAGAGAAATTGCACAAGATTTTTTTCTTTTCTTTTCTGGCTGTCCTTGATAATATTAAATAGAACCATTGAGCTGACTGATGGTGAACTTTAAGGGAGCAGAGTTTGTTGAGTAAGTTGGAATTCAAAAGACCAATGACCCTGCCACAATGATCCATGTACACTATGTAATTAGATTAAGAATTTGAAAATCAAATCCAATACAACTCAAGACAACTCAGATGAGATTTGTCAGGCTTGTCTGTCACACAAGTGTTATAGGAGTACAAGTGTTATAGGAGAATGGAGTGGTGGCTGTCGGGACAGAACCCTGTTCTACTTGAGGTATGTGTGACAGTTATCAAATGTACCCAAACCGTTTAGATGGTGGGGGTGCTGCACATATCACTTTTACTGTTGGTGACTCCTAGAAAGAGCCATGCTGCCAATGCTTTTAGTATAATTTACTACTGGGGTTCTTCATAACAAATGCCTGAGGGTTATCAGGCATGCAATTGCGTTGCAGCAAAAGCATCAAAGAATCTGGTGGCACCCTAAAAATAGACCAACAGATTTCATTATGGGATAAGCTTTTGGGGACTACAGCCAACTTCATCAGATGCATCTAAGGACATGGGCTTTAGTCCATGAAATGACATGGTAACATTTGGTGAGCTTTAAGCTGCCACAGGACTTTTTGTTAAAATAAGTAAATAGGTATAGTGGCCTATGTTCTGCAATATATATTTTAAAACGAAACATATACAGTCAAACCTTGGTTCTCGAACGTCTCTGTTGACGATCAGTTTGGAACCCGAATGCCAACAACCCAGAAGTAATTGCTTCCGTTTTTGAATGTGCCTTGGAAGTTTCCCCATTTTTTCAATGGATTTTGCCAACTGCCCTTTGATCTTTGGTTTTCAAATGTTTTGGAAGTTGAATGGTCTTTCGTAACGGATTACATTCGAAAATTGAGGTTCCACTGTATATGAGATTGCAACAAAATCCATTCCTATTTCTGCTCCCTATTTATTGCTGATGTTGCATTAGTGGCGGCTGTTGTCCTTTGGCAGAAGGCTGGGAGATCAACAAGAGGTAGAGACATGGCCAGTGACAGGTAGAGCCAACAGAACATTTTCCTCCACATTCTCCTCCCTGCTGAGTTCTACAAGAGGTAACACTGAGACTGAGGAAAAGGAAACGGACAGCCAGGGCCATCCTGTGAACTGACTGTAAGTAAGAAGGCAAGCAGGTGAGCATTGATTGAAGGCAGACTGAGGCTGGTGGGGCAGAGCCCCATTTGTCAAAATTGACCAGACTCTCCTGCGTTATATGCGAACAGGTCTGCCACTGCTGTCCTAGTTCTGCCAAACAACAGCATATTGCTGGTATTCTATGGTAGTCTACCATGCATGGCCTGGTAAACTCAGATGAGAATGGTTAGTGTTCCAGTGTGACCCAGAAGGGCTGCTGAAAATACACTGGTTGTCTTGTTTAGAGCAAAAGCAAAACACAAACCCGAAACAGTCCCTGCCCTCCCAGCACATTCCCTCATTTGATTCTACTCAGAGAAGGTCCCAGAGGAAGACCCGTGGTCAATTTTGTTGGCTGCGAGTTTCCCTTTTTCATTATGTGCGATTCGGCGGAGGCTGAACCCTGTCATATCAGAGTAGCCTTTGGCAGTGAGCTGGGCCATGAAATCTCACTGGGGGAAAAGACAACAATATGTGTGGAATTGGAAATCGGGAGGCTGCTTAGGCAGACCGGGCAGCTGTGTGGCAAAACACCGTACAGTCAGCTTCGAGGCAGCCCCGACAGCCAAAGTCTTTATATTTCCTCTGTGTTAAAGAGTGAATAGCCGGGTTTAAAATGCAGAATTATTGTATACTGTATTACATGTTTAGGGTTTGTTGCTTTGCCATCTTTATCAGAGCAGTACAGCAAACACTGTTGCTGCCCCTGTCTTATGAAGGAGAACTGAGCCTGAGGCTGAGATTTGAGGAAGACGTACTTACGTGGGACTTCCAAGTAAACAACCCTAAGTGGGTTCCATAGCTAAGCCGAGTAGAGGCCACACTCCAACATAAAAGGCACTTCTAAGCCTGCTGATCTCAAAAACAGAGAGTTATGTTGGATTGGGAAAGTGAGTCTGTGGAAGAACTGAGATTGAGTAAACATCTGCCCAAGCACAACTGATTATGCTGGAAACACTGACTACACTGGCCTTTTTGTACTCCAGAGTAGTGTGCCAGTTCCCTCTCCTCCATAGCTGTTAACTCCTTCTCTGACCATTGGGGTTCGCTGCAGCCAACCTCTCTCTCATAGAGGGCTCTAGACATCCTTAGCTAATCACATAATTGTACAACAGACCGTGTCATAGCTGTGGCAATTCAAGGGGAAGTGGCCAAGTCACATAATAGCCATCCCTTAATCTGAACCGGTAACCTTGCCTTCTTTTCTGAGCTGGGATAATTATGCATGCAGAAGGGGAACAATGTCCCTCCTATGTCATGTATTGTGTGACCTTGTGTCCTGGACAAGCACGCAACCTATTTTAGAAACCCTTTGCATTTATAAGCCCAGTCTTATGATTATGATTACCTTTTGCAAAGAGGTGCCTCTTGTTGCAACATAAGTGCAACAATCACCATAAGTGATTGCTCAGCAAAATCTGGTGGTTTTGTTTAATGAAGGGTGAAGAAAATATTGTCTGTGGCTTTTGGACACTTGCTATTTTCACAGTTGGTAGGCTGTGATGCAGGTGCTTGTTTTTAATGAGGGTTAATTTGTCTCATATTTTAATTTGACAGAACCTGGCAATCTATCTTTTTAGTCTTCAGAGATGATCTTGCATCTCTTTATGTGTAAACCAAAGCTGCATTTTATCATTCAGTTTTAAGTAAACGTTTGGATTTGGAATGTATGAGGAAATTAATATGAATGTTGTATTTAGATATGGTACATTTAGTTAGATACAGGGATAGAAGTTGGCTGATTATTTTTTAAAGGGAGGGGGAAGAAATACTTTTCTTACTGGAAGAAGTCTTCTTGGATAAGAGAGAGTAAGTCAGATGGTGATTAGGTTCAACCTAGAGTATTTTATCTTATTCGAAAATTCACATTCTGCCCCCTCCAAACATGCACAAAGCATCCAAATCAGTTGAGAATATACAAATCTCACAATATAAAACAAATAAAATTAATCATTGCAGGATATTCAGTTAAAACAATTCATCCTATCAAACATCAAATCCAAGCTAGTGAAAAAACACGACCTCATTGTGTGTCCTGCTAGGTGTGTTGAGCCTATTATGCCCTGTGATAGCCCCATGGCTGTAAATAGCTGACATGGAATTATTTAACTGGTATTGTTTTCTAGCTTAATAGTTTAAAACATCCTCAGTCTGAACATGCCATGATAAAACTGGGGGGGTAGGGGGCAGGGAATATTCATGGGAGATAAGGAAGTCATGTAAATCCATCCAAATTATCTCAGTTGGGATGCCCTTCAAGGATATTTTCTTTCATGAAGTGGGCAAGGATGCAATTATTGACAATGCTAAGGGTTGAGAGCTTATAACCTGGAGGCTCTTACCACAATTCATAACAGTTTGGCAGTTGGGCATCAGAGCACACTCTGCATATAGCATCTTTTATTATTATTACTGAATTGAAAAGAGATTCCAAGGGTAATGTAAGGTCATGGCTTAAATTAAACCCCAGTGAAAGGAGATGAACTTGCACAAGTGTAGTTGGGCAACTTTTCATGAAAGGTCCACACTCCGTTCCACTGGGTCACTGAAAATGTTAGTGTGGGTCTTGCGTCAGTAGATGTACTAGTGAGAGGAATCAAGGGAATAACAGAAGCACGGGATGGGAAGGAGTGCCACAGATCATCTACTTCAGCCTGGTCTTCTGATGGAGGGCCCTGCAGATATCAGCCAACATCCACCACATGCAGCTGCAGGTGCTTAGGAAATATATATGGCAAATCAAAAAGAACTGGAAAGAAATGACTGCATCCATTCAGCTTTAAGGAAAGAATAACTTGAGAGGAACAAGACATACCATAAGAATAAAATGGCTGATCTGAAGAGAAGAGTGGAAAAATAGGCTTTGCACACAAATTTTCCTCAACTTCTCATTCATTGTCATGGGGGATTTATTCACTATTAGTCTTCTGTAGACTTCATAGCCTATGAAATCTGATATTGCCTTTCATGTTGGCTTTTCCCATTAAATATCTGATCTTATGAATGCAACACACGGCTACACAGGCTTGGAAATCAATTCCGTCATCCTAAAATATTACCTCCATGTGGAAGACTTCTGCTGCAGGGAATCTAGTTCAATATCTTACCTTTTGCTTGTATAGATTGCCTTTTTACTTTCCTAATATCCTGAACATGCTGTAAGGGGAATTCCCCCCCCCCCCCACTGATAGAAAGTAAATACCGCCAAAGGTGTTTATGAAGAAGAAGGAAAAAAACAGACTTGTTGTCTCAGTCAGTTGGTTAAGAGACTTGAAGATCTCTACCCCCATTTCTGGAAATTCATGGTAAATAAAGTCCAATGTGCATTGTCTCTATGCAGCTTTTCTGTGGCAGTCAATAAATTAATTCATAATTTCTCTTTCTTCTTTCAGCAAGATGGGATGATTAGTAACATTAAAAAAAATCAAATCCAGATGAGGGGCTCCAGTAATTGGCTTGAGCAAATGCTTGGCACAAACCTGATATGCCAGTAAATAATCTAAATGAAGTTCCCAGAGGGAAACCCCGCTCTGCAAACAGCATGCGTTATCCCACTGTTGACTCTCTCAGTGGGAGGGATCGCTCCATAGCACAGAAACCCCAGTTCAGATTCTTGCTTAGATACAGCAGATCCACAAACTAGTTGAGCCTGAAATACTTGGAGTGAAGTTGATTTGCAAACTAGTTGCCCTCAGTTGCAATGCTTATGCCATAATCCTAGCCATAGTTTTTGGGGAGAAAGCCCCAGTGAATACAGCACTTGCTTTTAGGTAAACACGAGTTAGGCTCGAACTGTTAAAGAAACATTTGTGCTGATAAGTGGAGCAGAACTGGACAGCTCTGGCCCACTCCCCCCCCAACTCCCCATGTAAACCCACTGCCTCTATTGCAAGATAGCACCATTCCTAATTGGATGGGTTTCCCAGAATGCAGTGCTAGGGGCCATGGGAAGTCCCTTATCCTCAAAATGCTGCTCTGTGGTTTTGGGGTGGTCCCTCCACTGTTTTTCTTTCCAGTTCAGCAGTGCCAATGGCACAGACACGGGGAGCCTTTTTGTGCTTTGCAGCCATTGAGCTGTGGTGGTATACTCGCCCTCTCACTGCCTCTGATCAAACAAATTTTGCAGGTAGAAAAAGACTGGTTTAAAACTGGAGTACTGTCTGAGCAGCATTGGCAGATTAGCTTGTTTTCAGAACACACTGCCAATAAGACTAGAAGTCTTGTACCTACAACCTTTCTTTGCTGTGTATTCACTGAAGAAAACTTTGCGCATCTTAGACACACATATAAAAGGTAATGGGACCCCTGACTGTTAGGTCCAGTCGTGGGCGACTCTGGGGTTGCGGCACTCATCTTGCTTTACTGGCCGAGGGAGCCAATGTTTGTCCGCAGACATCTGGGTCATGTGACCAGCATGACTAAGCCGCTTCTGGCGAACCAGAGCAGCGCACGGAATTACCGTTTACCTTCCCACCAGAGCAGTACCTATTTATCTACTTGCACTTTGACGTGCTTTCAAACTGCTAGGTTGGCAGACACACATATATAAATGATATATATAAATACACACATATATAAATGTGATGGTAGAATGGTGTCAAAAATAAGCTGCTAAGTGAATAAAGATGGATGTGGGTGTAATGTGATGTTACTTAACATGCTGTGTTGCCTTGTCACACTTGTTAAGGCAGCATCTATTTCTGTGTCTGGGTCACCTACAACAGCCTTTGTTGTTGCATTTTCTTTCTTTCTTTCTTTCTTTCTTTCTTTCTTTCTTTCTTTCTTTCTTTCTTTCTTTCTTTCTTTCTTTCTCCCCCTCCCTCTCTCTCTCTCTCTCTTTCTTTCTTTCTTTCTTTCTTTCTTTCTTTCTTTCTTTCTTTCTATTCTCCCTGATCCATAGAAAGCTCAGATGTGGCTTAGTAAACACTGATGATACTGTGTGTAATCAGACACCTGTTCTTGCCATTTGCAACTGTCGGTTGTCACATATGTCATTCCTTATAAGGAAGGGGAAACGTTGGCACCCACCAAGCAAGAACACACATCCACGCATGCATATGCATACAGAAGTACTTTGGTCTGTCAGCCGATGCTTCAGAGAGAATGTTGAGACCTGCAATGAGAGGCAGCCCAATAAACCCCGCTGCAGTTGCGCCAAATTGATCCATGCCAGTGGGCCTTTCATAGGAGTCACCACCAAAATGGATGATACTTGCACAGCTACAATGGCTGGTAGATGTCCCCTTTGTCTAAGCAAAGGGCCTATTCCTCATGAAATGCTAGTATGACTATATGGAGATGAACTTTATCATCACATGATTGTCTGCTGCAGTCATTTACTAAGTGCCAGTGAAGGGATTTACACCAAGTATCTACCATCCCCTGACCATTCTTACAGATCCTCTGCTGTAATTTTGTTGTGTCGATAGATTTTCCTGATCCTCCCAAGAGACATTCCCCTGTGTCTAATTAAAATAAATATTTTTTTTAAAAAAGGATGACACATTCACACTTTGGTTACACTCACTTTTACACTTTAGCCACATCCACTGTGACCTGAAGTTGTGTTGACCATGGGTTAAGGCAACCCTTGACTGAAAAAATATTAGCCACCCTTGGTCAAGTTGTAGTTCATATTCGCAAGTTATGCCAGCCTTAATTAATCTTTCCTGGGCTAGAACAGGAAAAAGAAAAATTGTAGGGAGGGAAATATTCTGACAACAATATGCTAAAATCAACCTTAGTCTGTACTCAAGGCCTTATGGGTATGCTTGCATTATTAATTATCGTAGGATAATGACCTCTTTCTTCATTTATTCCGCTTTTGTGGAAGTAATACTAAAGATTAGAACTTCTAGAAATATGAGTGAATGTGAGTTTAATATACTAATTTGACAATCCACATAGTTACTTATTTCATTGTTCAGATGGTCACATTATTAGAAAATCGTTGTATTTTAGCGATTTGACTTAGAAGAATGAGACAGAGCTCTTTGCTGAGATCATTTAGTTGCTACTACATAATTAAAGCATGACTTGTATGCAAAGTGGTATTTTCAACTCAAAACAACATCTAACTCACTAAATGATTTCTACTTGCTAGAATAAAGCTTCAGGTGTTGATAACTGCATATAGAGCTAAGGTTATGGGCAATGAAAATAACTTTGTATAAACTCAGTATATGTGAAAGTTGTACATGGAGTAGAGCTCTGCAGAAAATAAAAATAAATAAATGTGCAGGTTGTTTTGGTCCTTTGTAAAAGGGACTTAGTGAAACCTGCGCTCCCTGCATAGCTGGTCTTGACTTTTATAGCATCAATAATTTTAATCTCCTTCTAAAGTTTACATCTGGGCCGACTGCATAGGTGGGGCAGTGGCAGTCCCAGCAGGAGAACTAAGCTTGAAAATGGAATTCTTTGCTTTATTGCAAACAAATTTTAAAGGAAGGAATGGAGTGAAACCTTTTGCGCTAATCCAATCAATCCTTCCCCATGTGCACATTGACAGGTATCCTTGATGTGAGACCCTCTTCAAACATCCTTTTGAAAACTAGTTTAGAAAGCAACTGGAAAGAGCCTTAAAAACGCCAAGGTTTTCTTCCCCCACACATCAAATACCAACTACTTAAATCCCAAACTGTTGATCCAGTATAAGATATTGGGTCACCCCTGCCTCTTTTAGATTGCTTGTTTGCCAGGACCAAAATGGCGAACAGCTTTCTACACCCACAATGTTGGGGGCAGGTGTTATAAGGCAAGCCATTATATACCCCACCCCCAAATTTATTGTTCAGCCATTATATACCCCACCCCCAAATTTATTGTTCTGGTTCATTCATAGCTTCATAAACAAAGGATGTGTCCCTCCAGATGTTATTGGACATGCCCAGCTCCTCCCTTGTCCTGTCCTGTGCCATTTTCAGATCCCTTCTAGTACTAAGCTGGAGTTCCTTGTTACATGGGAATCGGAGACTTCTGGCTTAATGTCCTTTAACAAACTAGGAAAATAAACCAGATATGATTGGTATCCCCATAGTAAGTTTCCAATTTCCTAGCCATATTGGGAAGCAGTACTCACTATATGAACCCGGCCAATCATGAACCAGCTGTTGACATGGATTATAGGTGTGTGTGTGGGAACACTACATTATGGTCAAGTTTTGCTTCATGGCATTTCTAGGTTGTGGGAAACTCAGCACAGATGGGGAGAAAGTAACACCTAGACCCACTCCAAAAGGCTTTCCATGTTGCAGAAGTTGTTTCTGGGAGTTTAAGTTGGCAGTGTGTTTACTACAGAATAGTCAACATGGGAAAAGTGTAAAATATGAGCTAGTGAAAACTGTTTCAGAAGATCTGTTGCTGGATAACTTCATTGTTTTGTTAACAACGAGGGATCTGTTTTTATGACATCACAATTTCCCGATAAGACCACTAATACTTTCAGAGACTTTGCGATAATAATCCTCTCTTTCTCTTCACATTGTAAAATTTAACAAACCCGAGTTGCATTCTGATTGAAATGCTCTCCACTTCTTGTGGTTTTTAGGAGGAGTGTAATACCCTCCGAAGCTCTGCAGTTTCATGGAGTTTAAGATGACATGTTCAGCTATTACATGGCTTTACTTCATTGCATGCGCTAGGTGTAACTAAAATCATAAATCTCCCGAATGACAAAACATAAAATTTACATGCAAGATCTAATCTATCCTGTTCTGACTTATAAAAAAAGGGTCACCAGTGGGTAGTAAATTAAGACTGCATAAAAGTTTTACCTGCAGGTGCTAAATCATTTGCTCATATCAGGCTTATAGGATTGTCTTTGTTAATAACTACAGTGCTGGTTGTCTGCTATTGGGTTAGTAAAGAATAGGTGAGAAGGTCAATATTTGCCAAGCTGTTCTTGGCCTAAGTAATGGCTTTCCAGA
Organism: Podarcis liolepis; assembly: GCF_965112155.1. Lineage (NCBI taxonomy): Eukaryota > Metazoa > Chordata > Lepidosauria > Squamata > Lacertidae > Podarcis > Podarcis liolepis. Next base: position 95,165,551 of record NC_139555.1, on the reverse strand, counting down.
TTCTTGTGGATAACTATTGTCATCTTTCTGATTACACTGTTTTTCATTAGAATGGTATCCAAACGCCAGGCACTGAGGCAGTGTCACCCACCCTTAATATCAAGTCAATATATGCCACAGGAAAAAGAGGAAAAACAACTTCTAAACTAATGGAATTTTATTTGACTTCTTGTGGAGACACTGACTCCAGTGAAATGAAATAGTTGGCGGCGATTGGGCCATGGAAGTGGTGAGAAGTAGGCATATGGGGCATTGTAGGAAACTGAGAGAGGGAGTGGGGAGTGGTGGAAAGAGAAATGTTTTCCCTTGTGGACTGTAGAATTGCTTCTCTTGTACATAGCATAGTGAGCTGTGGTCCAGAACATTTAAATGTTGTCTGATTGGCGAAGGCTAACATGCCACAATCAAAGTTCCTTTCCTTTCTGACACTGGAGAAACATAATATGTAGGATTTTGGAGAAGTAAACAGCCTTTAGAGCATGGTTTTATTCCAGGGGCCAGCAAACCTTTTCAGCAGGGGGCTGGTCCACTGTCCCTCAGACCTTGTGGGGGGGGGAGCGGACTATATTTTTGGGGGGAAATGAACAAATTCCTATGCCCCACAAATAACCCAGAGATGCATTTTAAATATAAGGGTACAATCTACTCATGTAAAAACACGCTGATTCCTGGACTATCCGCGGGCCGGATTGAGAAGGCGATTGGGCTGGATCCAGCCCCTGGACCTTAATTTGCCTACCCATGTTTTATTCCTTTCAATATGGCAGCCATCCGTGATATTTTTCTAGAAAAAGAGGTGCCAGAATTCACCATGAACACATCCCTCATTCTATTAGAATAGCAATGGTGCCGGAACTAAGTTCCAGCTGAAAAAAATGCTCTGGCAGCCTTGCCGGGGAGAGCATTCCACAACACATTCTTGTGTCGCCACCCTCCAAACGTCTTGTGGAGGGAGCACACAAATAAGGGCCTCAAATGATGATGACAAGGTCTGGGTTGGTTCCCATTGCAGTCTTATGGCACCCCCCCCCCCATTGCTGGTGAGGCTGTGTGAAATGGAGGGGCCACTGCCACATCTGTGCACAGCGGCTGAAGCAGAGGTGGGGGGCAAGCATATTGCACAACAGCAAGGAAAGTGATTAAGGATCCTTCCTGGCCATTTCTGGGCCTTCCAGTGGCAGCTGGTGCTATGCCAGGAGATCCGGGCAAAAGGACACCTCTGCTGATCCCAACCCCACCAGCCCAGTGTAAGGGGGTGGGGTGGGGTTGCTTTGTTAGTGATTTTTAAGGCAGTGAGAAAATGCCTCCTGCCTTAGCATAAGGACCCGAAGCTTGAATCATTTATTTTGCTTTCTTTCTACGTCCACTCTCAAACTTTCACTCCAGGGACCAGAACAACGGGTGCATTGCATATTAATAACTTCCAGCTATATATCACCCTTCCCCTTCCCAATGGCAGTTGGAACACTTTCCATGAAATCGGACAAGTATTGCTCGAGCCATTTCAAATAAACAGAGCACAGTCAAGACAAACTCGATGAAAGATTTAAAGGAAAAGAGAAAGAGATATAAGCGTGAATAAAGAAGCCCTCAGAAAATTTGCAGGTGCTTTAGGTGCCTTTTAGCTGCAACTTTGCCAGTTTAATTTACTGCAGAATATAATCTTCTTGGTGCAAGAGCTGTGTCCTAGCCTCTTTGAGGAATCACTGGGCTGTACAAAAAGATCATAGGCATCAGAGCTTTATGGCTCTGAAAGTTGAACAGGCTGATTCAAGTTCAACTTGGCCATGCTGACTTGTGAAGAAAGAACTCTTTCAAGAAGACAGGTCGAATATTTTGCATCTGATGACTGCACAGGTTTCTTCCCTCTCCCCCCCACCCCCCGCCACACATTTTTTGTTGTTCTTTATCCCACTCTGGTTTATAATTTAACCACGAGGACCCTGGCACATCACACAGCTCGTTCAAGCACATGGACGTGTGCTCAGGCAAAACCCACCGATGGCTGCAAAGCCTGCCTCACCGAAATATTTGTTCATAATACTTCCCATTGAGGCTAGGAATTGAATTGAGCTGTCGCCTTGCCTTTTTTTCTGATTGCATTGAAATCCCGACAGCAGGGGGCTGACCTCCTGCTGAGTTTGGGCTGCCTGCGAGAAAAGGAAAACAGGTGGTGAACCTACTGTGAATCAGGAGGAGACTGGCAGAGGATGGATTATCGTGTTTCATTGCAGTTAAGAGGGGCTCTCCCCCTGCCTTTCTTTCAGAAGTAGGGGAAATAATGTTCCCCCCAACCCCCACCCTCTACATATCGAACCAAATTCAGTGTGTTCTTTTTAAGGCTCATACCTTTTGGCCAAATTAAGCCACAAGGGCGATGAACACAAGCCGGCTGATGTAGAATTTTAGGCTGAAATAACAGGATGCTGAGCACAGTAATGTAATGTGTGTGTAGCTTTTTACTTATTTCCATGTTATTTATTCCCTGAAGAATATAAATGATGCACTGTACGCACTTGCTGATTCACACTTCACTTAAAAAAACAAACAAACCCCAATCATTCATTTCATTTCCACTACCAGGGAAAAATTAATATGGGAAGCATGAAAAGTTTCTAGATATGGCCAGTTTACAGCGCAACCCTATGCATGTTTACTCAGAAGTAATGCTCACTGTGTTCATTGGGGTTTACTTCCTAGGATTGCAGCCTTACAGACAACCCTAGGCACACCTGCTCATAAGCAGATTCAGTGGGGCTTACTCCCAAGTAAGTTGGCATGGGATTGAAGCACCTTTGCCAAACGTGGCTGATCCAGTGTGAAAGTTTGGTTTCCTATTTGGATCACTGGCTGCCACTGGGCAGTAGAAGCCATAGATCCCTGCTGTCCTTCTTCCTGTTATTTATATTAGGTTAACTCAGTATAAAGTATCCTGTGATTGCTTTAGAGAATTTCCTCCACTGTGCCAACCCCCCCCCCTTTGGATGTATGGTGTATTTCTATACCTTTCTTCGGTCAAGTTAATTGTTCATCCCTGATTAATCTGTATGAATTTGCCTATTCTGGGATTGGCTAATATTTATTTCTTTCCTTTCATTAGCTACAAAAAGGGTTTTTTTTCTGATCCTGATTTGGGTACACTTTTTGGGATTCCGATAAGGCTCTCTTAGCGAGACCCAACACCAATCTGCTTCTCTTTTGACTGGCGGGATTCCGGTTGTTCTTGTGATAACTTCCTGATCCTTCAAACTGGAGATGCCATGGACTTTGTCAGCAGTGTTTTGCATGGGGAGTTATTATACAATCGGAAGAGAAACCAGAGCATTCCAGTGAATTATTATGAACCTTTCCCTGAAGCAGGGAGCTTATATGATTGTCCATACAACTGACCCTAATAAACCAGAAGATGGAAATATGTTTATGGAGATCCAAAAACGACAACGACCATCTCTGTCTCATGTACATGAATTGCTAGGGAAATATTGCTTTGTGCAAACATTCCTGTAATATATGCACCTTGCATACAATTTTTTTTCTTTTCTTTTGGACAGAGAACTGAATCAGAGAAATGTGAATCAGGATAGCTGCATCAGAGTTCACATACTGGTTTGGGAAGTGAGGATTTGATAGGCTCACATTAAAATGTGAATCCTGCCCCCCCCCCAATCCTGAGGGGATACCCAGCTGATCAAAAGGTGGCAGAGTTGTGGGGTGCTGGCATGTAGTCAAAATCCTGCGAAGATGGATGCTTCCCACTTGTCATTCATTCATGGAATCAGGGAAGGAGAGACATAAATTGGGGGAGATATCTCATTGTGTCTCGTCAGACTAGGCTACACAAGGGTTGGGGAACATCACTGTATGGATTCAAGCAAAATGTGGTCTTTGCTCTCATGGTTGTTGTTTTTTTAAGCTAGAGCTTTGTTTTTCATCACAAGAAACAAACAAAAAGCAAAGGTCTTTCCCAGGAAGGAAACAAGGCTGTCATGGAGACCTGCCTGCCTCACATTCTTAAAAGGAACTTTGACATCCTGGTCTTCTGAGTCTCATCAAATGTACACCATCAAATTGTCAAGCTAACCTCATGGTTTTACTTTACAAATACTTCTTGGTGAACTGAGTTCAAATCAAGGCAGCACTGAAGTGTTTTCAGTCCTTCTGGGATCTGCAGTTGATTCCCAGATTTGACACCACACAGGCCTTTACCCTCAGAGGCCTTTGAGCAGACAGGTATGATAACATGGCAATGCCAAGACGTGAGGGGAACAATCTCTCCCTGCCTCCTGCCCAATTCAAAGCAGTGGGAATGATCTTTGTTCTTCCCTTCTGGTAACTGACCAGGTCTCCCTCGAGAAGCTTGTAGAAAGATCTGTAAAACCAGCCAGGCTGCTGTAAGGCTGGCAGAAACCCCACGAGCTCTATTTTGGTTTTGCTGTTGCGTTTTAAATAGACCAGTGTTCGTGTTTTGGCTGGGCCTTTGTGCCCACCAGCACCATTAAAACAAACGATCTGTCAGCATTTCAGAGGGAGAAAAGCGCGTTAATTTCAGGCATTTACAGCTTGGCAATAAAAAGGTGCTCAAAGCTGGAATATGAAATACAAGAGATTCTTGTGGAAGTTAATATTTATGTTCATATTTCTCCTCCTCTCTCCACCCACCCCCTGTTCCCCAGTCAAAACTACTGCTTGTCACTTAGAAAGTTATTACAGCTTGCCTCCCTGCCTGAACGGAGGAGGCCCAATAAGAAAGTGTGGCACTAGCAAGTTAACATCTTCTGTCTAGAGCAGACGTAATTTCTGGTTATACTTGCTGACGAAACCAGTGGAGGAAACCCACCCTGTGTATGGCTGCAAAGAGACTGCCAGTCAAGAATAACCAGCAAGCCGCTCTGTTCTGAGTAAGTCCTTGGACTCTCCAAATCTTTGCTTTCTACGTGCTTTCTGTATTCCAGCAAGGAGTTTGGTTGGCAGAAAAAATACGTCTTGATTTTATGTGCTTATGCTGCAGACATTGGTCCAAGGCTTCTGTTCCTCTACAAGCGAAGTGTCTTTATATAAACTTAACCAAAGGTCCTGCTGAGTCAGCGCAAAGGTCTCATCTGATCCAGCGTCCAGTTCTCACAGTGACCAACCAGATGCCTAAGAGGAATCCAAAACTCGGACCTGAGCGCAACAGCGTTCTCTGTCTCTGTGTTCCCCACCAACTAATCATCAGAGGCAGAACCTAAGTACTGATTTGGGGCTGGGCGATATAAACGGGGTTTAAGGAAGCCTGCTTCTCAGTTGATCAAGCCCTGGCCTCCAGCTCACACGGGCCAGAGTGGGGTCTTCGTTAAACTGCTCGCTGAGGTGCAAGCAGCGGAGCAGTTTAAAGAAGCTGCCCATCCGTATGGTCCCTCTGCGGCTTGAGGGCCAGCGTTTATTGCAGGTGAAACAGCTGTTACTCCTGAGTCCCTAAGCCATCTGGCCAGGTTGAAGCAGCCATTGTGTTCTGGCCCTCGTACCGGTCCTGGGCGATTTATCAATACATTGCCCAGGTCCAGTACTGATAGCCTTACCTTCCTCAAAGCATATAATCATAGAAGGGTCAGAGAGCCAGTGTGGTGTAGTGGTTAAGAGTGGTAGACTCGTAATCTGGGGAACCGGGTTCGCGTCTCCGCTCCTCCACATGCAGCTACTGGGTGACCTTGGGCCAGTCACACTTCTTTGAAGTCTCTCAGCCCCCCTCACCTCACAGAGTGTTTGTTGTGGGGGAGGGAGGGAAAGGAGATTGTTAGCCGCTTTGAGACTCCTTCGGATAGTAATAAAGCAGGATATCAAATCCAAACTCTTCTTCTTCATCATCCAGAGATCCAGGTTTGTGGCCATCACAGCTATTTGAGGGCACAAATACCATAGCTTGACTGAGCGCTGTGTGAAGAAGTACTTTCTTCTGCTTGTCCTGAATCTTCCAACATGATGTGAGATGTAGAAAAGCACCCCCCCCTATTGCAGTGGTTCCCAATCTTTTTTTTGGCCATGTCCCACCTAAGCATCTCTAAAATCCTGGTGCCCACCCCCCTGTGACATATCATTCTTACTATTCAAAATGTGGACTCCTATTCACATGGAGGAAGCCTAAAAGGCCATTAACTGTTAATAACTCATTCTCAAATTGCCCCCCCTTAAAAATCAAAATGCCCCCCTGTGGGGCGTTGGGAACCACGGCCCTGTTCACTTTCACCACGCCATGCAACGTCTTACATGTCTCTGTCATATCACCCTCCTTATTCACCTTTCTCACCCCTGAGCTAAAAATCCCCAAATGTTGCAACCTTCCTTTAGAGGGGCATTGCTTCATCTGGGTTGCTTCATTTTTGAATCAAGTACCATGAGTTCATAATGCTTCATAGTAATATATATTGGGAGGGGGAGTGTTGTTCCAGAACAGGAGAAACCCAACTTATCTGATCCACAAAACTTTGAAATATTTGTCCTCTCACACACAATGTGATCTTCTCAAACAAGTGGTCCAGAAAGTGAACTAAAAGAGAAAAGAAAAGGGAAGCTACATAGAACTCACAGGTTTCAATCAAAAAACCTGGTGGAAAACATCTATCCTAAAGGCACAGCCGGATTGGCCATTTTTTGTGTTATTTGTTCTGGGAGATAGGGAGAAGTTGTCTCCTTGGCTAGACAACTGAATGACTCTTTCTTCCAGTGTTGTATTGCAACTTGCTTTTTCTTTGGTTACAAACCATTGCAGAAGAAGTAAACTAAATCAACGTACACCCCACAACTAATGTTCCATTTTTGTAGTAGCTTGGGTCAGCACTTTAAATACTAATGTTCAGAACAGACAACTTGAATGTTCCCTTATTTTCATTTTATTTTGGTTTGGTGTCTGAAACAAACAAACAAACAAAATTATACAAGTGACTATGGAAAGAACTGGTCATTATCCAGAATGAGTGATAGACAGGTGTGTGTGTGTGTGTGTGTGTGTGTGTGTGTGTGTGTGTGTGTGTGACAAACTCGAAACAGAAAAGGTGTTGTTTTTTCACATGCCATTTCACAGGTAAAACTACTTTCAGTTCTACTGCTTTGCCAACGTTTTCCATCAACACCTGGCTGTTTGCCAAAGTATTTTGCTTTTTTAAATCCCAAAACAAAAAGGTATCTTGGAATGTCCTAATATTAGCAAATCACTTTTGCTAACAGGGACAAAAGAACTTTGGAAAACATTACATGAAGAGCACAGAGATCATAATTAAAAGAAGCTCCTTAATCTGGCAGAGCTCAAGTCCATCCGGGAATTGCCACTGGAACCGGTAATAGACTTCCTGTAGAGAGACATGTGCTGATTACTTACTCAGTAATCCCTCTTCTAACTAAAGGGTACTTTCTAACTAAAGCTTGTTGGGTACTGAACAGGCGATTGCCGGGCAAATACTGATGTTGCCTTAATTAGTAGGCTATTATTTGCTGTGGATTTAACACACTGGGTCCTTGCACTATCCGCTGAGACTAATTCTAGATTTTCTTTCCCTGGAAATGGCCATCATATAATTGTAATGTCAGTCAATGATGAACTCTTATAATAACTTCAGCTGTTGTAGTGGAACAACGTGAAACAGCTCAGGTTTTGTATATTGAGATGCAGCAAGCTTGCAGAACTTGCACTAGGGTGCAAATCTCCGTTTGCTTTGAGTGAGTCTTGCATGGCAAGTCCCCACTTCTTCTGGTTCTGGAATTTACCATTAACTTCACGGTAGTTTGGCAGAGAGGTTTGGCTAGCTCTGTAGAGCTGGGGGTAGCCAATGTGGTCCTTGCACAAATGTAGGGAAATGTAGGATATTGTCAGAACAAATGAGGATGGATAAAGTATCAAGAAAGATTGAAATAAGGAGTGCTTGTGTGGATACAGTCTTACTGGTACCTCCTGGAACAGGGGTGGTCAAATCATAGCCTGAGGGTCATATGCAATTCTTGGCCTAATTAAAAAGGGGTAAGAATGGGCTGGGTGGGAGGGAAGCAGCTGAAGAAGAAGGCGAGAGAGAGAGGGGGGGATGCCTTGACTACTTCTTGTTTGTTTCCACTAACTTTGGCTCTGGCCCCACGCACTCTTGAGTGGCCTTCAACAGAGCAAAGGTTCCCCACTCCTTTCCTAGACTTAGGACACGCGTAAGGAACTTTGGGCCTTCCAGATTTTGCTGAACCACAACTCCCATCAGCCCCAGGAACCATAGCCAATGGCTGAGGATCATGGGAGACGTAGTTCAGCAACATTTGGAGAGTTGAAGGTTCCCCGTGCCCAATTTAGGACAACTAATAAATACTCTAAGAAGTCAAAATGAAACGACTGAGTGTAAAACCATTAATGTCTTGGCGTCGCCAGTGGACTGAGATGAATTAAGGATATTTAGACCCTGGAACCTAGAACAATGTCACATTGCTTACTTGGTCCACTGAGTGTTTAGCTTGGCCCTCCTTTTCTCTGGTTTCCGTTGCTGATTCCCTTCTCTTTACCCTTTCCCTTCAGCAGTAAATTTTGCTGCTGCTGACAGCAGTGGTAATTGCTTTATGTAGAATAAAAGTCCTTCCATTCTCTTCCTCTGTTTTTATAGTATATGCAACCTTACCAAGCTAAAGTTTAAAAGGACAGAAAAATTCATGGTGTTTGCAGTAAGAACATGTTTTATGCTTTCCTGGTGCTAAAAGCAGGAGGATGTTACACTGATATGGAAATGTCAGAGTTACCGAGCTGTTTCTAAGGCCGTAAATGTTTCTTTTATTTCCCTTCCCCCCTTTTTTATAATGGTTGCTATTAATTTTAAATTTCCATGGCATTTGCTGCAATCAGAAGGGCAAAAGTTCCCAGGCTCCCCTTTTTCTTCTCTCGAGCCAAATCTTTCAGCTTAAGGCAATACTGCAAATGTGCCGTCCGAATTCAGCAAAAGGTGTAAGTAGGATGAAATTGTAGGGGGGGTGTCAGCCTTTGACTTGCCCCTCATTGCTAAAATAAGGGCATGACCAACATCTAGACTGGGCATGATGCTGCCAAAATGAAGTACCTTTAAGACAGTGGCAGAAGGTTAAAACACTTGCTCAATAGAGATGGATTTTGAAGGAGGATGGAGATGTTTGCTGGGAGGAGATAGTTTGGAAGAAGGCCTTTTTTTGAGGAAAGCACCACCATTTCTGTAACATCTGATCAGGTCCTTGAGCCCAAATCTCAACACTCTTATGCCATGACTCAATACTGATGGCCAACTTAGGGCTTGTCTACATTTCTGCTTTCCCTGTGTGTAGAAAGTGCAGGTCTGTGCAGTTTTCTGTTTCTCCCCTGCTTTCTAAGTACAAGTCCGAGTGGTTTGGCCTTTGCCCTGCAGGGTACAGACCTGGGGACAGCCACCTAGAGGCGAGAAGTTGCCGGACGTGTGTTATTTTGTTCCAAAGTATAAGGGGCAGTGTTTGGATAGGTCACGATAGGTGTGGATGCACAAAGAGGGAGTTCTGAGATGGGGCTGCAAATTGGCAAATCAAATTTTAGGGCAAAGTGTGTTTCTGGGGGAATTTTCACATGTAATGAATTTGTGTTCTATACAAATAAGGGGTCAAGCCAAAAGAAATAAGCATCTTTTCCCCGCCTTTGTGGATGTTGCAACAGGATTTATGTGAGAAATAAATATTCTCCAATCTTTTATTAAGGTGCCTAAAATATTTATAGCTGTTTTTTAGTTTGATTTCATGCCGTGCCATTTTCATTTCCTTTTTTTTTTAGTAACCGTACCTTGCCAGACTTTCTTTCCCCTATTAATCACACTGTTGCAGCCAATGACCCACAAACATGTATCTCATATTCCATAGGCAAGCATATCTTGGTTCACCATCCTGAGAGATTTGCTCTTCCAATAGGAAACCCGTGACTACCTATGCATTTCTTTAGGTATGTGAAGCAACACAGGTTATCAAGTGCTACAGGTAGCTATTCTAACTCAGAGATGGCAAATACTGCAAATTGACCATTCATTTTTTGCAGGTCCTTGTCCCCAGCTAACTTTTCTATGCTAAGCAGTCTTGAACCTGGCAACCTACAATTCTGTTAACAAAGACTTTTTGTTGGAAACCACCTGGAGTGACTGGGACAACCTAGTCATATGGGCAGGGTTCAATCAATCAATCAATCAGTCAATCAAAATTCTGTGTTGACTGCATTGGTTGTATCTTTATTAATGGGTGTATTAGAATCCTACCATTTGCAGTACCTGATGTTTAAAAGCAGGATTCCCACATTCATGGTTCAAAAGGAGATCTGGGAACTACGATGCTAGCCAAACACATGTAATGGTTGGCTATGGAAGGATGGATCTTTTCAATGGTGGTGCCTCGGCTGTCAAATGCCCTCCTCAAAGATGCTCCTTTGGGGCCCAACTGTTGTCATTTTGGTGCCAAGTGAAGACCTTTCCATTTTCCTAGGCTTTTAAACCTGCATTAGTTTTTAGGATGATTTTACTTTCTGTGACATGTGCTGGTATAAAGGCATATGCATGGGCTCTGCCTGCACACCTAATGGTGAGTGATTTCATAGAATCATAGAATCATAGAGTTGGAATAGACCACAAGGGCCATCGAGTCCAACCCCCTGCCAAGCAGGAAACACCATCAGAGCACTCCTGACATATGGTTGTCAAGCCTCTGCTTAAAGACCTCCAAAGAAGAAGGAGACACCACCACACTCCTTGGCAGCAAATTCCACTGTCAAACAGCTCTTACTGTCAGGAAGTTCTTCCTAATGTTTAGGTGGAATCTTCTTTCTTGTAGTTTGGATCCATTGCTCCGTGTCCGCTTCTCTGGAGCAGCAGAAAACAACCTTTCTCCCTCCTCTATATGACATCCTTTTATATATTTGAACATGGCTATCATATCACCCCTTAACCTCCTCTTCTCCAGGCTAAACATGCCCAGCTCCCTTAGCCGTTCCTCATAAGGCATCGTTTCCAGGCCTTTGACCATTTTGGTTGCCCTCCTCTGGACATGTTCCAGTTTGTCAGTGTCCTTCTTGAACTGGGGAAGGATCTCATGCTTCTGAATTGGAACATGCCATTGACAAAGCAACTCAACAGTGGTGGATTGGGGACTCCTGCAATTTTCTTCCCCCTTAGAAACAATACCAATGTGACTGAGGATATGCCCAAAGCTTGAGATGGAGTGCAGCAGGGAGGGAAGAATCTTTCATTTTGGCAGACATGTCTCATTTTTAGTCACAGCTAAGTATTTTCCCAGACCTCTCCAATCATAGTGATTTGGGGGAAGGATTGAAAGTTGCTTTGGTTATTCACATGGATCTTTGTTTTCCCCTATTCAAATAAGTAAAGAGCTCTTCATTTTGTTTTCCCAAATCCAAGGGGTCATAAGAGCAGAAGGGCACCCCACCACCAACTATTGGGATAGCAGCATCATTGCTGGAGGGGTGACATTTTGCTCACCCCTGTCTTTTCTTTTTTTCTATCCCAGTCCCTGTTTTGTACCCAACTCCAAATGGTAAAGTCTGCCCTTGCGGGAGAGCCGCTGAATTTTGTCAGTCTTCAGCCTCTCAGAAGAGGGGGCCATGCCTGCAAATTACACCCACTATTATGAGCCCTTTCCTTAAAGGCAATCAGTTCCCGGAAGAAAAACGTTTTCACCAGCTGGAGGAAGGACAACAAGAAGGGAGCTAGCCCAGTTTTAAACACTGCTTCTCATTGTAAGGAGGGTCCAACTCACACTAATGTGCAAAACCACTTCCAAAGGTAGGCTATCTAATCACCTCTTTATATTGGGAGCTATGGAATGCTTCAGTCCTATTTGCTGCAGAGATGGGGAGAAATTTCCCACATCGAAAATGGATGCTGCTTCAAAAGGAGCCAGGGCCAGGGCAATCAACTCATACAGAGATGCAACGGGTAGCCTCCTTGGTGAGTAAATACCCTAGTCCAAACAAGCTTTCAAATTGTTAGTTTTATTTCTCATGGCACACAGCACGTTGGTGTGTCCTGTCGCACAGTTTTGGAACCAAATTCGCCGCGGTGGCAAGCAAATGAATCTCTTTAAAATACGCAGCTGTCGCTAGCTGTACGTCCGACACAGCTGTTTGCTCCCTTGTCATTCTTTTATGCACGTGTTCCCAGCAGACGTGCCAAGAGCTTCGGCCCACTGGGGCATGTGGATGCCTAGGCAAAAAGGCTCAGCAGGGGATGGAGTGATTCCGATATAATCACAGCCCTGCAAGTGTTACAAAGCACAATCAAATGCGCTCACGTCCCAAAGGGAAATGATTATTGCATGATAACAACACTCCCTGGAGTGGGCCTTATTGGTATTATAAAGAGTGTTTATTGTGGAGAAGCGTGTTTTGTTCTTTCTTCCTCTTTGGCAATGCTGGCGGTTAAGAATATTGAGCAGCCACTGCAGCAGAAAGGTAGCTCTAATACAGCTCTTTAGAAAGCTATATTAGCTTCTGTCTGTCTCTTTCTCAGGCAGAGTTAAAATCTAGAAAATGAGCATTTTAGTGTACACAGATAGAAGCCGTTCGTCAGCACACAGGCAGGCCAGCCCCCACTCCTTCCAGGAGTCTGAGGCACTCTAATTCCATGTTTGTGGAAACTTATTATTTTCTTTGTATGTTTGTGCTTTGAATGAACACTGGACAATGGGAGAGGATCAATTTACGCTAAGAGGTGCCATCTGCAGGGAGTGTCCGCGGAGCCTCAAACGGCACACTTCTCAAGTCATTTCGCAAATTATAGTGTAACGCCAGTGGTTTTAGAAGTATTGTCTTCTGAACTGCACTTTCAAAAGTAAATCATAACAGCTGTCAATAACGAAACATTGAAAATAATTCCCGTAATACCCAATGGCAGTGGAGACTCAGTAGGCTCCAGCTGCTAGCAATAGTAAGAGGAGCTTTTGACAGCCATAAGAAGCCATTGCAAACCTCAGGCACCTCTGTCTCAGCCAGGATTGTGAGGAAGGTAGTTGTGTCTCGTTCAGGATTTATCACTGTGTAGACTGGTCCCCCCTCTCCTTATATTTCACCTGCATGGTAAAGTACACAAAATACTTGTTTGTTCTTTGTCCAGCAGCTAAGGAAATGGTTACACATTTGTCAATTCAGACTGGATTCCCTCTTCCCTGCTAAAATTTATATGAGATTCCCTTCAAATCATGCACAACTGCAGGTGTGTGAAAGCAACAGCTAAAAACTAAAATGTGGTTCTAGTTGGCTGTTCGTTTTTCTTTTTGTGTGTGTCTAGTCCATGAGGCCAGGTGAGGCAGCTGCCTCAAGCTGCAGGATCCACAAAGACAGAGGATCCCAATGCCTATCTTTGTTACCCCCTTGTTCCTGATGTAGATCTTCACTCAGTTCTTCTTCCCTGGTGGGAAGGAGGCCACCATTTTTGGGTTTGCCTCAGGTGTTAAAATGTCTTGGGCTGGCCTTGCTCCACTCTACTGATGGAAGCCCAATGGCTGACTTTGACTTTTGTGATGAATGCAGTGAGCACAACTCCCACAACCTGAGGCACTGTTCTGTAATATGGCGAGGCAGATGTTGGGGCCCATGTACACAAACACAACCATATTCCATTGTCAGAGCATGCTGTCGGTTGCCAGCAACCCCCAGGTGTACTTGGGAATTACATAAGTGCCTAAGGAAAGGGCCTGCCGGATCACGCCAAAGGTCCGTCTAGTCCTCCAGTGTCCCGTTTTCACAGTGGCCAACCAGATTGCCATGCCACATAACTCAAATGCTGTGTGACAACTGCTGATGCTGCCTTGCAAAGTGAAAGAGCAAGTTGCCAGTGAAGCCCCACTGAGTCCTATTCCCAGTTTTGGCCCAACTTAGGGTATCTGTCATGGCGTTGAGTAGCTGCGGCAGGGTTGGTGGTTGTTGCTTGGGTGCAAGGCTGGGCAGTATCCTGTAACTCTAGCTGTAGCAACCACTGCTCATAAAGCAAAACAAAGAGTTTCAAGCCAGGAAGTGAAATTTCAGGCTCAGTTGTTCCTTTGTGCGTACTGAAATCTCATTCAGCATTCATTTGTGTACAAGAGATTCCCTTCCCTTCCCCCCTTTTTTTTTTAAAAAAAATGTTTTTATTAAAGATTTTCTTGGGTTACAAAGGTACATACAGCGTCTCTGCTTTCAGTTCATAGAGTTCTTTCTACAGATCATTCATATTCAATGCAAGACACTCATGTTATAGACCAGGCTTCCTCAACCTCGGCCCTCCAGATGTTTTTGGCCTACAACTCCCAGGATCCCTAGCTAACAGGACCAGTGGTCAGGGATGATGGGAATTCTATTCATTTATTGGTTTTTGTTGGCGGTGAGAGAAATCATGGGGGTTGGTTGCCTATAGTTGACTGTAGTGAGTTTTGTTTGTGAGAGTGGGGAAGGGCTGTTGGGTCAGCTTAGCCATCTTGATTCATATGCTGTCGGTGGTCCTGTTGTTGTCTTGTTGCACCAGGGTGAAGGCGTCCTCTTTTGTTTGTCCCCCCTGCTGCTCTTCTTTCCCCAGTCGCTTCCCTCTCATCCCACCCCCGTTGAAAAAGGGGTGAGTAGGTGAGTAGTAGTGGGAGGGGAAGGGGCCACATACAATGAGGGTGAGGGCCGCATGGATTGCTCAGCAGCATTCTGGGATACGCCTGGACTCTGTTACCTTCCTAGACACCGAGTCAGGTTTCCAGGGCTATGTGTGAAATTGGCCAAATTATACATGCTGCTGGCCTTTTTTGAGAGCTCAAAATATTGTATGGCAGCTACACTTTTTCCTGCCGAATGAACTTCTAAGACAACACTAACCTAATATTACTTTGTGGTTAACATTTCTATATAAATAACATATTATTGTCAGTTTCAATGGTTATCTTTATTCCTCAGCTTTATTCTATTCCAGTTGAAGGAAAGGATTATTCCTTAAAATACCTCCCCAAATATTTTTTTTTAAAAACCAAACCCTGCTGTGTCCTTTTAAAATTCACAAACGCTATGAGGAAATAAAACCCATTTATCTCTAGATAGCAGCAGCCTTCTACCCTTCCTCATTTTATAGGATTGCCCATTAAATGGCTGATTAGTTCTCTGTCTTTTATAAATATTTCAAGAGTTGCAATCTCTTTCCAAAGGTTTGCAGAGATTTGTGTCCAGCTTCTATTATCCATAGTACTTCACTTGATTGTTTTTATGGTCAGGCTTCTTGTTCGCTTCATTTATCGCAAGCCTAATTCACATGCCTATAGATTGGCTAAGGGTTTCAAGCCAGCTTAAAACAGCATTCCTGTTGATATGATGCATTTGGAGCAGACTCTTCATTGTGCATAATTGCTTCGGGATTTTGATAACTGTCCTTTGTCATTTCCCTCTACAGTGGTACCTCGGGTTAAGTACTTACCGTAATTCGTTCTGGAGGTCCGTACTTAACCTGAAACTGTTCTTAACCTGAAGCACCACTTTAGCTAATGGGGCCTCCTGCTGCTGCCGCGCCGCTGGAGCACGATTTCTGTTCTCATCCTGAAGCAAAGTTCTTAACCTGAGGTAATCTTTCTGGGCTAGCGGAGTCTGTAACCTGAAGCGTATGTAACCCGAGGCACCACTGTATATCACTTGCTCTCCTCTGCATGGGATGTCTGCTCATTTGAATGTTCACATGAAAGGGAACTGTTCTGAATCTGTTTACAGATATAAATATGTGTGTGGGCATACTATCAGCAATTATAATGAATTTGAATATTCCTCATAGGGAAACAAGTTTTGTGTGGCTCTATACAGAACATCACCACCCCTTGCAGACCCTTTCCTGTGCTTCACTTAGATTTTGGATTCAGAGAGGATCGTATCTCACTAGTTCTCTCATTCATTACAGTGGGTGACCATCCCAGGATCAAAATATATGTAGTTAGGTGCTTGGTGTGTATAATTTCTCCCTCTGCTAAAATTCTCAAGGAGATTTTGAAGTAAAGAATACAGTCAAGGAGGCATTCCAACCGCATATTGCATAAGTGGGTGACTAATACCCCCCCACTTGGGGCTCTTCCACAATTCTGCTTGTCCATGTCTAGAAAGTAAGAATCTGAGCTTTCTCCACTGGTCCCATGCTTTCTAGGTATGGGTCCAATCAGTTCCCCATTTGCCCACTGCATTCCCTGGGAAAACCCACTCTTTACTGCTGAATCAGAGCAAATGTCATTTTGCGGAAAACCTGGCTGACATTTGCTCCGGTTCAGCAGTAAAGAATGAGTTTTCCCGGGGGAAAACAGCAGGGCAAATGGGAGTGTTGCTGAACTATTTGGGCTGGGCACACATTATTGGCTTAAAATGGAGCTAGCTTGTTCCCTTTCTCAATTCAGGTTGAAGCCAATCTGTTTTGGGAGCAAAAGTGCACTTCGACTTAGGCTTGTGGAAGTCATTTTCTTTGCATTCCGGTATCCTGTTTGTAATAGCGACTGATGCAGCAAGATTGTTTTAAGGATTAATAATGAGGAAATCTTGTTTTTCCACCCAAGATTGCAGTGATCATTTGCTTATTTTGTGTTGCAATCCCTTCTATAGTAGCATTAAGCAGATTGGCACTTTTTTTGCAATTGTCTTAGGCGCATAGAGCTGATTGAGAAGCGGCAGAATTGCTGGAAGGTGGAGACGAGAGGGAATGGGCCTTTGTTTATTTTTCATGCTGACCTCCCTATCGTTCTCCACTACAGTGTATTAATCAATGGCAATAGACACCGTTGCCCTTAGTGCAGTCAGTGTTTATAGCTTTAACTTTCATAGCAAGGACATAAATACATACAATTCATTACGTGTGCACTGTTATTTGCTCATCATCCACCACGCCGAGATTATCATAAGTCTTTGAGGAAGCCATCAGGTTTTCAGCTTGTAGGCCTCATTAGTATCAAACATCCTGTGACAAGGTCATAAAAGCAAAAGCTCTCTCAGATTGAGAAACGGCTATTAGTTGCTATTGGTCATTTTCTTACCATTGGCATAATAGCAACTACCATTTTGTGATTGTGTGTGTATATATATCTATCTCCTCCCTCATGATACCATCCCCATACATGAGTTACAATAACATTTAGCTTTGCGAGTGCAGAAAACTGTTTTGCCAGTAGCATGGCTGATAAATATTTAGCATATCTGCTCACTTGTTCTTTCAAACAGAAAGACCAAACCATTTATAGGTTGGGGTTTTTTTGTTTTTAAGGTTTCAAGTTGAACCTTTGTTTGATAGGCATGTGCTGCAGCTGGATCTTCTTCAATAAGCTACAACTCCAAGCATCCTTGTGTGGATATTTTGTATACCAGGCTGCATAGGAATATGATCTATTTGATTTTTCTATCTTGCTAGCAGAATATGGAGAGACTGGGCATCCTCCTCTGGGACTAATATGCTATTCACTAATAATAATAATTAATAATAATTAATAATAAGTTTATACCATGCCCATCTGCTCATTATAACCCTTGGTAAGAAGGCAGGCAACCTGCTGAAGTTGTTGGGGCAATGGCTCAGTCACCCTCATGGCCAGCTTCCACTGGCTGAAGCTGTGCAGGCCAACTGTTGAATTGATGACTTCAGAAGCCTGGGTTCTTGCATTTTTCAACCCAGTTCTTTCCCTGTTTCACTTGCCCCATTAACTCAATAGTTATTTGTTATCTCTTGTGTGCCATTGCGATTGCAGGAACCCACAAGAGGCCATGAGACTGAAGTGCCTTCAGCAGTTGTTTCCAACCCCAATTACGTCTGCATTCCAGTGATTTGCAAATTGCACACTGGTGGTAACTGTAGGATTTTAGGCATACGGACTTGCAAGGACTGGATGATAGATATATGGGAAGTCTTAACCAGCAGAGCACACCCCAGAGGTCTACCGGTGGAATTGTGTGGGGCAATCTGTTACAGCAGCCTACTTTCATCTCAGATATATAGACTGGAAATAGCCAGAGCTGGGCCAGCAGGATCAATCATTTGGAATGAGCTGTACGCGTTCATTAGAATGGGAATGAGGCCACCAAACTTTTATTTCCTTGGCTTTCTACTGCATGGCAAAGCCCAGAAGATATCTGAGGGACTAACTGCATACACTTCAGCCAGGAATGGTTTGCAGCAATCAGCTGGTGGGATGCTGTTGCAAATCTAGTTAGTTCAGTTGTATGCCTAAAGCTAACCCAGGCTGACTTCAGCTCTTGGTGGGATAAATGTACTGCTGCCTTGCAGGAAGTTAGCACAGGCTGATGAATGGCTGATAGACCCTTATCTTTCACCCCATTCAAAGACTCTACATTCTTTACCAAACAATTTCCTAGACAGATGGAAACTTTACTAGGGCATCATATGCTATGACATGTGACAGACAAGGGCAACGCAGGATCCCGTGACTCTTGTAGGACTCCTGTTGCATGTCTACGCTTTATAAAACAAATGAAATCACAACCGTGAAAAACACTGCCTAGCTCCTCAGCTATTGTGTTAACACCATCAAAGATGGTTTGATCTAGGTTTAAAAAATAATTCACATTGCTCTACTATAGATTTATATGATGCCAAATGGTTTCTTGCATGTTGCGACTATAAATCCTGGTTTATATGTGGCGTTTTCTACAGCCACAGTTCTAGTGGCAGAATTTAATATTGGGACAGAAATCTTCTTGTCTTTTCCATGCTTCTGCTTATTTTCCATGCACATTAGAACCGGAGAGATGTTTGCATAAGAAGGCAGAAGCTTCTGTCTTGTTCTGAAACAAGGCATGCAACCATGAGATCGACCAAACGTACGATTTATGATTAGGATTGCTCTATGGAGAGTGGCAAGGAGGAAACCTAATGTTTACTCTAGGTCCATGCAGAAGGTTCCTATATTCTTGGGTCAGTATTTGAGCTTCATGGAGTCCCCACCCTCTCTTTATAGGAGTTCTGCTCCTGTAAGAGTTCGGTAGGCCAGGATTTCATAATATGGAGCTGCTGAAGATCAGATTAGATCTGGAATCTAGTATGCAACCCCACACCCACTGCCTAAAGTTGGATCGGCCCACATTTTGGCAACAAACCCAACTTTTCTGTGGACACTCATTCACTGTCACCCAAAATTAAGCCATGCAGTCTGCACAGAATGATCCGGCTTGGCAATAACCCATCTGCCATGTGAACAGGTGGCATTTGGGTGTCTAGATTGCAAATGGCTCTGCGGGAAGGACTGGAGATTTCTTTTGAGCTGCCATGTGAATATACTCTAAAGCAGGGGTCAGCAAACTTTTTCAGCAGGGTGCTGGTCCACTGTCCCTCAGACTTTGTCGGGGGGTCGGAATATATATATATATATATATATATATATATATATATATATATATGGGAGAACGAATTCCTATGCCCCACAAATAACCCAGAGATGCATTTTAAATGAAAGGACACATTCTGCTCATGTAAAAACCTGCAGATTCCCGGACCGTCTGTGGGCTGGGTTGAGAAGGCGATTTGGCCGGATCTGGCACCCGGGCCTTAGTTTGCCTACCCATGCTCTAAAGAGATGGGCTAAAGGATGTGAGTGTTAAAACTTTCTTCTTATTAACCCAACTTTAGATATACAGCAGGAAGGGAGACACCATATCACAAACAGGGCTTTTCTGCTTCCAAATAAATTAGAGCATGCATAATATTTGAAGTGGAATGCTGGGAGAAATGTGTTGATTTTTTGGGGCACATTTATGTAAGCTATGCCCATTTTGCTTAAAAGAGTACCTTGCATTCCTTTGACAAGAATATAGAAATATAGTCAATCAGAGATGATTATAGGTGAATGCTTCTGCCAGAACTGATTTACTATTGTATCTGTTAATGTCAGATTTGTAGAATCTGATCTGCATATCTCAATGTGCAGCCACTGCTTTCTTTTTTAAAAAAGGTAGTTTGATCTTGTCTAGAACTTGCTCCCCCACTTCACATTTATTAAGCAATTTTAGATGGGTTTGCCTTTTGTGAGGCCTTTGTTCGGGACCTCCCATAATAACAAAGGCTTACTGACTGAAGAATGGTCCATCAAACTCCCTGCCAAAGCCAGTTCTCCTAATGGAGACAATAGAGGCCTTCCCATGTCACACGTCTTGCTGTGACACCTGGGGGCTCCCACTTTCCAATATGATCAAGCATTTATTCGGAGGGGAGGTCACCGAGAGTTCAATTTGACAGAGGCACTCTTTCCTTGCTCTTAATGGGGCTCCCCGTTGTAAGGTCCTGCAGTGGCTTAGTACATAAAGAGGCTGAATTGTCAAAGGGGTTATTTGGAAAGTCCTCCAGCTGATTATTCATCTAAAAGCATGGCGAGAGCTGCTGTCAAGAAGCCAAATTTGTCACCAAGTGGTGCTGACACCAGGAATTGCCTCATTCCTATTTACCATAAGAATCAGGAAGCTGTTGCTACGTCAGCTGTCAGTTCACGTTGTAGTTGGTTGGAAGGTGCTTCCTTGGTGTGCAACACTTTATGGGATGTGCTGAAGTATTTGCTAAAGGAGGGCACTGGGAAGAGGGGAAAAGGTCCCCCTTTTGGGAACTGCTTTGCAGGTGTGATATGGCTGCTTCAATCACTAGTATCTCAATAGCTGAATGTGGCCCTTGAAAAGCTCCCCAGGGCGCACCCCCTGACCCCAGAAGACCTCCAACACTGAGCCTGCTTTGCAACTTGAGTACTTGTGTCTATCTGGATCGTGTCCTTGGGCTCTGTTGATGACTCTTGCTTGTCTCAATGGAAGATAGGAGAGTGTGTGCAGGTGGTCGCCTACTGTACAAACATAAAATTGCCATTCACTGCTCCACCTACTTTTGTCCCAGCCCCAACCACCCCAGACACCTGACCTTTGGAAAGTTGCCCAGAAGGGAATGTGTCCCTCAGGGTGAAAAATGTCCCCAGCTCCCGAGTGCTGGATTTGAAATACCCTTGGCTTCTCAGGGGAGCTCCTTAAATCTATCTGCATTTTTTCACTGCCTATTTGCATCCTGCAGGTGGCAGATGACAAGAGAGTCACGACTCTCCTGGCTTTCTTTTCTACCCAAGTAACTGGGTCCAGTTTCTCTTCTCATGCACAACTTCTGATCATTTTAATAAAAAGAAAAATTGGGATTTTTATACTTTCTGAAGTCTGGGAAATCCAGAAGAGAAAATGTCTCCTTTTCAACCATCCAGATATATTTATTACAGGACTCAAAATATTCCATTTTGAAATTTGCTTCCAAGAATTGATCCTAACAACCTCACACCCAACTACAATGAATAGGTTGATCCAATCAAGGCTCTTCTTTGGAGCAGGGATTCTTTTTTGTTCTTGTGCATAGGCTAGGATATTATGGCGCAGGAACCACAGAATGACACAATGTTGTTGTCATTCATACAGCAGCAGCACCAACATGTAAGGTTAAGGACAAACGTAGTTTGTAGATTTTTTTTTAAAAAAAGACTAATCTCAGATGCCTCCAGAGGTGCTGGTAAAACTTGTTCTTTGGGGCTAATAATGAAATGTTTCCGGGATTTGTACTTGCGGCTATAAGGAAGGTCTTACTCACGTTCTTGTCTTTCTGAGATGTTCCCATCTACCATGATATCCTTCTGGACTGAGTGTCTGAGTGGAGGCTTGAAACTATGGTGTTGCAGGGATTATGACTCAGTCCATTGGTGATTATGGAGATTTGTGGGGCTCTTATTTTGTTTCCCATTCTATTTAACATCCATGTGAAACTCCTGGGAGGGCGGGTCAGTCAGGGGTGTGGACTGAGGTGCCAAGATGTGGATGACAGCCAACTTTACATTGACATACATTCTGAGCAATCTAATGTGAGCCCATTGGAATACTTCTCAAGGCTGATGAAACGTTCCAGACTGGCATATTTATTTATGCAAGAAATTTTATGAACTGCTTGATCAAATGCATGAAAGTGGCAACTATCAATAATAAAGAGATAAAATCAGAATAAAATAAAAACAAGTATTCCTAATGAAATCATAAGTCTGGGTAGGCAGGTGTCTAAAACAATGTAAGAAAGGTTCCCATCGAATGTCGTTGGGCAGATTGTTCAAAAGTCTTGGTGCTGCCACGCCTGTAATTGCCCTGATGCAAGAGTGTTTGCTCCTGAAGGGTGACTTGAGTCCACAGGCCAGGAAGTCCACAGGTACAAATTACATTTTACTTTAGCAATGTGGGTACACAGGTGTTAAGTGTGGAGGGAAAATGTGTGTCCCCAAGATTTGGAGGCCACATGGCAGACATATGTCAAGAGAGATGGAATTTGCTTCTGGCTTATTGGAGAAGGCCCGTGTCAGGAAACGCATCTCTGTTGGGCCATTATTGCAAAGCATGACTGTGTGTAAACCTACCAGTCTGAAATGCAACGCTTTGAGAAGTAGAATCATTTCATCTCATGGTTTTTTCCCTTTCTTGAGACTGGCTCTATGTTTTTTAATATGTTGTATATGGCTGTCTTTAATATTTTAATTGTGAGCAGCTTGGAAATAGAAAAGCAGGTTATAAACGAATAAACACAAAAAGAGTGGTCTTGTTAAACAATTCCCACATGGTCCAACTGCAAGCTACCGATGGCTAAGCAGTTGCTCATAATGTGACTTTTCAGCCTAAAAAATGATAGAACAACACGTAACAAAATCATTTGCTAACAAAATCTTGATAGCCACAGGATTCCATACATATATTTACCAATATAAATATGCACCTGGAATTCTGTGGAAGAAAAGCAATTTGTGGTTTATTTTGAATGTGAACCTGGCAGGTGGTAGAAGGGGAGGGCTAAGCCCCCTGCCCACCCTCTGTTCCCAAAGTGCCCCCTTCCACACCTGTGAGCTATGTTTTTCTCTACAAGCAGAGCCATTGGGTTTCATTAAGCAAAGGTACATGCAGTGTGTAGTTCTATCCTTAGGGAAGAAAAAACGTTTTTCTTATTTTGCCGTGCTGGGGTGGTTGTGGCGGGAATTCCTTGTTTTTAAGGATCATGCATTATGTGTTTCCTTTTACTTGGTTTCAGAATAAAGTGCGGTGATGCTATTTTAAAAAGTTTGCATCACAGGAATGTTTGTTTCAGCAGCAAAACAGCCTGCTCATCAGGATTAGCTTCTTTCCTCTAAGGGATGCAGGGAAACACAGATCCTAGGGGGAAGTGACAGCATCCAAGGTTCAGTCTTTTGTCGTTTGTGTGGCAAGGAATTTAAATGTAATCAAATCTGTAGGATTAGGATAGGGAGAGGTAAAGGGAAGAATTACACTGTTCCAATCTCTGCACATCACCTTTTGGTTAATGGTGTCTTTTATTAATTAGTTTGTGTTCCATGCAGCTCCTTACAAGAAGGACTCTGCCGAAAACAAAATAAAAGAGGGAGTTTAAACTGCTGATGGTCTGCTTTTGTGTGGCTTCCAGGCATTTGAGCAATTTTGCTAACAAGTATCCTGTAACCTATTTCCAAAGGCCACTGGCAGATAATTATATTTGGTTTAATTTACATACTTCCAGTTTATAATCCTAATTAGTTCTCCAACCACTAGTCCCTAGGCAATACATAGGCCTGCCTACCTCTTGTTTGTGATCCCTAATGTGTGAGAACTCGCATTTTTATTTGAAGCGGGTGGGCTGGAGCAAGCCAAAAACCAACTGGAAAATGGTGTTTTTAGGTCTGGCTGAGGGTTTTCTCATTTCACGTCACAATTTGGCAGGGTGGTGGCATGCTGGCTATAAATATTGCATCGGTAAACATGCCTAATTGCACAGCACGCTGCTTATTTCTGGATAAGAAAATTTTCTGCAGTTTATAGTGTGATCTTATGCACATCTATGCTGACTTACTCTCAGACATACATGTCTTTAGGATTGCAGCTTTAGACAGAGACGAGAGCTAGTACAGTGGTACCTTGGGTTACATACGCTTCAGGTTACATACGCTTCAGGTTACATACTCCGCTAACCCAGAAATAGTGCTTCAGGTTAAGAACTTTGCTTCAGGATGAGAACAGAAATCGTGCTCTGGCGGCGTGGCAGCAGCAAGAAACCCCATTAGCTAAAGTGGTGCTTCAGGTTAAGAACAGTTTCAGGTTAAGAACGGACCTCCGGAATGAATTAAGTACTTAACCCTAGGTACCACTGTACCTAGAATAGTAATGTACGGGGACGCATACCTATTTTCAAGTACCAATCACATAGATTCAAGATACAGATACCTGACTATACACACTTAAACAGTGAAACTTTTTACCCTTATACTAATTCACATTGCCTCCCAAGCCGAGGAATGTGAACATGCATGTGTGAACACACACACATGCACACACACCCCTTCACACTTCTTCCCCTTTCGCTGTCCCAGCTTTTCCTGAAACGCAGGCACTCTGCATGCTGCCCTCTCATATGGTTGGAAAATGTAGCTGACTAGAGTGAAGCCCTACACAAGAAGATTCTGCCAGCGCTGCTCCAACTTTCTCTACCACTTCATGATGTTTGGGGCCCAGTGCAAAATGCTGGTCTGGTGTCTGACAGATGTTCTGGACTACAACTCTCATCAGCCCCAGCCAGTACGGTGTACAAAAACACCGGGCTGGCTAAGGCTGCCTTACAGAATCGGGAGGGCTTGGGCCCTCCGAATGGAAAATACAGCCACTGGGGTCAGCACAAATATTCTTCCTGCAGCAAGCATAAACTACAAGGGAATTAAAGGAAGTGTTCTCCGAGCCAAACTAGAAGTGATGTTATTCACATCTTTAGTCCTTATGTGGCTGATTATTATTTTTATATAGCAGGTGTGGGGTTGCCGAATTTGCAGCAGGACTGCTGCATGGGCAACCCCCTCCCCCCAAATCTGGCTCACTGTCCTGATTATTTATGGTAAAAAAGCAGCCACAGAATAGCTAATTACACAAATAACATCACATCTAGTATGGTTCTCAGCTTGGAATTGACTTCCCCAAAAGGTTTGTCAAGAGACGTAACCCAGAATCCTTCACTGACTTTTGACACATGAAGAAGTAAACAGCAGCTGATGGTTGTTGTTTTATAAGCACAACATGCAAATAGGATTGTTTAATTTGTTCCAGCTTTCGTAAGGCTCATTTGGAATTTAGTGTGCTGAAATCTGAAAAGCAGCAACTGCGAATCAACCTTTTTAAAAAATCATTTTGTGTGTGAGGACTTAAAAATATGGAGAGAAGAGAAGCAATGAAGTTTTGTTCTCTGAAAAAGGCTGCTTCATTCTTTGCAATTATGTAGATTAGAAAACCTTTCTTCCAACTCATCCACAAGGGTGATTCCAAGCATGGGGGCCTCAGGAGCTGAATTTCTGCCATCAGCCTGCTTGCTATCCTAAAATAAACTCAGTTTCGGTAATCCAATCCGTTCAGCCAGATAAACCTAAATTCTAACAATGCAGCTTACACAAGGCATTGTGGTAAAGGTGGTCAAAGTTAAGAAAAAGCCAAAGGATATGAAATATAAAACAATAATTTATTTTTTTAACTTCATTTACTTGTTAATGTTTATAACTAGTCATGATTTCATGAAAACTGCTTTCAATTTCAATACATTCAAATCTACAAAGCAGACAGCTACTACAATGGGCATTTCAAATTACACAAAACGGCCTTGTAAAAACATTGGACACACATGCACATTCTTCCAACAGGCCCCACAGCCTTGGCAAACTTGCTTCAAAGTGTTCCAGGGCTGCACCATGCAGCAGTTTGCTTCTGCTCTTTCAAGTGATACCTACATACTTCCTTCAGAAACCGCAAAGAAAGAAAATAAAAGTGTGTAGCTCTTAGCCAGGACTCTTAAGGGGTTGTGTGCATAATACGCTTAGTGTAGTGCCTAGGTGTCCTCGGTCCCCAAACTGCTGTGGTAGTCGGCTGCCTCTGCTGTTTACCACCACTCTTTGCCCCCCTGCAAGAGGGCTGCAGCTACCCAGACATTCACAGCAGTCACAACGCAGAGACCTTTACAACTTGCGACTCGTCAAACAGCCCACCCAGAGTGCATTACTGAGCACAGGACAGGTCCCAATATCTGGCTAGTGGTCTGCACCGGGCTTGGTAGGTCACAAATTGGGCATGCATGCTGTGCCATAAAGCGAAGCAGTATGAGTGCACAACCCCAAAGACACAACTGGTTTGAGAAATCATGTACATTACTGCAAGATGATTCTATCAAGAGTTTGGTAGTTCAGCTAAAATATTGATAAAACAGAAACTTGTGCAGAAAAAGGGCACAATAGCAAAGATATATTGCAAAATACTGCTTTGTTAAAAATACATATTTGAAGTTGTCTTTTGAGTTTCTGCATGTGTAACCTTTTTAAAATATGAATATAGTTTAAAAAGATATTACCTGTGTAAGTATGATTAATATGCTTTTCCTGTTATTTAAAACATCTTATGTAAAAGTGTAACACGTTACAAAAAAAGGTACTATTGGTATTTCAAATAAGGTCTGTCTGTTCCGTATTGCCTTAAAAGAGATTTTGGGTGGATGACTCTTTCTTTCCTCTTTTGCACCCAGAGTTCAGTATTTGAAGTATAAAGCCAATGAACGTGTCTTTTATTTACAATCAAAGAGAGGGAGCGTTGCCACATTTAACGAGGCAGGAATCTCTACCCCATCGGTAGGGTTTTATGTACACAACTTTGGCACTGGAAGATTATACAGTAGTCACCGACAGGAAGGAGTTGTAAACTTTTGTGCCGTCGGGTGACTTTGTGCCATGGGTCAGCAGTTCTTGGATTGTCATCCAATTGTCAAATATCTTTTTATTCCTTTTCTTCATCATTTTTTTGTGGCTCAGTTCTATGATATTCATTTCCTTCTTCTCTTCGGCCCCCTGCTGTTCCTTTAAACACTCTAACCTGCTCTGCATCATAAACTCGCGCCTTTTCCTCTGCTCCTTGGCTTTCACGACATGCTGCTTCCGCTCCTCCTTGCTCCAGTAACGGCCCATCTTCATTTCGCTGATGGCATCGTCGTCCGTCGTCATGCCACTGCGCTCCTCCTTGATCTTTATGGCACGCTCTCTCAGCAACCTGTCCCGCACGGGTCTCTTGGTGATGTAACGGGTCCCGTCGCTCCTGACTTTGACTTTCCATTCCATCCTGGGCTCGCTCTGGTTGGAAGAGTTCAAGTCTTTGCACATGCTCACTAAGCTCATTTGGCTCTGCGCGTACTCCACCGCCGACTTCTGCTGTATCAACTGCATGTAGCTCTGGTAGTGCTGGGCATGGGCAGGGATGTGCGCATGTTTATATGGAGAGTGGTGATAGGGAGATAAGTAGGAGCTGCCTGGTTTGGGGGGCAGAGCTGGGCTTTTGCTTCCGTCGCTCTCTTTCCTCTCTTTGATTTCCAGCTGCTCAGCATCTTTGGGGTGAGCTTTAGTTGTGCCATATTCATGACCTTCTGGGCTAGACAGCAAATTTTTCTGAGACCCTTCCGCTCCTTCGCTGACTTGCAAATTGAGATCTTCTGCTGTCCTGCACAGAGAGTTGTTGGGGGAGATCTCCAGGGTGAGAGGCGTGCTCCGGCAACTTTCCCCTGTATTGTAAGCGCTGGAGCTGTCCTTGTCCGATTTCTCTGGGAGTTCGGTGATGTCCGAGAGCTCATGCCGGCGGACGTCAATGCTTGTGTTGTAGTTGCGGAAGCCGCTGTTGTGCAGCATCCACGGCTCTCGGTACTGCTCCTTCAACTGCTGCATCTTGTGGGCCCTCACGATGTTGAGGCACTCCAGCTCGATGTTGCGCAGCTCCTCGTTCAGCATCTCCAGCTCCCGGTCCACGCTCTCGTGGTCACTCTTGCTCATATCCAGAGTGCTGTTGTGGTAGTACAGGCCGTACGGGTTGGTGGACTTCACCTGGCACTTCAGTTCCAGCAGCTCGCGGAACCTCTCGCACTCGTCCACCGGGATGCCGAGGAAGTCGGCGTCGGCGCAGTCGGCGGAAATGAACGACTCGTTGCTGAACTGCATGTCCCCGCTGCCCAGCGTGTCGTGGCTGTAGGCCAGCTTCTTCTGGCTCCCCAGGGTGTTTGAGGAAGTTGTGTGATCGTCGGCATTGTTCTCCTGCTCCGAGCTTTCGTCGTTCCGAGTGCTTTCATCGGTGCGCCCCACGCCACTGTCTTTCTCGTGCTGGTTTGATAAAATGGTGGCGGTATCTGTGGTGCCTCCATCCTCTTCATTTTTCTTCTTCTAAAGTCATCAAGAAAAAGTACATTTGTTAAGAAAAAATGCAAATAAATGTAATAGGCAAACTAATTTTCTTCTCCCTATTTGCAGAATTTTCTTCTACAGATTTTCTTCTATAAATTACCCCCCCCATCCTTATAGATGAAATAGGTATGGTCCACTTGGAACATCTCACGAGTAACACTGATAAGTTTTTGCAGGAAAAGTGCTTCTTTTAGTTTTACTTAGGAGTGGAAATTTCATTTCTTACCTAGGAAATGCATAATTCAGATGGTGATATACTTTTTGGATAGATTTTGGGTGTATTCTCCCCTCCTCCCCAATTTTTAAGAATTTATTATTCAGACCAGATTTTCAAAAGAACCCGAAACACTATTTATAACGTTTGGATATTGTTATTTTTTCTGCATTTGAGGAACGTTGGATCAGAAGACCTTAATTCAAATCTCTGTGAAGAAATGTGGAAAGCTGTAGCTCAGTGCATGCAGAAGGTCCGAGTTTGGCATGCAGAAGGTCCGAGTTTCAACCCCTAGCATTTCCATTGAGGGCTGGGAATGTCCCTTGGCTGAAATGCTGCTACTGGTGAGTGCAGACAGTCATGAACTAAATTGACCAGTGGTCCGACTCAGTGGACAGCGGTGTCCTATGTTGTTTAGTGGATGCCCTTATACAGTTTCCCCGTCACTCAGGATAAGGGGTTGGGTTGGAAGACCAAAGGGATTAATGATACACTGTAAGATGTTTGGGACAGGTGGAAAAGCAGAATCTTAACCACATACATAAAATGGACAGTGCTCAAAAAGAAACTGAGTGCAGGTGTGGCTGTCCCTTAAGTAATGAGGGTGCAGTGAAGAAATTCTACAATTGTAGGATGCTCTCTTGTCAGTTATTGTTATTCAGAGACAGCTGTTCTTTTCCATCCTAGGAAGGGCTCACAGCCTATGTAAGAAATGTTTAATGCAATGCTTAAATAAGAGCTAGGGAACAGCATGACTTTGGTTTGACAATAAGGTATTTCACCTAACAAAGAAGAATGACATTTACCTGCTGAAGCATGCTGGCAGTAAACTGCATTGCCTGGTGGTGCTGTTCCTCCAGCATGTCCATGTGTAAATCATCCAGAAAATCATTTCTGTCATCATCCATCCATCCTTCATCCAGCTACAAGGAGAAGAAATACAAAACAAATGCACCGAATATTGCTATGCGGATGTGACTCAATAAATAATGCGAACTCAAGAACTGCTTTTCTGGGAATCTGACTTATTTCATGCACAACTTGTAAGAACCTCAGCATACGAGTTGTGCTTCCTTCCTTGCCTGATGTGAATCTGAAGTGCAGAAGGATATTTGAGTTCTTGACACAAAGCACAATGCATTATGTGATGGGAAAATAATTTCCTCCACCCCTCGCTAATTCCTAGAAACAGATCTGTTGGTGAGTTAAAGAATCCAGATGCGTTGGGAACTGCATGCATGCAATAGTAATGCAGCACTACCATAAAACAGGCAATAATTCTGGCTTGCTAAAAACAGCATGATGTACAAGGCATGGGTGCTATTGCCAGTAGCAGATGGTGGGGTGGTGATGCTTACCTGACCTCCCGGCTGCAGAGTCACTGCCGCTTACCGGGAGGGAACTTGGGAGGGGAAAGCGGTGGGGAGGTTAGCGCTGTGCAAATGCATTGGCAGCAGCACTGCATTGTCCCCGCAGGCGAGCTGCACAGTGCCAACCTCCTCACTGCCTTGCCCCTCCCACTCTCCCTCCCAGTAAGCAGCAGCAACTTCACTGCTGGGAGGTCAATGCCAATCCCCCATCCACCATGGACAATCACTCTGTTCAACACTGGTCAAGTCCACAGCTGGACTATTGCAGCACATAGCTAGCTAATGCTGGATGAGTGAGACTGGGACATAGTGAGGCCACATGGGTGCAGTTTTGCACAATAATCACCACTATGCCAGACAGTTTATTCTGAATCCTGTGTAGTAACATGTCAGACAGGGCCGGGGACACACTATCTGAAGGTGCTGTTTGCTTGCAACTCTAGCACCATGTCCTTGCCCTCAGTAGCCTCACCCTTCCTACCTTCTCTGCTCTCCTATGTTGACGCATCTCTACCGGTACCTTCACTCACTCAGCTCTACCAGCCTCAACCGTTGGAAGCATCGTGCTCTATAAAGCACAATGCCCATTGATGATGCTGTATAAACAATAACTAATAATAATTAGATGCAGCACCTGGAGAATTTCTGGCCTTGCTATGAGCAAGGAAACGTTCTTGCTTTCTTCACTGGTAAGGAGTGCCACAGCTTCTTCACGATTCTGTATCTCTATGCCATTAATCTGGAGAAAGAAATTCAAATCCCATTATATAGAAATCCAAAAGAAAGAACTCAGAAATTATATGTGAAGTGCACTTATATTTTTAAAAACCATGCAACTCTATGCAGAGAATTTTAGTCTGGGTTTAGACACATTTGCCTCATATGGAGTATTCCTCAGAACCAGCTGCACTGAAATGAATGAAAGCCTCATGTCAGAGTCATGACTTCAATTCTAAGTTCACCCATAAAGCTTCTGGCCTGCCTTGACCAAGGTCAGTGCCCTTCAGACTCACTGGAAATGATTCACACCCAACTCTCAAAGAGACTTTTTATGCAAAGAGGTCACCAAGCACCTTCTTTAACTAATGCTGTGGCGGTTATTTTTGCCCAGTTATTTCCAAAGAAATGACCTTAGAAAATAGGTCACTTGTTATTTTGGGGTGGGGGAAGGAAGTACAGTGGCCATTATGAAGTGGACAAGTGGTGTGTGGTCTTAATTTGAAGCTTCATTCATTCATACCAGCTTCTCAACACCTCATGCTTCCTGAAATGCCTATTATGAGAATGTTTGGGGTTGTATCCAATGAAGTCATCCTGTTCATGCAAGAACTTCTCCTTGTGCAATGGAAGTCCCTCTCCCTCTTCTCCCTGTGTGTACCCCAAATCTGTTCTGGAGGTTCCCCCAACCCTCCAATGCAGATTTGGCTGGGATGTGGGGAGATAGAGGTGCGAACAGGACAACTTTGTTGGATACAACTCTAAATCAGTATTGCCTCCATTAGGCTTTTGAAGAAGTGTGGCTTGCCAGGATTCTTCCTGTGCAGCACTGAAGTGCTCTGGATGATTTGATTTCCTTTAAATAGATTCCCTACCCCCCCCCCCCAAAAAAAAAGTTAGATGAAGCTGAAAAACATAGACTTCTTTCTCTGAGGGTAAAGGTTTTCATGAAACGGGCCGGGGGCATGGTAGGGATTTGGCACAACATGTAACTTTAAATCAACAGTTTTGACTGGCAACTCGTTTTAAGTGCCTCATCACATAGAGAGTGCTGCTTTTTTTCCAAGGCAGGGCAGGCTCGAGTATTTAAAACTTTGCCCTGGCAAGATAAATACCTGCTCCTGCCACATAAACTTTACAGCATCAGAAAGTAATGTGACAACTGGGATTCACAGGGCTGTTTTGAGGCTGAATAAAATAAAGATGATAAATCTCTTTGCCTGCTAAAAGCGCTATATGATGGCAAATTCAATAACATTACGCCAGTGTTCAGAGACTGTTGAACTGTCCCCATTGGTAGTTTCTCACGAACATAATGCTGTCAGGCAACACTTTGGCTTTCATGGCTGATCTATGAAAGTAAACACGACTGCATTTGCCCTAAACTGCGAGCATCTGGCCTTCAGGTATTTCATCAAAAGACTTATTTTGGGGAATATTTATACCGGGGACTTTTGAAATACATTTTCTTATATATTTTATTCTACTTACTGCATTTCTAGCCCACCTTCCCCCCTGCAAGGACTTCAAGGTGCCTGACATGCTTCTCCCTGCTCCTCATTTAATCCTGTGAGGCGGGTTAGGGTGAGAGGCAGCGACTGGGCCAAGGTCACTCAGCAAGTTTCATGGCAGAGTGGGGACTCAAACCGTGGTCTCCCAGGTTCTAGTCTGACACTCTTAACTACTACACCACACTGGCTCATCTGTCGGAAATGTCACATAATAGAATAACTGAAGAAACTGTAATAGGATTTCATATAACATAAACTCACTTGAATTATACGATCGCCTTCTCTGATGCGACCATCTTTTGCAGCAATGCTGTTGGGATCAATCTACAAAAGAGCAGAAAGATGGCTACTTTTCGCAGCATTTCTTCCCTGCGTACTTCCAACCACTGGCATGTTATCTGACATTGCCAATACACATAGTTCACAATCCTTCTTGTTTCTCTTAGACATGGATAGGGAACATCAGACCCGGGGCTCAAATGCTGCCCCCAGGCCTTTCTACCTGCCCCCAAGCCGCTCTTGAACCATGCCCCTCCATCCAACTTTGGCCTCTCATTGAGTGTTTTTGCCTGGGTGGAATGAGTCCTCTAATAATTCTTCTTGCTTGCCTGGGTAGAGGATAGAGAGGGGTGTGTGAGTGTGAAGAAACTAGCCTACGGCACAAACATACAATTTACGTTTATTGCTTTGCCCACATTATTTGCTTGTGGCCCTGCCCACATAGGCATGTCACCCCCAGAAATTTGCCCTGAAGGGAAAGTTACACTTGGGCTGGAGAAGGTTCCCCAACCTGAGAAAGAAACACTGCACTATTTTACTAGGAAACATATGATTTGCAAGACGTCCTAGGTCCCATCTCCGGCATCTCTAGGTACAGGTGGGGAAGAAACCCTAAAGTGCAGCTGCCAGTCAATGTAGACCTGGTGCCCTCCAGATGTTTTGTACAAGTCCCCCAGCCCCAGATAGTCAGGGATTATGACAATGACAATCCAACAACATCTGGAGGTTACCAGTCTAAGAAAGGTCAATGTAAACAACACTGGTCTAGATGGGCCAATCAATGGTCAGATTTAATACAAGGCAGCATCTTAGGTTCCCTGTGTTCACAACTGGAACCACCACCTCTCTGGTTGCCACTCATCTGAAAGTGGGTACATCTGGAATAGGTCTTCTAATGTTGATCTTAAAAAAACAGAAATAGGTGCCTGAAATGTAGGAAAATTGTTCGATATTACATCAAAACTTGCTTTTGCAAGTAACGTGAAATGTAACTGACGGGGGGAAATGACTTATTCACAACTACAGTCAAAAGGCAGGTATTATATTTGGTCTCACCTCACTGATATAAATGCCAATATCATCTTCATCATCAGTTCTGTAGCACACTGTAAGCCCAAACTTGTCCTGGCTGTTCACTCGATGCAAATCTACTTCCTAGGGCAAAGGAATGAGAAACTGGTGAATGTCTGTTGTTTTTTTTTTAAATATGTGAAAATATTTTGCTTACATTATAGTTTCTGTTTTGAAAAGATTGCACTATGTTAATTTACTGAGCTAGAAGTGATTATGGACACATGATCAATACAGAGGGCAATTCTGGCTCTTCTATCAATATGCAGTCGTTTTGGAAATAAGACTCTCTTATTGATCATATAGAAGAAAAATGGTCCATCTCTCATGAAGTGGCACCCCCCCCCCCCATTTTTAGTGCCTCCACTATAATATTTGTCAAGTGAGTCTTTGGAACCGAAGTCTTCCTACATTTCCAACACCCTAGGAACAGTAACATCATTAGCACAAAGAGATAAATAAATACTAAATCTATGCATTTCTGTAACTGGAGATGCTGTTTGTTCTCTAATCACATTTTAGCATTCTCTAGACTAGTGCAATGCAATTCTGGAATAGTCTCTAATCCAAATACTTCAAGGCAAAGTTAGCCATGACTAAATCCCCATAAAGGCACATAAGGCTGGGCAAGTGAAAACATTAGTGTTAGTGTTGCACTAAGAAAACAAGGTTGGCACAGATTACAACCTTTCATTGTTCTTGTGATGGAAGTTGTTTCATGGTCTGTGAAAAAGTGGCCTGCAGCAAGGTAGTGAGGAAGTCAAAAGCTGTTGCATGAAATGGGGAGATTAATTTATAAACTACACACGTTATTATTGTTATTGATTTCTAGACCACCTTTCACCAAAAATGATAGCAGACCAATTTATAAGGTGTTATCAAACAAAATTCATCGTGTCAACTGAATGACTAATTTACAATTATTAATTCCAGGAGGTCTACTTTAAGTAGGATTAATATTGGATACAACCTTAAATTTTAGTCTCATGAATTACATAAGTAACAAAGTCAGCAGTATCATAAAAAATGGCTTAATGGCTTTCTACAGCTTGAACGTGCTTTGCCATTTAAATGTCATACCTTTGTATTGTCAAAATTCAGCACAGAGTGGTGAAATTCTACACCCAATGCAGATAATGAGTATTGTGCCACCCAAATACTGATGAGCTGAATTCTGACATGCCTGTGGTTTTCCTAGTACCCTCCATATGGACTGTAATTCTCATTAGCCCCTGCCAGCATGACCTATAGGTCAGGGATGATGGGAATTGTAGTCTAAAACATCTGGAGAGGATCAAGTTGGGGAAGACTGGTTTAGTACTTTGGTAGACCTCAGGATACTCTTTTATATACTTTTTTGGGGGTGGGTGGTTTAAATCTACTTTGAAGAGTTTTCCAAACCTCTACAATCAAATGCAAATACAGTCGTACTTTGGTTCTCAAACGGAATCCATTCCGGAAGTCCGTTCGACTCCTGAAAACGTTCGGAAACCAAGGCACAACTTCTGATTAGCTGCAGGAGCTTCCTGTACTCAATAAGCCATGGAAGGTGTTCGGGTTCCAAAGAACGTTTGCAAACATTCGCTTCCGGGTTTGCAGCGTTCAGGAGCCAAAACATAAGACCCGCAAGGTGTTTGCGAACTAAGATACGACTGTCTGCTTCAAAAGTATCACCCATCATATCATATGAAATTTGCATTTCATCCCTCATCTTTGAAAAGCAAATGCTGCAATCTCCCTCTCCAAGTGGGCACTACAGTTTCAAACCTGCTAACTCCCATGCTGCTTGTATCACGCAAATAGTTAAGTGGGGTGAGCAATGCCTATCCCCTAAAAATCCCTCTAACCCTTCCCACCTCCCCAAATCATGAACAGCCTGAGTAAACATGGCTAGGATTCCAGCCTTGATTTTAAATGGAACTTGGTGTGAGATGCGTTGCTTAAAGAACTGGGGACAATGGCCACAGCACTATCAAATTCAACATATATGTAAGTGGGCAACTGCACAGTCACATTTGACTTCAAAAGCTGGAACTTCCCCCAAATGAGGGGATTCGGAATAAGGAAATTGAAAGGGAAATCACGGTTTCCAAAACAATATTACTAATTTGCGACATTTAACAACCAACCTTTTTTTTACATAGTCCTTTGGATCTCTGGGTAAACTAGACTAAAATGACAACTTAATACTTTGCAGGATACCTAGCGCCCCAAGACTTTGGTTACTCACTGCTTAGAACTGCTTTAAGCATTTGACTAAGCTGGCAGTACACAGACAGTGCTGTAATAATGAGCTTGGAAGCCATTTAAAAATTCCCACGTTTGTGAGGCAAGGGGATAAAACACACCCTGTGTTCCGATTGAAAGAGAGATTGCTGGCTTCTTCCTCCTGGTATTAATGCATTAAAAGTCCTAATAACATAATAGTCTTGCCTCTGAGCATCTCTCAATTTCAACCCGCGGTGCCATTCACCGGGGGAAGACAATAAAACTCACCAATATGAATAATTTATTGGCATGTCTAGATGACAGCTGCCACGATAAGCAATCTCTTGTTATTTACTTGTCAACATGTGTAATTTGTTTTGAAAAAAACAGAGCAGTAAATGTCAGTGACATTTCAGATGGTATTTAAATGATTTTCAATCAATAGGCACTATTGTGAATGGCTCCACACTCTCTCGTCGTGCTTTCTTTTGTTACAGAAAGGTTGAACGCATCAGTATAATGGCAGAAGTTTTCCATATTTCTAAGGCTCTGCCATTATTATTTTTTTAAGAAAAGAGGATTGAAGCTGATCAATAAGGAAGATTAGATAATGTCAGCCAAGTACAGTTGCTGGGGTCAGTACTTTAGGTTTCATCAAGCAAATGGAAATGAAGTCAGTAAACTCTGGCTCTAATTTATGTTTAGGAAAGTTACTGCCTTTTCCTTTAAAAAACAAAACAAAAACAAATTACAGATCCCTGATCATGGGTGCGATATGTGCCTGGTAAATGGCACCACTCACCATCTTGTCTGCAGCATGGACAGGATAAATCTTTTACCCCTTCTTAATAAGCAGCTAACATTACTTGGAGGGAGGGAGGCAGGGGCTCCTTAGCTTTTGCTTGTAGAAGACCGGGGGGGGGGGGCATGATTTGGCCACAAAGTGTCAGACTAGGAGAGCAGGGTTCAAATCCCTACTCGGCAGGTTTTTACATTTTGAAATATGGCAACCCTAATATAAATG
Organism: Podarcis liolepis; assembly: GCF_965112155.1. Taxonomy (NCBI): domain Eukaryota; kingdom Metazoa; phylum Chordata; class Lepidosauria; order Squamata; family Lacertidae; genus Podarcis; species Podarcis liolepis. Next base: position 95,128,915 of record NC_139555.1, on the reverse strand, counting down.
CAATTAAAGAATTACATAAATGGTGGGGCAAAGTCAGGAGTTGGCACTTCTGGGTTTCATTAAATCTTGCCCTCTAAATGTCCTGTAAGTCCGTGATTCCTCTAATACAGTGGTACCTCAGGTTACAAACACCTCGGGTTACGGACTCCGCTAACCCGGAAGTAGTACCTCGGGTTAAGAACTTTACCTCAGGATGAGAACAGAAATCGTGAGCCAGCGGCGCGGTGGCAGTGGGAGGCCCCATTAGCTAAAGTGGTACCTCAGGTTAAGAATGGTTTCAGATTAAGAACAGACCACCAGAACGAATTAAGTTCTTAACCAGAGGTACCACTGTATAGGTATATGATATTGTTGCAAGCCACTCTGGATGCCATAGAAGCCACGTGGCACAGTCAGTTTCTCACTTTGCTTTCACAATATGCAAGGACATATTTTAAGGAGCAGAAGTCTTGCTTCAAAAGGCTATTTTCAAGTTACTTTAGGCAAGGGCTGTGGCACCAACATGACTCTGCAGAACAACTCCTTGTGCACAGTGCAATGGAGAATTCATGTATTCTGTGTATTCATAGGTACTCCTTCCGCTGAACTCCTGAATTGAAGGAGGTCTGGCTAGATGACCCTCAGGGTCCCTTCCATCTCTGCAATTCTATGTTTATAAGTGAATGGGGGAGCTTTAAGTCTGGAACTCCCATGAAAGCAAGGAATTGTGAGCGTGAGGCAAAGCAGCCCTTGGGGCTCCATGATTCAGCTCAACACCCACCAGTCAACTTCTTTTGTCCCCCATTCACTACAGGGAAACTGTAAAAAGTGGCTATAACTTTTTTACTTTTGACAGAATAGATGAAATTTGCAGACATAACAGCCCCTGCAGAGCAGACAAATAGGTCCAGCAGTGGCTTTTGTGTCTGATATCTTTAAAGTTTGGGCTTTTTTTTTTCTTAAGGAAAAATTGATAACTTTTGAATTTGGAGCAGAATTAAATGAACATGAAATGAAAAAAAAAAGTCTGATTCTACCACACTCTACCAACACACTGGGTGCCTCCAGACTGCCATTATTTTGTGAGAGGGGCTCAAGTGCATACCGTAAATTTAGGTTTGCATAACTGAAATGGATTGCACTGATTTTAACAACCGAATTCAATCCTGCACTGATTTTTTGAATTCTGAGCAACGTCAGTATACGATAAACACAATCTGAATCTAATCATAATCATGTGGATCAATCAAGAAATATGTTTTAGGACTGAGATCAAGTTTTATGTTTCAAAGATGCTTTATGTTTTATGTTTCAAAGAAGCTTTAATATTTCATGCTTTTGCTTTTCATTCTCTAGTATTTCAACAGAGAGCTTGAGCTTTTCAATATGCTTCAAAGCCAGAACGCTTCATTCCACATCTCCTGTTTGGGATATATTGTATGCGGGGAAGCCACTTGAGAAATATCTGAAATACACACACACATCTGAGGAAACCGTGCTCAGGCAAATGGTCTTTGTAAAAAATTCCCTTCAGAATAGCCTCAGAGCAGGTGTTTGGTACCTGAATTTTTATGAGTAATTAGATGTAGACTTACCCTTGGGTTCTATCCCCCCAGCCCTGGTTAGAAGTAGAAATAACTGGGATTTGATGCTACCCTAGATATGGTAATTTTGTGTACACAGAAAGAAGAACAGCTGTTTCCTAGCTGCCTATGCCTCAATAAAGTTTTTATGTAATCATAAAGCTTCAAAAGATTTTATGGACATCAACTCTATAAATTTTAAAAGCATCAAAGCAAAGAACATTTTTAATTTTCAGAGTACTTTTTGGAACAGAGTACTTTGCTTAAGCAAAAAACAACAGCACACCCTACAAGTACTAGGGCGTTCATTCCCATTACACAGAATAATTCACAGGCCTCTACTTGCTTCTCAAAAAGTAATAATGTATTTTGGTTAACATGGTAAGGTGTGCAGATTTTCCATGTATTACGGACCAAGACTACTATAATAACTTCTACTTGAACAAACAGTAACCGGCGCAAAGGCCACAAGTAGAAGTGGGCTTCTTACAGGAGCTCAAATAGGACTTGAGTGAATGGTCACTGCAGATATAGTTAGATGTCTCACACCTGGATCCTGAACATCTCTTCACATCAATACATGTGACAGCAGCAACCAACAGCGCCAGAGCAATGTTGTGCATTATGCAATTATAATTTAGAATATGCACAGAGATCCATTGTAGGCCCACTGAAGCAAACGGAGGATGTGCAGCCACTGTGAAGGATGATTGTACCCTAATTGTCTTAGAAGTCAGGAATGATCTAAAGAGTATACATATTATAAGTGTCATGAGTAAGCATTAGCATAACTTTTTGAGATGTAGATTACCCTTTTCTAATATAGAGCTCCGATAAAACCAAAGCATGTGCAGATATGAGATCTCTGAAACTGAAATGGATGCAAGACAATTACATAAAATTATTCAGGCTCTACGCCAACTGGTGGCAGATAAAGAAAGCTAAACAACCTGAATGCTGAAATATAAGTGCCATTTACAGTGAGGCAAGAATACCATAATGTGCTATGATATTATATGCCTGTGGCCATTCATAACACTATGGGTTCAAAATAAAAGATAATAGTAAATTAGCCTCTGTATACGCAAACGGAAATTTGTACCCAACAGATTATTATATCGTGTTGCAGACAATCTTCTGTTATAGGGGCAGGTTAAAACTTTAGAAACACGGAGCCAGTCTTTTCAAAATACGTACTTGTATTGGAAATAAAATTCTCTGGAGTGAGTGGGGCTATAAGATAAGGAGCTTGGATGCTTCTCTCAATTTTGTCAGAAAGCAAATCCTAAAGACAAACATCAAATCTGTGTACAATGGGCTTCCCTACAGTCAGCAGAGATTTAACTGTAAAAACCAGGATCCCAGAAAGTCAGCTATGTCCAGTTTTGTTGAGCATTTTACATAGACTTGGATGCAGGATTATTTTGCCCAACGTGGGACTCAAACTCTGAGATGAAGAGTTTCATGCTCTACCAACTGAGCTATCTGAAAAAGCTTACCAGTCACCACTCTTCTTGAAATGAAGCTAAACCACAACCAGGTGCACACCTTTTGCAAATAAATCCCACTGAATTCAGCTAAATTTGAGAAATCATTCCCAAAATCAGGCTGGTAAGGATGGATTGACCTGTACCTTTACTGCTCTCACACTTTTGTGTGTGTTTGGTGCTCTAGACACATGCTCTAGACAAGGTACATGTTTTAAGGTTCATCTGCAGTAACGCATTTAATGATATCCTGCCTCTTAGAAGAATCAGTCACTTTAACTACTTTTTGTTATCATGGATGGTATCTATTAGGAGATTACAAAACTGTCTGTAAGTGAACCCTTTAACAACCCTACCCTGTATGTTGAAACAACATGGAAATCTACCTGTATTTGTGGTGGCTGCTTTAGAAAGTATGTAGAGGCAATGTTGTTTATTTCTTGCCTTGATCATTTTTAAATGGCTTTATGGCTCATATATGTACCAACATGGATACATAAGATATGGGCCCAATTAAAGCTTCAGAGTAAGAGTTGCAATTTAGAAAACCGTTGATACCATGACAGTGTTCTTTTATTATTTTTTGGTTTGGGCTTTAAGAGAGGCTGTGTAATATGCTGGGGGCTGCATTCCTTGTAACACCAGATGCCAGTTTCAGATACTGAACTTAAAGGCCTTCAATGGCCTGCTCTTGGCAGATACTCAATTCTTGTGACTAATATCAGCCTGTACAGATTGCTAGGCAATTCTACTGCGTTTCATTGAATTCTAGCAAGAACTATAGTCATTTACACAGGGGACTTGTTGACTATATCTGTTAAGTCATTAATTGTGAGTTAGGATGGCCATAAAAGCCTAGATGATGGACCGGAATTCAGAGTGTATTTTATGGAGAGAGTAGTCCAGGTGGTGTGGTTTGATATTTTACATCCTTTTCAGCATTCTGATTCGAGTCAATGAAAAAGTGCGTCTGCAGTCTGTTTAAGACAAATCTGTCAATAAGCAAACAATACAGCTAGAAGCTGCCCGAGTGTTTGTTACACTTTGACCCTTTCCATTGATCTCAGTCTCCCAGGTTTGAAACGATTCTTAAAGGCTTTCAGAGAAAGGCTATTTAAGCTGCAAGCATTTCCTAAACGTTTAGCTGGTACTGTTACACAGCTTTATTATTTTAACAATCTAAGTGCTCTCTTAATGTCAAAATTATAAAATGCCGTGGAATGATTTGAGTCACACATGCTATAGTTACTGGCTGGCAAGAGCACATGTGGAAACAGCTGCAAGCTTAACCTGTCTGACACTATGAGCAGTGATAGCAGCAACAGTTTGTTGCCCAGCTCCTACTAGGCCCATACCATTTCAGCAATGGCAGCAGACAGCCTGAGTTGAGTTCCCTGTTCTGTAGCGGGGAGGGCAAAGGAAACACTTTTTTGGATTGCAGTTGTTGCTTTTCAGAAAACCACCTTCTGTGTGTAAGGGTTTGCTGGAGATAAGAATTCAGCAGGAATGGGCAGTTAATCTGGACCCCTGCTTTGAGATTTTCACAGTGGTTTGGAGCGGCATTTACCGCAGCATTATCTTCTAGAATGATGAGCCCAAGCGACTTTGCATTCCCCCTTCCTTGTTTATCTGTATGTGTACAGGGTGGGAGCTAGAGGTCTTTTAGTGGGTGGCAGTTTGAGCAAAAACATGAAGCTGGAGACAGATTAAGCTAGTCATTCTTAAATTTCATTAAAATCCGTGCAGCAAGTTAGTCAAAGCTTGAATTCCATGAGGCGAAAGTGTGACCTCTGGATCCGGCCCCATGATTTTGCTCAAACTAAATGAGACACATAATATTTCTGTAATTTGCCTTTTTAAAATATATTTCATTGCTCTACTTTTGTACTTTTTACAAAACTTCTAATTTGAATTTATGTTGTCTATGATAGCAGGGGAAGCATCTTGACTGGGGACTTTGAGAGAACAATAACAAGCCATGGAGGAGAAAGAAGCACTTTGCTGTAAACAAATGGAGACAAGACATGCTTCTTTCAGATGTAACATTTCTACAAGAATTAAAAACACACAAAACCCTGCAAGCTTCTCTTTGGAATCTACCACAGATATAAAACTACGCTTTTGATACTGCGTTCCCACATGAAAATCCATGTATGCAAAACTGTAAAAAGTGTATAAATAAAATACCTTATCTCCCCAAATTGTGAGGTGGTGAATAATATAACTAGAACAGATAAGGAGAAACCTATGGCTGCTTGTATTATGAGCTGAGGACATGACCTCTAATCCTTTAATTACACAACATATAATTAACTACATATTAAAATTAGTAAGCACTAATTTCCTGCCGTCTGTACACTGAATTGCAGAGTAAAAAGATTTTCCAATATATTTTGGTAGCATAAGTTCATAATTTGAATGCAGCACTAGTTGCTAAGTCCCTGGCACATGAAAATATAATAAAAATATTTTGTATGTTGAATGGTTGCTTCTAGTTATTACTCATACCTCTAATTCTAGCTCCTCTCTGTCCATTTCTTGATGAATGCCTCCCATATAATCATTTGGGTCATAGTATTCGTGCCCTGATGAATGCCTGGGAAAATAAAGCACAGTTTAGGTTATCACTCCCTATTCTAATTAACATATTAATCCTCCCCCAGCCTCATGGCAGATCATCACTAACATGTCACACATACATCAAGACTGATGCGCTGTGGGTGATCAATGGTGTTGAGGACGTAAGCTCATTAAACAACAGAGAAAACAAATATTTATTTTTTTAAAAAAACTGTCTCGCTGCCTTAACGTATTGGCCAACCAGGCAGAGGTGGCCCACTAGAGAGACAGAGGGGAACATTTGTCAAAGACAGGTGATGGTATGAAAAAATGCTGTGGAGGTAAGGCTTGGGGGTGGCATGATGGACCCATGAAGGGGAAAAAATGAGGGCCAGAAAAAGGGATGGCAGAATAAGCATTAGCACACACATTTTATTATACAGGGTAGTGGTCATAGGTTCCCATGTTACACCTGAGCACAGGCTCCACACTTCTACTACTTCCACAGAGAAAACTCAGGGGGGAAACATAGAGGCTGGTTTCCTAGCAACCACCTTTCCACGCGCCCTCTTATCACCTCAGGAACAGGAAAATATGCCAACATCCATCCTCCAATTCCCTCTGCCTCAGAGGTGGAGGGGAACCACAGTGAGCATGTGAGAAAAGAATGGTAACTTAATTAATAATTATTCTTTTTTTTTTTTTTTAAAAAAAAGCTGGCCTCAGAAAAGCAATATGGATACTGCACAATAATAGCATGAGAACATGACCCCCGGTGCCTAATCTCTGACAGAAATTGCACAAATATATCACCTTCCCAACCCCGACCTTTGTAGCACATGCTCATTTGCCTGATTTCTGATTGTGAAAATAATGTTTTGTCTTTAATAATGATGTATTTTTTTAAAAAAAATGGATATATATTTATATGCAGAGGAAGTGGGCAACCAGGTTTTAATTCCGCTTTCAAAATATGGGAACTTGGGATGATAACTCAGTGAAACTGACTGTCAACAGGTCCACAGTTGTCAAAAAGAAGCAATATATAGTTAACATCTGGAATTCACTTCGTTGGGATATGGAGACGGCTATAGATGACGTTAAAAAGAACTAGGCAAATTCATTAGGCACCACAACAAAAGAAAACGAGTCTCTGTGTTCAAGGATTCTATCTTTCTGAATACCAGATGCTGAGGACCATCTTCTCAAGTAGATTGAGGGGCTCCAACATGAGATCTTGATGTGCGATGTCGTAAGGAGCCAGGACTCTTGTTTATACATTGATGGGAGAGTTGGGACTCCTCTCTCTCTCTCTCTCTCTCTCTCTCTCTCTCCTTCCATGTGGTGGGATCCCATGCTGTGGGAGGGTACTGACTAGATTTGAAGGTCCCATGTGACTGTTCTATCTGCATGGGTGATTTATTCACAGAAGTCTCAAGCAGTTGGGATCTGTACAGAAGTGGAGTGTCTCTGCATGTGATGGGGGCCTAAGCTACCCAGTACTCTACAATTACTGACACTTCACTCTGCTATCAGCCTCCCCCAACCTGGTGCCCTACAGATATTTTGGACTACAGCTCCCATCAGCCACTTCCCAGCACTGTGGAAGGAGTCCAAGGGGGGAGTGGCCACATTCTTAGGCTGAAACGATGTTGAAGCAAGAACACTATCCAAAGCTCCACTGGAAGGTCCTTCTTTTATTTCATTGCCAGTGCATGCACAAAAGTGGACGTTGCTTTTTACCACTCATGCACCATCCTATCAGCAATGTCCTTGCCAGTTTCTGTGAACAAGATGGGAAGAGTTCCATCACAAATGGCACTCCACATTTGTTGTGGGAGAAAATGATTCTTGTACTATCTGTGTAGGTGGACTTGCAAATAAGTAAAGGTGTGTGTGTGTGTGTGTGTGTGTGTGTGTGTGTATAACTTGCTAGTATAGAAGTTTCAGACTCCCATTAACAGTAATTAAAAATTGATTTTAAAAATTCCTTAACAACATTTTAAAGAAAGATCAGCCCTACAGAACAGCTTATTTGTGTAACATTGCCACGGGATTATAATAAAAGGTAATTAATACACTGAAAGAGAATGTAGTGGCTCCTAGCAATCTGCAATTTATGCCCACCATTAAAAAACGGATAAGATTGAACAGCAGCACTGTAAACAGGTAGTAGAGAGCACTGCCAGACACATACGCCATAGTCCAGATTTTAGGGGGAAGACCTGCAGCCCAAAAGGTCCCAGGTCCAATCCTTGGTTTTTCTAGTTGGGAGACCTAAGGCATCAGGCCTGGGAAATTTCTCTGCCGGAGACCCTGGAAAGCCATTGCTGCGGGCCAGAGTTCTAAGAAACTCTTTATTTATCTGTGGGTTCACTCAGCCTTTTCCTCCTCATCTAAAGGCATAGAGACTTGGCATAATTGTGCATGCAAACTTAGAAGTGAGCAGGTAGCCTCACAGCATTTTATTTTTAACTGTCTTGTTCATTTGGTTTCTCATTCACAATGCCAATGGGCCTGCAATTTCTCAACAGTCAAAGTTACTGCACTGATTCCACCATTTCGTGAAATTGGTTGAACATGTGGGACACAGACGAAAAAATTGCAGTGCTGAGTGATCCCTGCCACAGGATTTGCCTAATCCCAGTTTTCCATTTTTCCTTCCAGCAGTCAGCATTCTGTGGCCATTGAGCATGCTCAGTCCTACTGGGGTCCCTCCTTTATTCCTTAGAGTGCCCCTGCCTAAATATATATTTTTTGTACTTGGTTCCCCCATGTCTGCTGATACCCCCTTCTTGTGTCTGGGCAATGTGACTTTGGCAATAGCACTCACAGACTGAACATCAGAATTAGAGTGGATGGTTGCATAAAATCTTGCAGATATTTCAGTCCTAATGTTTTTGCTCCTGAAAATGGCAGTTTAGATCTTCATAATGATGTATGGTCGTTGTATATTTTCATCCCAGGTGTATGAAATCTAGCCCCACCCAATGCTTCAGTGTTTACTGCCTTTTAATGTAGCGAGGTGTGATTAAAGTACTGGTACTTACTCCTCAGGTAAGAGATATGGGTCCAGTACTGAAACTGGTGGGGTAGGTGAGCTCATCTTGGTAAGAGCCATGATGTGTTCAAAGGTGATGTCAGTCTGGGTGCCCATATCCACCAGGAGACATTCATGAGTGGGGCTGAAGATTTTGCTGCGTGGCGCTCTCCTCAGGACCTGAACCACGATGGGATCTTTAGCTGTTTTGAAGGCTTCTACTGCTTGGTCATGGGTTGCTTTAGATAAATCTTTTCCATTTACCTGTGGGGGAAGAGGAAGAAAGGTGAGTCTCGTTTATCTAGCGTTCCCTTCATGTAAAACCATTCATGACATGAGCTTCGTTTTTGTAAGTGCTACTTGAAAGTAAGGCTGGAGCTCTGGATCACCTAACTCTAACCTGCTGTGCATTAGCAATGAGAAAGAACAGCAAGTAGTTCATAGTGGGTGGTTAAATTTCTGCGGAACAAGCGACCACCTTCTGGCAACTTCAGAAAGTCACAGCCCGATTCACTTCCATTTGAAATCAGTTCAGGGGCAGTGTGGGCATAAAAGAAAAAGAAAAAGTTCAGGATATTGGACTAAGCTCTTATTGCACTGTTGGGCACATCATCAAAGGCTCATAGTTTTAAACTGTATTATCACAGGGGCTTTGTTATAGCTCTGATCGACAGAAAAAGAACATGATACAGGAAGCAAAAGTGGCTACATCCATGAATCCACTAATAAACTCTTCAACTCCCTTCGCAACCTTGGGAATGCATTTCCTGACTGCTGAACACAAGCTTCTTAAATATTTAAAGTTATTCCCATCCTCTTAGCTGCTACTTGTAATAATGACTATATTAAAAACAGTTTCCATGGAACAGAGAATGGGCCTAGACCATAAGGTGAAGTCCTACTGCTGAAAGTAAGCTGATGGTATCTGGACAAGACAGTAATCTCTGCCATAACTTTAGGCCTTCTGCAGGTCCTTCATCTTGGCATGAATGTTTCCTAAGGCTGCAGTTGTACGGAGGTTGGGATAAAGCAAAATGCAAAGGTGATTTAGCTGCCTTGTCCTATGCCCTGCTAGATTTGAGCCGGGGAGGTTCAAGTGAGGAAGAAGGAATGATCTTGCATTCTTCTGTCTGCTTGCCTGTTAAAAAATTAATGGTTTTGATGCTTTCCCTCCTATTGGAAACAAGAGAGAAAACCCACGTGTGAAGGCATGTCAAGATGACTGGGAAGCCTTGGGAGCCATGACATGCCCCTAGGACACCTATTTTTTGGCACCTCCAATGTAAGAGCAGCAATGTCAATTGGGCCAGAGCTTTGGAACAGCTAGGTGTGTCAGAGAAGTTGGTTCCAGGGGTGACATGTCTCATTTCGCCACTTGAGACAAAACAATAAGTACTGCCTTGTCCTGCCACTGCCGACATGGGAGCTGCTTCTCCACCACGAGGGTGCCACCTTGGGGGCTTCCAGCTGCCTGAGGCAGTGGCCTCATCCCACCCAATGGCTGGGCTGGCCCTGGTTGACTCCAGCACTGGATCTCTGCTGTGTCTCTGATGCTGGAGGGATAGATCCAATCTACTGTATGGCCTCTGGGACACACAGGATTGAGAAATGATGTAGAAAGAATAGTAATATTATTCCTACATCATTTAATAATATTCTGTAATAATATATTTACATCTTTTGTGAGCAGCCTGTTTAAACTACTGAAATACTGTTTCCTTTATTTTAAATATCATCTTATCCTATATTCAGTTTATTTTCTAAAACGTTCTTCCACACCTATCATGTCTCTCAAGTCCATTTTGTATAACAAAGCAGTTTGTTTTGCAGATGCTACAAACACACTTAATCTTTAGTGTAAATGCACTGAAGAGATATTCACCTGGAGCAGCTAAGTATCACAATCTGCTAAGTACCCTCAGACGTGGCTCAGCCATCTGGATAAAGTGATGTCAACACAACACTCTTGGCTCTACAGCCTTTCCCAATTGATTTTGAAAGGATCTAAGGCTCCTTCCCCCAAATTATTTCCATATGCTTTTTGTCCAGCATGCATTACATGGGTTTCCCCCCTTCTTTGGGATAAACTGAAATCCACTGTGTCATTTTCACTGCAACTTATAGGTAGCCTCAGGCAATCTGTCATACTTGATAAAAATTAATTTGTATCCCCCATCTCTGAAACAAGAGAAACACCTGCACCAATACTAGTGTAGAAAAGGCCCATCCATTTTTGAAACCAAATTACCACTGGAAACTCCCCACTTCTCATCCTGCCCCCACTTGCAGGGATTGTCTAGGGTAGACTATACCATTGTGCTATGGTAAATGTGCTGGGGGAAATAATTTCCCCTGGCTGTTCTGAGAGGGTTCTCCTGACACCCCAAGAGGCAATTTCAGGGGTTGGGAAAGGGTAGAAATCCCCATTGTAGTGCCAGGCGATTCACAAGCTGGCTGCATCTGGTTCAAAGCACAGGCTTCCTACTTTGGCCTACTTTATATCCAACTTTGTTCTGGTCATTTAAATGGAAGCTGTCACTGATGAACTCATAGGATCACATGGTCAGGTTGATAAACGTGTATCTACAGACCCAAAAGTTCTCTATATAAATAAACTTACAAGAACTGTTGTCCACTTTTAACTACTATTGCCATTGCCTTATTTTTCAATTTGGGGTAAGGGGGATTTATTATATTGATGGTATGGTAAGCACAAGAGCAGTGATGGGGAAACCTGTGGCCCCCGCACAGGTTTGTTGATCTGTGGTCAACAGATTTCATTTTCCTTGGCCATTGGGGGCAGCGCTGTCTGGGGAAGTGGGAGATGGAGTCCCAACACTGTCTGGAGGGTCACAGGTTGCTCATGCCTGAACTTGAGCATCCACTCATAACATAAAGGAATTTAAAACAAAACTTCCAATATCATAAAGCTATTATGCAAATCTAGTGTGCACCTGCACCTGGAATACTGTATGCATCTTCTCACTACAGAGTTGGGAAAGGTTCAGAAAAGAGAAACCCAAATGAGCAAGGGGGTGTAGCAAGTTCCCTATGAGGAAAGTTTACAACATTTGCACCGCTTTAGTTTTGAGAAAAGGTGAGTAAGAAGACACATGATAGAGGTGTATAGAACTATGCAAGGTTTGGGTAAGTGGATAGAGAATGGCCCCAACTTTTCAAATGTTTAAATGGGGCTTAAACCCCATTAGATTCAAGCCGCCTTTTCTTAATTAAGCCTGTGATTAAAAAGACCTATTCCATTTCTATTTTGCTCTTTTATTTTTTAACTGGCCTCTTTTTAAGATACTTGTCGTGCTGCTGCTTTTAAACTGTCACTTTTTAAAAGTTAGCATTTTTCTTAATGATACATAAGCTGCCTTGGATAGTCTACGCTCCCCAAAACAGCTTATGAACAGTTTTATAAGTAAATAAATGAGTTAAGCCAAAGGTTTCATGGCAGATTTTTGTTCTAAACTTGTATGATATCTGACAAGAGTGCCCTGCAGTAAGTGGCTTCGTGGACCAGACCCTTAGGATCACTTCTGTTATTTTAAAAGAAAGAAAAAAGCTGGATCTTCTCAAGTCAATATGGCCATATAAAATCAAATAATGGCTTTGTATGAAGAAACACCTGGTTCCTTCAGTTTTACAGTCAACCCAAATTGATCATAAAGCTTCCATATATGGACTGGATGCCCACAGAGAAGTGAATTTGCATCAGGCTGAAGCAGGCTATGTATCTGAAGCTGTGCGGTACATCAAAAGCCTTGTTCTGTTAGCTACTCAAAGCATGGGTGGTGTGCTTGGGGTGGAAATACATTCTTCTGTTCTCTTTTATAAACAAGAGTTTATTTATAGGGAACGTGTAGCACAATAGATCTGAAAGGGACTGAGTGCAAGACAGCTATGAGAGAGCAGATTTATGCAGAAAAGTAACTTGAGATCAAAGCAGGCCTCACAAATTTTGCTTCTGGCATTAATTTTTAAGACAACTATGTGCACACCTCTGTTTCAAGATGCACACAACTCCATGTAGGAAAAATCACCTGCTTCAGAATCTTGGTAAGGCCTGGCATTAGAAGTTAACTTCACTGTGAAACTGGCACATGTGGAAAATGGTAAGCCTGCTTTCAAGTTGAATGGGTGCCATCTTAAGACAGGAGACTGCACACCTATACCTTGACAAAGGAACATCTAAAGTGCTCAAGCTGCTACTACTAGTGAATTTTTACCCTAGCTCAATGATATCACTCAAACCAGGCTTAACACAGTACTTTTAATTAAAAGTATGGCAATTATCTATTTTGCAGACTAAAGATATTTCACTGTCCAAATGCCTTATTTATTCTTGGACAGTTGGAAGCAACATGATGATCTATAGTACCTTTGTAACAGCTTTGACATTATTGCAGTGCCGACATCAATTAAGGAAGAAGGGGGCTTGTAATATTCCTGTCTAATGTCGAGTGTATGCCAGATCTCACTCCAATAAATGTTACAAGCATTATTAATCAGAGATTGATGAATCATCCTTTTTGCCACACTTCATTGGCCAGATCCTGAACGCCTATCAGTTACTTCAGTGGAGATGAATTAATTTATATCAGCTAGCATTGTAAACATTACGACTACGGCCGTTTCTAGCCAGGGGAATTACTAAAAATCACACTGCAAGGAGGAAGCCTTATTGAAGGTGCATATCTGAAGTAAAATGGCTGCAAACCACTAAGAATCAACACACCTTAGACAACAAATTTGAGAACAGATGTTCCTGACAAAAAGGGATAACATGGGTTTCAGGCTCCTTTTCCGCTCAGAAATTCACATATCCAACATAAAGGGACATGGGTGGCGCTGTGGTTTAAACTACAGAGCCTAGGGCTTGCCAATCAGAAGGTCGGCGGTTTGAATCTCTGCAACAGGGTGAGCTCCCGTTGTTCGGTCCCAACTCCTGCCCACATAGCAGTTTGAAAGCACGTCAAGTGCAAATAGATAAATAGGTACCGCTCCAGCGGGAAGGTAAACAGAGTTTCCGTGCACTGCTCTGGTTCACCAGAAGCAGTTTAGTCATGCTGGCCACATGACCCGGAAGCTGTCTGCGGATGAACGCCAGCTCCCTCGGCCTGTAGAGCGAGATGAGCATGCAACCCCAGAGTCGACTGCAACTGGACCTAATGGTCAGGGGTACCTTTACCTTTACCCAACATAAGTCTTTCTGTTTTCCTGCCTGCTGCAATTAAAATGCTCAAAATGACCTTAAGCACAATCCCTTCTCCACTTGGCCTGGGCCTCTGCATCTATACAGGGCAAAGCATTTATTCTCTAGACTTTGCAGAGGACTGTTGCACCCCATCTACAAAAGTAAGGACTCCATCCCCTTGCTAGCCTTTTCAAACTTTTTTTAAAAAAATGAGTGATAGCAAGGAGAAATAATAAGAAGTGAAAATTATATGTCCATTCTCTATTTGGCAGTTCTTGCTTCTGTGCTTGTCTGCACAGGTGAGGGGAAGCACCCAGCTGCCATTAGTCTTCAACTGTCTGTAGCAATAGAGCATTTGTGCATGAATACAGTCATGCTCTTTGCACAAAGGCTAGTAGGGCAGGGATACTTGGCATCATCCCTCCTCCAGTGTTGATGAACACGGCAGCAACAATGCCCAAATAGGACTACAGTAAGTGAAAGTCATTAGTAGATGGTGGGACTCTGTAAGTGAGAAGAATTGCTGAACATCTTTCAATATGAGTAGAAATTATCATTTTAAAAGGCTAGCTCTCTTATTCAACAACCCCGGAACCCAATAGAGGGCAATTGAAGTTCCTGATTTGAAATATATGATGGCCCCCTTTCACAAATCAGGAAACACTTACTGGTTTACTATTACCCACTTATTGGTACTTTTATGGCTAGGTACGTATCCATAGTTGTCTTGCTATGAAAACAGAGTCTGGTGGCAGCAGAAGTTGAGAAGAGAGAAGTGGGAGAGGTAAAAAGTCAGAACAAGGAGTTGGGATTGGAAGTGGTTCTTGAAAAAAGAATGGATTTTGTTGGTAGATGCCTTTTGAGTAAGAAAGGAGGATAAGAAGAGTATTAGAAGAGTTCTGCTGGATGAGGATCTTCTGTCCACATACTGGCCAGCCAGATACCTAGGAGAAGCCCACAAGCAGAATATGTGTGCAAGAGCCTCTTCTGCTTGTGATCAGCAATTGGCATTTCAATGGAGTGTGTGCATAAAGTCATCAAATAGCTCTGTAAATTAGAATAGACTGGATTATTCCAAGAACATCTATTCAAAACACGAATTCCAATGATACCGAGGGAATTCATTTCCATGCCAGAATAATTAATATTTCAGCTTTAAGAACCAGTTCACCACAGTAGCCACAGTATTGGTTATAGATCTGGAAAGCCCTGCTCCAAATCTCTGCTCCGCTGTGGCACTCGTGTGTGGCCTTTGTCCAGCAGTGACTCAGACAGAGACACAGAGATGTAGATGCTGAAGGCCGTGGCACATGAGATCCCTGAATCTCCAGTTACTACAGCATTATTTAAATGCTCATTCTAAATGTGATTTAAATTAATTTGGCTGTTGTTTTTAACTAGGTTTTTATTTTTATTACTTTAGATTTTATTACAGATAGGTAGCCGTGTTGGTCTGCCATAGTCACTGTATCTGAAGAAGTGTGCATGCACACGAAAGCTCATACCAAGAACTAACTTAGTTGGTCTTTAAGGTGCTACTGGAAGGAATTTTTTTATTTTAGATTTTATGACTATGTTTTTTAAAAGTTGCATGCAGCTTTGAGTCCCAGCTTGGGAGAAAGACAGGATATAAATACATTAAACAGACAAACAAACAAACAAACAAACAAACAAACACCCCCACCCTGGCACTATCAAGGGGCTGACCTATTTGCCTCCACAGAGCTAATACATCAACCCAGGCAATGTGCCCGATGCAAGCTGATGGACAGACAACAGATTTCTAGGCTCCAGGCCTGACAGTTGCCCCTTTAAGGTTCTCCACTAGGCAGCAAGGGGAGCACAAAAGGGCTCAGCTGAGGGGTCCAGGACCATAAAATGGCTCAGTTGTGCCTTATGTTCCTTGGAACAAATAGTCTGCTTTGTGTGCTCTGTCCAGGGTCCTGAAAGGTCTACCACTGACCTCCTTTCTTTTCAGGAACTCCTCATTTTAGCTGTAATCCTGCCATTGCTTCCCGCCAGTACTGAACAATTTGCACCTTTCTGAGATGTCCATGGAATCTGCTTTACCAAGATAGACACAGTAATAATATCCCAGCCTAAGCTTGCTCACAAGGCTGCTGTAAAGTAAAAATACAATTCTGATCTCCTTGGAAGAAGGGCAGAATACATACAATAAATAAGCACTTAATGATTTGTCAGTTCTAAATTAAAGGTGAACAACAAAGAGTCTTGTGGCACCTTAAGGACTAACAGATTTATTGTGTCATGTTTTGTGGTGTTGTGGCTTTCAAAAGGCCTCTGCCACAATAAATTTATTCTCTACAGTGCCACAAGGCTGCTGTTTTTGTCGCAACTGACTACCACAGCTGCCTCTCTGAAACGCTTCTTTTCTAGCAGACATGATCCATTGCACATCACCAGACAGTGTTCAGACTTCCCAGCCTGGTGCAACCCCCTTCGCCTCAGATGACCGTAAGGCGGACCTATAGGCTGCCCCCACTACACCCTCCAGAGAAAAAGAAAAGATTAAATACAGAAAGGTGTTGAGCCGTCCTGCAAGGAGGAGACAGGCACATAGTGGTATGGGGTTGAGAGTGCAAAATAGGCTAATAGAGGTGGGACGCAGATAAGCGTGGAGGAAATAGTGAATACAGATGAGATGACGCTGAAGAGAAATCTGTGGTGGTCCGGAGACCAGATGCTTTGACGTGTAGAGGGAAAAAGGGAGCTCTAGAATGAGAGGGAAAGAGAGAGTTCCAGGAGCTAAAAAGAAAAGGCTGGGCTAAAAATGTGTCAAAAATGCATCCCTGCAGCTGACAAAGCAGTACAGCCTTCTTAAATTAACATGAATGCAAAAGAGGCTTTCAGAGTGCTCTAAGCTGTGCATCCCTAATCTAGTGTGTGCATTCAACCTGAGAACGAAAGTATTTTTGTTTTTACCCCACACATTGCGTAAGCACTTGGTGCTGACTGCAGCTGCAAAAATGTAAGACAAGGCACGCTCAATTTTGACCTGGTCAAATTAAATACCATTAATTCGCCCTCTTGAGCACATTACAATTTGTACAGCTGTAAAATTAAGCCGAATTTAATGTTTTCTGTTAGTAAGAGAAATGCTGATTGTGTCCAAAGTTTTATTATTTACAATAAACGAAATGTGCAAATTCCAATGCCCGAGGTTTAGTACTGATCTTTTCTTTACAAGACTAAGCAATTAGGGTGACAAAGCAATCAGAGTTAAAGCATATCAAAACAACCCATGTTATATCGAGTGTAACATTGCTAAAGATAGCTGTTCGCTGTTAAGCAGAAAAAGCACTTAAGTAACACAGCCTCTAAAGTGATTGTAAACTTTAGAAAGCATCGTCTGGCCATGTTGAAAGGTGAATCATCTCAGTAACCGGTCAGGGCTAACTTTTGTGGAATATATGGGATTCATAGTATAAACATTAGGATATGTCTCATACTTATCCACTTTTGGTGCTCATACGGCAGGAGTGAAGAGACTCAGGCCAGGGGGCCAAATACTTCACTGTTTGGCCACTGGGAACTTCCCCTGACCACACCTTTCCCAGTGAGTGCTTTTGCATAGCTGGAACGTGTGCTTGAATTGTGCTAATGCCTTTTGCTTGCCTAAAATTGAAATACTTTATTGTCACTTGCACAACTTGTATACAGTGAGATTACACGAGCACCCCCCACTCAGCTCTCTTAGTCTTAATTCCCCTCGTTTACTGACGCACACCCACCAAACCCGAAAGTCAGTTGCCCTGTTGTTATCTTTTCATTCAGCAGCCTAACAGCCCACAGATAGAAGCTGTTCTTTACCCTGTTGGTGCGACTAATCATGCTTCTATATCTTCTGTCTGATATAGGAGGTTGGAGGGTGGAGAAGATGGCTGTGCTGTGTGTAGCAACCTCAGACTTTGGCATGGCTGGAACATAACCTGTTGGAAGAGTCACATCTACTGCCCTGCCCACTTTTGCACAGAGCCTTGGCTATCACTAGTAAGTTGCTGCTAGAAGACTGCCCACGAGGGAAGGCCACCCTTGTGCTAAAAAAGTTTCCCCACCCCTGCTGTAGGATTACACCATGTGCAAGATATGAGTGCACAAGTGGCCAACCTACAGGGGAAGGGGCCATGTTTGAACTTGTGCTCCATGGAAAACACTTCTTACTCTTTTCCCATATAACCTGCTGAAGAGCTGGCTAATACGCTCTGTAGAAAGACAGGAAAAGAACACAACTGGCAGTAGTGCTCCACAGATAATTTTATTTATTTAGTTGCTTCCTTAGCCGCTCATCTGCAAAACATTTAATCTTCCTGTTTTCATTTCCTTTCTTGTAGTGGATGGCAAGGTTCACGCCTTCCTCCTCTCACATGGGCTTCCTTTGTTTATGATGAAACTAATGAACTGCCCGTCAGTATTATCATGAGCTGTATTAATTTTGTTCTGCAGAAGTCAATGGGAGCCATTGACAGATATGTGGAAAAGTGAAAGGGCTTCTGTTGTTGCTTGTGGTTCAGAGGTGGTGGGGAGGGCGTGGAGAGGAAGCTGCTGTCTGTTCAGTGCATTAGCAAACCCAGTATCAGGAATGGGTAGGTGAATGTTTCACTCCCATTTTGAACAGGCTTCTTGATTGAAGCTCCTTTATTTTGACTCTTCTAACTCAGTGGGAGATACTGACTACTGTGGGATAAAGTAAAACAGTGTTGCCTCGACTTCTCTTTGTCTCACTGTGGTTAGTGTTTGTGTGTGTGTAAGAGAGAAAGAGAGGAGAGGGAGGAAGGAAGGAATATATATATATATATATATATAGAGAGAGAGAGAGAGAGAGAGACTCAGTTTGTTCCTCAGAAGGGTGCAGTGTTACTGAAAAGGCTGTATTGACAATAATGGATGGGAGCCGGGGGGGGTGGCTTTTATGTCTCACGACTGTCAAGAGGTCTTGTCATCAATTTACCTTGGATTAGCAACAGAGCATGTTCTCCAGTATTATGAGTTCGTTAAAATAACCCCTGACTCATAAGAGTCATGCTGGGAGGAAGGAACGGATGACAGATTGTTATTGTTTCTCTGAATGGCTGTTCAAACGTTATGATCACCTAGATCATTCTAATGTCTGAAGACTGAAATTTCTGAAGCTTGGACTCTGCTCTTGCTCTTAATTCATAGACTGAAATCCACAAAACCCCCTGGAGCTGGGGTAAATAGTACTACAGGCAGAACTCGTGTGTTTTTCCTATAGCCACAGTACCCTGAAAGCACCTAGTCCTGCCTGACCAGGTTGGGCCTGGTTAGTACTTGGATGGGAGAACTAGTGTTTGTGGAGCAAGAGGGCTGGTTTTTGGCAAGCCTTGCAAACCCACAGTTCCAGCCATTTGCCTGCTAAAGCTCAAGGTGCCCAGAGATGTGTGGACACCATTGCCCACCATTGCACAACCACTTTTGCACTCATGGTAGCCATGATTTGCTTGAGGCCTGAACTGTAAATTCATGTAGCTACTTTCCACTCAACCCTTAGTGAGATTTAAATGGGAACTTGGTGTTATGAAAAGTTCTTACCCATGAGAAGAGCATGCTTGATGTTTGGTATGCTGATTGCATATTAGATCTTTCACATGGGGCTATCTGGGGTGACTGGAAAAGTCACCAGGATATGGAAGAAGATCAGCCATGTGAATCCAACATAACACTACTGCTTTCCTGGGAGTTGTTTAGATTTATATTAGTGTCAGAATGGTTGACACCTCATCCCATATCCTACTAGCGAGACAACTTTGAACATTGTTAATGAAGAATGAGGTATTCCAGCAAGATGTCTATCTTGCCCCGGGAATCCAATTATAACGATCTCATAGTGTGTGAAGAAGATCAATGGCAAAGCACATCCAGCCCAATAATTCTTTGGAAGAGGAATATTTTAATAAGAAACCAGTCACTTATATGATTTATAGAGTAACTTCTGTCAACTGGCACCCTGTATATGGGGTGATCTACTACCTGATTTAAAGAAGCTATTTTTGACGTTCTTGGGCTCACTCATTATGATGGGCAGTGTTTGTGTGCAAGAAGGCATATTCTACTCATGTGCATGTGTGCACATGCACAGTGTATCTCTACCCTCTGCACAGAGAAACGTTCTGCTTCTCCAGCTCTTGGATTCCTAACAGTGGGGACGAATGTCAATGCCCGCTGTCAGTCCCCACTACAAAATTCTCTCCAAGTGCAATACTTTACTTTTGTCAGTGAGGAATCACAGAGAACTAAACCTGGGGACACAACCTGCTTCCTTGTACAAGTGACAATTGACCCATAATTTTTAAAAAATAAAATTTATATACCGCTTAAGTGTAGAAAAAAGCTCAAAGCAGTTTACAAAGAAGATAAAACTGAAAATGTACCTCTAATATGTATGCTGTAACTAAGTGGTAGATCACATGTTTTGAATGCTTAGAACAGGGGTCAGCAAACTTTTTCAGCGGGGGCCCGGTCCACTGTCCCTCAGACCTTATGGGGGACCAGACTATATTTTGGAGGGGGGAAAAGAACAAATTCCTATGCCCCACAAATAACCCAGAAATGCATTTTAAATAAAATCACACATTCTACTCATGTAAAAACACCAGACAGGCTCAACAAGTAACCCAGTCCGGGGCCGGATTTAGAAAGTGACTGGGCTGGATCTGGCCCCTGGGCCTTAGTTTTCCACCCATGGCTTAGAAGGTTCCAGGTTCAGACGCCACTTAAAATGATATTGTAACTGGTGATGGAAAAGGCAAAGGCTGAAATTCTGGAGAGTCACTGCAAGTCAGATTAGGTAATACAGACCTAGAAGGATAAATAGTCTGACCTGCTATAAAGAGACCAAGGAACGACAAGTCTGAACACTCAATTTGCTGGTATGCTCACATATTAATTCCATTGTGAAACCAGGCTTACAGTGCAGCTACTTAACAGTTTCATTTATATGTATTCATTTATTACATTTCTATACCACTTTTATCTTTCAAGGAGCTCAGGGTCGTATACATGGTTCTCCCCCCCCCCCCACATCCTCACAACACCCTATGAGTTAGGTTAGGCTAAGAGATGGTGACTGGCCCAAGGTCACTCTGTGAGCTTCATGGCTGAGTATGGATTCGAACCCTGCTCATAGTCCAACACTCTAACCATCATACCACACTGGCTGCACATGCTATCTATGACTCCTCTTTTATATCATAGCAGCCTTCACCTTGATTTGTGGCCCATCTGATTTTTTTAAGGGGTATGGTAATGATGTCAGAATATGTTACTTTAAAGAATTCTCAACTTCTTTAAAGAATTTCACAAACAACATGCAGGTGTTGCATAGTCGATGTTGTATTAGCATGATTAAAATATATATAGCAAAATACGTAGCAATGTACAAGGTGCTATAAATAACAGTAATTTCTGAGTTTGAGCAATGAATAATTTTGACATGCTACAGTCAAATGTTTAAACTATGAGCTCAATCTGAAAAGGGCACTGCAGAGAATGAATTTTGGTGGATCTGGCTCTGAGATGAGTTGGTCAGCTTATGCAAACAGAGTAGCAAAGGATGTAAAAGGGACAGTGTGATCCATCTGTACACAATGGACATGGACACTCGGAAGTCATGGGAGAGAAATAGAATGATACAACAGAGCATTAAGGCAACACATGATGTATGTTCCTAATCAAGAATAGATGGCACCATAACGTGAAAAGTGGGAGGCCCAGGCACAAATCCAAATGGAAAATCTTCCAAGCAAGAGAATGCTAAGGACATCTGAAACAGTCACATCAATCATGTGGATTTGGTGAAGGGGGAGGGCTCTTTTGTTTTTTAAGGGCAAAGGGAAATAAAGGTTCACAACAAGAGAAATGGTCAGCAGGTTAAGTCTATGTAAGGCAGTGGGAGAAGCTGTGTTTGTAAGCTCCCCTGAGCCTTGTTCCTAGGGCTGGTAAAGAGGCTTGCTTCCAAGTGGTGACTACTCCACATTCCACTTATGATGTCCAAAGGGTTCTGCCAAACGGATCCTTCCTAACAATGTGGAGAGTTTCCAGTACCTGAAAGTCCTAAAGGCAGAAGGCGTTGGCACAGAAAACTCCACACACAATATGAAACACCCACCAAGTAAGCAGAACCAAAAGTTATACCTGAGATGCTGAAAACCCACCACAGGAGGCCTTTGCATGGGAGCTAAAAAGCATATTCAGGTTCTTAAAGGTGTCTGGACCTCAGAAACAGAGAGGTTAACACAACAAACTGAGCAAACTCCACAACTCAGGGTGGCTCAGCGAGTACAAGGAGGCTGCCTGCTTTAGATTGTCACCTTCCAATTTGTGGAAGAGAAACAGCCCTCACATGCTAGATTTCCAGATTTGCCTTAACACCTGAAGCGAGATCTACCTGTGGATCAGGTTTTGTGATAAAAGCATGCAACACAAAGTAGACATGTGTTTTCTACTGGATGCTGCTGCTGCTGTATTTTTAATGTAAGGAGAACAAATATTTGAACTCTCATGGGGGAGGGGTTCCTGTTTTGGACATGGCAACAGGAAGTGAAAATGGAAGCCACCCATGCACTTGTGAATCTGCTTTTCAGGACATGTCTTGAGATGCCACCTTCTCAGACGTGATTAGAAAGAAAGAGATACTCAAAGAAAGACCACTTACAGTAATCTTCATGTTTTGAAATAAAATCATATACTGTACTGAACTTCCTGTCAGACAAGGCAGGCTTTCTACTGACTTCGTGAACAGCAAACATATTTTTTTTTGCATCATCTATTATGTCTGCACTGTCCGTTATGCCACTGACAAATGCGTCTAAGAAAACATTTGTGCTTAATAAAGAATAAGAAGTTTTCCTTTACAGAAAAGCATGCCAATCCTTGGGATTTGTACTACGAAATTTGCCATTCTGACAGACTACAGATGTCTGTGTCTCATTTAGAGCACACTTTATGCTCTGATACACTTATTTAGCCAGCTTTTAAGAAGTCTGCATTTTAGGCAGGGGGAGCAGTACAATTTTATGGCAAATGCAACAGCAAAAAACCTATTTTCTAAATCTCTTCTTCTCCGTCAGAGTCTAGAGAAAAGAGGTTCAAAGTACAGGTTAATTCTTTTTACAGCTTCATCTAATCCTTCTTTTATTTCACTAGAAAGGACAGTTTCTTTTTTTTATAGATGCAGAACTGTATTATTTAGCAACAGACTGTTTTGAAGTGTGTGCACTTCCCTTTTCTCTCATAAGCTATTGATGGTATAAAGAAAAAGACTAAAAAGAAAATTCTTTTTTGAATAAAACAAAATCCACTTGTCCTCTCTGAAATATTTAGCTCTCCAAGGAAAAAATTCCGAGTGGGAAACCTCAGCTCTAAAGAAAACGACACTGAGATAGGTTAATTAGAATGAACCTTGCATGACTGATTTATTTTGGTGTGTCTCTGGCATATAGAAAGTAACAGTTCAAATATATATAGTGGGGCTGGCCTAAACCAAAAAGATAGATTTTAATGTATTTGCTTTGAACCAAAAGTTACTGATACTGAGTTAAAACCTGATTTCCATGTAGCTTTTTCATTAGAAGCACCCAAGGGAACAGTCAAGCAGAGCCCAGGGGACAATAATGGAAATTGTGAGGTGACACACTGAGAGCCTTGTTTCAGGGTAGCCATGATGAATGAGAAGAATCCAATAGGCTTAAGAGATCTAGACTGGGCGATGGGATGGGAATGGTAATTGTGACTCCTAGCATGCCCTCTTTATCAGGAGAACTGCAGCAGTTGGAGAATTCTGCCTCTGACAATGCAGGCAGCAGGTCTCAACCTTTGGGAGGTGTGTTGCTTGCATGGTTGCTGATGAAGACATTCATTCATAGGTGTCACGGTAGTGGAATTTTTAGATGGAACATCAAAAGCATGGGAACACTGACAGAAGCTACTGCAACAGTGCTGGTAAGACAGAACATCTAAAGAAGTCTACCATCTATGATAAAACACTAGGAGTGAAGACCCATAAAATGACAGCAGATTCTCCCTGGTCCCACAAGCAAACTGTCAGATGTTCATTGTCAGAAAGCCAAGTGCTGTTTTGAGTCACTTTCCCTGGTTGCCCCCTCCAGTTTCAGAACGTCAAGGCAGGTTCAGCCAGGTTCCTGATGAGGCTGCAAAGCTTATGATGTCTCAAGCACTTAGCTGAGAGGAGCTTTGTTAAATACAGTATATCTAGCTACAACAGGAGATCATAGGCTTTGGGGAGGAATCACGTGTAAGGAGAAGAGCACAGACTTCGCAAACAGAAGGTCTCAGATTCAATCCACGACATCTCCTGCTAAGAAGGTCACGTGCAGGCGATGAGAAAGGCAAACATTTCTGCTTGAGATTTTGGAGCTGCTGCCAAATACATGGACAAATAGTCTGACCTGCTAGGAGTCTTGCTCCTGTGTTTCTTAGAGGTTGATGCAAGAGAGGACAAGACTGGTGGCTTGAACCATTGTTTAGACCTGCTTGTGCTATTACTGCATCCATCAGAAAACCAGGCTCACGGTGCACCTAAACACATGTCACGACTCTACTTTTTATATTGTGCCTTTTGGACTGGACCTGGAGTGGGGGGAACAGAATTGCAGCAGTAGTTCAAGGATCCATTCAAGAGCCTTGTTCTCACTCTTCAGGCTTAACTTATTAAAAACAACCACCACTCACATTAACAGCTGGCACGTATCATCGCCACCAGCTGTTTCATCGCCATCACCATCAATATCATCTATATAGTGCCATCCACACTTTGCAGAGTAGAAGAGGACAGGTCCCTGCTCCAAGGGCTTTACAATCTAAAGTTTGGCATGGAAGAAACAGAATGAAACTGGATGGAAGTGGAGGCTGGGCTAAATGGGAGAACAATATGCAGTTATGCAGGTATTTGGAGCAACAGGTCTGGCAAGGAAGGAAATAGTTTCCATCCACTTTCTATTCAGCATAGTGCATGTTCCTTGTACTCATACTTTCTCATCTCCTGTTTAGAACCTGGCTTTTGAATTACTGGGTTGGTGAACAGGTGGATATGTGCACAATTTTGTTAAAAGCTGGGCTAAGCCAAAGTATTGCTGAACTGATACTCTGGAGTTAAATGGGGCATGTCTGGGGCAGAGGGTGTGGAATAAACTGTACCATTATACAGTGTGTTACGGACTAGGCTCATTGACTTTTTCAATGGCCAAGAACCAAGTTTCCCTCACAGTTATGCATTGTCAGATAACTCAGCCTCCCAAATTAGGCCGGCCTCTTTGCTAAACCCTTATGTCCTAGTTGTTTTTCTGTATTAGTTAAAATAGTTGTGTTTTTTTAAAAAAAGTTCTTTGCGGAGCAATATGTTCTGGTGGCTGCTCATACCCATATTTGCCTTTGAGCAATGAGTCTTCCCACCTGCCCCGGCAATTAGATTCAGACCACATAACCAAGTCAGAAAAATGTGAATGGATGCTTTATTAACACTTATTGCACCACTATTCAGTTGTCTCAATTCCAATATACACAATTTTAGTGCTCTTTTGGTGCCCCTGAAAATGAGTCATGACCTTCCCTTCCATTATTAATGAACATAACACAGCCCATTTATTAAACCTGCACTTTTCCCTCTGCTCCATATGCCTGTTTTCCCTTCCAGTATTTGACATGTGACAGTAAAGCTCAGAGCAAATGTCCCTAGTGCTTCCTCCCCTGCGAATTCTTGCCACCTGCTTCATAGCGTTGAACAGATGTATATATGTAAACCATTACAAACCTGTTCACCCAATCATTTATCATTTTAAGG
The DNA here is from genome assembly GCF_965112155.1 of Podarcis liolepis. Lineage (NCBI taxonomy): Eukaryota > Metazoa > Chordata > Lepidosauria > Squamata > Lacertidae > Podarcis > Podarcis liolepis. The sequence goes on along the minus strand of NC_139555.1, from coordinate 95,103,231 downwards.
AGAGAAAAATACTCCAAAGGCACCCCCTACTCCAAATTTTACATGTTTGGGTGAATTACTATATTAATATTTTGAAAGCTGTAATGCAAAAAGGCACTTGAAGCTATTTTAGTGCATCACTCATAACAAGTAGGCTTTTTTTTTAAAAAAAGAAACAAAACTTTCAAACCATGACTTGTTTTTTTAAACAAAAAAACCCTTCTACCATGAAGAAACTGTATTTTCTATAGAGAATCCAATGGAGGTGTTGCATTATTCATCATCAAATGAAGAGGAAAATTTCAATTGCCAGTTTCTAGTAAATGGTCTAATTAAGAAAGGGGGATTCTGAGCCATGGACAGGCGCCACAATCATTAAAGGCCATTTTCCAGCAGATTACAGGTCTCCAGTCTATCAGCGAGAATGCTGAACTAATTAAGCAGCAGAAAACCCAGTCCAGGACAAAAGTTTTCGGATTACGCAAATGTATGTATGCAATGAAGGGTCTACGCTATGTCACTTTAAAATCAGAACCTGAAGTATTCATATAAGGTAAGGGAGAACCATCTTTTTTTTACTCTGTTGAGGGCTGCATTCCCTTGGAAAGTATTACTGTATGCTGGTGGAATCAGTGATGGTGGAGGCAGAGACAAAAGTGTTCTGGATTAACTGGTCCAGAATACAGACCTCCCTTCCTCAATTTTCTCCATGGCCACGTCAAATAAGAATCCTCAATCCAATGCAGCTCTACTCAGAAGTAAGCCCCACTGGGTTTGATGGGGTTACTCTCAAATGGATGCTGTTCTACGGCCTAAAAAATAAAATAAAATAAAACAAATGCATGGCTAGTGCATTAGTGCAAGGGACGCGGGTGGCACTGTGGTCTAAACCACTGAGCCTCTAGGGCTTGCTGATCAGAAGGTAAGCTGTTTGAATCCTCGCGACGGGGTGAGCTCCCGTTGCTCAGTTCCAGCTCCTGCCAACCTAGCACTCCAAAGTGCAAGTAGATAAATAGGTACCGCTCCGCTGGGAAGGTAAACGGTGTTTCCATGTGCTGCTCTGGTTTTGGTGTTCCGTTGCACCAGAAGCAGCTTAGTCATGGTGGCCACATGACCCGGAAAAACTGTCTGCAGACAAACACCGGCTCCCTTGGCCTGTAAAGCGAGATGAGCGGCGCAACCCCAGAGTCATCTGCGACTGGACTTAACTGTCAGGGGTCCTTTACCTTTACCTTTAGTGCATTAGTGGAGGGATGGGGGATGGGGAAATGTGGTCCTGCTGGACTATTAACTTCCATTTTCCCTGACCGTGAACCATGCTTCCATGGAAGTTGGAGTCCAAACAACAGTTGGAGGGCCACAGGTTGTCCATCACTTATTTAGTGTCAATGAAGCAAATATGTCAAACTTTTGAAAAGTGTGCTCTATCCTATATTCAAATTATTCAACATTTATGCCCAATCTACATACATTTATGCCTATGTCTTCAGGCCACTGGCATCCATTGCTCTCCTCAGTTTGTTCAACTGGTAGCTCCTTCCACCCAAGCTTGATTATCAAACTTGCACAGGTGTAGAGGTTATTTGCTCCCAGTGCTCAAGTTTAAGCATGAACCAAAGAGGAGCGGAAAAGCTCTTTCTGGCAAAAACTGGTATCAGATGTTACCATTTTAACACAAGCTGAACATAGGGTGAGAAGAGTAAATTCCTTTCCCTGTTGATCTGCATAAACCAGGCTTCCTCAACCTTGGCCCGCCAGATGTTTTGAGACTACAATTCCCAGCATCTCTGACCACTGGTCCTGCTAGCTAGGGATCATGGGAGTTGTAGGCCAAAAACATCTGGAGGGCCGAGGTTGAGGCAGCCTGGACTATAAACCTTTGGCAACCAGAGCATGTGTTATTTGTGAGCATGCCAATTCATTCAAGTAACATTTCCCCCATTTCTTCTACTGGAGTTTTTTCACTGTAAATCAAAAGCGCATAGGAACAGCTCATGATTCATCCAATTACAATATGGAGGTGGATAGATAAACATACAGAGAGATAGTATTGCTCTAAAAATGCAGAATTTATCTTTCCTTTCCTTCTGCTATATTCTCAGTGCAGAGAGTGCATCTCTAATAATTGTATGATTGACTCCTTCAGTCCTGGTTTTTAAGAAAGTTTCATCCCCTTGACTTTTCAAAGTAAGTTTTTGTAGTATATGCTGCTGTCAAGTCCTTGTCAACATTTACTGAATTTTATACTACTGGGCATATTTAAAACTGCTTTGAATATGTTTTATGTTTGTTTTTAATGGCATTGACATGAGCTGTATTGAGAGGACTACAGTCTTGAAAATGGCTTGAATGACAGAATGAATGACAGTCCTGACGTAGCACCATATATGATTTTTACAATCCAAAAACTGAGAATAAGAAATGAGAGTTATTATATGGAGACAGAAGGAACTTAATTCATGATCATGGAACTTAAGCACATCTTGCTATAGCTACCTGAAAAACCCTATTCAGCCAGGAAGGTTTCAGCCAGGTAGCTCACAGCTGCCCTTCCCTCCTTGGACGAATGACAATGATATTAACAAACAAACAAACAAACAAACAAACAAACAAACAAACAAACACACAGAATGACATTTAAAGATTAATGCTGAGCAGGACTTTGTAGAATCTGGAATAACTTTTGGTGCTGTTAAGCACTAATTTGCAAACCTAACCAAAACCTTAAAATATAACCCTTTTGTAAGTTTGAGACTCGTCCTCAGCAGAAAGTATTAAGTCTCTGGCTTGCCAACAATGATGCAAAACTGCTAAACTTTTGCAAAATTCTGTAAAGAGTCTGTCTGGGGAAGAACATAAGAGAAATCTGCTGGATTAGGCCAAAGGACCTTCTAAGTGCTTATATGCTAGCTTGTTCACTGAGATAATCTGGAAGGGTGCTGTTAGTTGTCCCCTGTGCTACAGAGGCCTGACTGGGCTCAACTATAAGTCAGCCACATGGTGTCAATTGCCCAACACTTTCCCAGCAGAGATTTGGCAGGCATGATCGCTTTTGACTTCCAGGTGTCTCTTTTTGTGCTGAGATCCTATGTGATCATGGTATACATCTGAATACAGCGGTACTTCGGGTTACAAACACCTCGGGTTACAAACGCTTCGGGTTACAGACTCCGCTAACCCGGAAGTAGTACCTCAGGTTAAGGACTTTACCTCAGAATGAGAACAGAAATCGTGCAGCGGCAGCAGGAGGCCCCATTAGCTAAAGTGGTACCTCAGGTTAAGAACGGTTTCAGGTTAAGAACGGACCTCCGGAACGAATTAAGTTCATAACCAGAGGTACCACTGCATTGATCTGAATATTGAAACTATGTGGATGGGGTCAAGCACTTGATGCCTGACAGACACATGGCCTTGGGTCTCATATGCACTTGCATCCAATAGCTACATAGGACTGCATCAAGTGGAATCAGCTCTCATCCTGCTGCAGGTGTGTGTGAAAGCATGTCTCATTTATTCACATTGAGAGAATTTAACAATGTGCTATGCAAGCCTTTTACATTTGTTTTGTATTTTCAGGTTCTTTAATACAAATACAATAAGAAGAAAATACAGTAAGACATATGATAGTTGGAAATACAATTACCTGATTATTGTCATCTCTCAGTTTTACACAACTTGTCACCCCCCCCCCCATCATCATTATATCCCACAACTTACTGAACCAGCTCTTCACTGTGGCACATTAAGGTGCTTCTGTAATCAAGCAACATTACTCTATGCTACTTCAAGCATATGTTGAATCAACACCTATGATCTTCATATTCTGCACTGTCTGGAATACCTCCTGAACATCTGGTAACCAATACCCAGTGATATCTATTATACGTAGGATTCCCATTTAATATTTGCTCACCCCCAGCACATGCAAAAATAAGTGAAGTTGGCACAACAGCCCTTCCAACATGCAGTCTCTAAACCACTGGTAATATTCAGCTTAACAACAACAACAAAGCCCAAGCCTGCTGTGTTAGTAGAGCAGAAGCAAACCATAAAGATCAACCGTGCATGTTTGAAAGTGCAGTGCCAGTGTGATCCCAAGCACTGCCAAAGCAATGGCCATTAATGTTGCTGTATCAGCATTCTTCCTTTTCCAGCACAGCTGTTTCATGCATGGATTGGCTGGGCCATGGGGTGAGCCCTCTGTTACCATGCCGAAGACTGAGAAACAGCCTTGGAACCAGGAGCAGTAGCGCAGCCCTCTACTGCTGATCTCTAATAGCAAAGGGAGGCTGGGCAAATGCGGTAGTGCAGTACATCCCTTCAGCTCTCACTGCTCAAAACTGCTGTTTGTGCCGGTAAAGCTGATCAATAGGACCGAGCTGACCATTGGCTAAATCCTACTATTCCAATTTAGCTGGCTTGGAGTTCAAGCTGTAAGCTGGCTGAAGTTCAAGTACTTCCATTTAACTAGGTCATGGATCAGGCTGCTCATGACCTAAAATAAGGGGCAAAATTCAATGAACGGGAAAATGTGTGTGTCAAGATATGGATGCACACACCTTATGCAAAAAATAACTGCCCATTTCTTAGATATGATTTTTCACTTTGAAATTAATGATTTGCATAGCATCTCCTAATCAAAATATAAGCAGGATTTCTTTCTCTGAAATCGAGATTGCTGTGTTGACACTTAGTACATTGAAACTGCAAGTAATTGAGATTTAATGTACATTAGCACCCCCCCTACAACTCTTCTAATAACCCAATTGGCCCTCAGTAAACTCATGTCTAATTATTTCCAGCACTGTGGTCCATTACTGCTATCAAAACTTTTATGAAGACCCTCTCCCCACCAATACTTTACAAACATTTTGCAAAGTTCCTATCTGCAATGCGAATTAACTATAATCACAAATCCTTCCTTAAGTGGTCATAGGACTAAAGCCTAATAGTATTCAAGAACTTTATATAATAAAAAACAAGGAAGTGTTACGGGTTAACTCTTATGACAGAGTATCTAATCCTTAGGATAAAATTTGCAAGAACAATGTTGATATAAGTTTGTGGTGATGATGCCCAAGAAGTCTTGCTACCTTGCTTTCTAAAACATTTGCTCTCCTGATACACAGGGAAACTGTTTATCAAGGGAGCTGATATAAAACAGTCACGACAGTGAACATGCCTTTCTGTTTGTAGTTACAAAGTTTTCTACTTAGCCATTGTGTTCTCTGGGAGGTGTCAGAGACATATATATGGAAAACAGTGCTTAAAATTTAATTGTGTTCCTGCTAGTACAGAACACAAGGCCCATTTTACTTACTGTGTTGTGAGTGACATGAGTAGTTCCACAACAAAGACTACCTCACCTTTCTCTGTGATTTGCAACACCCTCTGCTGGCAAATGTAAAAACAAAACACTTTTTGCATTTGGCAATAATTGTTGCTAGGTGCTCTGTTTTTCATTTCCTTAAAGTACTTTGTAAAGACGGAATCACCCCACATGCAATTTGTATGTTCACAGATAGTTATATTTTAAAATTATTGTTTAGATCTCCCTTCTAGAGTCAAATAACATATAGAGCATAAAGATGGCCACTTTTTCAGATTTATTTATTTATTGGTAAAGAGAAGGTAAAACAAGTTTTGTCTTGTCAAATTCTGCATTTCCTTTTGACACTATGTCTAACTTTACTGGAGCTACTAGTATAGTATTTCTTTACAAACCTGTACTTTGGGATGAGATGATCTTTCAGAATCAACTGAAGAGGCAAATGGCTGGAGCCCAAACAAATATTTAAAAAATGGCATGGACTATATCAGAATGATTTTTCAAGTGTTCATTTTTTCGCACTGTGCTTTGTAGCCAGAGAAGTTGGGAAAGAGAAAATATTGTATATAGATAAAGAAAGAATTCTAGATGGGATCTCCCCTGGGTAGCAAAAGGAATTTTTACAACTGACAGAAACACAGAATCTACAGGAATTAAACTTGAGTCAAAGTATTGGTAGAGGTAGTGGCTCACTGTCTGTGGTAAATAAGTTAGTGCATTTGTCCACCATAAAGAAGCATCATAGAACTACTGGTAAACAGAGACCAACCCCTCCGCCACATCAATCATCACTTGTGTCTTTCCAAACTTGTTTAAAGAGAGCATGACCAAGATCTGACCCTGGCTGAGATGTTTTCCTTAACTCATGCTGGGGACAGGATCTCAGGGTCTACTGCCTTGTAGCTATAGATGCCTGTTTATTACATATATGATGCATTTCAACGAATATTTAAACCTCTGCACTTGTGTCATAAGGCACATCACCATAAAAAATAAATAAATCCCAAAGCCCATGTCAAATAAGGTAATAGCTTACTTGCTACAATGGAATAACATTCCTTGCCTATTCCTTCTTCTTGCTCTGACAATAAAAATAACAGCAATTGTCATGCGGCTAATGTAACATATATACGTCCTTAGAATTCAAAGCAAACAGCTTTACCTGGCAAACTTCATACAGCAATTTGTACTGTTCCTCTTGCTTCTGCAGAGAGCACAAGCTGCATCCCATGTTTAAGAAAACTGTCTTTCTTATTCACCGCAAGAGCCCGGGAAGTTGTTGTTAGCAAGCATGCATGTAGATATCCCTTTGGCACACTAAGAGAGTCAGATGAAACTGAAATGATTTACGTTGGTGATGCTCTGATCACTGGCAAGCAACTCTGCCTTCTTCCTTAATGCTCTCCCTCCTCCGCTCACAGTACACAACACTCCCTCTACTGCTTTAGTCCAATGCACACACTATATACTGCTGCTCATGCATATTAATCAGCTCTCATTGACTATTCATAACAGACAGTGATACAGAAGCTATAATTGCTGCCTATGACAGCTGAAATTTCTCTAATTAACAAGCAAGCACTTCAGTAGCAGGGCATAATAAAAGACACTAACAATTCTGTAAACCATTTTGTAGCAATTACAAATAAACATGACTGCATTTTACTGTGGTCCCTAAGGATAATTCTTAGCATATTTAAGCAGTTTACAAATACATTTTAAATGTAAGTCATAACCAAAACGAATCTGCTGCTGATACAGAACTATTACAAGCAACATTAAACAGTTCAGCAAAGTTAAATAAAACACTCCTTAAAATATTTAAGAGAACGTGGTCACAACTAAATGGAAGTCTGTAGTGAACAAGCATGCATTTAGCAAAAAAGAAGTAAGGAAGAAAAATGAAGAATGGAACAACTCAAGGAGCTGATGCAACTAGGAATGGGACAAATTCTGCAACTTATTTTCATTAAAGTACAATATTGCCAGCAAACCTCACGATAATATAATTCTTTATAAATTCCACCTGACATCAGAATGGTTGCACATTATCACAGCACCCATTAATAGTATTTATGTGATGATTCTGTGCTTATGCATATGCTAAACAGGAGCTATATAATCAGCTGAGCACACTTCAAGGTCTTCTAAAGACCATATAGCATGTGCACTCCATGGTAATGTGATTGCTATAGTTGCTTTATGATGTGTATTTAAAAAAAAAACCCTCTGTATATTTACTTCCTTCAGCTGGTAAATTCTAAGTGAAATTATTCCCCATTCACCAAATGAAATCATTACCCAGTGATGATTTGCAAGTTTCGGCTTCATCCATTGTAACACACATATGAAGGGTCAGGTGTCTCTCTGTGTTCAGAAATCCCACAAACACTGTTTCTAGTTGGGAATAAATTATAGGAGGCAACAGGGTCCCCCACCCTTTATAAAATGTAGATCCTAACTTTTTGCCAATGTAATCAAGCTAGCATATACTGTCCCCCTCCCCTTTATCCCTGGAACACCTCTGGTCACCTCCAAACACTCAATACTTTGCAGAGGAATTCAGTTGCTTACTGGAAATTGAGGTTTGCACAACTAAAGCACATTAGAGTGCTCTGTCACTCTGATGCAAGAAATTCACTTAAAAAAAACCACCACCACTTGACTTCTTGCAGTTAGGAAAGTGATGGGAAATACACAACAAAGTGTGGGATAACCATATAACCTCCCTACAAGACATATAACCTCCCTACAAGCAAATCAGAATGAATGCTCAAGAAAGAGGCTATCTGGAAGAGTCCCCTGTGAAGTAGGTTAGGCTTGGAGGCGGTGACTGGCTTTGTAGCTGAGTGGAGATCAGAACTGAGTTCTATCTAGCCCTATCACAACATTCTTAGCCACTGTGCCTCAATGGGTAATAGTGGACAGAGCCTTAGGAAGCACTTGTTCACAGTAGTAACCACTGATTGTTGGCTAAACTCACCCATTGACAGTATGTGTGCAGTCTGAGAGTCAAATAAAGTGTCCTGTGAACAGATGAAGCCTGTTATTCTTTTCTGGAAGTAATTCTTTTCTTATCCCACAACTGGACAGTGTGGTGGATGTACAGTAACTGTATTGCCTCAAACCAAGGAACATTATTTTGATTATCAAAGTGTGATGCTAGCCGCTCAAGTGAAGTACAAATATTGCCAAAGGAAGCATAAATCAGCCATCAACCCACACCACTGTGTATGTTCACTCAGCAGACACAGGTTCCTCATCAGATGGCTGTGGAGTGGACAAGAAACATCAAGAACAGTGTAAGGACTCTGCTGAAGAACAAAAGGAAATATGGTGGCAGGTTCTTTCTGTAACATGTCTACCCTTAATGACAACTTCTGTTGCCTTTGCCTTTCTTACCAAAACAGTCTGCATTGGTTTTTTGAAAGCATTGGGAGGATTTGCAATGCCTTGTCTTGGTCAGCCCATATGTTAACATGAAAAAGTATTTCTCTAAGGGTTTGAACGTGGGAGAACCTTACACAGGGTGAAGTGAAAAGAAAATCTGAACAGACCACAGGATATCTGGGGCAAATGATTCAGGAGACAACTTTGGGAAGACTGAATGTTCCCTGAAGTTGCTTGGAGTTTCACATTCCCAGGCTGCAATCTTATGCTTGCTTACTTGGAAGTTAACCACATTGTACTCAGTGGGAGATAGGTTTGAGTTTCATGTCTCAAATTTCCCTGTATCTGGAGGTTCTGTCTCCCAAGCTTCTCCCAGCACATCCCATTGTCCTTTATGGAGAGTGAATGGAATCTGACTCTCCACTGGCCACATTCTGCATTTGCGACCTCATAGCATGGTACGTATAATGTGTACAGTGTGTTCTTTGGTGCACCAGGAACTGGAACATCTGCTAAGCTAATATAAGAATCAGGAAGATTGGGATAACAGCTCTTCAGCTGCAAGTGAAATAAATCAGTAGTTTATTTCATCAGTATGAGTTAAATGAAACAAAATAACAGGACAGGTCCCTGATGCAATACAGAAGCAGTCCCTGTTAATACGCAGCTACACAAGAATATCACCACATATCTTTAAAATATTCTGTAGTCTCAAATGGAAGAATAAATCAAGAGGGTTGGCTTCCCATGTTTTTGTTGACAAATATTCAATAACCCCTGTGGTATCCATGTGGTGTGATGAGCCCACTTGGCTGGGAAGTGGAGTCAGTGTGACAATCAAGCAAAGAGCCTTTTCTAAATTGAGGATGCTTTTCTTTTTGTGTGTAAGTCCAATTCTGAATTTTGACACATTTTAATGTCTCAAATTGACCTGGGTTGAGTTGTGTGTTCTTATCAGCAACTGTTTAAGCAAACTGTCTTTGTTTAGGCTGGGTGCAATGAAATAATATTTTGCTTAACGTACCAATAGCCTAATTAACTTTCTTTCATTTTCAATGTTTTTCTCATACGGAAGGAGGGCAAGAGTAAAGAGAGAGAGAGCAGCTGTTCCTTTGTAATAAATTTATGTAAGCTGAGTTTATGATGATGATGGTGATGACCATTGTAGGAAAGAGGGTGAAAGGAAGGGAGGTATTTGTTTGGAACATTAGCACTTTACAGAAGAAAAGAAATCTGGGGTGTTTGTTTGTTTCTGTATGTGTTCAGATTTTATTTTATATGAAAAAAAAAAGTACAAAAATTGGGTCAGCTTAATCAGCCCTTTTAGTGACTATGCGGAGAATGTATCCGACTATCAATAGGGCTATTTATAAGGGCTTTCCCAATATCATAAAGCTCTTATGGCCATGAAAAGTTTTTGGCTCTCAATAATTAGAGACTTACAGACTTGTTGTTTTGTGCAGGCTGAGCTTTTACCTTATGAATACTTGGAGCCAGTGCCAAAATAAAAGAAAAATGTCTTTTAGGAACAAACTCTATTAATATATTTCTAATTCCCATTTATCCGGTTCCAGGACATGGCCTTGGTGCCCTCTATTGTTGACTGTGATTTTATATCCTAGCCACAAATCACCTACCAAGTGCCTCCCTTGTCCCAACAGCCATTGCCTCCAGGTCTTTCCTTTGCCTTGTTCTTTTGTACTTACCACATTGTTCCTGCCATTTTAATATTAGTTGTTCAAGGACCAGACAACACTATTAGATCTTTTTACCATGAATTTGCAGGGCAGATTTTCCTGTGGGTTATTACCCTGTCACTATGGTAAAGTGTGCAAAACGAACAAAACAAAGTGTGAATCACCCTAAATTCTGTGATTAAAATAAATAGCTTTGTCCCTCTTCCATATCTGCTGCCAGAACTAGCTGTCCTCTATGCTCATCCACTGCTTTCATACCTTTTGCAGCTGCTGTGACTGTAACTCCTTCTCATCATACAACACATACAGTATGAAGATTGAAAGATCTTATCACATGGTGAATCTAAGAACACTTACCAGCATTGCACAGCCATATCTAGAAAAGTATTAGAAAACTAGCTTTCTCCCCATGTTTTCATGTCTTACGACCGCTTTTACAATACCACGTTACAAAGAGGAATTTTTTCCAGAGATTATTTTGTGGTGATCATTCTAGCTCAGAACTGCATGTTAAAATCTTGTATGGCCATGCAAGATAATGCATTACTGGTGACATCATACAGGTACAGTCTTCAGAATGGAGAAGGGCTGTAGCTAGCCAAAGGGCACCTATTTTGCATGTACAAGGTGCCATCTCCAGTTAATAAGGGTCAAATAGTAGTAGAGTAAATGCAATGTGTTAGTGCTGGAAAAGGCTTCTGTCTAAAACCCCGCAAAGCTGCTGCTGGTCAATAGACCAAGATGGACCATCACCTCGATTCTGTATGAGGCAGCTTTCGCTGTTCTAGTACATGCTCAAATCCCTCCACATCTGTTAATTAAATGGTAAGCTCTTGAAAGCCTTTGCCTTGGTTTCCCCAATATGTGAGAAATAAATGAGCTAATCGGGCTCTTATGATGAATAATAAGACGAAATACCACTGAAGGCTTCTGCATTCTAAAAATGATATAGAAATTATTAATTAAAGTTTTGTTTCGTTGATATTTTGAACAGGAACACTAGAAATTATTTGTGTGATTTTGTAGCAACACAATGGGTTTGGAGTAGTTTACAAACGTCAAATGTTGAGAACAAAGCAGCATTTGGTAATATGGCCACACCCAGCAAACTGCCTTTGTGCAATTTAGCTTAAATGAACTCTGTCAGTTATACTGTGATTTCCCAGGTTGAACGAAGTAAACTACCTTTAAAAAAAAATCAAAAATCAAGCTACTCCTGTTGTGCGTGGAATAAGTCTGTCAGCTCCCATTACTGGCTAAAATGACACCACTGCCCTCTGTTGGAAAGAATTAGGCCTTGAGTTGCTAGGCCACAGCAAACAGAAATATTTGGCAGTGCGATCATGACAATTTATTTATTATCACAGCACTCTCTACAGAGCCTCATCTATAGCTTGGTCCTGAAGTGCAGGAAGAAATTTATAAATAAACAAATAAAGCAGGCATACTTTGGCTCTCTCAGCTTCTGAGGCAAGAGGAATCCGTTCACTTCCAGCAGCTGACTGGCAGTAAGCTGGCATAGATGCTCTCATCGTAAGGCTTCTCATGTCATCCGAGACCACCCGATCCAAGGTCACAGAGCAACTGCTTGATCCTCCCCCTCCCAGGTTTCCCTGAAATCATATGGGAGAGGAAGTTTGGCTGGAAGTCCTTACTCTGATTCTTGAGCTAGTGAACTGAACAGGTATATGCCCAGGTAAAACCCCACCCCACTGTAGGCCTGACTGGGAGACAGAGGAGCCACAGTGGTGATTCTCCACCTGCCCCACCTCACAGCACCATAATGGCAGTGAATTTTAAGCACTGCCTGGGCTTGGGTGCAAAGGAGCTTGTTCTCTATCGGAGACCGCAGCTTGTAGGTGCATCCTTTCAAGGCCTGAAAAGAGCCAAGTAGGTAGCCTTTCCTTCAAACAAACTTGCCTTCCTGTCTGGCTCTCATGCAAAATCTACAAAACCATAGCAGCTTCTCTTGGCTTTCCTAGGGAAGCGGCTTCAAAATTCACAGCTGTGCAGAAAGAATTCTTGAGTATTTTCTTTCAACTTGGGAATCACAACTGCTATATTTGGGCCGATTCCTGCCTTTGCCATCTTGGGCCCACCCCCACCCCCCTTGCCGTCTTTGTCCTCCCACTGGTACAAAGATGCTGCCCATACTTTGGTAAACCTCTCATCCGTTTTTATGGGGTGGCATCCCTCCCCCTCAGTTGCTTATTGCACAGCTGCACACCCACACAGATTTCCAGCATGTCGCTCTGGATCATTTGAAGGCTATTGCAGGAGCTCGATTCCAGTATTGCCCGAGTGGGCAACTGGGAAATGTTATATTATCTCCCCATCAAAGGTCAAGTCTGGGAGCTTCCACATTCCACATACAGAGTCCACTTGGTCTGCCCTTTCCTGACAGAAGCAGCACAAAATAAAACTGGAAAACCCTGCATTAGATGGAGAACGTCTAGTGAGAGCCAGGACTGCATTTAATTTGTGGCCTCCTTGTAAAGGGGTTGTCTGATCAGTTAAATAAACTATAGAAAAACAATTCAGACTCCCAAATACTTTGTGAAGGTTTAGAGCAGGTGTTCTCAACCTGGTCCCTATGGCCCACTAGTGGGCGTTTCAGGATTCTAGGTGGGCGGTAGGGGGTTCTACGGCACAAGCTGAATCCTCCTTCCATCGAGCACTGGTGGGTGGTAAGGAAATTTCACCATCAAGAAAGAGGCATTAGTGGGCGGTAGGTATAAAAAGGTTGACTACCCTTGGTTTAGAGTTCCAAGCCCAGTGAATTTTATACGATAGCTGAACAAGGATTTTTAAAAACATATTATTTTTTAAGGATTTCTTGGTTTACAAAAGTATGTGCAATGTCTCTTTTTCCAAGTTACGTTTTCTACAGATCAGTTTCCTATGTTGAGACATCAGTGTTACATTAGGAAGAAAAAGGGGGAAGAGGTGGAGGGGGCCATGGTGAGTGGCAATGCTTCTATTCTACCTAGTGTATGTGTGGGGTTTTGTGTCAGCATTGCTTGTGCGGGTTCTCTTTACTATTCGCTTGTATTCCTTTGGTGGTGAGAGATGTTTAGTCTAGGGGTGTGGTTGTTTGTTTGTTTGTGATTGGCTGTAGTGAACTTTGTTTTCGTGGAGAGACCTGTCAGGCGTAAGCATGGACCAATGGTATCAAATAGTTATGGGAAACAGTCTTATTAGAAAAAAACTTAACCTGAACAAGGTTTGAACACACACAAAAGCCAACACTCTAGCTCTGTAGCATATTAATCTAAAATAATGCTTCATACAGTGATGTGGTGAATGGATGTTGGTTTTTTTAAAGCAAAATTTTAAGGCAGCTGTTTAATCAACATGAATGTTGTAGAGATCAACTGACATAATTTTCAATCTTTCACACCAATAGGCACGTTATCAAAAACTAAATGTTCAATCTCATCAAAGGAACTAGATTCCATCTAGTAATCTGAGATCACAGTTATAGGGCTATAGCTCAGAGGCAAGGGAAATTGTGGTGATTTACCATGATACCCACAGAAGCATCTAATATTTGCTAGTTTGCTGAAGTAAAACAGTAATATTGTGGAGATACAATGGGGTTATCAATCTGTTTAGTATATCTAAATCCTTCTGGTGTTTGACCTTAGCATCTTTAAGGTGAACTGCCTTTAGGGATTGCAAACAAAACCCAATGTCACAGGATACTAGATTACAAATGATTCGTCTTCAGATGGCTTTTGTACTGTGCATAAATACACAGTATCTGAAGAAGTGTGCATGCACATGAAAGCTCATACCAATAACAAACTTAGTTGGTCTCTAAGGAAGGATTTTTTTTATTTTGTTTCGAATACGACAGACCAACACAGCTATCTACCTGTTAACCATAAATACAGTGTTGTTAGCAGAGTTGGGTTAGCGGAGTCTGTAACCTGAAGCGTCTGTAACCTGAAGCATCTGTAACCTGAGGTACCACTGTATAAGATACTGAACCACAAACCAATTAAGCTGTTGTAGGGCATATGGTGATGAGCTCAAATGCTTTTCAACAAACCCTACAAAGATGGGCTTCAGTAGCATGAACATTGTACAGTGCAGCAAATGTACCATATCACAGATGTATCTGTCAAGAGGAAGTCTTGTTTGTATACATTACAGAAGAAAATAATCAGGAAATGTATTGAAGTGCAAGAATGAAAAAAGAAAGCAGATTCTTAGTTAAGGTCACAGGCCATTAGTACAGCCTACAAAGGCTTCAATGTTTCTTTTCAATAACACGCTCTTCAAAACCATCCGGATGAAGGCTAGGTAGCATTACATGCTAGGACACTCTTGAAACATGGGAGCTGGTGTTTTCCTTTTGAACCCGAGTGAAAGACAAGTCTTATGAGAAACCATAGATAATTAACGCTTAAAATATTCTCAGTTTCTGTTGTGGTTAACAAGTGAAACCACCAGTAATGATGTAATCTAGCATGTCAAAAAAAGGAGAATCAGAAGAGGAGGCAGAAGGCAGGGAGCAGCTAAAGGATGCAACTAATTAACTAAGTGATCCTTTAAACTGTCAAATCAAGCAAGGAGCTCCACGGACCGGTGTCTTATTGATATTCACATTAGGGCATTGGAAGCAATGATTCTAGTCCCAGTGGTTATAGTTAAACATTTTCTTTAAAAAAACACACACACATAATGCCTGGTTTACCCCTAGGTATCCTCAATCTCCCATTCATAGGGAAATGAGAGAAGGCCACCCTGAATTGCATAATTTACTGTTAGGATGAAGAAGGAGTGGGGTGTAATTCTCAAAGGGTGCATATTGATTTTTGAATTATTATGAGGGATTGCATATGGAAAAAACCCCACACAATTATTTTTCTTCTTGCCACACTGTTAATCGTGCAAAGACTTACAATGTTAAATTAGGAAAAGATGTGTGTAACTCTCTGTAACACAATCCCCCTGCTTTTAATTTCACACAAGAGATGAATATGCAATTTAATAAAATCCTGTCATGAGTAGGTTGAGATGAATTTGTTCTACCTCATCAGTTGTGATCCAAGGGCAGTCTTTGCAAAATTGTCATTCCCACAAGAACAATAATCTTTAAGGATCAATAATATAATTATCTCCTCACATTTGAGACTGTTGGGCCTTTTCAGGGATCTAGACAATTTTCTTTTATCTGATAGTCACTGAGATCAACAGATAACATTTGTAAGATGTTGGATTTGGGTTTCTGTTTTTAAGGAAAAGCACTTTGAAGTTACTGCTGACACATTACTATTTACATAAATATGAATTTACATAGATATGAAAGAATATATACATAAATGAATTCCCTACCCTTTCATTTTTGTAGCATACGGGTCCTGTTATGTCACTACGTATCATTCACAGAATGGCAGTGATCCACGTGCTCAGTCAGTGATCATACACTGCCCAATGGGATTTTCCCATCTTCTCTTCAGTCGCAGCAAGAGCTTAACATCCACCCCCAGTGTATGAGGCAAGTCAATCTCATTTCACACTTGCACTTTAAAGCTCCACATTGCATTGTGCTCTGCAGCAGATAGTACAGTCGAGAAATTTCAAAGATTTGTAATATCAATTGTCACTCTATTCTCCACAGTGCCCGCAATCCTCTGCTACCGGTTAAGGTTCCCAACCTGGCCCTTGCTATTTCTTTCAAGAGAATTCTGCCTTGTATAAGACTAGGAATAACCACATGGTGCCATTGAGATATGATTGGATTAAAACTCCCATTAGTTTCAGTCACCTTGACTAATAGGAAGATGGGAGATGTAGTCCAACAACTCATGGAGGGTACCACATTGGCCACCCATGTGCTAGACTGTAAACCTGAAATGTTGTGACCATGAAATATTTCCACAGTCACAATGGTAGACACACATTTCACCAAAGTGAATAACTGGAGTTAATGAAAAAGCAGCCTTCTGTTTCCAAATAAGCAATGTCTGAAGTCAGCCTGGAAGTGTAATGTGTACTTTGAAGTGGTTTTTTGGGGGGTAGTGGGGGAAAAGGCCTTGTTCATTGTTCATTTGTACTTAAAGCTTGTGTGAAAATGTAACAGTATTTAGACACAAAACTTATTCTATTATATACAGGCATACTTAATAATTTAAGTTTTATGTGTGTTTTGAAAAAATCAAAAGGATAATGTATCTATCAACTAGGTTAACAATAGATAATGAACTGTCAGTCTACTTTGACTGCAAATGTCTTCTGGGAGCATACGTTATGGGTCAGAAGACACACTGATTAAACCTACAGAGAGAAAAGTCTGTCACTTTGGGTCATGGCAGGAAGATGCTTCCCAATAGTCTCACTAAGGAATTGAATAAATGGAAAACAAATGCCAATGGAAAATCAGCTGGAAAGAAAAAGTACATTCCATGGTGCTCTTTCATTACATCAGCACTGAGGCGAGATCAGCTGGTGTGTTTGTTTGTTTTTTATTCGTGAGTTATGGAAGCACCTAGATTCTAGATCAATAGGATTTCTATGATGGTTTGGGTAGCTCACATTTCCAGTTATTTTCAGTGGTATTTCTTCTTCCCCACATTGCACTATGTTTGTACTTGGGAAAGGTAATGTAAAATACCTAGGCAACATATCAAAAGCTCATGTAGCACAGTGGTGAAGAGACTGAGCTACGAATCAGGAAGGAGCTGGTTTGAATCTTGGCTCTGATGTGCACTCATAAGGTGGTGTTGTCTGTGTCATTCTCCTTCAGCTTCCACAACAGGAGGATAATATTGCTGACCTATCTTAAAGTGCTGCTGCTGTAGGGATAACAAGATGTGGCATCACATTGAACAATTTAAAGCAGTATACAGTGGTACCTCGCAAGACGAATGCCTCGCAAGATGAAAAACGCGCAAGACGAAAGAGTTTTCCGTTTTTTGAGTCGTTCCACAAGACGAATTTCCCTATGGGCTTGCTTCGCAAGACGAAACGTCTTGCGAGTTCTTGCGAGTTTGTTTCCTTTTTCTTAAAGCCGCTAAGCCGTTAATAGCCGCTAAGCCGCTAATAGCCGTGCTTCGCAAGACGAAAAAACCGCAAGATGAAGAGACTCGCGGAACGGATTAATTTCGTCTTGCGAGGCACCACTGTATATTATATAATATTTGTTACTACTTCTTCTAAGTGAGGACCCTGTACTAAGCTTGTAGCAAGAGGTGGATACTGAATTTCACATTGTATTTCACAAGGTGAATTTCACAAGGTGTTGTAACTTTCAGCACCTTGCACAAGTTTGCTTGGAGAATTGCACATTAACGCAACCAATCTATCCTCCCTCCCTCCCTACTCATCAACCCACCCTGAGTTCCATGTCAGAATTCCAAGACACAGTGAAAGGAGTTCAGATTTTTTTTTATTTAAAAAAATTAAACTGTTTTAGTTCAGCAAACTGCACAGGTGATGTGACAAACCCATTTTAGATCGCATATGCCAGGGCTCAAACATTGCCTCACAAGGGTAGTCATGTAAGCATTTACACACACCTAAGGATGTGGCTGTGATTTAGTGAAGGGAGATAAAATCCTTGGCACATAGAGATAACCTTCTGGTTGACTTTGTAATTACTCAGCTCAAGCTATACTTTGGTTTAACAGGGATTGGTCTCAAGTATTTCAGCTTATGCCACCATTATGGTTTCTTAAAGTCTCGCAACTCAGGTGTTAAATCTTCCTCCTGGGCTTCAAGATGCAACTCCGATTTAAATAGCTGTTTTGTGTGATTAAGAGTAATTTGGAGCAATTAAAGAAAACAGTTCACTTGTGACAGGTGGCAGAAAACGAAGAGAGATAATTACTTTTTTTAGCCATCTGTGTTAATTGTCATTAGCAGAATTAAGTTGCAGTATACCTCTTTGAAATGCGAGGCAAAGTTCTTTCCACCTTTGCCTTGTAAACCAACACTTTCTCAAGACTAGGGGAAGGGGGAGAAAGTAATTTTACCTTGCTTGCCACAAAGTGCCCGTTTGTTCATTTTTGGAAATGAAGGAAAGTTGCAAAGTGACTGTTGTTGTCATTAAGACAATGAAATTATAAGCTGCCTTTGGTAGCAGGAAAACTACTGTGGCACACAAATGTGTGAAAACTAGGAGTTACATACATATATTTAGCCAATGTGTTAAATTTCTCTGACTCTTTTTATATGTAATTACTAAATAATGCAACTCATAATGAATCAATGCTATCACTAAATTGTGTGTGTGTGTGTGTGTGTGTACACGTGCGCAGACTACTAAAAAAAAGTGCTACCAACTAATTCTGCACTTTCTAGAGGACAACTATAGTCCATGAATATCTCATTGTGTCTTAATGTCTAAATGACTGTTATGTACTGAACAATAGGATCCAGAATGCAGCAGTCTGATTGGTCCGCAGGAGCCACCCAATCCAGCTTGGGGTGGAAGTGAATCAGCAACCTGATTGGCCTGCAGGGGCAGCCAATCAGGCTTCTGGAGGAGGTGAATCTGCAACCTGATTGGCCTACAGGAACAGCCCAGAATTAGCCAATCACACGGGGCCCATTGTGTAAATAATGTATATATAGCATGAAATTCACACTCGACCCCGAGTACATTTCAGTGACCTTTCTGCCA
Source organism: Podarcis liolepis (assembly GCF_965112155.1). Lineage (NCBI taxonomy): Eukaryota > Metazoa > Chordata > Lepidosauria > Squamata > Lacertidae > Podarcis > Podarcis liolepis. Next base: position 95,084,204 of record NC_139555.1, on the reverse strand, counting down.
AATAGGCACTGAGGGCAGTTTGTGAAAAATGTAAATACCCACCTTCATAAAATGCAACCACAGCAGTCACAGGCTCCTTGCTTTTGCTTATCAAAATGGCATGTGCTACTGAAAGGAGCTAGCAGGTAACTTTCGTCATTCCCAATGCCAAGACTGGGTCATCAGTAAGTCTGGATGTTTGTTTTCTGTTTCTTTCTACATGAAGCTGCCTCACTGCCTACACTGATTGGCTGTGTATCGGTGAGAGCTCTGGCCAGGGTCTTTCTCATCACCTGCTAACTGCTCCTTTCAACAGGATGTGCTAGAGGCTGAATCTGGGACCTCCTTTATGCAACGCAGAAGCTCTGCAAGTCATCTATGGCTCAGCCAGCTATGGTTCCCTTTGCCTTTCATGAATATGGCAAATCACGTCAGCATTGGAATGTTTTTGCTTTGAGGGGATCCAGTTTTCCTGAAGAAATCAAGGCCACTGGAGACAGAATTGCCCAACAGTATAACTTGAATCTCACATATTTGTGGAAGAAGTGACGATCAGTGGCCTGTAACGTAGTGCTGTAATCTCAGTCTGGCTGCTTAAATCTCACTGACTTCAGGGGAATTCAAGCACACCAACAACATGCAGAATTGCAGCAAATATGTACAAGCCATATCCAGGGGACTCTTAAATTGTCCTAAATTGGGGACAATTCAAGCCTCCTTAGGGAAGGAACCATAGCTTTGCATGTTCAAGATCCTGGGTTCAATCTCCAGCTAAAAATATCTGAAGGACCCTTGATATGAAAAATCTCTGCCTGAGGGTAAAATTAGAAGCAAGTGTTTATAAATTGGCAATGTTTTGCTTAAAAGTAACTGCATGTGTAACGTTTATTGATTTATTCTGAACATTTGTATCCTACCTGTCTTCAAAGCAGAAGGCACATTTTCCTTCTGTCTTGATTCTTGAGCAAGTTAAGAATGGCAATGTTAAGTGGCAAGACATACACACTTTGACATGATTTAGAACGCAGATCAGTGGCGTAGCGTGGGTTGTCAGCACCCGGGGCAAGGCAAGTAATTTGCGCCCCCTAACCCGTGGATTTCCGCCCCCTAACCTGTGGATTTCCGCCCCCTAACCCTAACCCCCAGATGTTGTGCTTGGTGTGGCCGGCCCCCCCTGCACCCCCCACGCTACGCCACTGACGCAGATGACCAACCTGTGGCAAGTTCTGGATTTCAATGGTTCCGCTTTGAGTATGACTTGGTTAGATACCATCCCCTATGAATATATACAAATTGCAAAGGAAAAGTCCATACCACCCACTATGCATGTTTTTTGGTTTTAACGATTCATGAGACAATCGGACCAGTAAGAGCTAATTAAAATACCCTATTACTCAGGCATGGCGTGCTCTGCTTCCAATGGAAGCATAATATCACTAACATGACATGCATGCACAAAAAAGTACGTATCATGTCATCTGACAAGTTGGCTATTGTCTAGAGCAACTCCTCCACTCCACCCCACCCCCGGAAGGGATTCATGCGTGTGACTGCCAAAAGGAGGGTCATGATTCAGTCTGACAGGGCCATAGCCTGGACACATTTTTCCTTAATTGCCTAGTTGTCATCTCAGATACAGCCCTGGGTGCCTCTATAGCTGAAGCAACAAAGAAAATGGATCTACTGAATATGATATATTAAAATCCCAAAACGTTCCCTATATTTGGGGCGCTCTTCGTTAAGAAGCCAAATAATTAATCTTTGTCCCTTTCATCACCAGCTGAATAGTGGCCATTATTTGATGACAGAACGCATGTATGAAATAATGGAAAGAAGCAAGATCACTTGAATGTTTAATTTCTCTTTTTGTTCTGTTTCTTTCTAACTGCGGCCATGCCACAGTTTGTAATACTGTACCTACAAAGGGAGTCATGGCTAGAGATAATTCCTAAGTTACACTATAAAGCCTCACTGTGGCAAATGCATGATCTGGTGTGGTTTTCCCCCCCACAGCAGGGAGTGATATAATGGACCCTTCTGATCTTTCCCCCCTCTCCATGCAAGGGCTATAATTCTTTCATAATGGGACATAAAAATGCATTGTTAACAAGATTCAACAAATATGGCATATGGTAACCTAAGCAAAGTGTGAAGAAGCCAAGTAAAAAAATTATGCAGGATGGATCTAACAAATATCATGTGGCATATGCAATTTTTTTCTGGCAATCGTTGAAGAGGCTGGTAAGAATGATTTGTTCTAATGAATGTGGCTTTTCTTACAAAATGAGTAAGGGGCATTCATGGGCTGTTCCAGGACAATCTCTTAGGGCAAGAGGTTGCATAGCCCTGATTTCTTTATTTTTATTTATTTGCGGCATTAATAGGCTGTCCTGCAACAGAACGTTCTTAGGGCAGATTAGATCACAAACTAAATTAAGAATTCAAGAACCATAACAATAAAAGTAACAAGTAAAATGATGCATCATAAAACATGAGGAACAGAGAATAAAAGTTCACTAAAACATATGTAGTAAGCTGTACGAAGAGGAGAGAAAAGTTACTCATACTAAATTTGTTGTAACACGTTAAACAAAACAAACACGGAAATTTTGAAGTATCAGAGTGGGCCTCAAAAGGTTAAGACAGCGGGCTCCATATACACTGGCACCTCGGTTTACAAACTTAATCTGTTCCGGAAGGCCATTCTTAAACCAAAACTGTTCTTAAACCAAGGTGCACTTTCCCTGATGAGGCCTCCTGCCGCTGGTGCCCTTCCACTGTTCGGATTCCATTCTTAGACTGAGGTAAAGTTCACAAACTGGGAAACTACTTCTGGTTTTTCAGCGTTCGTAAACTAAATAGTTCGTAAACAGGACTTTTCTTAAACCAAGGTACCGCTGTATGCCATCACGACTGACAATTACACCCATAGTATTGGACTGTATAAATAAGTTGAAGATCAAAATAGCTTTTTATCTAAGATATCCAGAGAAGGAAGGCCTTTCACCTATTTATAGCATCTGTAGGCCACAAACATTCAACTTGCCAGATGATATCATTCTATGGGCCAAACTAGACCTGATATTTGTAAACTGCTTAGAGGTTTGTGAAAGTGTTTATTAATTTATTTTTTCAATTGAGCGGTATACTATTTTTGTTAAATAAGATAAAGTAAAAAAAAAAAAAAAAAAGATGATTTCCATGACTTTAGCCCTTTCATGGTTTGTTTGTTTTTTAATACCCAGCCTGGGAAAGGCTGATCCGGACTGGGACTATGGCATGGAGAAGGAGGGGTTTTAACCCTTTGCAGCTGCTGTGGTTCCATTTCAAATCAAGAGTGAGGTTTACCTCCCATTGTAAATAGTTGGCATGCGGTCCCCATTCACATGATGACTCTTAAATAAGAGTGCACAAATCATAGGGAGTGCAATTATTTGCACACTAAAGATGTACAATTTCCATCTGTTGTAATATATAGGAAATCCCTCTTCAACTAACTTAAATTACAGTTTTTGTTACGATCAGCGATGGGCCAAAGTTCTGCTAGGTGATATCTTCCCATCCCATACAGACATGTTAGCTGTTAATCAGGCTTCCATGTTAAAACCAGGCACATGGTTCTTTGTTTCACTTGCTCATGACAAGCTCTACTAACCGTGCACATTGAACGTACAATTGCTACTAACAATGAATGTGTCTAACACTTGGGAAAGTCACTCATAAAAGATTTCACTGCAGAAGTACCAATATCGTCCCACAATTATCACCCATCAGTCAGTGCAGTATCCCCAAGCTATGCATTCATCAAATGTTTATTGATTAAAGGCTGGGTTTGAACTCCTCTAAAGGACTGGGAAATATTACTTGTGATTTAAATAGTATTTAGAAGACAGAAATCAAATACAAAGCAGTATTTATGCAGTATCAGTTTTTTTCCAAGAGTGGACGGAGTAAAACAGCAGGAATGGAGGAGGCTTTCCTGAAATCTTTTGGTGTATATCATACTTAAAGAGGTAAAGCAGCAATCCAGAAAGAATGCCCACACTGTGATATAGCATATATTCTGCCCACTCTGCAACAGAGCACACATCCAGCCACTAAGTTTGTCACTGCCCTGAAAAATCCTCAGCAGCATTACCCAAATACTTAAGGGAAAGGAAAGAAACAAAACTGCAATGATGTGGCCAAGTGTAATATGAGTTTTCTCCCCTGCCAGCTACAGCCCTGATAGGGCCCTGCTCCAAATTCCTTCCATGGAGAATTATAGAACATCTATAGTAAAGAGTAGAGCCTTTACAAAAGGCTTCCCCAACCTAGCACCCTCTGGTTATGGTCAGGGATGATGGCAGTTCTAGTTGAACAATAACCAGAGGGTGCTAGTTCTGAGAGGCTTTTGGTGTGTAAGGTTGCGCTTTGTTAGTGAATGTGGCTAATACTGATTGAAAGCCGATTCCTTTTTTAAAATCCCGATGTTACTAGCCTGTTTAGCTTTCTTTGTGTTTTTGAAATTGTAAATGTTTACTTTAAAAATACAATTGTTATAAGCTACCGCAAGCACACTGAGAAATATATATAAAGGGATATACAGTCGTACCTTGGTTCCCGAACAGCTTGGCTCCCGAATGCCGCAAACCTGGAAGTAAGTGTTCCGGTTTGCAAATGTTTCTTGGAAGCTGTTTCAGCTGTTGGCATTGTTTCCGGGGCCAATCAGCCAAGCAGAAGCCGTGCCTTGGTTTGCGAATGTTTTGGAAGTCGAACGGACTTCCAGAATGGATTGAGTTCGGGAACCAAGGTACCACTGCAAAGTGTGTGTCCCCCCACATCATCATAAGCATCATCATACAATGAATAAATACATGAACAAGAGAAAGCAATTTTCCTGCACCTTTTAGCAGATTGGGTAGAACAATAGTGACAAATTCAGCAAGGTTTTCACATTATCTTTTCTAAACAAGTATGGAAGGATAGAGGCAGCTTCTGTCCTCATTTGCATCTGATCAACCCATCACATTAGCTGAACCATATGAAATTTCTCAAGAAGCATATTTAAGGAGTTAGGCCTGCTGTGTTGAGAATCTAGCTGCAGAGTTTCAGCCCCCAACAGTCCTACAAATTAAAAGCAATTCTCAATCTCACTTGGACTATTTTCAAGATACTGTTTTAACTGAATCATCCAGCCTCCTTGCATATGGAGATGTTAGAACTGGGCTTATTATCCTAAATATTTGTGATAACCTATCTGTCTCCAGTTCCAGGAACTCATATCTATAGTCTTGCTATTGTTAAGGCTGAAATCCCAGGCACAAATTCTAGTGAAAACAGTCACGACTTTCTTCCAAATAACTGTGGCTAAAGCCGCCCTAAATTAACCTTAGACATAACTAAAAGCAGTAGAGCTCACCTTTATTGTTATGCCATTTTCAATTAACTTCTTCTTCTTCTTTTTTTTTATAAAATTTTTATTGGTTTTACAAAATTTTAAAAAGACAAACAAACACTAAAAGTGACAAACATACACGTATAGTTTCAAACATATTTTCATATAAACCTCTTTTCTTGGACTTCCCCATACCCCCCCTCTCTGCATCCCAGTGTCCATACTTCAACTAGCAACTCCCAATTGTTGCTTTCAAATCTCTGTCATCTTAGTCCTCTTTTATATTCTAACCTTATATCCCTGTACCCCTTTGTTTCTGGAAACCACAACATTTTAGCATTCATTAAGTTTGTAGTAGTCCTTAAGGTAACTTTTGAATTTTCTCCATTCTTCTTCCACCGTCTCTTTTCGTTGGTCACGGATTCTGCCTGTCATCTCGGCCAATGTCATATAGTCCATCACTTTCATCTGCCATTCTTCCAGAGTGGGTAAGTCTTGTGTCTTCCAATACTTTGCGATGAGTATTCTTGCTGCTGTTGTAGCGTACATGAAAAAAGTTCTATCCTTCTTTGTCACCAATTGGCCGACAATGCCCAAAAGAAAGGCCTCTGGCTTTTTAGAGAAGGTACATTTAAGTACCTTTTTCATTTCATTATAGATCATTTCCCAGAAGGCCTTAATCTTCGGGCATGTCCACCAAAGGTGGTAGAAGGTACCTTCAGTCTCCTTACACTTCCAACATTTGTTGTCGGGCAAATGATAGATTTTTGCCAGCTTGACTGGGGTCATGTACCACCTATAAACCATTTTCATGGTGTTTCATTTTCAATTAACTTCTGATGGGGTGTATCTCAAGAAAGGCAGCAAGGATATCCCTAAATTATTGTGATCAAAACAGGCCCATTCTTGAAGCATTTCTCTTTCACGAAATCCAGTAGGTCTTATTACTTCATGTTTTACCTTGGCTCTGTACACCCTATCTTTAGCTATAAAACAGAGGGATTTGTTTATAGGTGTCCTTCACATAAAATTGCCTCTCAGTTACAGCAGCAATTTATCAATGGCTAAATAGCCTGAGGCTAGAAGTAGACATTTACTTAAAGGACCTTCAGACTATTTTAAATAGACCTTTGGGATCTGGGAACTGACCAGTGTGTGACATGCCCACCCCACACTCCCCCCAGCTGCCCATAGCATCTTGCTGTGCTATTTCTTTTAATTGACTAACCTCAATGCTGGCTGTTCAAAATCACTTTAACCTAAACATGCCCCCGGACTGAAGCTCCTAATGACCTTCCCTTGGCCCTAAACACATATGGCTGAGACAATGCAAACATCATTTGGAAGATGAGTAAATTCAATAACTCAATTACCACTGCACCAAAGCCACATTCATCAAACCTCGACCACAGGAGTTTGTATCTTTAGCTCCCTGCCTTTCAATGGCTAGGCATTTGGGCAAAGAGTAACTAATCAATTTAGGAATGATTAAATAGAAATTTGTAACACTTGGCATTATTAAACCTTCAATCTTCATTATGGCCCCTTAACGATTACATCATGGCTGTGTAAAATAAATTAACAGGACTTGGCAACATTTTTGACATAAATACATATGGGGGGCTGGGAGAAATCATTAAATTGTAACAAATAGATACTGTAGGCTTATCAGTGAGCTAGTAATAGAGAAATGCAAAAGCTGAAACCTAAAGTATACACAGAGCAACAAACTACCAAAACATTTATCCCAACTCAGAGATGGTCTAGTTAAGTGGAAGGTAACACACTTGCTACTAAGTCTGATGAAAAAGACAACACCCTGAGCCTGGAAGCCACAATCCAATTCAAAGATAGATGAGTTTATGCCCATTGATTTCTGTGGACTTAAATACACTTTACTGTGTTTTGGATTGCAGCTAGCATGCACACCACCAGACACTCCTCTGTTTGGGGAAAGACTTCTTTTGTGCTCATGTCCTTCTTTGGACTTCCCTGTAGCTCTGTAGAAGAGTGAAAGGCCCATAGCTTGGTGGAACAACACTTGTTTTACATATTGAATGTATCAGGTTTAATACCAGGTATATCCACCTAAAAAGGGATCTTAGGCATAGCTGTCAACTTTTCCCTTTTTAAAGGGAAATTCCCTTATTCCGAATAGGATTCCTTGCAAGAAAAGGGAAAAGTTGACAGCTATGATCTCAGGTAGCAGAGCTGGGAAAAACTTTTACCTGAGATTTGGAGAGCTGCTGAAGCTCACGGGTAGAAACAAACAAAATGGTCCATTATAACGGAGCTTCATGTGTTTATTGCCTTGATATGTGATACAGAAACATATGGATACAGGTGTGGAGAGACTAAGCCAGGCTTCCTCAACCTTGGCCCTCCAGATGTTTTGAGACTACAATTCCCAGCTTCCCTGACCACTGGTCCTGCTATCTAGGGATCATGGGAGTTGTAGATCTCCCATGACCCCTAGGTCTTTCCCCCCTACATTGCAGCCTTCTTTTTGAAAAGTTTATGTTTCAAACATTACAAATTGCTTGTCCTTATTAACGGATGCTACTGGACTCGATCAAAAGGCCCACCCCATTCCAACATTTTCTTTCCAACAGTGTTTGATAAGCTATCTTTGGATACCAAATGATGATGACAGTCTAACCCAGGGGGTCAGCAAACTTTTTCTACAGGGGGCTAGTCCACTGTCCCTCAGACCTTGTGGGGGGCCCAGACTATATTTTGGGGAAATATCCCTCCCCACGACTCTCCTCTCCCTTCTCCACAGCACTGGTTGAGCCCCGTTGGCTGCTTACCTGTGCCTTGCAAGCGGCAGGGGCTGGCGGCGGCGGCAGGACGATGAGCAGTGCGAAAGGGATGGCTCCAGAGAGGGGCTGCTTAAAATGGCACTCAGCCAACCGTGGCTCAACAAAGCCCAGCCCCCTTCCTCCTCTAGGCAGGGCGGGGAGAAGCCAGGAGGAGGGAGGGAGGAGGCCCGCCATGGTGTGTGTGAATGGGGGGAGGGGAATGGTCAGCCCGAATGATCAGAATCCCCATGCCAATCCACGCAGCGATTCATGGACCGTCTGTGGGCTGGATCCAGAAGGCAATTGGACCAGATCCAGCCCCCGGGCCTTAGTTTGCCGATCCCTGGTCTGACCTCTGCTTTATACCCGGCCTCTGGTACTCAAAGGTTATAACATCCCTGAGCATGAAAGGTCCACAGATGATTCTGAATTTCCATGAATCATCTTAATCAAACCCTTAAAAAAAAATACAACCGAGCCCACCTCCCCACTTTACATGTACTTTTTATCAGCATGGCTGTCACATAGCTGGAGATGAATGGGAGCAACCACAGAGGATTTCACAATCATGCAGTCCTGAATCAACAGCCCCTGCCAATGTGTCACTGAAAGGAACAGTGCATCTTTGCAGACCTTTCAATGAGCTTCGTTAGTTGTCATGAATAGTTTTAAGACTTTACAATGATGTAAACCCCACTTGTTCTGCTTCTCAATTAACTACATAATAATTGAGACCAGATGCAGGCTAATAATGCAAGAACCATGGCTTTTATCAGTGTGCAAGATAGCAGATGCTTTACAAGAGCAGTATCATTCATGCTAAAAGTAATTTTACCGTTCTATGGGAAAAAACCAGCAGTCATTTGGCTCATCAGCTCAACTTTAAAGGACAATGGAGATATTTGAAGATCAGCTTTCCACTGTTCCCTATCGTGGCCACCTTGCAATTAATTTTATGAGGTTTTAAAAACTCGGTAGATGTGGGCTCCAGTAAAGATTCACATGAAATGTTTCTGCAAGATGTAGTTTGGTAAGCAGATAGTGAAGTGATACACCCAATGCCAGAGAGAGGTTATCAGGGAATAAATGCATTCTGTGCCCATAAATGTCTAAGTGTTTATGGAGCACGGATAAATTTATTCCTATAGTTCTCCAGATGCTACTGAGCAAGTTATCACTATTCTATTTCAAGCCCCCACCCCCACCCCTTTCTTCTGGATATTTGTTGCTGGTGGGTTGTAAGTAAGGTAGCAGTTAATCATTTGGGCACACCAGAATACAGGGATTATAATGGTGTGAGCTAGCATCAAATTGTCTATAATGACTGCCCATCAGAGTTTCTACCTTTGCAAGAGAATGTACTTGCTTACTTATGCCCATCATGCAAATATAAGGGGGCAGCATACATCTCTATTCATTCACTGGGGGGGGGGATAAAATGCTCTGTATACTGATCCTCAGCTAAGCCTGCAACCAAAATTCATGCCCACAGTAACTGCACCAATCATCAAAGGCTCAAATGTTTTTTCTGTGTAGTGCTTGGGTGATAAGCGTGTGTATGATTATAGCGGAGTCCATACAGGCCGAGATTACAATCATGCAATATTTGCAATTTACTTCAGTTGGGTTATGTGTAAACTTATTATTTAAAAGTGTCATGTATTTTCAAGTTACAGTGGTACCTTGGGTTAAGAACTTAATTTGTTCCGGAGGTCCATTCTTAACCTGAAACTGTTCTTAACCTGAAACACCACTTTAGCTAATGGGGCCTCCCGCTGCCCCGCGCCGCCAGGGGACGATTTCTGTTCTCATCCAGAAGCAAAGTTCTTAACCCGAGGTACTATTTCTGGGTTAGCGGAGTCTGTAACCTGAAGCGTCTGTAACCCGAGGTACCACTGTAATCAGATTTAGGAATGAAGCTCTGCAGCATCATCTAACCATGTTTGCTCAGACGTAAACTCCATTTCAATCCAATGGTCCTACTCTCAAGTGCAGCCTTCACCAACCTGGTGTACTTCAGCTGTTGTTAGACTACAACTCCCACCAGAATGGCCAATAGACATGGATGATGGGAGTTGTAGTCCAATAATATCTAGCAGGTGCCTCCATGGCAGGTTGTGGAAAGCAGCTCTAATGAGTGAGTTTAGGACTACAGCCTTACAGTCTCTGAATGTTCATTCAGAACTAAATTCCACAAGGTTCAGTGGTACAAGCCTCAAATAAATGTGCCAGCATTACAGTGGACTACATTACTACCGAGGAAAGGAAATAGTTAAAACATTTGCTTCTGTTAGTTCTATTTTTCATATTATTTGAAGCTAGTTTACTCCTTTCTCAATAAAGCAAATTAACAGAACACCAATGAGAACAGAAAGCAATGAAGCAAATCCATTGTGTGCTGCTTTTAACATCCACCAAACCAATTTCCTTTTTTTTAAAGAACCATTTCCTGGCAAAGCGCTACGGCATGGCACATCACCGGCAAGAATGAATATCAACAGTCATGGAAGGTGGACTTTGCAATGTAGGTTCCGACAGAACTGTAATTACATTGGGTGCAAATAATGCTGCTGTAACACAATGTAATCAAATATATCTAATATAGACCAGCCTATAATCCAATAAAGCAACAGCCTTGTTAAACCAACATTTATCAATCTCAATCTGGAATATTTACATACATTTCATAGTAAAAGGCCGAGACGGTCTGAAAGGCAAGATGAGATAAGCAAGAGCAGTCCCACCATGGTGAAACAAGAACAAAGAGTGCTGGACATGGCAATGTGTAGGACCTTTATTAAATAACTGCTGACATATTTAGAAATAATTACGTATGATTCATTTCTCACCTTTTCTGAAATTAACTTCAAATCTGGTAGAATGGTTACAATGAGCAGTTCTTACCCACCACTTTTTTATCTTCATTAGTGGGATTCAGACAGTTCATAAGAGAAGGGGATGAGCAAAAATGAAAGCATGCTTATCAAGGAATAGTTCTAAGTGGGATATGAAACTTACTTTTTATGTGGCATTAAAATGGTTACTGCAATTATGCTCCACAGTTATTCCTAGTATCATTATTTACAAACAAAACAAAACAAAACAAAACAAAATGTCACTTTCACAGGACTATACTCGTAAACCAGAATAATGTCTTCCTCTTTGTGTTCCACTCGGAGTTGCTAAGGAGTTAAGTTTTGCCTCCTCTTTCACCTCTATGCATTGACATGGGCACTGGGCCTAAGCGTCAGACTGAACATGAGTGCTTCCTAAGTGGGAAAGTGCATTCAACATCCAGTGCCAAGAGAAACTTAACATTGAAACAAACAAGCATGATTGAGTCTCTTGGTTCAGATGTGCCTACTGCCATCTGACTGGTACAGCCAGACTGGTACAACCCCAAGACCTGCTTCCAATCTATGTTTTAAAATAAGCTATAAAATATTCTTATCTGAGCTGGCATTTTCTGATGAAGTTAATGCTTGTGGCTGCTGGGTTGTTTTCTATGTATTTACTTTTAATATGGCCAATGGTGCACGTCTGGAGCAGACGTTCAGCACCCCAACTCAGCAAAATGGACAACCATAGCTCCCAAGCACAGCAGGGCTAGCGCACCACATTTTGGAGTGAGTGGAATGACTTCTATTCACACAATGGAACATTCCCACCCCCAACTCTGCTCCAGAGGGTTGGGGGGACTCCAGAGCAGATTTGGGGTTTGGGGAGCACATGTTGGGAGAAGAGGTAGGGGATGTTCTTACATCAGCAAGAGCTGTTCCATTCGCTCAATGGCAATGGATGCACATAATTTATTCACTTATTTACTAGGAGCATTTTCATGTGCCTCCCATTACAAGTCTTGAGGTGGTGTACAGCAGTAGTGCACAACAATATTAAAACACATATCAAAACACTGAAATAGAAGACGAAAATGCAACTGAAAATCTGGGGGGGGGGGCTTTTTGCTGGGAGCACAAATGTGCTTTTAAAAGACACCTGATTTTTATTGTTTTGGGCTCTAGCCTAAGTTCAGAGGGAAGGTGGTTCCACAGTACAGGTGCCACCACAGAAAAGCCTCCTCCTAGTGGCTGCTAACTAAACTTCAATAGGCTGTGGCACCACCAGGAGGGCCTTAGCTGAAGATAATGGTTCTGTTAGGCAATAGTGGAAAAGGTGCTCTTTCAGGTAATTTTGCCCCAAGTTGTTTAGGGCTTTGTAAGACAATACCAAACCTTTAAACCTCATCTACTAGTTTACAAACAGCCTGTAGTGGTATAATATGTACATGATACACTGCCAGAGTAAGATGCCAAGAAGCTGCATATTACACTAGTTGCTGTTTGCAGAGCCCTGCATAGTCAAATTATCAGTAAATGGGTCACACTGACCGACTACCCTTGTCTAGGAATGGGCGTACCAGTCAGATGGCAGTAGGCACGCCTCAGCTGGGATAGCTCAGTTGGTAGAGCATGAGACTCTTAATTTCAGGGCTGTAGGTACAAGCCCCACACTGGGCAAAATATTCCTTCTTTGAATGGGGGGTTGGACTAGATGAGCCTTGTGGCCCTTTTCAACTTCGTAATTCTATGAAAGACATGGGACGCAGGTGGTGCTGTGGGTTAAACCACAGAGCCTAGGACTTGCTGATCGGAAGGTTGGCGGTTCGAATCCCCGCGACGGGGTGAGCTCCCATTGCTCGGTCCCTGCTCCTGCCAATCTAGCAGTTCGAAAGCACGTCAAGTAGATAAATAGGTACCGCTCCAGAAGGTAAACAGCATTTCTGTGCGCTGCTCTGGTTCGCCAGAAGCGGCTTGGTCATGCTGGCCACATGACTCGAAAGCTGTACGCCGGCTCCCTCGGCCAATAAAGCGAGATGAACGCTGCAACCCCAGAGTCGGTCACGACTGGACCTAATGGTCAGGGGTCCCTTTACCTTTATGAAAGACACACCATGGTGGTTACTTGAGTCTGCAATGACAGCGATGGATCGGTGTACCTATTCTTCCAGTCAGTGTGCAATCCCATTAAGAACTGGTGAATTCCTAATTGCTAAACACAGGGACGAACCTGCTAACCAATGGGGCCTCTGTTTTACTCAGTTTCAGCTGATTGGTCTTCATCCAGCTCACTACTGCATTGAAGCACTAGTCCAAGTCAGGCACAGCAAGCCCTGACTCGGGTGTAGCAGAGAAGTAGAAATGAACATCAGCGTACTGACGACATCTTGCCTCAAATCTTCTTACAACTGCTCTTGACAGCTTCAAGCAGATGTTAAATGGCATTGGGGTATTTATGAGGTGCAGTAACCCAACCAGTTCCGCAGGAAGAAGCAGAACCACTGCAATATGGTGCCCCAACTCCCATCCTACAGCGTTGGTCCAGGAGTTGTTGGTATCAAAAGCCATTGGGAGACTGAGGAAAAGTAACTCCTTCTGTTCCTCTCCTGATAAAGGTTGTCCATGACAATGATTGTGGGGCAGTGATATATCTATGTCTGTTTATGTTCAGGTTTGAAGAAAAACTGTTCTGTGGCCGTGGCTTTAAAGATTTGAGGCTGTGTGCGGTTATGACGCTACAAGCCTGTGTAGCAGCGGTTCTTGGTGACAGGTTCTGACAGAGGAGGAGAGAGACAATCACTTTAAGTTTTCATTAGATGGGGCCTGGATCCAGTTATGTTCAGGCTGATGGGTCTGTGTGACAGCAGACTCTGATTGGCTGGAGGTTCCAGTCAGCTGGGACTTAACTGTCAGGGACTGACATTTGGGAACTGAACAATTGGGCTGTTGGAGGGAGAAGGGAATTGATGAGGGAAGTGTGAGGGGAAAGACCAGAAATATAGGCTGAGGCAAAAGTTGGGCCTGAATATTTTTATCTATTGTGTTTTTAATACCTCTCTGGTGAAGATCAAGGAACGAGAGAGTTGATGATGGAGAGGCTGCCCTATGTAAATATCTTACCAGAGGAAGTAGGATATTAGATTGACTAAACTATCCAAGCAGAAAGGGTGCAATCAGAAGAGCCTTGCACTACAGAGACAGATTGTCCCCAGTAGCTAGACTGCACCGTAAGGATAATTGGCTAGGGTGGAGGTTAAGGGAATTTGGCAACTTTGAGGCTAGTGTCAGAAACAGCGTCTCTTGCGTCTTTGGAAGCTGTCAACAAGCACTCTTAAGACCTCAGTATAATTATTAGTATTCCCATTATGCATTTAGTATCCCTAAAGCTGTCAACTTTTCCCTTTTCTTGTGAGGGATCCTATTCGGAATAAGGGAATTTCCCTTTAAAAAAGGGAAAGGTTGACAGCTATGTATCCCTTTAATAAATCAGCAATCTTATCTTCATCTTGTCTCTAGTGCTGGTGTCCCTCTCACGTGTTTATATAAGTGAGGGTGAGGGAACTTGCTATCCTTGACATTGTGGTAGCAAAGAGGTAGGATCAAATTTATTGGAACCTTATCTGAACAGAGAGACAGAGAGAAGGACTGCTCCTTGTATAAATATTCCTTAACCACACCCTGGATCCACCCAACCAACTTACTCCTTAGCTAACTCCCATGATGGGAGAAAGTCAGGGGGACTTAAAAGTTGGCTGAATCACTGTAAGCACTTGCCCACATACCCAGACCACAGTAGATGAAATTGATCCTGTAATGCTGGATAAAATGCATACCACAATCTAAAGAGCTATTCCCTACCCGGCTAAGACCATTAAGTCCAATATGTAAAAATCACCTCATTGCACCACTGAATTAGGTTATTTTATGTGCATTTAAAATTTTATGTTATCTGCCCAGAGATCTTGAAACTGGACATTATGAATATCTAAATTTGTATCCCCCCCTGTATGTGTGTGCGTACACACACACACACACACACACACACACACAGAGAGATTTAAAAATGAGACAAAACTACAAAGACCATCATAAAATGATCCAGGGTTGTTTTTTTAAAACTACTGTTGCTGATCCCAGACTCTTCTGCATAAGCATCACATAGATGCCCCATCTGGTTTTGGCACTGACTGTAACCTAATTGTGAGAGGGAAAGATATGCTTGCTACTCATTAGTACAAGCTTTCTTGCCTTTGAGTCTGGTTTATAATGGCATAGGTCAAAGAAGCATTACTTTAATGAGAACCTTGGTAAGCACATATGCACAAAACATTTCTTATCTTCACGCTGATTTGCAGAACAATGTGCATTCTTAGAAATATAATCTGTATGCATCAATATGATGTGCCTTGTAGCAAAAAAAAGCAAAGCATTAGATTTTAGCACAACAAAATTTGAGTGAACACCTGATTACGAAGAATGGATGAAACCCTTTGAAACAAAGAAACTAAAAAGATAAAACTGCAGGTTCCTCTTATTTTCACCCCGCCTCTTTTTAAGATGGGAAATCATGAAAACACACTTATCAATATTGTAAATTTTTTTCTTATTTAATGGAATATAGAAGACCATGGGCAAGAAGTTTTGCTTACTTTTGAAATTAGTTTTACTGAAAATATGGTTAAATATTTGGGATTTTTAAAGCAGTAATATTTCCCCTACCCTCAAACATGCCCAGTTTTAAGAAATTGAAAACTCATTATTTCATATTCCAATCTATGGTGCTGGAAGCCCTCAACTATTGAAAATAATGACTTTTTCAAATAGCAGGGAGCATGGTTCTCCAAAATTTATATTCGTGGAGATTCGAAAAACAAAACAGCATGAGAAGTTCCATGAAATGCCATTAATGAATAGAAATTTCCATATTCATTATTTTGAGTTTATTACTTTTTATATGTATACTATACAACTTTCCAGAAAGACTTGGCTACAATCCTAGACAGCCAAGGCATAAATATGCATGTAGCCAGAACATGTAGCTTTTATTGCAGCCAATCACCTGGTGAGAACAAGCTACATTTCAGTATAAAACAGGTTTCCCTGTTCAGTCAAGTGACTGGCTATAGAAAAAGCTTCCAATTTATCTATAGCTGCCACACCTGCATTACAGCCACCCAGAGCCACAGCCAATGAAAACAAAATAATTTTAGCACATTCAGTGGCTTAAAACACATTATTGAGTCTCTACTGTAATAATGCTAGACTGGGAACCAAAACCATTGTTTTTAGAGTGGATAGTTAATTTGTCTGCCTTAAAATGGAATAATAATACTTAGTTTTTACACAGCATTTTAGAATACCCAAAGTACCTTATGTATTTCACTGTAATCCTGTAAGGTAGATTAGCATTTATTATCTCCATTTTGCAGGCAAAGGGGGAAATGGGGAGTGAAGCTGAGAGAATGCCTTGCTTAAGGCTACCTAATGAGTTTATGTCAAAAGTGAAATTCAAAGTCTAGATTTGTAACTCAATCTTTTCACTACTATGCTATATTTACTTGTAGATGAACAATAAATGTAAGTTTTGGCTTCCTATATTGACTGGTTGGAACAAACATGTGACCCTTCTGATATTGTTGGACACTAGGCCCCATCATCTCTGAACATTGGATTGTGTTGGTTAGGACTGGAGTTGGAGTCCAACAACATCTGAGGGCCACAGATTCTCTTTGCCTGTGTTAGAGCTTAGGTATTCTGTTGACGTCATAATGATTACCTTACAGAAGCACGTATTCATGTAAATCAAGAGATATTTTGCAGGACTATTAAGCAGCCAGTGCTTCGCCTTGTGCTGTCAAACACCTTTCTGACACAGTAAGAAAAAGCTAAGGAATAAACCCTACACAAATCTGGAGTGAAGTCCCTAAGACGGTTGGATGGGACCTTGTATTCTTCCTTTCAGCAACTCCTGCAGCCAAGCTGATGCCAAAGCTTCTACCTTTGGACATCAGCAAGGTGAGAGCAGGGTCTACTCATCTGGGCAGCCCAGGACCGCTACACACACTGCCCAGGCTTGTGCCCTGAGGCACTTTGGTGCTGCAAATGCAGCAGTTTGACTTCACACCTAGAGGTGCACTCCATTGCCCCTCAAGACAGACAGATGCCAACAATATAAGATGCTGATTATAATTTGGTAAGGAACACAAACAAATATACCGATGCAAATTTGCAGGATTCAAATGTTCATCTATAGTACGTTAGCCAGATGGGAAGGGTATAAATGGTAAAATTGTTGTTGTTTTCAATGTCAAAAGCACAAAATAGTTACATGAAATTAACTGAATATAGATTTACTATATTTCTTACATATGATACTTAGGATTCAATTTCATTTGGTGGAATAGGATCAACTCAAATACTGTACAGGGCAACTATATGAAATGGGATCTTGGTTTTTTCTCCATTAAGTGAATAGCTCACTGCAGAGCAGTAGTCACCATATGTATTTACATAAAGCTACTCAGGGGAAGGTGCAGAAAAATAATTTATGCCTGCAGCATGCAAGGTCATTAGCTCTCCTACAGAACACCATTAAAGATGCTAAAGCACCTCATATAACATTTATTGCAGGAAATATTTATAACCTATGAAATAGTATTTTGGGATGGGTGGAGGTAAATAATATAGTTTTATGCCAAAATGAGCATGGCTTATATTTAGTGAAATTGAAAAGTTTAAAAGCTGTTGTGCGACAGAATAATTCTTTAGCTGAATGTTTGATGAATAACATCTTTTGATTTTTCAATCAGATTTTTCAATCAGTTCTAAATATGACCATGGTGCTGCCTAATAATAAACAGGCTTCTAATTCACTCATGCCCAGAGGGACATGGGACAACTTTCTTCAGGCTGCAAACTTGTGCTGTTGCAATTGCTGTATGTGTGTTAATAACTGGAAACACAACTCCGTCAGTCTTTCCCATTTGATTACCATAAAGCCTACAAGAGCTCTTATTTGTATCACACTATCCAATAGTAGACAGGGAATTGATCTTTCTGCTTGGACAGAAAAGCAGAAACTAGACACAATCCAGTTCATATGCCAACCAGGAGGTAATACAGTCTGAGTTATTTAGACACAAATCAGTCCAAACAAACTAGCTTATGTTGGTAATGACCACATTATCAGCCACTCAAGTTGGAGAGAAGAAGATCATATTGTTTCAATACATTAAAACACTGGGTAGAGCAGAAATGATAGCCAAATTTCTTCAGCATGCCCTGCACAGGCCCTCACCCGCTACTCTAAGGCAATTCACATAGTTCCAAGCATTTTCTCCTTCACTGAA
Organism: Podarcis liolepis; assembly: GCF_965112155.1. Classification (NCBI taxonomy): domain Eukaryota; kingdom Metazoa; phylum Chordata; class Lepidosauria; order Squamata; family Lacertidae; genus Podarcis; species Podarcis liolepis. The sequence goes on along the minus strand of NC_139555.1, from coordinate 95,065,861 downwards.
GACAGCATGGTACTCTGCAGATGTTTTGGACAACCCATCACCCGAGGCCACTGCCATGCTGGCTGGGGCTTATGGGAGTTTTAGTCTACAACTTCTGGTGAGTACCATGTAAGCTACCCACTGACCTGGCCTGCACCAAGTCAGCTTGGCCTATTGCAGCCAATGAGGTAACAAAGCGCACTCTGGATACCTTTCTGTTGCTAGTATGCAGTTAAAAAGAAAACAGGGTGATCTGAAGTCAATGCAAGAAACAAAGGAAAATAAAAGAAATTGTAACTGAATATTAATATATAAACAAAAAAGCTTAATCTTTTCATAAGTAACATAACTTAATCACAACTCCCCCTCCTCCTCTCAACCTCAGATTGTTCTAAATAAAGCCATGTAAAATATGCAGATGTTTGCACGTCTCAAGTCCTAATTAAAAAATCAACTGATTAAGGCTAGTTTTTGTGACAGGATATTAATGTATCATGGCTAGTGCTCATAAAGCTATTAGAGAAAGGATGGCATTATAGCAAGTAAAACAACTTTAGAGAGCAGGCTAAAATTCTGCAATTTATCTGTTATGTTTTTGTACAGCTTCTGAAGGTGACAAGTACAAGCTCACTGTCATGTGTCGAGCTGCCAATTATGTCAAACCATGTTCGAAATGTGAAATAATCTCTCATTAAAGCCTATGCTGGCATCACAAGCGAAGTCCAATTATTTCACTTTTTTATGTCATTGAACAAAATTGTCAATAAATAATACAATTGACAGGGCTTTAAGATCCACATGTGTATCTTTGCGAATAAAAAGCAAACTAATGTAGACCCTGTGTTGTTACGACATGGCTAATAGACACACTGGGCCTAATTTCCCAAACATTATATTCCCCAAATCTCAGTGGGATGCTTGCATTTTACTTCTTCAATAAAACTTCATGATTAATTAAAACTGTATACCAGAATATTTTTTTAAAGTTGTTGTTGAACACTAGTTGAAAAGTTTCGTAGATCAGACTGTAAATGGAAATGAAGTCTAAAGTAAATTCATTTGCAATTTCATATATTACTTAGGCTGACTTAGGCTGGCAAGATGAAAAAGAGGAGAGGGTTTCTGCAGCTTCCTTCCTTCCTTCCTTCCTTCCTTCCTTCTTTAGTAAGTAAGTAAGTAAGTAAGTAAGTAAGTAAGTAAGTAAGTAAATATACCACCCTATACCCACAGGTCTAATGGTGGTTCACAGGATAAAATCACAATATAAAAACACAAAATACATAATCAAAACAAAAACAAGCTGAAGGTATACCTGAGAGTTGATTTCAGCAGGTATACCTTCCTCACCACTAATAAAAGGTTCACAAGCTCCCCATACCCTATTTACCGGGCCAGCCTACAGATCCATTGCCCCACACAGCTGCTTGCACCAATCTTACTCTGCCATCCCTTTTGTGCACCCCTGATTTACTCTCTCTCTCCACCCCCCAGTGCATATACTAATCATACTAATCATATACTAATCATACCTTCTAATCTGCTTGGTATGTTCTTTCCTATACACCCACCATTACTGTTACTGCTCTAAATTCTGCCCTCCACGTTACAGATGACTGCTGTATAGAAAGCAGCAGCACAACGTGGTTGAGAAAAGAACAAATCTTTTTGGAAAGAGGCCATGTTGGCCATTTTTCAGTTCCCTGCCCACAACCATTTGCCTCTTTCCTATTTAACTTTTGTCTTCTTGCTCTCTGGGCTCAAACTCCCCTGCTATTAACCTACTCCGTTGCTTCCTACTTTTCCATGCTGCCCCCGAACCCTAGTTTTATCTTGCTTCTTTCCTTCCTTCTATTCTGTGAACAGGACTGAGTTCTCCAAAGTGATCCAGAATAACCAACAAGTAGTCAAAAGGAAGTGAGGCAGCTTGGGCAGATAGGTTGGTCTTTTCCTCTGCACTATTGTGAATTCATTCTGAAAATGAAGCGAAGGACTCTGATTCGTTCTTAATGTTTCTCATAATGACCTGGACAGTAAAGCAACAAACTGCAACATTCTTCCCCAGTGTAAATGCAGGGCATGTATACAAAGTTCTATAAATACAAGATACATAAAGAGAATTATAACACATCAGTTCACTATGTTTATGGGCAACACTGTGAGTGTGAACTGCAACTTGTGGCCACAGAAAAATGTCACCTTCATATTGAGCTGATCTAGACACTTCTAAGGACTGCAGCTATGTCTTTGGTATTAAGTCATTCTTTAAGGAGATGAAAAAATGGAAGTAATTTGCGGTCCTTGGCTACTTGATACAAAGTATTATGTATGAGACTTTCCAGTGTGAAAAAGATACTGAATAATCCCATTTAATGTTGAGTAAATGTCATTGTTTGCCATGACTAATCCGTGGTACTGAAGAGGAAATTCCACATAGGAAGCCCTAATGGGACCTTCTCCAGTTCTTCACTTTTGAATGAGTATTAAGTAACATCACTTTGAAAATAAGTACCAATTTGCTCAGATATTTTCCAGTATGTGATCTCACACACTTAAGTGGAGATAAACAGTGAACGCTTTGGATGACAAATGCAAATTCTGTTAGGCTGGAAAAGCCAGGGCAATCTCCACTTAGAGAAACCTTCAAATTAAATGAATAAAATTATTTTGAAAAGATGTTCAATGAAGGGTGCAAAATAGGATTATTCTACTCCATCAAGTTCCGTTTTGATGTTTAACGAATCTGTAACACCAGGTAAATTATGGTTTTGTGTTCACTGCACGCCTTTTAATGAGATTATCGGGTAAAATCAATATAAAAATTAGGGGGAGCAAGATGGATTTTCAAAAGGCGGGCACAACTTTTAGGAAAGGTTGACTGCGTAGTGCCATCCTGTGAACATTTGCACAGTGATGCCCTTTAAGAAACTCAGCACTGAGACTATGTAGGCCACAATGCTGTTTTTAACATGGTGCAATCCTCAGGACTCAAACACATGACAGACGATTCAATCCTTTGCAAGTCTACTCAGAAGTTCATCCCATTGAGAGAATGGAATTTTGAGCAGTCGAGTGTGCATCTAGGATTGGAGTTTAAGGCCCATCTGTTTATGTAAGACTTGTTTATGTATTGAAATTATTGATACTCTGCCTCTTAGTTAAGAAGGTGGCTCACAGCAAAATTTAAATATTAAAACAAAACTAAGAAGGGTGGAGTTTCCATTTCAGTAACTCTGCTATCATGAACAAGCATGTTCTAGCCCCTCAAATTAAATGGAAGCCAAAAGGTTTGGTCCAGGAGAGAAATTACAACGATCCATACCCAATTACAGTGGTACTTCGGGTTACAAACACCTCGGGTTACAAACTCTTTGGGTTACTGACTCTGCTAACCTGGAAGTAGTACCTCAGGTTAAGAACTTTGCCCCAGGATGAGAACAGAAATCGTGTGGCAGCGGCAGTGGGAGGCCCCATTAGCTAAAGTGGTACCTCAGGTTAAGAATGGTTTCAGGTTAAGAATGGACCTCCAGAACGAATTAAGTTCATAACCAGAGGTACCACTGTAATAAAAATAAATAAGGAATACTGTGTTTCCCACTTCCTCTTTCCTGCCAGTCAGTGTCTGGTAGACAGTAACCACCATGTTACGTACGCTTCAGGTTACAGACTCCGCTAACCCAGAAATAGTACCTCGGGTTAAGAACTTTGCTTCAGGATGAGAACAGAAATTGTGCTCTGGCGGCGCGGCAGCAGCAGGAGGCCCCATCAGATAAAGTGGTGCTTCAAGTTAAGAACAGTTTCAGGTTAAGAACGGTACCTGAGGTACCACTGTATTTCCTAAAGGAATATTTGCTCCCCCCCCCCACTTGCTGGCTGATATTGAGGCTAGCTTATAACCTGCTGAATCTTCATTAGCTTAAAGGTGTAAGTTACTGAGCAGCTAATAACTGCAGAATATATTTAAAGGGGGGGGGAACCCAAACCTAATCCTAAAGCATGCTGTGAAATACTTAAAGCAGGGGCAGCTAATTCACAGCCTGGGAGCCCACCGTGCAAAATTTTGGGGGTTCCCCAAACCAGAACTATTTAGGCTGCAGGAAGAAAAAGACAGAAAGAAGACACAGTACTGGGGTGCAACCCAGAACCCTGATATGGATGCAAATAGCCCCCTTCCTCAGTTAACCTGGACAGATCATCTGGGTAGGAGGGCTGTGTGCCTGCGTGTGCACATAAGCTGTGTTTACGAAAGTATGGGGTATACACAATTGCTCAGGGTTGGCTAAGCATGTATGTGGAACTTGGGACAAAAAGAGAGAGGAAAAGGTTAGTCAATCCTGATTTAAATTCTTACGATACCATGTTCCCAGGAACATGATAAGAATCTGCTGGATCTGGCCAATGGACCGTGTAGTCCAGCATCCTCTTCTCACAGAGGCTTGTGGGAAACCCTCAAGGAGGACCCAAGCTCAAGAGCACTCTCCCCTCCTGTGGTTTCTAGCAGTTGGTATTCACACCAGCAGTGGCGTAGCGTGGGTTGTCAGCACCCGGGGCAAGGCAAGTAATTTGCGCCACCTAACCCGTGGATTTGCGCCCCCCTAACCCGTGGATTTGCACCCCCTAACCCGTGGATTTGCGCCCCCTAACCCTAACCCCCAGGTGTTGCACCCGGTGCGGTCGGCCCCCCCTGCACCCCCCACGCTACGCCACTGCACACCAGTGTACCATGCTCCAGTTCACCATTTGACACAATCACTGGTCTGCTTAGTGCCATTTGCAGAAAAAGATACTTCTTGTGTCAATGAGCATCACAGTGCAGATTGTGGTAAGCATCTGCAACAAGAACAAAAGACTACTGAGGTCTCTCCTGATCAACTGGGGTGCATGTCTTCATGCTTACATTGTGTTATTTGAGACCAGGGTGACTTTCAACGGCTTGTTTGCATTCCTGCTTCTGTGGGACTGTTATGGTAAACCTTCCTTTAGAGTGATTTCCCCCCACATTTTCCCTTTCCCACTGAAATTTGTTTTTGTATTGACTTGGCTTGCCTGCATCTCCCTGTGTAACAAAGTTTTATTACTATATTTCATATTTCTATGATATATCGAACCCTTCAGCCATGCTTCACTTAAACTGCCACACAACTTTGCAATATTAGCAGCATGTAAGGTAATAAAAATAAGACCTTATTTCTACATTTTAGTTGAGGGGAAAGAAAAAAAACTTCACCTGATTCCAGAATCCATATTCTGTTTAGCTGTTTATAATGCTTAATTTCTGACATCTGGTACATCTTATTTTATAGATGAACAGTTTAGATATTAAGAATTTCTTCCAAGGTTTATGGCATTCTAGTGCCATCTAGTGAAAGATGATGGTCACAATGAATGCCTGTTGTAAAGTTATATGAGTGTTATAGGTGCTATCAAAGCAAACTGAACAGTATGAATTTTCCATTTCATGAATTAATTTTTTTAAAAAAACCCCAAAGAGAAGCAAAATATAAACCCTCTAGGGATCCTTAAACATTTATTTGAACCTGGGTTTCCTAGTTCCCCAGTGCACTGGCTCATATAAACACTACATGACTTGTTTATATGATAAGCAATTTAGAAGGAACTATTCATGTGATTCAACCGCTGATTTGTGTATATAATCAAATGAATTAATCAGAGCTGAGGTGAATTAAAAAAAAGAAAGAAAAAGCACACAGGGATAATAAAAGTTTCCTTTTTTAAAATTTCACTTTCAAATACCGCTCTAAAGATCCTTTTTTGCATCTTTCCCCCTCCCAAAATGGGCATAAGGGGTTGAGCAGGTGTTTGATCTTTAAGTGTAGAATGATGTTGCAGCTGTACATACAAAATTTCATTCCAGTATCTCAGACATAAACCCCATGTATTGCATGCAGCTGAACTCCTGATATCTCCAGTAAAGAGAGTCAGGTAAAAGGTGAGATAAAAGATACAGGGTCCCTGTGAATAAAGGTAAAGGTAAAGGTACCCCTGCCCGTACGGGCCAGTCTTGACAGACTCTAGGGTTGTGTGCTCATCTCACTCTATAGGCCGGGAGCCAGCGCTGTCCGCAGACACTTCTGGGTCACGTGGCCAGCGTGACGAAGCTGCTCTGGCGAACCGGCACCAGAGCAGCACACGGAAACGCCGTTTACCTTCCCGCTATAAAGCGGTACCTATTTACCTACTTGCACTTAGGGGTGCTTTCGAACTGCTAGGTGGGCAGGAGCTGGGACCGAACGACGGGAGCTCACCCCGCCGTGGGGATTCGAACCGCCGACCATGCGATCGGCAAGTCCTAGGCGCTGAGGTTTACCCACAGCGCCACCCGCATCCCTGTGAATACATTCTCTATAAAGGGGAGACAGTGGGAACTCAAAGTAAGATCAAACCAATGGCCAATCTTTTCCAGTATCCCATTCCCATATTAGCCACCCAGATGCCTGTGGGAAACCCTCAAGAAAAACCAGAGCATGAGAACCCTCTTCCCTCCTGTGGTTTCCAGCAACTGGTACTCAGAAACATCACTTTCTCCAGCAGATGAGGCAAAGCACAGCCTTCATGGCAAGCATTGTCCAACCCTCTTTTAAAGCCATCCAACTTTTATTAACCCAAACACTTTATCTTTGATTCGGGTGCTGTGATGTTTCTCTCTGCAGCTTATGGCATGACTCCAGTCAGTGGGCCGCACACTGCTAGCCACATAACCTGTCTGTGACCTCAATCCCAAACATTTTACATGGATGTGAATCTTGCAGAAACCAACTCATGAAGTACAGAGGAGTGAGCTGGCCTGCAGTGCTACGCTCAACCTCACAGCTAATTAAAACTGTTACGAAGCTAAACATGTCCAGGCAAAGTGGCTTGGCAAGTCAATCCAGTGCAATATGTGAACCCAACTAAAATATAAACGTAATTTAATTAGTTGATAATGGTCCATTAATTACAATGGCACCGGAATGAAACACGGTGTTATGGGAATACATAACAAAAGAAGTGAGGAAGAATGCATTTGCTTTGAGTGCTCTGTTAAGAAAACCACCTGTGCAAATAGTTGAGCCAGCCTAGTTCGGCAGACAGGAAGGTTGTTTTTTATTGCCGAGAAAAGGGTTTTGTTTCCATGGCAACACACACCGGACAAGACCCAACTATTTCATCCCCCACCCCTTTTGCAGTGAACATTTCATTAATTCTAACACATTAACATGTGATTTAATAATGTGTTTAAAATATGTTTATTAACCATCAATTGTTTAGTATAATGGCTTCTGCCTAGTTATGACCATTTAGTGACTTAAGAATTCATCTTAACGTCTATTAGGCCTTTTCTAAGACTTCTGGCATTTTAAACAAATGCTGTAATGTTCTTTGGCTCAGAGTAACCACTGTAGACACCAGGGGGAAGCTAAGCAAATGTTTTAAAAGTGGCATAAAAGTTTATTTAATTGAGCATAAAATTATATTAACTTAGGTCATATAAGTGTTGCACAGCATTTAATATTTTGGCAAGTAATTACGAATACACATCATACAATATTTAATGATGTTATTCAAAAAAACTGGTTTCTTGATCTGAGGGCAAATACACCATATTTACAAGGAGTTGTTCTCAGTCGGGTCCTGGAAAATACAATGTGTTACTCATTAAGTGTGCTGTTGTGTGATTATTTGATTACATTTCTGCTTTGGACTATATGGAAAGAAGCAAAAAGGAAATAGAATAAACAAAAGCAGAACATATTATCTTTCAAATAATTCAAATCACAAAAGTCATGTTGGACTTTAACCTCCGAAAAGCCATTGCAATATTTAATTAAGCCAAAACTTGTGTAGTCGCTCAACAGAGGGGGAAACTCCACAGTAAAAAATGTAGTTTCATGTCTTTGCCATACTTAATAGTTCATCAAGGCTGTTTCCATTGGCTTAACTAGAACAAGCCAACTGGAACCGCTTAATATTGTACTATTTTTTTTGGAGGGGAAAGCTAACAGCACAGCCATAACTCTTCCAACTGACAACCAGCTACACAATTTCATCAGGCACACAGGTATTTCAGCATTTCAGTGAAATACTTATACATTTCTTCACTAAACAAGAACACTTGGGCTTGGATCCAATGGTGCCCTGTGTGTGTGTGTGTGTGTGTGTGTGTGTGTGGACAATTTTAATTATGTAAGGGGAGGTTTCCTCATCAACCAGATGCCCTGGTGGCAAGCCTTTGGACCACATCAAGCTCATAGAAGTCCAGTAACATCTGTAGGTTCAGAGGCTTGGCATCCGTAGTATACAGGATATAAAAATCAGCAAAGATAGGCATTGAGTCAGAGCAGAAGAAAGAATGGTGTGCTCTTTTCCCTGGAGTTTTGTTGTTGTTGTTGTTTGAGGGGGGGGGATACCTCAAATATCACTCTTCCCAAGCTGCCTTCCTCCCCATTTTTCCTTGAAAAATCACAGAACTACAAGTAATATACAGTTCGAGACTCAGTCCCAAAACTCAACTCCAATGCAGTATGCCTGAGATGAGTGCTTAAACCAGGAAACAAATGTCCACTAGATGGCTTCCTAATAATGAATTTAGAGCAGTAAAAAAGATTCACGAACCAGGAGCAGTAAGGGTCTGCTTTCAGCTCTGATGCTATCCTAACAATAAAAGAGCAATTTATATTATTGTATCGGAGGTGTATTCTTCACTCTTAGATAAGCTTCCCTCGTCTGGGAGGCCACATTAACCAGTAAGGGGGGAAATGTATACCACCAGTTCTAGGCTTAAAGCAATATATTTTTAATTTATTATATGGTACAAATGTGATTAACAAAACCCCATGTCCTTGGCCAAAGGTTTGCAATCTTATCAAATATGGCAAGCAATGTTGCTAAAACCAACAAAGAGACAGCAGTCTTCGATAAGGGGAAAGGATGTTAATTTGCAGAACTATGAAGAATCCTATACAAATACAAAACCCTGTGTGAGAGAAAGCACAGAATTTGAACTCTATAAAATCCACTCCATCCTCTCCTACTGAGCCATCTTTCCCCATCATTTCTCCCCCACAATATTAAACATATCCTGGCACCCTCCTGCCCAATGCATACTATTGTTGCTTATTCTTTGCACTAGAAGAAAGGTAAAGGTAAAGGGACCCCTAAGACTCTGGGGTGGTGGCGCTCATCTCATTTTACTGGCCAAGGGAGCTTCCGGGTCATGTGGCCAGCATGGCTAAGCCACTTCTGGCGAACCAGAGCAGCACACGGAAACGCTGTTTACCTTCCCGCCATACCTATTTATCTACTTGCACCTCAACATGTTTTCGAACTGCTAGGTTGGCAGGAACTGGAAGAAAGATTTCCATGCAAGCCAGGCCATGCATTAAATACCTCTTCAAATGCTGAAAATCTTCCTACAGGGACAGGAAAAGGTGTGGAATCTTTGTGTAGACAGTCATGAGAAGAGATAACAAGGGAGGACACTTTCAGCTGCAGCTTAGGCAGTTGGTCACAGCTCCTCAGCACATATATAGATAGCAACCCAATTCCTCACAGTCTGTGATCAAGGCACGGGTTTCATGTGTCTTCTTCCAACAAACTGAAGTTTACCAGAGGTCTGTTGTTTTCTAGGCAGGGATATATTAAAAAGTCTCTTTTTTCCTAATGCAGCAGGCATTCAGTGAATAGAAAGTCATGTACCTCCTGTAAAATGCAATGCTTTGTGGTAAGCTATATGATAGAACCATACCTGTTGATTCACGATGAATTTATCTCAATTGCCTTGCCCTCAATCTGCATTTACAAGCACTAACTAAGAACAGAACCTCTCTACCCCCATAAATACTGTTACCAGCCTGATGATGATTACAACATAAAGCTCTCCTTGGGCAGTCTTAAACTCCTTCCACGGAAGAACTGCTTTGGGTCTGAGCACCCTCCAACTCCAACCATCCTGAATTGTGAGTGGGGAGGTCTAAAGGGGGCTGCAAGCACATTTGGCTGAATGTGCTGGCAGTCCTCTCGTGTTCATGAATTCTGAACAGTCACAGTTCCCGTCTGCAGGTAGGACTGTAACATAAGCAGGGCTGCTCAATGCAGGAAGGCCAGGGATGATGATTTTGTTCACAGCCACATACAGTAGCACCTCGGGTTAAGTACTTAATTCGTTCCGGAGGTCCGTACTTAACCTGAAACTGTTCTTAACCTGAAGCACCACTTTAGCTAATGGGGCCTCCTGCTGCCGCTGGAGCACGATTTCTGTTCTCATCCTGAAGCAAAGTTCTTAACCTGAAGCACCATTTCTGGGCTAGCGGAGTCTGTCACCTGAAGCATATGTAACCTGAAGCGTATGTAACCCGAGGTACCACTGTACCCCCTTACAGAATAGGTTTAAGAACACCTAAAGAAGGCTAAAGTGATAACATGTACTAAGGAACTATTATTCCCCCCTAAGTGATCCTGAGGACCACAATCCAAAGCACATAGCCTGGGAGTAGACAGTCAAATCAACCTGTTTGTAGCAGCAAATCTATACATGTTAATACTTTTGCCTGACACCAATCTGAGGTATTAGGTGCAGAACCAATAGATTAGATTCCAGTGAGCAAGTATATTCACTAAGGTAAAAAAGGTAAAGGTAAAGGACCCCTGGACAGTTAAGTCCAGTCAAAGGTAACTACGGGGTGTGGTGCTCATCTTGCTTTTCAGGTTGAGGCACCTGGAGTTTGTCCACAGACAGCTTTCCGGGTCATGTGGCCAGCATGACTAAACCGCTTCTGGAACAATGGGACACTGTGACGAGTGCCAGAGTGCACAGAAACGCCATTTATCTTCCCGCCACAGCGGTACCTATTTATCTACTCACACTGGCATGCTTTTGAACTGCTAGGTTGCCAGAAGCTGGGACAGAGCACCGGGAGCCCACCTCATCGTGCTGATTTGAACCACCGACCTTCCGACTGGCAAGCCCAAGAGGCTCAGTAGTTTAGACCACAGCGCCACCTGCATCCCCATATTCACTAACACAACCAATATAGCCTCCTTTTTAAAAACACAATTCCCTAGGAAGTGATCTTTAAGATGTTAAAAGCACAATACACCCAGTTTTTCAAGGCACTTATTAGCTGCACTGTTATATGACTTGGCTTCGTGCAGTCCTTTTAGCCATTTGTGTTTTGCTGAGGTAGACTCAAAGTAAAACATTTCTTTGCTGCATATTCAACATATAAAAAGCATGTCTCAGTAAGCCCACTGTAAGCTGAACGGCCATTCCAAACTTCAGACAGGAAACACCTGGGCTCCTGTGGTGAAGTATCGTCACTGCGAGCACACGGTACATTTTGGAACACATTGGCTCATGTTCTTGTCCTTTCACAGTTTTCATAAGCACAACTGCACAGGGGCTAAAATGTGTGCAATGTGAACTATCCTGAATCCGATACTAAACTTTCTCCCCCAAATACTTTGGACATGCAAATCCCGTGAAAGGCATATGGTGTTTCCCTGAGAAAGATTAAATGTTTCATTCATTTTGAGTTATGTTTTTCCTTCATGGAACCACATTCTCCTCTCTTTGATCTTATGATTCTGTGATCTTGTATGGCTCTGTGTTCACAACCCTTCAGTTCCTGTAACTGGAGCTTGCACAGCAGTCTGGAGCAAGCTCAGCAGAAATTAATGTAGCCTGGGCAATGGCAGTGATGGGTCGACTGCGTCTATAAGCAAGGAGTGTGTTCTGAATCATAAAATGTTGCCATTAAGGGTAATGATAAACAAATCATGTTGGGGGCCCCCTGATTCCTACTCTTCCGAGTGAGTTAATCTTTAAACATCATCCAACTCTAAGTAAAAGAGCTGCTCCTAACGTTCCATGCCCCTGAACTTGTGCCTTTACGCACACAGCAAGCGTGGCAAAAGTCTCCTTTGGCGCACATTTAAATCTGTGAGAAAATGCAAGGCAGCTCCAATTTAACATTATTTCCTCCACTGACAAGTACATCTGAGGAACGCATGCACAAATGTTGCAGAGGGCTGAAAAAAAATCAACGTCAGCAGATACTTTTTATTTCACAAGTGCGCGTGATCGGAGCGGCTCCTAAAAATGCCATAGGCTTCTACTCTTTAAGTTCTCTTCATAATACAAGCTCTCCATGGCAACTGGTAAGGTCTGTTGCAAATACCTGTACTAGTTGGAAGTTTGGGGTTGGGTGTAGACTGACCAGAAGATTTGGCTTGAACCCCGGTTTGGTGCTAGGCCTGGTTGATGTATCAGTATATCGGCCCAGGACCAATTTGAGGGGCAGAGCGTGATGGTGCCTTCATCTGGCAGTATATTGTGGGGGGGGGGGGGCTTGCCTGTGCCTGACTCCCTCTGCCGCTAGAATCAGCCCCAGCCCCATGCGGTGCCGGGGTGAAACCGCTGCCACTCCCATTCCTGGGATATTATGTTTGGTATGGAAGGACTCCTGCAAAATGCCTATAGGCTTGAGGAATGAGCACTCCACAGATTTGGCCTGTGGAAAGCCTTCTCCTTGGGTTGTGCCCATGGAGACCTTCAACACATAATTGCACAAAGCCTCCAGGTAGTCATGACACTACCACCCAGTCACATTGATAGGCTACCAGGGATTTAAGTCAGCTGAAAGAGAACGGATAGCCTATTCTCTAAGCGGTAAGGCCAAGTACAAATGATAAAATATATAAATACAGAACAGGGGCTTGACTCACTGTATTATCCTCTGTATGTGATAATTCAAACAATATAGGACTTTTCTCTTTGGCAGGGGAATTCTCAAGGTTATGTTTTCAAGTTCCCTAGAGAAACACAGTAACCTACAAACGATTCAAGGGTGTGTATTTAAAATATAGGGAAGGCGTTGTTGTATATCAGGACAAAAATCTTTAGGATAATGGGAGCTTTCCACAAACAAGCTCCTAGTCTCTCCCTCCTGTAATTATGATGCTGGCTGTTAATTACTTATCTACTTATTAAATAACACAGAGAAACCAAACACATACACAACAATCTAGTCCTCCCCTAAAAAAACCAAGTAAACAAAAAAAAAAAAAAAATCCCCAAACTGAGTTGCTACATTTGTTAATATGCATCTAAGCAGTCAACACCATAAATTATAGGGTTTTTTGCCTCTGTTGTAGACCATAATTCATGCTTATCCCAGGTTGCTGTGAACTTCCACAGAAATCGATAAATTGATGACTGAATTTGCCTTTGGGCACCTGAACATTCAGCAACTCACTTTTCACTCCTTTCCGTTATTTTGAATTATCTTCACAGTCATGAAGGTAATTTCTTTGCTCCATGTAATGCCCACATGCCAATCAATAAAACTAAAGCGCCAATGATGACAAAAGGAGTGTTTTAGAAAATAAATATGTTTATTAATTTTTCATAGGCTTACAATATACCTAGTAATAACAAAAGATTTATGCTAGTTCCCTCACTGCGAGAAGTGAGGTTATAGGGAACCAGGCAGAGGGCCTTTCTGGTAGTGGCACCTTCCTGTGGAACGCCCTCCCTTCAAATGTCAAGGAAATAAACAACTATCTGACTTTTAGAAGACATATGAAGGCAGCCCTGTTTAGGAAAGTTTTAAATATTTGATGTTTTAGTAGGTTTTGATATATGCTGAGAGCCACCCAGAGTGGCTGAGGAAATAATGGGTGGGGTAGAAATAATAAATAATAATAACAATAATAAAAACACAAATAAAAGAGGTACAGTTGGTTTTAGCAGGTATGATAAAGGCTTATGTCAGGAGTGATGAAAAAGAAGAAAAATTGGTTTGTTTACCAGATATCCTGACCACATTTGGCCATGTGTACCAGAGGACTGGGATTTCTTTCTTTCTTTCTTTCTTTCTTTCTTTCTTTCTTTCTTTCTTTCTTTCTTTCTTTCTTTCTCAAACATATACAATAAAGCAATACCATGTTTCATAAAAGACTTTTTCTGAAGAAGTGTGCATGCACATGAAAGCTCATACCAAGAACAAACTTAGTTGGTCTCTAAGGTGCTACTGGACAATTTTTAATTTTTTTAATATATGTTTCATAAAAAATATCTGCCTCATAGACTTTTCTTAGAGTACTATGTCCCAGCTAAGTTTTTCCATGTATTTATCGAAGCCAGGAATTTGTTAAGAGTCAATCAAAGGTATTTCAGGTGTTTTTTCCCAATGAACCCTGGTTTTAAAGTAGATTCAGTGAAATCTTACAATCTATGAGCATGATTCAGAAGACCATAGGTGTATGCAATTCTCATTATGAGCTGTAAAAACTAAAGAACTACAGTCTCATCCAAACAGAGGTGTTCTCTTCTGTCCTCAAGTTCCTCTAGATAGGAGACTTTGAGAGTATTTGAGGACTACCACTGAGTAGGTATTTGTCAATCCCCGTCCAAGACTCTTGGGCTTCAACAGTAGTAGGCTTCTCCTGTTGTGCTAATTTCTACTTACTCAACGTTCTTCAGAAGAATAACCCTGTATGTCTTGCTACTTCAACTGGTCCCAGAAGCGTGAACTCAAATACAGTTACTGTTTAACTGTAGTAACTCCATTAAAGGCTAATGGCCTGGGGTATGCTTCATTTCATGAAGTGGAGACTAACCACAAAAGATAATGATTGAGAATCAGTACCTGGTCTCCAAGAAACTGAATGAGGCAAAGCTATTCTGGGGAGGAGACCAAAAATAAAAATAACCCCAGGAAGGGGGTGATGGACTGCAGTGCAGTGGTACCTTGGGTTAAGTACTTAATTCGTTCTGGAGGTCCGTTCCTAACCTGAAACTGTTCTTAACCTGAGGTACCACTTTAGCTAATGGGGCCTCCCACTGCCGCTGTGCCACTGCCACACGATTTCTGTTCTCATCCTGAGGCAAAGTTCTTAACCTGAGGTACTACTTCCAGGTTAGCGGAGTCTGTAACCCAAAGCGTTTGTAACCCAAGGTACCACTGTAATTGGGTATCGATCGTTATAATTTCTCTCCTGGACCAAACCTTTTGGCCGCTGCACGATTTCTGTTCTCATCCTGAAGCAAAGTTCTTAACCCGAGGTACTATTTCTGGGTTAGCGGAGTCTGTAACCTGAAGCATCTGTAACCTGAAGTGTCTGTAACCCGAGGTACCACTGTATTCTGAAAGTGGTATTGGTCAGAGTCTGTGTTGTGGTATGAGCCTACATCAGTGCTGCTTCTGCTTGGGAACCAGTGGCACTGTTGTGGATCATTTCCAGGTGATTCAGGCCAAATCACACGTGATTATGGTAACAGATAAATCATTATTGCAGCATGTACAAAAGCCGTTTTCAGTGGCAACCATACCTTGTTTGCAACCGTATCTGAACTGGAACTCAGACTTTATTCCAGCCTTGCAATTGTGCACAAAAGGTACTAATCCTGACCCCAAAAATACTTTTCTCACCCACCCACACAAGTATATATTATTTGTAGCACACTTGTAGTCAGGGACTGGGCAGGGGAAAGAATCAACTGCTCCAATTTTATAGAAGTTTCACCATATGGTCATCAAGGGGTGACGCTTACTTGCCACAGGTGAACAGGTGGCTACTGACAAGTCTGTACTATTGATGGTGGTTCAGAGTTATAAACCAAAGGATGCAATCCACCAAATGCTGTTTCAGGCAAGCCTGACTGAAATAAATATGGCTTGTGCTGGAACAGTGCTTCGTGGATTGTACCCAGAGGGGTGCAAACTAAGTTGGAAACCAGATGCTGCTGAGCAGAGGTCAAGTGTCTTTCCAAGAGGCTTTCCAAAATAGCACTTTATTTTTTCAGGAGCCTCTTAAAACATATACCTGCCATTTCAAACGAGCTTGGAACATCCTGCTTTATAGCTGATGTTTTGTCAAGCTGTTTTCTTCTAAAAGCCAAGCCTGGACAGGAGTCATAAATAGTTTTCCAAAGTAACTCTCCAGCCTAAAAATAGTAATTTCCCCAAACTAAAAATGACTACCGCCCAAACATATATGCCGGCTCATTCAGACGTTATGTTCCCACACGATAGTTTGGTGTAGTGGGAATGTGCTGTGAAGTCACATGTTCCCTCCAGCCCCTCCTTTCATTTCATCCCCCCCTCCTTTCCATAGTTTGGATCGCCAATGAGAGGCTCCACACTACTTACTGTTGATCAAGCATTGATCTTTCAAATGTAAATGTGGTTCCACATGACATTTAAGAGAGGTAAATGACCCCTGGATGGTTAAGTCCAGTCAAACTTGACTATGGGGTGCGGCACTCATCTCGCTTCAGGCTGAGGGAGCCAGCGTTTGTCCACAGACAGCTTTCTGGGTCATGTGGCCAGCATGACTAAACCACTTCTGGTGCAATGGGACAGCATGACAAGTGCAGAGAAACACTGTTTACCTTCCCTCCAAAGCAGTACCCATTTATCTACTTGCACTGGTATGCTTTCAAATTGCTATGTTGGCAGGAGCTGGGACAGAGAAATGGGAGCTCACCCTGTTGCACGGACTCGAACGGCTGACCTTATGATGAACATACTATATTGCCTATCCCAATAGCAGAGCCTCGGAAAGCTTATGTAAGAGTAAGTCCCATGCAATGGTAATGGGGAAGTGAACTAGGATCTCTCTCTCTCTTAAACTGCCCTGTAGCTATGCAGGTACACTAATGTTCATCAATGAAAAGGAAGTCAGTGGGGACCAGCATGACTGGGTGTGAAAAGCAAGTGGCAGGGCTCCTCCCGTATTCTGTAGATGGTTGCCTAGGAGCTGAGGAGAGTGAGTTTGTAGCAACTCCAGGCAGAAAGGACGTATCAGATTGTCCAAAGCATTCCTGGTTACCAACCTTCCAGCCACTCAATTTCTAAAATGTGGATACACACAAACTGAGCAAGGATGACTGGTCACTTGCCTCAGCGGGAAGGAAAGAGGAAATAATAAATTAGACAGAAGCAGGAACAGTCTCAAAAAAGACAGAGAAGTGCTGAAGACCCACTACAAACAAACTGGAAAAATAGTAGTATGTCACTGGGTTGGACCATTGAGATCTGAGCTCCTTGTAAAAAGTGGTGCTTTTCATGGTTCTAGACTCAGGTATGTAGCCGTGTTCGTCTGACACAGTCGAACATATAAAATCCTAACTACTTATGTGCATTCTGATAGTCTGCTAAATGTTCATGAAAACAAAATTAAAAAATTCCTTCCAGTAGCACCTTAGAGACCAACTAAGTTTGTTCTTGGTATAAGTTTTCATGTGCATGCACACTTCTACAGAGAGGAAACCACGCTCTAGAGAGGAGAAAGGGGTTGTGTGAACCCACAGCCAATTTTCAGTTTTCTAGTCCATGGTTCAGAGGACTGAGAATACAATGATCAAATGCAGCCGCTGAAGCAAACACCAGGGTTAAACATCTCAAATACACCCCCCCAACAGCACCTATTTTCCTGCATGAAATGTTCTAGACTGATTTAATAAAAAGCATAAGCCACATTAATTAAACGGTACTGTGAACTGATGTGCTGGTGTAAAATAGGTTCCCTGTGTTTGGCTTAAAAGAAAATATTGCAAATTATTACAAAGGATAGCTTTTACAAAGGTGTGCATTCATTAAAGCAAACAGTATGTCTACACACTTTTAATTTTATTCAGCTGTATGAAAACTTTAATACTTAATTCTCTTTTAAAATGCAAAATGGTGCTGCAACAGCATTCAGGAGGCAATCACGGTAAGATTTAAGTCCTCCTCTGATGGGCAAATTAGCCAGATCAACAGATCAAGCACCAGTCAGAAAAGTCAATGACCCTTGAAAGCTGGCTTAAGCTTCCATAGGGCCACTTATTACAGACCACTTGCTATGGATGCAAACAATGTCAGGTGTGCCCCTTTAAGATCAGAAAATCTCTTATTAAAAAATGAAAGAGCAGTTGGTCCTCACTGGTTGCTTTGATGTAAGATCAGTATTTCCCCTAAAATAGATTTCTAAGAGCAAGACCCACCAAGCTAGCTTTTATTTCGAAAGGCGTTGCTTTGATTGGCATTCCATAATTTAATTAATTCAGCCTAAAAGTAAGAGTTCTCAGCAGTACTATGCTCAACTGGGAAACAAATTGGAATGAATAATTTTTTTGGGGGGGGGGAGCAACAACTGTTATTTCAACATTAAACAGATTAGAAAACCACAAGGATTGCACAAAGCAGAGTTGTGGCAAAACTACCTATTTAGTTTTAGTTTCACTTTCACTACTGTCAAAAAGCTCCTCTACAGTGGTGCCCCGCAAGACGAATGCCTCGCAAGACGGAAAACCCGCTAGACGAAAGGGTTTTCCGTTTTTGAGCTGCTTCGCAAGACGATTTTCCCTATGGGCTTGCTTTGCAAGACGAAAACGTCTTGCAAGTGTTCCGATTTTTTTCCGCTCCCCCCCCTTTTTCTAAGCCGCTAATCCGCTAAGCCTTTAATAGCCGCTAAGCCTTTAATAGCTGCTAAACCGCTAATAGCGCTAATCCGCTAAGCCGCTAATAGGGTTGCTTCGCAAGACGAAAAAACCGCTAGACGAAGAGACTCGTGGAACAGATTAAATTCGTCTTGCGAGGCACCACTGTATTTTGGCTGCGTATTTAAGTGCCCCCTCCTCTATTTTCCACCTGGAACCATGGATAAGGGTGGTTTTTAATGTTTCTATGAACACTGTAGCCTGAAGGACACAACTTAGGGAATCACCCTAGTCTTAGTAGCAAAGGTGAATTTGAGCTCTTAATATGGGATAGCTAATATGATCTAATAGGCATTGCTGAAACCTGGTGGGATGAGACTCACAACTGGAAAGTAGAAATTGAGGGGTCTCTCTTCTCTCTCTTTGGCGATCAAGAGTAAGATCTTCTTCCATGAATATGGCCTTAACAAAATAAAAAAATTCCTTCCAGTAGCACCTTAGAGACCAACTAAGTTTGTTATTGGTATGAGCTTTCGGGCGCAATAGCTGTTTTAAGCAAATATTTATGTCAAGTAAAGAGTTAAACTCCCAGCCCTTATCAACTACCTTCCCCCACCCCCACAACTGCTTTCATGCGAAATGATGATGTTGGGAGATAAAATCACAGATCTTCTAAACCGTGTCCATTTGGGCTCTCTGTCTTCTTACAAGTAGGCTCCAAGGAAACATGAGATGGCTTTCAAGGTTGTTTTTTTAAAAATGCACCCCTAGCCATGGGGGGGGGGGGGGGCGGGACTTAAGTACATACAAAAGTTAATCAGTGTGCTTTGCTGTGCTCTCCTTCCTCTCCCTTCTACCAGTGATCATCAAGGCCAGAGAGGAGGTAAATATTTTTCCTTATTCTACTCATTTGCAAAGGTGAGAGACCAGGTCTCTGTTTTATAACCAATGCACAAAAGGGAGGGTGAGTTTGCACCTCTGTTAGTAATACTGTACCTTTATACAGTGGTACCTCAAGTTACAAACGCCTCAGGTTACAAACGCTTCAGGTTACAAACTGCGCTAACCTGGAAGAGTTACCTTGAGTTGAGAACTTTGCCCCAGGATGAGAACGGAAATCGTGTGCTGGCGGTGCAGCGGCAGCAAGAAGCCCCATTAGAGAAAGCACGCCTCTAGTTAAGAACAGTTTCAGGTTAAGAATGGACCTCTGGAACGAATTAAGTTCATAACTGGAGGTACCACTGTACTCCCATCCTGCATAGGAGGTCGTCTTAACCTTTTGAAAACCATTCACGCATCTGCTGAAGGACCAGAAAATGCAACTACGAAATCATTGGCCAACCTGTGGGAATATCGTTGCAGTCAACTTGGAACTACACAGCACACATCTGAAACTAGCAGAAGGCGCAATGTAACCAGCACACACAAGAGAGGCAGGATAATTTTCATATGATTTTTTGCTGAAATACCCAAAAGAAAGAAAGGAATTGATGCAACAAAAGGACTAGATTGGTACAAATGACGCAGACAAAATAAATGACAGGGTCCCCTGCTACAGCGCATTAGGACTCTACAGCGCATTAGAAACTTGCTGTTTGCTTTTGAAGCGGCTAATGCCCCGTAGACTGGATTCTGCACACACAATAACCCTTAGCAAATTACTCTTGCTGATTCAAGATTGCTGGGGTCAAGGTCAGAGTTCAAGCCTTTTTGAGTCAAGGGCCTTCCACTAAAAACCAAGGAAGCATGCAGCGTAGGAGTGCTTGCTTCGTGCTCGCTACCAATTTGGCTTCTTCAGTTCATGCTTGGCTGAAACTTGACTTGGGACACTACCTTGCAGGAGTGGCCAGTTTAAAGCGCCCGCCAGCTAATCCTTCAAACAGCCCAGCTACTGCTTTCATGCCATCCCGAACAAAGATTAAAACGGCTTCACGCTCTTTTTGAAGTTCAGATGAAACTAGTTATCCCCCCCCCAAAGCCTGTAATTGCTTGCGGGACTTGAAGAGAAACAAAATACAGGGACCTTATAGCTTTTATGGTTTCAGGCAAACACCAAGTGATTATTTAACAGGGATTATAGAAAGTATTAGATCAATATAGATAATATCTCTATTACAGTCTGCAACAGGGGTGAGAAAGGTAGCCTGATTATCAAGGCCTCTTTCTCTGCTTTAAGTGAAGCGTTTTTTAGGGCAGCTGCATGCCTAACCAGATTAACAGGGAATATCTGGCACATATTCCCATTGCTTTTTCAAGAAGAAAATACTCAAACTGAAACCAAAAATTCCAGGGGACTTCAAACCCACAGTCAAAGGAATATAAGAAGATAAGAGTAGAAGCATATGTACGAGCAGCAGAACTGCTTCATCTAATATATAGGGTTGTATCCAGTTTTGCACAATAGGAAGGCAGCCCACACTACTGTTGCTTCCCTTTGCATCCTCCCCCAAGGAAGCCTTTCCCCAGAAGGTTGCAGGGACCTAATGAACATGGCTGTCTGCAAGGACCTGAAGCACAGCGAAAGGGTGGAATCTCCAGGCATTGGGGAACTTTATACGACCTGTGCAAGATTCCTCCACTGAGTTTTCGTAGATTTCCATCTACAACACTATCAAAAATGTTCTGTAGGTCCCCTCAACCCTCAGGAGAAGCTTTTCCACTGGGAAGGAGTGGAAAGGAAAGGTTGGTTATGTGAGCTGCTGTCCAATCAGACAACGTTGGGTACAGCCTGGAAAGAGAAAGAACCCTTGCTCATAATCCTCTTGTTGAACCATTCAAACAGAAGCAAACTAAAGCCTAGTTAAATGGACGAAAATCACAATCTATGGCTGCAAAGAGACCAGCACGTTTTATGGAAAGCACTGATGTCACATTTCAGGAGCAGGGCTGCTGCTAGTGGTGATCCCACTTTCTGTCTCCAATGAAATACTCTTTACAAGTTTTTTGTTGTTGTTTTTTGCATTATTTTGAAAAAACAAACTTCTGTTTGAATAGAGGTATCTGTGCAACAAGGGAAATATGGGTTTACAATATGGAAAATGACACCTCTCTCTCATAGACATAGACACACACACACACACACTTCTAGTTTAACATTATATGTGACTGTTCAATACCATAAATTTTGTACTGTATTGTTTATTCTCCGCCTATTTTTGAATCAATCTCCTTTCAGTTGAGAAATTATATGTATTTGAAGGGTCCATTGCACTGAAGAACCCATAGTATACATTTGTCACATAGAATTCTGCCCATTCCAAGAGGCTCTGGATGTGTGAGAGATGGAAGTATACAGTGCACTGAAATAATCAGCAGTATAAGCAAACTGCACACTTTTAATATTTGCATGGATACGGCACCACAACAAAGCTGTTAAGTTGTTGAGCTGGAAAGAAAGCAAACAGCTAGGATAAATAAAAGCAGCAGAAACACCCACAGCTGGTGTGAATCCCCACAACCTCTCTTGAGTCAGCTGAGAACTTGCCACATCATCATTAATTGAAGATTTTATGTGCGTGTGTTTTGTAACTTTCTGGCAAAATAGCAACTGCTGCAAGAAAGAGGGGGGAAAGATTCAGAAACTCCTTTTTAATAGTGAAGTCGGGTGTCTTGAGTGCCTATGAATTTGGGAGCAAAGATGACCGTCTGAAAATAAAGTGGTGGTGTCTACATACTTAGAGGAGATGCCCTAGGTGCCCATAAAATACATTATGTTTCAGAATTAAAAGAAAATATAATTTTCAAAAACCAACCAACCAATCAACAAACAAACAAACAAACAAACCAACCAACCAACCAACCAACCAACCAACAAACAAACCCAAAGCTACCTGACAGGAGCCTCTGATCTTACAGACTGCTGACAAAGGTTTAGTCTACAGAGAGATAGAGGGAAATGGGCTAAAGAAACCAGAGGTCAAGCTAACTGTGCGAGTCTGGCTATCACGTCTATTGTTAAGAGCAGTTTGAGACACAGAATGCTCATGTGTCAGTCTGAAAGAAGAAAAGAGGGAAATGGAAGGCAGAGCAAGAGCAAAAATCGACCTGCACCTAACAATTTTTGTTAGGGGAAAGGTGGGGGATCAGGGTTAAGAAGGATGATTTTTTCCCCCATTCCCTTTACTCCATGCCCCCTTGATGTACAACTATAAAATGTTCAGGTTGGGAGTTTCTACCTCTCTAGCACTATATAGTATAGCTAAGGAAATCTGGGGTGCTAGAAGGGCTGGGAACAGGGTAGAAAAGGTGCTATTTATATCTTCCTCACCCCTGAAACACATCCCCTCCCTAGAGAGGCCTAAATAGTACTATAATGTTGTCTGAACAGGAACACTCCCCTTGGGAATTATGCTGCAATATTTTGTTGCAGGACCTACTTGCATTTTCTTTCTCTTTTTTCCAGCAGTTTCGATAATTGGCAGTGCAAGATGATGCAAGTAGCAGCTTCAGAGAGGCTGCTGCTGGTGCAGCAGTAAACTGCTAGCACATTTGGAAAGCTAAGCAGAGTCTGGTCTGGTTTCAAATTGGACAGGGGACTGTGTGTTAAGATTCCTGCATTGCGGGGGAGGGGGTGTCGACTAGATGACCCTCAGGGTCAGTTCCAACTCTACAATTCTATGATTTTATTATTTTTGTTGGGATAGTGGAAGGAGGAGATGGGCTTAAATTCTCCCTCTGCACAGGACACTGTCCACAGTACTAAGGTGCTCAAACTTCCCCTTCCGTAACAAAACTGTGCATGCTGACTTCTGCATATGATTAGTTCAGCTCTCAGTGACACAGCATCCCACAAAAGCTTACTAAGGAATAGATCCGATTTGAAATCCCTCTCTTTGTGAGCCAAAGCTCATGTTACAATCTCTACATGAGAACTGAGTCCTCAAAACTTTGATCTACATCCCATGGTGCCAATCCACATGGTAAAGACTTGTGGCCTGGAATTTAGAGAAGAATAGCTACTCAAAAGGAGGTCAGGTCCTGGACTATCCATGACAGGGGTCAGCAAACTTTTTCAGCAGGGGGCCAGTCCACTATCCCTTAGATCTTGTGGGGGGGCAGACTATTTTTGGGGGGGCGGCAGCGAATGAATTCCTATGCCCCACAAATAACCCAGAGATGCATGTTAAATAAAAGCACACATTCTACTCATATAAAAACACCAGGCAGGCCCCACAAATAACTGAGAGATGCATTTAAAATAAAAGGACACATTCTACTCATGTAAAAACACGCTAATTCCCGGACCGTCCACGGACCGGATTTAGAAGGCGATTGGGCTGGACCCAGCCCCCGGGCCTTAGTTTGCCCACCCATGATCCATGACAGCTGTTGCATGCTCTCCAGCTCTAAGTTTTACCCCTTTTCTTACTCAGTGTACTGACTTCATGTTTACATTTGAGCCTCTTACGCCTATGATCAGGGTCTGATGCAGCTCATGGACAAGTTTCAGAGCAATAAGATGCTTAAAATGTGGTAGTAGGAAGGCAGTTCCACATGGGAAGCAGCCATTTGTGCACAACATGCAGACCCGGTTATTTTGTGTCTGTAATGACAACTGTTATTTTGGCCATGTTGTGAGAGCATACAACAAACATACACAATGATTCTTACAATGATGTAAGAATTGTTGCACAAATATCTTTTCTGGCTTGATGAAAAATAGTGGAGGCAGAAATAAAGTTTTAAGATACGTTTTGCAGGCTTAGCAAGGCTATTGTTGCACACCAAAACAGATACATCCTCATTTAGGAGCGCTGATCTCACGAGCACGAAATTGTAAGGTGAGAAGCAGTGCTTGGAGAATATTTTTATTAAGATGCGGAAATGCGTTTAGAATTCACTACATCACAGCATTATACATATTATCGATAATGCTACATGCTTCTTATACCCCATTGCTTCTTATACTTCACAGCAAGAACAGGTTTTACAGTTTAGCACCCATGCCTATAAATACATAAATGGTCACTTAAGACCATTCCCAAATAATGAGACCATTATAGATTAAGTCTTATAAAGCAGTACGTATCACATTAGGTTATTAAATAGACAAACCTCAAGGCAAGCAGCCAACAGTTTGAATATAAAATTTCATTGCAAGTTAGATGCCCCAAGACGTAATAAATTTGCAGCTTGGTATGGATTACAAAATGAAGCTTCTGGATGAATAAATTCTGAGCAATCAGAAGTAAGCTCCATTGAGTTCAATGAGGCTTATTACTGCCAACTATGTGTTTGTAGGATTGCAACTGGTTTAAAGTGAGTGTTTTCAGATTCTACATCAAAAGTCTTCTGATCAATGTATTGCATGGGAACCTTTCCAATGTACTAATATAGAACATGATATCCTCTGATCAGCATTAGCTCACCCTGCACATCAATGTGCATTTCTTTTTCTCTCCCCTCATTCCCCATTACATTGTTTGCTGTCCTTTTCCAGCAGAACAAGGTTAGAGAACAAAGCTTGACTGTGAACACAGAGTATGAGCATCTTAGTCATAATCAAGTAAAATACAAATGTTTTTGTATAAGAACATGTTTCAGTGCTAATGCTACAGGACTGGAAGGGGGGAAAGCAGAGGAAGAACTGATTGATCCCGCAACATTTTTTTTTGCTTGCAAAAGATCAGTGCAAAGATTTGGGAGAAGCATAGACAACTTGCTTTAGCCATGGAGGGAAAAGGGATGGAGACATAGAGATGAGAGCTGTAAGTGAGCATGTCCCAGAGAAACAAAAACAAAATGTTTGCATGTTTATCTAAAATTTGTGTTACGTTGCCAATAGGCAATTCAAAACTCTTTCAAATTTGTGCTACACAAAATGCAGTAGAGACCTGCATATCCCCGAACTTATGAAAAACATAGAATATAAAAAGGCTGGCATCTAGATTTTTCTTGGGGGGCTGGGCGGGCGGTAGAGAGTAGTAGTATTCCAATCATGCACATTTATTTCGGTGTGTTGGGCTATGTTATTGGCATAATATACTATTTTAGGAATAATGAACCAGCAAAGCTGTGCCTTTGGGACAACTTGTTTTTAAAGGTGGGGGGGGGGACGTAAATCATTAAAACGAATGAACAAATGAATTGCACATCCCATCCCAATTGTACCTTTGTCTCAGGTCAAATCGAATTAATGGACTGTCATATCCACAGTCTTCTGGCTTCGCAAATACTGTTCAGTACAGCTGAGTAAAAGCTGGTGAAGCATGAAAGAAGAAGTGAAGGCTTATTGCACTAATAAGCTCTGCAATAGTGCTACTTTTCCAGGAAAGCAGACATGTTAACCAAACCCTGGTCTTAATGAATCTTTCTGTGACCTCACTCTTCATCGTAACAAGTTGATTTTAATCCTGTTACGTTAACATCAAAGGGATGAGATTCATTGGCAAAGTTAAATGAAGCAACAATGAAGGATTTATAAAAGGCAGGCCAATACCCCCCAATCAGCCCATCTGTCTTAATTAAGCTTATATTTTGCTGAACACTTCTGGCAAGATTTAAGGCTTAGTGACCTAAGGCAGAACTAGCACATTGTAAGTCAAGGTTCTTTTTATCTTCTTATTTCTTCCTTTGATTGGCAGGCGAGGATTGCGGGGGGGGGGGATGGGGGGTCCCAGTCAGCAATTTGGGGGGTGGCGGCAAAAGAGCATGGGAGGGAGGCACACTGTGTCCCCAGCACACACTTGGTGACTCCTTATGTATTGGCCAGTTTTCAATTATAAAAAGAGGGTGGGTGGTTCCATCAGGACCGTAAAGGTAGACACAGGGCCTAATGATGGATGCAGAGTGCCTGGCTAGGGTTAGATCATAAAGAGACCTGCCTCCTTGCCTGCCCCAGGGGGCAGTGGCCAGCCCAGTAGTGGCAGGATGAGAAAGGTGGGCCTTTCTACAGAAGCCCGCATGGAACATAAAGGGAGAAAGACGTCATTTCCTTTCTTGTCCCATAGTCTGGTCCCCCAACAGTGAGGCTGTTGTCATTGTTGCAAGGGTGGCAGTGCAGACCTTTGCCCCCTGGAGAAAAATCTGTAAATCCAGCACCGTTGACTAGAATGTCAAGAGCTTTCTGGTCACTGGAAAAGGGGGGAAAGAAATCACAACAGAGGTTTGCCGGTCATATTCTGCCTGTTTGACATGATATGTCTTCATCATTGACGTAAGATTGGTTTCTCCATTTACAAGTAAAGCGCAGGTAAAGCTTTTTCTGAGACAGTGACATAAATGGGGGGGGGGGGGGGAAGCTTTCTCTGTTTCATCTTCTGTTTTTCATGCAGTCATGAATTTCACATGACTTTTACCTCTTGGAAAGCTTTTGATGCTTTTTGATGACAAACAGATCAGCTCCTGAAAGAAGCAAAGGGCAGCAAAGTTCCATCAAGGAATAGCCCATTGCCTGAACATAGAAGGCTTCCGTATCACCAGCTCATTTGTCCATCTAGCCCACTACTGTCTGCTCCGACTGGCAGTGACTCTCTGTATGCAGAGCACATGCTATGGTCCTTCTGCTTCTGTGAATAATACCATGGCCTTGTAAACATGCCATAAAATTCTCCTGGTGGCTTTTGCAGCTCAGTAGAATTTCCAAACATTAGTGAGTCTACATGACAGCTTTTGTTTGTTTAATTCCCAAACAGGCCTAATTTGGGAAACTCTGCTTTGCACAGATGGATGAATTCCTGAAGTGACTGCCTATTTTTACTGTTCTTTGTAATACTGATTCTCCCCCTGTTCTTAGTTTTCAAGTGTTTTCTTTGCTGGCAAATGTCACATGAACTCATATTTAAGACTTCCCCCGCCATGTGCCATGATGTACTCGTAGGGAAAACACACAACTTTAGTTAAAAGGTTTATTTAAAAGCTGTAATAACAGAAGTTTCTTTCTTTCTTTCTTTCTTTCTTTCTTTCTTTCTTTCTTTCTTGTTTTAAGAAGTTTCAGCTGATGCCTGTCCTCATCTCAGTTCAACCTCACAACAACCAAATAAGGAAGATGCTGCTGAAATAAGAGTTCAAGGCCAGCCGGTGAAATTGGAAAAGCAGGGAACCTGGAATATCCCCCATCCAAATCCAACATGCTACTCACTGTACCATGTTTTCCTACAGCACACTGCATTTTCCATGTTCACACATACACACTTTGCTTTCTATAGGATCTGTCTCTTTAATCATCATCTCACCCTTTCATCATCTCCCAGTCCAGGCTTCCTCAACCTCGGCCCTCCAGATGGTTTGAGACTACAATTCCCATCATCCCTGACCACTGGTCCTGCTAGCTAGGGATCATGAAAGTTGTAGGCCAAAAACATCTGGAGGGTCGAGGCTGAGGAAGCCTGCCCCAATCCCTCTTGCCATGTTGTCATTCAAAGCCACTTATTGCGTTTCGCCCAAACAACCTGTAGGCTCCACAAATCTACAGCAAAGTTATTTGGAAAGGTGTGGCTTAACAGTGACGTCTTCCCTCCCTTAAGTAACCAGAGCTATAAACGGTAGCTGCAGCGTGAAATCTGACATCTCTCCACTAGCTGTTCCATTCCTTTGGGGCAGGTCCCTTTGGAGGATATTTCTGTTTCTGAAGCAGCAGCAGCAACATCTGGCTTGTCCCTGACATCTGCCAGGAGAAGGGCTGTTGATCATTTTGAATCCCCAGGCCAAAGCAGAGACATGGTCACAGTTGAATATTTGGAATGTGAAGCCCAGTTTGGTTTTTCTTTCTTGGGAATTCAGTTTAGCTTGCTGTCTTCCGTGCAAATTAACAGCTTCCAGAGCAAGCATATGTCAACATTCCACAAGCGTGGTTGCATGTTTATATAAACACTTAAGCTGCAGTTCTCCCCCCAACCCCCAGCAACCACATACAGATAATGTTGGCTGCCCCTGTTCACAAATGGAGCATCGTAAATTGGAACTGCGCAGTGGGGGTGCATGATAAACTCAGAAATATCTCAGCAACTTCAAGGAAAACAAGACTCCTCCAATCCATCTCAGTTTTGGGGTGGGTGGTGGGTGTGGGAGAGGTGAAAAGAATCCTGAAAAAGAAATAAAGAATACTTCCTTCCTACAATAATTCTACCCTGTTGCACTGTGAAAAAAGTATAAAGCACCTTTGTTCACCTTCCACATGCCAAAGGTCCAACCTAGCAGAAGTTGCTGTAACCCTGAATAGCTGTTTTTAACCTTTTAAACCAACTTCTCATTCCAAGTCATACTGAGAAAGCTATTGCAACATCTTTAACACTTGTCTGTGCTAAACTGTTCAGGACCTCATTAACTGTGATCACCTATCCACACACACATTTGCTCATCAACAAAATTCTCGGACTCACTTTCTGAGGTTGATGCTATTTCTGAAGTTGATGGACAAAATGCAGTCACATGCAATGCTGGGCAAAGTATTAGGAGCGTTCTTTTTGGCAGGATGGGGTATATAAATAAGGCAGCCAAATGACGGCTGCGTTTTTGGAGAGAGGATGAATTCTGAAAAATTTCAGAAGGGAGGGAGGGCCGAAGTTTTTATTTCTTTTCACACATGAGTGGTGGTAGAGCTGTAAAGTGAAGCCCACTTCTGTGATATGTCCCCTGGAATGCCCAAAACAGGAACTATGCCATGTCATGACATTTGCTATGGTCCTGCCAATACGATCCCATGAATGTGATTTTTTTAAAGCTGTGCTAGAATACACAGTAGTTGAAGCCCCTTTTGCAGTTGGAGGCAGCGATGCTTCTGGAAACCAACTGTTGGAAACCAGAGGAGAAAGGGTGCTCTTGTGCTCAAATTCTGCTTGCTGGCTTCAGCCACTGTGAGAGCAGGATGGTTGACTAGATGACCAGCAGGCTCTTCTTATATTTTATTATGTATTGTTGTGGCTTCAGTTTCATTCTGTTTGCTACAGACAGGTAAGCATTACCAACGCTCCGCTCCGAACCTTAGGCCTTAACCCACATCAAGGCATTCTAGTTTATCTTTGCACATACAGTGGTACCTCGGGTTAAGTACTTAATTCGTTCTGGAGGTCCGCACTTAACCTGAAACTGTTCTTAACCTGAAGCACCGCTTTAGCTAATGGGGCCTCCTGCTGCTGCTGCGCCACTGGAGCACAATTTCTGTTCTTATCCTGAAGCAAAGTTCTTAACCTGAAGCACTATTTCTGGGTTAGCATAGTCTGTAACCTGAAGCGTATGTAACCCGAAGCGTATGTAACCTGAGGTACCACTGTACAGATATTTCACAATGACAATCATCCATACAAAAGCATTCTATTTTCTATTAAATTAAAGAGGGATGCAAAATATTAATATTGTTGTCTAATAATAATTCAAGACAAATCTGTGCATTTATTGCTTCCTCTGGCTCCAAATTCACACAAACAGTACAGGCATAAAGCTGAAACTCACCCTGGCAATACAGCAACTTAGAATTTGCAATCATTCTGATCTGACTGTTATTATCACTCATCAATGTGGAGTCCTCCTTTAGGTTGATGACGGCCCATGTTCACACCTTAAGAATTCTGTTAGAGAACATATTTCATTTTGATGGCACCAGTTAATGAGGCTCTTTATCAACAGGGCTGGAGCAATGAAAGCTGCATTTCCTTGCTGCCACTGCTGAACTGTGCCTAAGGAAGGAGGAACCCATTTGGCTCCTAGCAGACACTATGATATAGAATCATAGAATCATAGAGTTGGAAGAGACCACAAGGGCCATCGAGTCCAACCCCCTGCCAAGCAGGAAACACCAACAGAGCACTCCTGACATATGGTTGTCAAGCCTCCGCTTAAAGACCTCCAAAGAAGGAGACTCCACCACACTCCTTGGCAGCAAATTCCACTGTCGAACAGCTCTTACTGTCAGGGAAGTTCTTCCTACTGTTTAGGTGGAATCTTCTTTCTTGTAGTTTGGATCCATTGCTCTGTGTCCGCTTCTCTGGAGCAGCAGAAAACAACCTTTCTCCCTCCTCTATGTGACATCCTTTTATACATTTGAACATGGCTATCATATCACCCCTTAACCTCCTCTTCTCCAGGCTAAACATGCCCAGCTCCCTTAGCCATTCCTCATAAGGCATCGTTTCCAGGCCTTTGACCATTTTGGTTGCCCTCCTCTGGACATGTTCCAGTTTGTCAGTGTCCTTCTTGAACTGTGGTGCCCAGAACTGGTACTTGCTTAGAGCCTTACGGGGGCTATACATGCATGGCCACCATCAATTTGCACCTTAGAAAGCCGCCAAAGAAATAAAGAGGACAAAAAGGATACCTACTAAGGGCAACTGCCGTATTTTTCGCTCTATAAGACACCTAGTTTTTGCAGGAGGAAAACAAGTGTTATGTACTGAAGTTCTCACCCTGGGCCAGCAGGGGATACTGTAGATAGTTATGCAAATAAGGGATTGAAAGTGACGTTCAGTGATTGGATAGTTTTAGAAAATTGTTACAGTTACAGTGTACTGGAGCTCTATATAAGCAGGCTGACTGAACGCTTCAGTTCAGTTCTGTCCTGGCCTGTGAATAAACAAGAGCTATTTGAAGAATCGCTGTGTCGTCTGATATGTTCACCCACAACCTAACAACAAGAAAAAAATATTCTGAATCCCAGAAGCCAGAACAGCAAGAGGGATCGCTGCGCAGAAAAGGTGAACTTTGAGGAAGACTTAAAGGAAACAAAGGAGCATGCAAGTGTTCTGGGAGGCAGCCCCAACCACAGGGAACAGCAGAGGGGAAATGGGCAGAGTTCTTAGACTTCTAAAGGGAAACTACTGTAGACTTTTACGCCAGGCGTGAAAGCTGGCCCTTCCCCTATCAACATGCTTAACGCAACAAGCTCTACTCAAAACCCGCAATTCGCTGTTGTAAATGGAAGCACCTCAAAGATAACATCAGCATTTTTTAATTTGCCAACCCCACACCCTACCCCAACCCTGTTTCATGCAGGGAGAAGAGGCGAAGGAATAACCCAAAGCGTTCTCTGACTGGCTCTCTGTTTTAAAGTGCCTCAGCGAGTGGAGTGCCAAGACAAACATGGACCACAGCAGCAAGGGGGGATCTTATTACAGCAGCTGAGCACGTCCAGAGATGCTGGTTGCTGCCCGGGGGGGGGGGGGGTGAGGGAAGGAGAGATACAGAGCAGAACCACAGCCCAGTGTACTCTTAACACAGTTTCATTCTTAGATGCACTTCAACTGCAACAAAAGCCCTGTTTTAGGCAGTCTCTTGTTCTGAACAAGGAAGCAGCGGGGGTCACGAGCGAGGACTGGAAGGCAGAACCTGCTCTTTCCTCCCCAATGAAACCCAGAACAAGTCACTCTGTAAAAGTGGGGAAGTTTTAAAACGGCATCAAGGGCATCGGGAAAGTTGCAAGGAAAGACTCCAGAAATGCAGGATATGGTTAAAAATCCAAAAGGGACTCTACTGGCAATAATACCCTTGTCAGCTGCTCGAGAAGGAAGATGTAGGTTTAATGAATGCACTGGGAGACCATGAGGTTTATATTTATGAAATCTTTCCTTCGCTCACCACTGTTTGGGCTGGCTCATGCCGTCAATTGCTCTTACACAAGAACAGCTGCAGTCCATCTTGAGAAGGCAGCTTGGGTGAGGAAACATTAGCACGAACCGGGCCGTATGCAGATACAGCTGCGGCACTTTCCTGTGATGGCGGCTGCTAGAGGAGACATTTCCTGCCAACCTAGCAGTTTGAAAGCACGTCAAAGTGCAAGTAGATAAATAGGTACGGCGGGAAGGTGAACGGCATTTCTGTGCACTGCTCTGGTTCTGCCAGAAGCGGCTTAGTCATGCTGGCCACATGACCCAGAAGCTGTACGCCGGCTCCCTTGGCCAATAAAGCAAGATGAGCCCCACAACCCCAGAGTCGGTCACGACTAGACTTAACTGTCAAGGGTCCTTTACCTTTACCTTTAGATGAGACATTACGGAGCAAGGGCAGAGATGGTTGTTGATTATCTCTGGGCAAAAGGCAGCTTCACACAAATCGCAGGCAGACCCAAGGCCAAAGTCAGGCCGCAACTGTTCTCAGGTAGGGGAAATCGTGTGAGCTTGTGTTTTCTGCTGCAGAATAATGCCTTTCTAAAGCTAGGTAGGTTCGGAACTACACAGCCAATTATCTAGCTATTAAAAGACCCCCCGCATCCTTACAGTGTTCAGTCCCACTAAAATCCATGGGTTTAACAAACACTCACATTCTGTGGAGGACGGCAATAATAATAATCCCCGAAGGCAAGCATGGTGTTTTGCCATAGGCAGCTTTGTGCCTTGATATATACCTTGAAAGGCCTCTGCACCAGCTGTCAGGAAGAACAGCAGGGATATAGCAGGCTTCTGTATCTGGCTGGCCTTAAACATCTCATTTGCATTGCTGTTAACTGGGGTTTTCTGTGTTTGCTGTAATGAGCTTCCTGCATGCAATTATAGCTAAACAATGCTGAAGTAACTGGCACACTCCAGGTAGATGAAGCAGGGCAGCCTTTGTTCAAGGCCAGCTCTATGGGTCCCAAAATAACATTCAACAGCAGCACAAGAGCAATCAACAATTACCATTATTTATGTGAAGGAGGGGGCAGGTTCATTTTCTGCTTCCTGGACCAAGGTTGAAAGCTAGGATGTGAAGGTATGATGGCTTGGGTGACACAATGCATGATCAACATAAATAATTCACAAAATGTAGCCGCTGCCAGGAGCCCAGATGGTCTTAAAGAAAGATTTGATAAATTCATAGCAGATATTTATGGCAAGTAGCAGTAATAACGAAATGGAACATCCATGATCAGAGGCTCCATGATGCTAGGCTCAGCAACTAAGAAGGGCCACTGCAGGGCTGGCCCAAGTTATTTCACCACCCGAGTCTCATCACTACATCCCATGCACCGCTATCTGCTCAGCACAAACCCCAAAGCCTTGTGCAGTCCTGCTCCTGGCAGCTGCGTGACCAAGCATTCCAGAGTCAGGCTCATGCCCTGCTAGAGCACTACTAGTAGAACCAGGTGAGAAGCACTCTTGACAGGTTGTGGTGTCTCACAGCATGCTGCCAAGTCATGGATGCTATTTTTGGCTTTGCATGGCAGATGCTGCTGCTGCCAAGGAGTAAAAGGTAAAGGTAAATGACCCCTGGATGGTTAAGTCCAGTCAAAGGCGACTATGGGGTGGGGCACTCATCTCGCTTTCAGGCCGAGGGAGCCAGCATTTGTCCACAGACAGATTTCTGGGTCATGTGGCCAGCATGACTAAACTGCTTCTGGTGCAACGAGACACCGTGAGAGTGCCAGAGAGCACAGAAACACCATTTACCTTCCTGCCATAGCGGTACATATTTATCTACTTGCACTGGTATGCTTTAGGTTGGCAGAAGGTGGGGCAGAGCAGTGGGAGCTCGGCCTGCCGTGGGGATTCGAACTGCCGACCTTCTGATCAGCAGGCCCAAGAGGCTCAGTGGCTTAGACCACAGCACCACCCGCATCCCTTCCACAATGCCAAGGAGGTACACTCACTGCAGGACAGCAGCACTCAGGCGGTGCTGCACAAACTCAGGCAGACCGTGGGGTTGCTCATTCAACTTCCCTTCCCAATCCACCACCTAAGTATTGCCAGGGCCAGATCTGGACTGTAGCTTTCATGAGTTCCACAGGACAAGGAGTGGGCACTGTTGGAAACCGAACACCAGACTTCATAAACCTTTGGTCAAATCTGAATAGTTTTTCTCATTTCTTAGGAGTGTGGCTTACAGAATGCTTATTGGTTTGGACTGCTTGTATGATTTTTATGGAAGGTAGCACAGGAAAAACTCGTTTAGGCTGAAGAGCAGGCTGGGAAGTGTTTTCATAAATCATTAAATACATGTCAAAACAATCAGTCTCGTGTAGCCCTCAGGTGGCATCAGTCTCAAAATTCTGGGATCTGGTTTGACAGAGACAATTTGCCCCATGAAACCTAGGGCAGCCAGATGCAAAGGACAGAGCTCCTGCACTTGCTATAGTTATGTAGAAGAGGGAACTTAAGCGGGGAATTATCAAGCCAGGTGCACCTGCTGAAATTTAAAAAGAGCCCTGATGGATCACAATTCTCTCTTTTACACAACTATTAATTGTGCCCTGTTCTCATTTGTACCTGCCCATCCTAATAGCCCCACTAGCTTACACTATTAAAATTCGCGTTCTCTTAGTATGTACATTGCTAGCAATATCTCTGCACCGCTCCATCCATGACTGCTTGGACCTTTCTAACTTCTCCATCACCTCCAGCCTGCTGAGATTGAGCCAACTGCAAAAGGTGTGGATTGCTTGGAGAAACAGGAATATAGGCATTAAGATTAACAATACAAATTGATCCTCTAATCATGCATAATGCTTTTTCGCATCACGTGCTTTTACTGTTTGGGAGGAACCTTCAACTGACGAGATATGGTGAATGTACCTGTATGGAACTGATGTGGATATACGGAGAATTCTGCGAGTGAGTACTCAACAGAGCTGCTTTCTGCATATTCCACTCTTAAGAGGAATACAGGTATTGCTATGTAAAGGCCCCCAGGTTACTGCCGCCTGGTGTTTCCCTTTTTCTCATCAAACTCATCTTTTAATTGCACTGGGTCAAGTACTGCTTTCCTTTGCTAACTATCTTTGTGTGCTATGGCATGGTGCCCATGACTTAATTGTGGCCTTGTGGGCCGGCTCATTAGAGGAGGACTGGTAATGGACAGGAACTTGAATGGGAGGTTTCACATTTCAATCTGATGAAAGAGGTTGGATTTTGGTCCTGAGCCAGAGATGCACAGTTGTATTAACCAGATAAAAAACTTAGAGATCTCGTCCCACTGTAGTTGGTGGGAAAACAACAGCAGTGTTGTTTTCAGTAAGATCACCCAGATCACACTTGCAGTGGCGGAGCTAATGATGTGCAGGCACATGGCACTCTGTCCAATCCACAGAATCTTCAGTTACAGGAATTCGGATTTCAGGGCTGGGAAACCTCCTGCCTAAGGCCCTGGAGAATTGTCTGAAACATGCTTGCTGCTGCTGGCCCAAGCTGAACATTTATATTAACATTTAGAGGCTGCATTTCAGACTAAAAGGACCCTTCAAGTGACATACCATATACTAAAGAACAAAAAAACCCTATTAAAAATCAACAAAATAAAAACATTAACACAAAAAGGGTAGGCATACCATTTTGCTTGCTCTATATACGTATTTGTAAATACTGAGTTGGTTCTAGACTTAGCTGTGCTTACTCTTGAGTGGCTAATTAAAGTCTCACTGATTTCAATTAGCCTATTCTAAGCATAACTAACTCTGGATCCAAACCATTGCCTAAATCCAACTTATTTCAATGGGTCTTTTACAGTGACCCCACCAGACCACTTTAAAATTGCTGAGGATCTTGGCAGACCATATTATTATTATTATTATTATTATTATTATTATTATTATTATTCCCTTTGTAGCAAATGTAATGAGTTGTGCTAGATGCTATGTGATTTCTAATTGTATTTTCATTTCTTCTTTTATTTCTTATCTTATCTTGTATTTTATTTTATTTTATTTTATTTTATTTTATTTTATTTTATTTTATTTTATTTTATTTTATTACAATGGGTTCTTCACAGACACATTGTGGACCACCTGAATGAAGTTTACAAACTACTGGTGATCCACTGACCACAGTTTGGGAACCCTTGGTCTGTACTAAGTTTGGACCCAACCTCACTGCCTTTTTTATTCTGTACTAGTAGTATACATTTATACTATAACAGCATGGTACACTGTATAGAACTCCCAAGGTTTGCCAGGACTCAGCCCCAGAACCTACTTTGAATTCCAGGAATATGCAAAATAACAGCATGGTTGTGTGTGCCTCTGAACATGCGCAGAGCGCATTTCCAACACTACTGAGCAACAATAAACCATACAACTGTGATCAGAGCAGAATCGAGTCAACTGCTGTGACTCCCTAGGCAGACTTGGGCTCAAGGGCCTCTCACTTTAGAGATGTAGGGCTGAAGTACACAGGCAACACAAATGTTTAGCCAATATGCAAGCATCTAGCAGTTACTGTAAAATGCAAAGTCTGCTGACTATCCTGTTCAATTTCGAGGACGCAGATGTACACGGAAGCCATAATGTTATGCAAAATGCACAGGATGTTATTAGTGCTTGACACATGTACACACAGCTGTTTGCAGAGTCAATAAAAGGAGACGAGATCGAGTTTCTTTTGGAAAAATCCAGACCTCCCATCCAACATTCAGAATTCTTGATGTACCACCTGTCCACAAGTAAGTACCATCACAACTGGCAAAGTTGACTAAAGGATGGTGAGTTACAGAAAGGCCAACAACAAAGGTTACTCACACCTCTCGCCCCTTATCTGGCCACACCCATCCTCAGTTTCCCTGCTTCTTGCTTTTCCATACTAAATAAATTGATATTCCCTCACCCCAACTTCACAGCCAGAATTTTCACTCTAGGAACCCCCACGCTTACTTGGTTCATACCAACGCTTGGCTTAGTGCAGGCTTTCTCAAACTAGGCCCTCCAGATTTTTTGGCCACAACTCCCATGATCCCTAGTGAGCAGGACCAGTGGTCAGGGATAATGGGAACTGTAGTCTCAAAACATCTGGAGGTCCAAGTTTGAGGAAGCCTGGCTTTAGTGTTGTGTCAGAACTGGGCCTATACATGGCTATGGCCATCCGCACGGAAAGCAGTTTTCAGATATGTGAAGGCTCTGCTCTGCCATGCAGACACATTTCCAGCAGGTTTCCAGATAGGGAGCTAAATGTGAGATGTTGACTGCTAATATGCAGGAGGTTACCAGAGACTTGAAGAAAGTGAACAATTGCTTCGTATTCCTACAATGGTCTGGAGGAAGCAAAGGTCACCTGAGCGTTATCAGCCAGCATCTATTCCCACATCCATCAAATCACCTTGGACTCCCCCACTTAGAGAATGCCAAGCTGCAACTATGGCTTGGAGTTATGGGGCACCTGGTGCTTTTTTTCTGGGGGGATGCATACCCCTAAACAATTTGTGAATCTAAGTTTGGCCTCATTAAGCGGCAGTATTTCAATTTGAGTAGGAAAATGAGAGTACCCCTAAACATTTTTTAAGGAAAAAAAGCACTGGGGGCACCTGAGCATGCAACTACTGTGGCCGAGGTGTGTTTGAGAAGCTGCATTTACTATACAGTGGTACCTTGGGTTACATACGCTTCAGGTTACAGACTCCGCTAACCCAGAAATAGTGCTTCAGGTTAAGAACTTTGCTTCAGGATGAGAACAGAAATCGGGCTTCGGCGGCGCGGCGGCAGCAGCAGGAGGCCCCATTAGCTAAAGTGGTGCTTCAGGTTAAGAACAGTTTCAGGTTAAGAACGGACCTCCGGAACGAGTTAAGTACTTAACCCGAGGTACCACTGTAAATAATAATTTTATTATATTTATGGTAGATATGTGAATGAAGTGAGAGAGTTGGCATCACACAATGTTCAGGGCAGCAGTTCCAAGCATAACATATCACTGGTTTGGGGAGGGATGGACATTTTGATTCTAGAAGGAACAGGAGGAATCTCCTTTTCTTCTCTCCCCTCCCTCGTAATGTCTTTTAGGCCTTGAATATTCATGGTTAAAGAACAGCATTGCATAGCACAATAGTAATTTCAGGGAAAACTTTACAGTGTAAAGTCAGTTGATTGAAGGCTTTACCCCAGTGATTTCTCAAACTAAGAAATGGGAAGATAAAGAACAGCTGTTCAAAAAACAATATGCAAGAACTTATTCTTCACCACGTTAAGAAGACTGCCCTGTTTCTGAAGGAAAATATTATGCTGTTTTAAAGAAATGCAGCTGGCCTGAGTTTATGAAACTTGAATTATCTTTCCTTGGAACCCGATCATCAGAAAGCTGGAAGAATTTCACTGCACAGCTCTGATCCAATTTCCTCCAGCATGTTTCCCGATTCTGACTTCAGTAATAAAAATTGAGCATGTGGTCACAATTTGGCCTTAATTCCCATTAGCAGAGGTGAATACTGAAACCAGGACTTTAGCTGACAAACTTCAAGGTACAACTTGCAAATACCTGAAATGGTAGAAGGGTTTTTGAGCACAGACAACTCCAAGTCACCTTCTCCACCACGCCCCTCCCCCACCTCAGAGAGAACAGTTAACACAACCACATAAAAAGGGCTTTGAGTAGTTGTGTGCTGAAAATTTTTAATCTGTTTGCATGATTGCCCAGAGTTTTCAGTCTGAAAATGGTTCATGAGAGACCTTGACCCATCACAGTTTTACCTGCCTAAATATTCTTGCTGTGAATATTTCACAGCAAGAAGGGGCAGCCCTTCTCCCTCCTTGGGAAAAGCCCCCAAGAGCCGCACACACGCTCCACACGGCTCTTTAAAGGGAGCGCTGACAGAGCCTCCTGCCTGCATTTACTGCATAATTCGCACACACATTTCCCCTTACTTTTTAGGAGGGGAAAAGTGCATCTTATAGAGCGAAAAATACGGTATATAGCTACTCTGGCACTGTTGAGCTTTAGCTATGTTAACCATTAGACAGTATCAATGAAAACACTCCTGAGATCAGCACTTACACAGCTTACATTAAATCACCCACATTTTATTTTTGTTAAGAGAAAAGACAACGGAATGAATGATATGCTAAACTAGAACTCCAAAGCTTCCGAGCTCTTTTGAAAGTAGAGTAACAGAGAAAAACGCATTGATGCAGGCTTATCACAGCCCATGCATGATGGAGGCAGGATCCTCAAACAACGGGTGGCATCTCACTGCAGACAGTCCCCATGCTCTCAGGTCCTAAAAGCTGGCTGGAAATGTAGTCTTTATAAAAACCCAGCAACCTAATCATGGTTGGGAAGACAGAGAGATGTCTTGGAAGGGGTTTGAAAACCCCTACACACACAGGAATTCTTTATTTCAACCAATCTTATACTTAAAAGGGGAATGCAGCTAATGCTTGTCTAACCACTTTTCATTACGTTTTATAATGTCCTCCAGCCTTAAACCTTAAGCTCTAGCCAGTTCTCCACAGACAGACAATGTAAAGAACAGTAACCGTAATATATTACACAACTGGACAAGATCACATGGATTTTACAAGCCAACCTGAGAGAGGCTATTTGGAAATGCCTTTCCACATTCTTATTTAAAACTTAGAAGTAGGAAGGCTGTCCAGCAGTTTTAAGACTGAACTGCTCATTCCAGTTTCTGGGCCAGAGAAATCTTAAGGTTTGGGTTTTACATGTACTTTAGAGTTTTGTTTCACTTCTGTACCCAAAGGGAAACTCTTCCTTGTCTATACTGTGATTGTGCGCACCCTGACAGTCACATTTAAAACCTACTCACAATAGAT
This sequence comes from Podarcis liolepis, assembly GCF_965112155.1. Classification (NCBI taxonomy): domain Eukaryota; kingdom Metazoa; phylum Chordata; class Lepidosauria; order Squamata; family Lacertidae; genus Podarcis; species Podarcis liolepis. The sequence continues at coordinate 95,026,091 of NC_139555.1, read as the reverse complement.
TCACTAAGTGAAGATCAAGAATGGTTAAAAAATAAATAAAAAAGTCAGGCATTATGCTGAGAATGCCATCATTTTCCAAAACAATCTTTTAAGTCTTGAGGGGGAAGCAGGTCAGGGGAGGATGACTTGCAAAATCTAGTAAGGAACCAGATGTAAACTCTTAAGCAGGAATGGGAAGCAAAAGTAATTCACAAGAAGCATATTAGGGCTTGTTAGCTCCCAAATGAAAAATTAAATTAAGACAAAATTAAGGTATTTGGGGCAAACCAACCCCAATCTTCCCATTATGCCTTTGATCAAGGTTTGCTTCAGGATTTTCAAACTATAAATCTAGCTACCTTTAAGTATGTAAGAAACAATCAGAAAAGGCTGGTCAATGGAACTAATTCCTCATACTGTACCATAAGGATGTGGAACCTGTAGCACTCCAGATGTTGAGCTCCCACCTCCCACCACCCCTTTACTTTTGGGCATACAGACAGAAGCCGATTGGAAGACAGAACCCAACAACATCTGGAGGGTCACAGATTCCCCAACTACACTCACTTACTGGTCTAACTATTTTGATATATTTCATATAACACAGCACTGTACCACACAAAAGTAAGAAGTAGAAGGACCTCTGCACAGAGGACTTACTACAATAAATGAATGAAACATAAGGAAGATAATCAATTACCTTTGGTTACTAGAGTTAGAAGACCCAATGTGCAAAGAGAAACAAGATGTGTTGAATATGAGATAGAAAAGTTTAAACAGAAGCACGGGTGGGAAAAACAAGTGATGCTGGGTTCCCTGAAATAGTACAACTTTGGAAGTAATAGTACTCCTCTGTTCTACCTTGGTCAGACCACACCTGAAGTACCGTGTCCCCGGTTCTGGGCACCACAATTTAAGAAGGATATTGAAAAGCTGGAACGTGTGCAGAGGACGGCGATCAAGAGTCTGGAAACCAAGCCTTATGAGGAACAGTTGAGGGAATTGGGTATGTTCAGCCTGGGTAAGAGGTGAATGAGAGGAGATAGGATAGCCACCTTCAAATATCTAAAGCACTGTCACATGGAAGATGGAGGAAGCTTGTTTTCTCCTGCTCCAGAAGCTAGGACCTGAACGAACGGATTCAAGTTACAAGAAAGGAGATTCCAACTAAACATCAACACGGTAAGAGCTGTTCTACAGTGGAACAGACTCCCTCAGAGGTTTTTAAGCAGACACTGGATGGCCATCTGTCATGGATGCTTTAGCTGAGTTTCCTGCATTGCAGGGGGTTAGACTAGATGACCCCAACTCTACAATTCTTCTATCCTGAAGGCTTAGTATAACCAGTCTAGTATGAGGGTAAGGTGTTTCTGTCTTGCTGTATTTTAAAAGGCAAAACATATGATTAAATTCAAGTGCTGCTTATACAGATAGGTTGCTGTATGCAGTGTTACATTTTCGAGTTCCTGGCATTCCATCAAAATGCCCCACTGAAGAGAAGCCCTTGCTTTATGGTTTTACTCAAGACACCTACTGGGTGCAGTAAGTAAATCTGAACTAAGCACGCTAAAACCACTGCCTGTAACCAGAGCAATGAGTTTTACAACAAACCCAGTATGAACAACTTTAGGTAAGTATGGGAATAAATTTCGTAGGACCGCCTCATTAAATGTGATGCTAAGAATATGTATTCACTGAGAATACCACATGCACTGATACGACTTGCTGTATAAGCGTGTCCTAGAATGTGTATTTCTTATATCTAAATTTCAGAATGCATTGTTCTGCTACCACAGGAATGCTGAAACTGAGCCTGTTTTTCTTAAACGTTTCACGCAACAGAGCCAGACCATCGGTCCCAAGATTATTCTTTATTGGCAAAAGTGACTATATAGACTAATAAAAAGCATCTGAGCTTGAAGGCAAGGAGGAGGAGGCTTAATGCTTCAGCTCCCAGTAGATGTTGTGAACCAAGCAGACTTTTGTTGCTAATCTACAACAATCCAAGAAACTTTGCTAGTAGGCAGGCATACTTCATACAAGCACAGAACACGTAAATCAGGCATCCTCAAACTCGGCCCTCCAGCTGTTTTGGGATTACAATTCCCATCATCCCTGACCACTGGTCCTGTTAGCTAGGGATCATGGGAGTTGTAGTCCCAAAACAGCTGGAGGGCCAAATTTGGGGATGCCTGACGTAAGTTGTGAAGTAAAGACTGCTAGATAACTTAACTCTTAACATCAGGCTCTTAACAACATTTGACAAACTCATGGTATGAGCATCATGATATGTAGAAAAGGAACTTTTCCAAAACTTCCAATCAAAGCTTTTATACACAAAGGAATACTCGCAAGTACAGTGGTACCTCGGGTTACAGACACTTCAGGTTAGAGACACTTCAGGTTACAGACTCCGCTAACCCAGAAATAGTACTTCGGGTAAAGAACTTTGCTTCAGGATGAGAACAGAAATAGTGCTCCGGCGGCGCGGTGGCAGCGGGAGGCCCCATTAGCTAAAGTGGAACCTCAGGTTAAGAACAGTTTTAGGTTAAGAACTGACCTCCAGAACAAATTAAGTTCTTAACCCGAGGTACCAATGTATTCAAATTATAGCCTTCCCTCTTATCCCACCTACTGAAGCAAGCAGAATTCTTTTGTCTGCCCACAGGATGCAAACTAATGGATTCAAGTTACAAGAAAGGGGATTCCAACCAAACATCAGGAAGAACTTTGTGAGGCTAAGAGCTGTTCTGGCAGTGGAACGGACTTCCTTGGAAGGTGGTGGACTTGCCCTCACCGGTGATATTTAAGCAGAGGTTGGATGGCCATCTGTCATGGATTATCTATGTCGTTGAGATTCCTGCATTGCAGAGGGCTGGACTAGCTGGCCCCTCAGGGTACCTTCCAACTCTACAATTCTGTGATTCTATGAATCAGGCAGGTGGGGGACTTCAGAACTGGAAAAAGAGGTGCAAGAGAAACTTCCAGGTTGTGACACTGTGACCCAGTCCATAATAAATCATGTTCTGATCGCTTACAGTCGATGGCCATTTCACACGGGGGTTCCATTCCCGGCCCCCAGGCACGCTGGCAGTGCACATAGTAGTTCACCCTGTCCCGTTATACCCTTGTGATGGCACATTTTGTAACATTTTCGGTCACTTCTGGGTTTGCGTAATAAAGAAGCTATTTTTTCAGCTTTAAAGTTTTTCAGAATAAGAAGAATTTAACTTCTGAACAGAGGGAGCATAGCACATCACAAGACACATTTAAATGTATTACATGATTTGGTGACAACCCAAATACTCACTGTTTTGCGTGAGGGTGGAGCCATTCAAATGCTCCACCAATGTGAAATGGAAACAATTATTGATCTCTGTAAACATCACAGAATACTTTTATCGCAGCAAAATGAGATTCAACTAGATCTCTCAATCATACACATGCGCGCGCACACACACACATATATATATGCTGATATATATATATATATATATATATATATATATATATGCGTGCATGCAGTATTTAAGGATCAGAAACAATGCAATAAAATGTATTTTTTAAACAAACAAACAACTATTGCAATATATGTTAAGCTCCCTCTATCCTGTACTTTATATTAACCGAAAGGGTTTTAAGTGCCGAAAAAGGAAGCCTTAGGGCTCCCTTGTTCGAAGTGAGACACCAACAATGCAACCTGCAGAGCCCATGCTGGTCTTGCAGTCATCCATGTCAACCGTGGAAGCTGGTGGGAATCAGCTCAGGCAGAAACGCTTGGCCTGAGTGGGCTGGCCCTCTAATTAGAGCCATGTGAGCAAAGTCAGAGACATCAGCCTGAGATTAGCTAAAATTCAAGGCTCAATGGCTGATAATTAGATTTCTAGTTCTGGAGATACGGTTACGAGTTTGCATAATAAAATGACATATCCATCTTTCTTAGGTCAGAACTTGAACATAACTAACTATTGCAGTGATAAATGACTCCCTTTGTTTAACATCTGACGAGCAATTGTTTTATCGGATGTAAAATAGTCAAACAGGACCAAATTAAACTTAATTCCACCTAATGGAAATGGGAGCTGGACAAGAGCCATAGACATTTCTAGCCTTTCCTTAAGAGTCCAACAAACCGCTTTTGCAGAATCAAACTTCCTAAAATATTTCAGCATAACTGGATTACAATAAATTCAATATTCTTGGAGACTTGAATGTCTCCATAACAAACACTCAGGGGCAGTAGGATTGCACAGCAGGAAAGCAATCTCTGTGGAATTCAAGACTGCCATCTCCCTACACTGCTAAATTGTGAAGAACGCGAAAACACACACCCCTCCAATATGTTTCAGGATAATTTATGCATGTTTACATAGGGTTCAATCCAGACTGAATTTGCTGCAGCTCATTTAAATCCAACTGATTTCAAGAGGAACTGCAATTAACTTTGTCGGCATCCAGCCCCAAAAAGTTTAAGCGAAATCACATGATAAATCTGAAGACAACTTTAGTTTTATTACTTATTTGAAGCATTTTTGTTCCAATCACTACTCTGTTTTAGTTCAGCCAAAAAGCCTTCCTGAGCCATTTGCAAATATCAATGATAAGGCAGTCTCTGTCCCCAGCTTTCCAGACTTAATGGACATGGCACAAAAGGGAAATAGATTGGGTACCGGGAGGCGGACAAGAAAGCTCAGACCCTCTTTCTTGTTTCCCAAGTTCTTGTAATGACTGGCTGGAGTGAAAATATACGGAAAGAACGAACACAAAGTTGTTTGTCTTTCAGAGGCAAACCCCACAATTTCATTTCTCCTCGTCCTGTACATAGGTATCTTGCTGACAAGTATTTCTACTGAAGAATCAGGGAATACAGTAGGTCAGAATGCATCAAATTCTACAGTTTAGTTATAAGGAATGCAAGGTGAAATACCATATTGCTCTACAAAGGAGCATATAGACAGGAAACGTCAGTTTTCTCCTCTCTCCCCAGATATTAACATCAACAAAAGGATAGTGTCCAGATCATGGGAAGTAATTGTACTGCTCTATTCTGCCTTGGTCAGACCACACCACAACTGTTTTGGGCACCGCAATTTAAGGAGGATATTGACAAGCTGGAACGTGTGGAGAGACAGGTGATCAAGAGTCTGGAAACCAAGCCTTATGAGGAACAGTTGAGGGAGTTGGGTATGTTCAGCCTGGATAAGACAAGACAGAGAGGTGATATGATAGCCATTTTCAAATCTCTAAAGGGCTGTCACATGGAAGATGGAGCAAGCTTGTTTTCTCCTGCTCTGGAGGATCGGACCCAAATAAACTTATGAGAAAGGAGACTTCAGGAAGAAGCAGTAAGAGCTGCTTGAATGCACTGTCTTGGAAGATGGTGGATCCTCTTTCACTGGAGGGTTTATAAGCAGAGGTTGGATGATCATCTATTTTAGTTGAGATTGCAGCATTACAGAGGGTTAGATGATCTCCGGGGTCCCTTCCAACTCAACAATTCTATTATCATCGCCGGATATTATCAACTTGATCAATAAATCAGACCAATCCTCCAGCATATTTTGCTGATTCCCTATCCAATTACAAGCAGCAGATGAAGTAGGCACTTGCCTATGAAAGTTCATAGCACAATAAGCATGCTCATCTCCAAATGTTTAGCAGAACACTTCAGTGTTTCTGCTATACCCTACAGCAGACACATCGAGTTATTCTTCTGGAACACAGCATTCAAAAGAGGCAGATTCTCTGTGAGCCTAATGGAAATTCAATGTATGAAGCAGCTGAGGGATCACATATCAAACGTGTTCATGTTTTTTCCATACAGCAGTGAAGTGCAAGAGCCCCTTCATAAATTCTTTCTTTTCAGTGTTGGATGAAAATAACTGCAGGGTGACTAGATTAATCCTCTATTAGTGTGCCTGAGAAATAGCATTCCTTACCAATTATAATTAGTGACATCACTACAAACATCAAGTCAAGCACCCAATGAGCATTCAGTCACAGGCATTTTGAGAAGTCTTTAAAAAACCAAACCCACCTCTCTCTCTTCTTTCATTACTGTTAAATGCTAGACCTGTCTGTCACATTTTTAAAAGTTACTACCTATGAAGTTTTCATTCCCTGCAGACCTAACAGAAGCTCCAAAGGCCTTCTAAAACCCGACCTTGCTAACGATATCTCTGTGTTTCAAGGTTATCCAAACAAGCAAGGCACGTCCATCCCCTCAATCCAATATCGCTGATTTAGGGTCCTCGCTATCAGCAGAGTTATTACCAGTTACTGCATTATCTTCGTCTATAAGCACACACAGATGGACTTTATGGTTTCCATCAAGTGAAAACAGAAAGAAACTTACCGGTTCTACTTCCTTAGTAAGAAAAGAAAATGGGTGGGGCTATTTGAAGGGGGGCAGGAAAAACAACAACCAGGGAATTAGTTTTGATAATGTAAACACCTCTAAGATTCTTTTGAACTTAAAAGGCCCATAACTGAATACTGATCTCTTTACTATTTGTTATTGTAGCTGATTGTTAACTTCTGTCCTGCCAATCTTTCCTTTGAAGATATTATGTGGGACGCAGCCTGATGTAAATGGGCCTACATACAGCATGAGGGGCCAAGCTAGATCGTACACAGTACAAACATGTAAGATCAATGGGCGGGAGGGAAACTGTTTTCAATGAAAAGATGTGGCTTTCCCCCCATCAGTGGACAAACAGGTTTTTTTTTTTGGGGGGGGGGTGATTTTTAGCTGAAGATGGTGAGAGCTACAAGGGTTAAGCAGCCCCTTCCTTCCCCCACCCTTCTGGATTCCCTTCCTCCATTTTGCTATCTTCCACAGCTGTTTTCCATTATTTTTATTTTCCCAAAACATCAGGAGAATGGTACATATGTCCTCAGTGTAATGTCTAATCCGGCCCTAACTACCCTGAATCTCTTTTTCAGCACCATCATTCTGGGTTTGAGCCACACTATGGGAAACTGATTTGGTTAGTCTTGCCAAGAGAACATTCAAAACCGTTTCCAATTGGTGATGTCCTTTGCCCTTTGCCTCTCTGTTCTGAACAGGGCTGGCCCAACCATGAGGCAAGGTGAAGCAGCCACCTTGGGCACTGGAAGCTGAAGAGGCAGTGCAACATTGCCTCCATCACCAGCAGAGAAGCGGTGCCAGCAGCGACACTGCTTTCTGGTGAGAGTTCACTGAAATCTCACTGGAGCCCGGCACTGCTTCTTCACAGGTAAAGGGGAAGGTGGGACACCACCTCTGCAGCAAACCTGGGAAGCACTCCAGTTTGATACAGGGGGCAGTACATTCCCTTTTCACCTCAGGTGGCCAACTGGGACACAGTGCCCCCAGTTCTGTACAACACACAAGCACAAAAATGGTATTGCCGCCTATATGAAAAATAAAACTCTTTGAACAACTTGGTTAATTTGACAGAGATTTGGGACTCTCTATCCATCTGCTTCAATCTTGTCAATATTTTCAGGAATAAAAAATTATGTGCTTTGGTTTAGAGTGTGGAGGGGATGTACTCACAATCACCTCCTGCATATCCCCAGAGACACCAGCTCCCCTTTCCCGCCCCCCTTTTAACCCTGTTCAGTTAGGCACCCCATACAAGCAGGGTTCCCCAGCAATGGGAAGATTCTAAGCTGTGTTCAACTGAATGCAGTTGGAATATCCCTGCAGATCAGGCATAGGCAAACTCCGGCCCTCCAGATGTTTGGGACTACAATTCCCATCATCCCTGACCACTGGTCCTGTTAGCTAGGGATGATGGGAATTGTAGTCCCAAACAACTGGAGGGCCAGAGTTTGCCTATGCCCGCTGCAGACTATCACATGCCAGAAGATAAACCATGCATCAACATTAAACACCTCTGGAGAGCAACAGGAAAAGGGACCATTGGAGAAATCTTTGCGCAACTCTTCTGTTCAGCTGAGGAACTGAAGGCTAGATTTTCTGAGGTCTGCTCACATGACACCAAAGAGTTTACAGCAGGATCTGCCATTTAAAAAGTGACATTTTTCACCAAGCACGCTTTTAAAAATCCCATTTTCTTCTTCTCCTTCTTTTGTTGTTGTTTTTATAAATTTAAAGTTTACTGTCATAAACACTGGCAGCCCGAAACCAAAATCTGTTTTTGTTTCCAAAGGCATGCACATTTGTTAGTTATTTAGAAGAATCTCATGCGGGCTAGGGTAATGAACACAGCTATGTTTGTTTTAAATATAAAGAAGTATATAGATCTGGTGGATTTGTACAGGAAAGGCAAGGGTGGGGGTTTTAAATATCAGGCCGTTCCAGATCTGAAGGAAACCTTTCTTCTTTCACTATGTATGCTTCCTTCCCAACCATATTACCAAACTCCTCTGCCTAGGCTTTACAAATGCTACAGGAAAGGAAGCTTAGAAAGAGGTAAACAAAAATTAAGGTAGGGTGATTGTTACCATTTGCAATACATTACTGCCATAGAGAAAAGCATATAGTAATAAAACAAATTGTCCCATTTTACATATTGTGAAATTTCTTGAGCTGCTGCATTCACTGAAGGTTTGTTCCACAGTAGCTGGGACTTAAGTCTTTCAGGACAGTGGCACCTTCCCTGTGGAACGTGCTGCCCACAGATGTTGTAAGATGCTAAGGACTTTTTCATTTGTATAGGCTTTCTCAGAAGCATGAAGAAGAAGAAGAAGAAGAAGAAGAAGAAGAAGAAGAAGAAGAAGAAGAAGAGTTTGAATTTGATATCCCGCTTTATCACTACCCGAAGGAGTCTCAAAGCGGCTAACATTCTCCTTTCCCTTCCTCCTCCACAACAAACACTCTGTGAGGTGAGTGGGGCTGAGAGACTTCAGAGAAGTGTGACTAGCCCAAGGTCACCCAGCAGCTGCATGTGGAGGAGCGGAGACGCGAACCCGGTTCCCCAGATTACAAGTCTACCGCTCTTAACCACTACACCACACTGAGTTTACTCAGGGGAATTTTTAATGCTTCTTTGAGAATAGTTTTTATCTGTTTTCATTCTTTTTAATTGCTGTATGCAGCTTTTGTATTAATGTGTGGTCTAAACCACTGAGCCTCTTGGGCTTGCCAGTCAGCAGGTCGGTGGTTCAAATCAGCATGATGGAGTGAGCTCCTGTTGCTCTGTCCCAGCTCGTGCCAACCTAGCAGTTCGAAAGCATGCCAAAAAGTGCAAGTAGATAAATAGGTATTGCTCTGGCAGGAAGGTAAACGGCGTTTCCATGTGCTACTCTGGTTTCGGTGTTCCACTGTGCCAGAAGAGGCTTAGTCATGCTGGCCACATAACCCAGAAGCTGTACGCTGGCTCCCTTGGCCTGTAAAGCGAGATGAGCGCCGCAACCCCAGAGTCGTTCGCGACTGGTCTTAACTGCCAGGGGTCCCTTTACCTTTACCTTTACCTTTACCTTTAATGCTTTAACAGAATAAATAATTCTGAAGCTGCATCTGAAACTTCCTGTCACTCAGGAATAATTTCTAACACCAGTCTCCAAGAAAGTGAGTACCTCTGCATCGCAAAAAGAAGGAAATGTAGCACACTCAAAAAAGAGGGAAAAGGCACAGATTTGCATAAAATGTATTACTGCTGCAAGCTAAACTTGAATTGCAACACTGGAGAGCTGAGGGAAACCTATGGTTGTCCGGATGTTGCCCGCTGCCTATTCTCATGAGCTCTAGCCAGCATGGCCAACAATCAGGGTGATGCGAGGTATAGTCCAAAACTTCTGGAAGACTGCAGGTTCCTCACCCCTCTGCTACACCATTATATTACAATCTCTGGAATATTCAGCAAAGCTTATTAAATAACTCCTAGTGTGGTCATGACTGAAATGAAGAGGCCCTTGGTAGAGCCAGCAGAGTTCCAGGATCTATTCCAAACACATCTCTGTAGCACCTTCTTCTGTTGCTTCTCCACTAATCATTTGTTTTGTACTTGTGCCAGAGTATTGGTTGAGTGTTTATGAAGCAAGAGTTCTCTTGTGGTGAAATCCCTCTGCGCAAAACAATAATGCGATTTTAAGTCTTTAACAGCATCTAGCTTGTTTCAATACCGAAGTGCGTATGTTTTCAATGCTGGCCTAATAAACAACAAATGCAGCAATGCACAACTCTACTCATTTAATGTCAGGACATGAAGCGCCTTATTTGTGGCTTCTTATTAATGATGAACAGTGGCTTCTTCCACAAGCATCCACCATAAACCCAAAGGAGTACTTGCAGTAATGCATAAAATTAGGGTAAATATACCACCAAAATGCTCCAGCACACTAAGGTGGAATGCCAGTTCATTGAAGGCCTACCTGAAGACCTGTGAATGTACTATAAACTAACTGACCGGGATTCATTCTTTGGCCCAGAGAGCTGCTGGTACAAAAGCAATGGAAAACCTGAATCAAGGTGTTTGCAAGTGTTTAAAACACTGGAGTTCAGCCCTTAAAAGCTGTACACTGAATTTCACAGCTGGCTTCAAGAGACATGTAGTTAGTCACTGCTGGAAACAGCATGGGGACAGACCATAATCTAGCAGTGTTCTTCACAATGTTCTTATGCTAAGAATTACGGTGCAAACAAATAAGTACTGGAGCGGTCGGCAACAACCAATGTGCTTCAACAGTGCTGCAGTCATGAAGTTCTGATGCTCCTGCCCAGTGGGATTATTCTAGCACAGTCATTCTGTAGCATAAGGAAGGATGAATCCGTCCATTTCAGTGTCACTCACTTTCTAATTGTGATTTTTACTATTTATTTATTTTTTAAAAGCTGTCACAAAGGTGAGAATTTGAATATGCATTCCCCCTTATACAAATTTTTGCATGCAAATCTGCCTAATATCCAAACCATTCCCCCGTCCAAACAATTCCCCCTAATATAGCACACATTTGCATGTTATTTTCAAGAAAATATGTATCATTATACGATTTCCATAATATGCATAAATGTGGAACGTATCGTTTTTGTCAGGAGAACTGCACTGCAAAATTCAGAGAAGCATTATAGGCAGAGATTACATGGTCGCCATTTATTGCCACAAGATATTCAGAAAAAAGAGCAAGTCACACATGTGCTTTTGGCCAGTACTGTCAACATGCTGCATTTCTAAAACCAGCTTAATTCATTTTGCTATAAATGGAAACCATGCTTTCAGTATATGTGGTGGGAGTTAGTTAAATATATGCTAAAACTTGCCAAACTGCACTTTCTATAAAAGAGGGGAAAGAGCTTCATGAATTGAAAGCAGTGTGCTGGTTGAAAAAGGTAGGTTCCCAGAAAGAAAAACCTTCTTGTAATCACATATCAAAAGTCTAATACCATTTATAAAAACCAGAAACTACTTTATGAATCTGATTGTGTTTACAATTTGGAGCCCGAAGTCTGCCCTCCTATAGCTACTGTTTTATACAACTGTATTTATGGCCTGCAACAGAGCTGACTTCCTATTCATGGTTGGTTTCTGGATTATGCATTCACCGAGTGAATGCTGAGCAGAATATTTCTTTCCCTGATTAGCCATTTAAACAACAGTACATCTACGCAGAAGAGATATAAACACAAACAGTCCAAAACAAGAATCCATTTCTTGGTCTGAGAAGTTTTTGTAAAGAGTGACAAAAGAACTGTTCCTAAAACATCATACACTTGAAAAAAAGGGAATCAGGCAGTAAGTGTGTAGAATGAGAATACCAAGAAAGAAAAATGTGTGTGCAATTTATCTGCACGTTATTTTTGCAAAGAGTGTAATAAGCCTGTTGCTGAGCAGTTGAATATGATAAAAAAAATTAAGTATCCAAGCTAGCTGCAAGGGAGTTTCTTATTTCGTTTATTTATTTATTCATTCAATTTCTACCTTGCCCTTCCTCCCAAAGAAGCCCAGGGCAGTTTGCCTTATCACCAGACAAGCTTTAGGTTCATCATCAATGTTGCATAGAATGACAGAATGCTGGACAAACATATAACCAAGTTGGTGAAGAATCCTCAGTTAAGTAGCCTCCTAGTTGTTCTCCTTCACTTAAGTAGCCAGGTTCTATCTGCTATCAAGCAAAGGAAGTCAGATTCACAACAAATGCTTCTAAACATGACAAGATTCATATGGCAGACATCTAGTAAGCTGTGCTAATAATGTTGGACAACAGAGATAAAGAAGTCATACAAGAAAGAAAATGGCATAGGTTTAATATGTATACATGAAATGCTATGTTTGGATGCACTGTATTTAAAATGCAATGCAGAGATGTTTGTATTAGGCAAGAGAGGTTTGTCTCTAGCTGTAAGTAGCAAAGAAAAGGGTGGACCATTCTGTTCAGGTTAAATGATGACTCACCCAGAAAACAAGAGATGCCATGTCAGCTCAGCGATGTTGCTACAAGCAACTTGCTTGTATAGGATCTCTCTCTGGGACCAGAGACAGAAAGGTTTATTGAACTGCATTAAGGACTTTAAGGAGATGGGGCAGCATTGCTTGCTGTTAAAGAGCAATGTGCTGTTTTGCACAGTCGTACCTTGGATACGTACCTTGGATACAGTCGTACCTTGGACACGGGTGGCGCTGTGGGTTAAACCACAGAGCCTAGGACTTGCCAATCAGAAGGTCGGCGGTTTGAATCCCCGCGACGGGGTGAGCTCCCGTTGCTCGGTCCCTGCTCCTGCCAACCTAGCAGTTCGAAAGCACGTCAAAATGCAAATAGATAAATAGGTACCGCTCCGGCGGGAAGGTAAACAGTGTTTCCGTGTGCTGCTCTGGTTCGCCAGAAGCAGCTTAGTCATGCTGGCCACATGACCCGGAAGCCATACGCCGGCTCCCTCGGCCAATAAAGCGAGATGAGCGCCGCAACCCCAGAGTCGGTCACGACTGGACCTAATGGTCAGGGGTCCCTTTACCTTGGATACTGAATGCCCTGGAACTTGGACATTTTGGCTCCCGAATGTCGCAAACCTGGAAATGAGTGTTCTGGTTTGCAAACGTTCTTTTGGAACCCGAATGTCCAATGGGCCTTCCTGCAGCCAATCAGAAGCCATGATTTGGTTTTTGAACATTTTGGAAGTTGAACGGACTTCTGGAATGGATTCCGTTCGGCTTCCAAGGTATGACTGTGTCATTTTGTGGTGGAGAGCCAAGTCATTTCTACTCTGCAAAGGTCTGGATCAGGGATTTCTTTTGCAGCAACTCTAGCAATCAATGCACGGTATATGAAGTCTAAGCTGCTTAAAAGGCATTCTTTAAGTTATATTTATTCTACCTTATTTGTGAAATGGTTGCATTTCTTTTTCAGTTCTTTAGAAGGAAGAGAGACCAGGAGCTGTCATCTCGGTAGAAATGTTAGATAGAAATGATATTCTTTGCATTCTCGTCTACTTATTTTTATAGTAAACATCCCTGTGGACTGTGAAAAGGTCCGCATATAAATCATCTAAATAAATAATAGAAGAGGAAGAGACCTTCTTTAAAAATAATAATGAATGCTCAGAGTTTGGGTCCCATGCTGGCTGTGACTCTGGTACATCAGCACCCTCTGTACCCATTTCTCGGCAGCTGTGCAGCACTCCTTCTACCACCTCAAACTCCTGGGTTCTGCCTTCTTTGGTTTACTTTTAAATCTATTATAGATGCTGCAACTAGACCTCCCCCAGGTACAATTCCCATGAACTGGCCATTCTAGTACTGAAGAATCATTACAGAATCATTATATCGAAGGTGAAAGCAAATCAGACGATTTGTGTATCTAGCCTGTGTTGTCCACCCTGACTTCAAGCAGCTCTCTGGGGTCTCAGGCAGATAGATTTTCCTCACCACATTCTTTCTGTTTCCTTTCAAAATAAAGAAAACCTCATTCCTAAAAAAAGAACAACCCAAGAGATGCCAGGGATCGAACCTTCTGCAGGCAACACATGTGCTTTTCCATTTGCCTCTGACCCATCTAATAGTAGACTTTTGACAGTGCTAGTCTCAACTTTCAAAGTAGAGTCAACTAAGCTAGAGAAAGATACAAAGAAAAGACAATAAAAATGGGGATAAGTGCTGAAAAACTTCCATTTATGGAAAGGCTACAATTGCAGAAGGTAGAGCTGGTTTACATCTTGTGCTAAATCCAAATATGCTCCTCCACTTCCTTAAGGTTGAGAACTGCTTTAGGCTATTGCCCTTATATAACACTAGCACTCTCCTGCAAGCATTGATGGAGTTACACTGGTGGCTACTTTCCTTTCATTCCCTGCTTCTTGGTTTCAACTCTATAATCCCAAGTTTAAAAGAATGGCTGATGGGCGATCATATATCTTACTATCCAGGGCCGGCCCTACCATGAGGCAGTGTTAGGCAGGTGCCTCAGGTGGCAAATATTGAAGGGCAACAAGTGGAGGGATCTCTCTGTGTGTGCTATGCAACCTGGCCATCAACCACTAAACTAAGCCACTGTCACTGCCCCTGGGGGCAGTGGAGGATGTTGAAATAAGATTGAATGGTCTGCTGAGCTTTTGTACCTGGAATGCGACTGGGAAGAGACAATTTATCTCCCTTTGCTTCAGGCAGCAACATGCCTTGGACCAGCCCTGTTACTATCCACTACCAGCAGCAATTCTTTGAAACTCAGAATCATACAATGGTTTCCAAAGAATCGTGAACGGAAACTAATTTGTCATAAACATGTACATGCTTTTCAAAAAGTCAACTAGTACTGCATGCAACAGCTACAATAATCACTGCTGAACTCTGAAACTCACTACCACATGCTGGGAGAACGGACAGCAATATGAGAAAGGACTGAGATGGGAAAGGGAATAATAAAGAGCTACTTTTTCCTGCAAAGGTTCTCTAGAAAATCAGCTGTCGAAGCAGAGAATGTCCAACTGGGACTTCAGCATCCTATCTGTACGGTTTGAAACACGTCACAGTGCCAGATGGTTGCATTAATAGTTGTATTTTCATTATGGAAAGTTTTGAATGGAAATATTTGTTCGATCTGAATTTATCCAATGCTCAGAAAATCTGGAAGTGCACCTTAAAGAATGTAATTTTCTCTGTGCTGCCTTAAAAGAATGTAAGTTTCTCTGAGCTGTTTGGCAAGATTTTAGAAGAGAAAGAAAGGAGAATACTAGAAAGAAAACTATTCTCTAAAATCAGCCACTCAAGACTTATAAAACCATGGATCTTTAGTTTACTTATCCAGATTGATTGCTTATAACTTCTGGTTCTCTAAAAGAAAAAAAAGCTTGCAGTGTTGCTCTGTGCAAGATACTTTCAAAGGTTAAGATGTTAGCTGTCACCATTCCGTTATACATCCCATTACTGATGGGGGGAGGGGAATCCCAGTTCCTCCAATTTTCCATCTCTGCAGCCAGACTCCCTCTAAACAATTTCCTGTGCCCGTTTTACGTTAGAGACTAAATTGTTGCTAATGCAGGAATTCAGTTAACCGCAACCGATAGACAAATACCTTTACTTATCACTAATGGATTACAACACTTGACTGCAAAAGCCATTTAAACCTTAAACAAAAGCACATTCTGCAACGTATGCTTACATCCACAAAACCAGACAGCTGCTGCTACAGCAGATTTTTTTTTTATTGTGCATGTGAGAAAAACTGCACTAACAATTTAGAGGGCAACTTGGTTTTGTTGTATGCTAGAAAGTTTAAACTGGTGGTGTAGGGTGGTTTTTTTTGTCCTAAAATGAAACACAACAGAAATAATTGCTTGCATTGAAAATGCACGTGAAGCGGGGGGGGGGGGGACATGTTAACTACTCTGGTATTTAAAAGCAAATGCGCATGTACATTAGTCATGCATATCGTGTTTATATTAGAGTCACATGGAGACTCTCCAGTTGTGAGACCGCAATTTCACTCGGCAAAGTTCTGGAAAACAACAGTTGTGACACCTTCTGCTAAATATTTGCGCTGGCATAGTGCTACTGCAACACTGGCACAAAACCAAAGCTTGTGGTGCTATATTGCATACATGTTGATAAATATACTCTGCCCTGAGCATTTATGTGCTCAGTAACAGTCTTAAGATTGTACTATAGACAATAGATATGCAGCCACAAACGCAAAACTGGGGAGGGAGTATTTTCAGTTTAGTCAGGCCAACACCCTGTTCCAGTAAGCCTAGACATCACTGTGACTATAACACATTTTATAAGGTGCCCCCAGAATCCTTTGAAGCAAGGGAAAGCACAGCAGGTCCTCAGCCAGTCAGCAAACAATTCCACTGATGGTAAAGTAAAATTACAGTTTGAGAGAGTCTTCTGAGTCATCTTGTCCAACTATCTGTTTGATGAAATTCATGGCTGAATATGAATTTTGTACGACAGAAATTAAACTATTATAGGATGGTTCCACAAATTTCCTGCATCATGCACTATTTTATTTACTATTTAAATCAATGGTACAGAGAGGTAGAGCTCGGTGTCATCAGCATATTAAAGACACCTTCCCCCAAACCATCTGTTAACAGCCTGCAACAGCTTCATACAGATGTTAAGCAGCATGGGTGACGAGACTGAACCTTAACTGTGAAATCCCTATAAATTAAAGTTGTTATTGATACAAAAAAACCTTTTACCGATGGTCAACAATCTAAGCATACATGTTATTATACATTTCATATCTGTAACAATTAAGATATACATACTTTAACACAGGGGTAGTCAACCTTTTTATACCTGCCGCCCACTAATGCATCTTTCTTGATGGTGAAATTTCCTTACCGCCCACCAGTGCTCAATGGAAGGAGGGTTCAGCTTGCGCCGTAGAACCCCCTACCGCCCATCTAGAATCCTGAAACGCCCACTAGGGACCAGGTTGACAACCCCTGCTTTAACATAACAACAATGAATTGTAGAGTTGGAAAGGACTGCAACGTGGTGCCATCAATCACAGGTCCTTGAGGTGGTCCAGAAGGATACCGTGATTAATGGTACCAAATGGTACCAAAAAGCAGTCAAGAGGTCAAGGAGGGTTGCACTCCCATGGTCCCTCTCCCAAAACTATGTTCAAAGTTGGATTTAAATTGGTCTAGAAATTCAGTTTCATCCAAGCATGCCTGAAATTTGCCTTAAAAAAGGAACAAAAGCAACTGAGTGATAATTGTCTAGCACAGGCAAAGCACAGGCTGCAAACTTGGCCCTCCAGATGTTTTGAGACTGCAACTCCCACCATCCCTAGCTAACAGGACCAGTGGTCAGGGATGATGGGAATTGTAGTCTCAAAACATCTGGAGGGCCGGGTTTGCCTCTGCCTGGTCTAGTACTTCAGGGTCCACAGAGGCTCTCTTAAGGAGTGGGTGCACCATCACCTCCATCAAAGCTGGCGGCACAACCCCTTCTGCAGCAAGGCATTAATTGCTCCCTGTGACTTATTAATAGCACCACCAGAGAGCTTACTGACATGGACATCCAAATTCTATCAGCTGGGTAACGGTCTTAGTGGCTAATGTCTGTTACCACCAGAATGAAAGCCCCTTATTTGATCCTCTCCCCATAATTATCCTCTAGACCAGGCATGGTCAAACTTGGCCCTCCAGCTGTTTTGGGATTACAACTCCCATCATCCCTAGCTAACAGGACCAGTGGTCAGGGATGATGGGAATTGTAGTCCCAAAACAGCTGGAGGGCCAAGTTTGGCCATGCCTTCTCTAGATACACAACCCACGACACCTACATGGGCATGTTGATTGTGTCAATGGTCTAATAATCCTATCAAGGCTGGTTGGAAGAATGATCCCAAAATATCTCACAGTTAATTGGCACAAACTTGTGCAAAAGCAGCAAACTGCTCTTCTGAGCAACGAGGTGACTAAGTGCATCAAGCCAAATGGATCAACAGATCGCAAGACAGACTCTTAGTGCAACACAGTACCCCAAAACCATTAGATATCTTCAGAAACCACATAGTGCTAGCCTAATACAAAGGAAATAAAGGGCATGATAACAAGAGAGCAAAGCAATAAAGCACGTAGACCCTTCAAAGTGCAAGATTATCCTGAGAGACTGAATGCAAAGATGGTGGTTCTATTTATCCACATGCTGATGACAAGCAGATCAGAGGGCATCATGTCCAGCCTCCCACCCTGGACTCACCTGTATAAATTAGGAAGTCTGATGGAAATAAGCAACTCTATGATATCTAAATGGCCAGTGCCTCCAAAAGTCAGTCTTGGAATATTAACTTACGTATGTAGTTCTGTGAGTGGTCTCCTAACTCTTAGCACCTTTAACAAACTACAGCCATGACTGTCTAAATGTATGGTGTGGATGTGACTGCAGTAATACAGGCTGCCTTTATTGTAATTGTTTGTATGGTTTAATAAATTTTATTTATGTACATAGTTTTATTTCTAACAATGTTTAATTGTTTTTTAATGATTGCTTTTTCTATGTTTTTAGCAGTTCTTATTTTTATATGTAAGCCACCCTGAGTCATAAAAAGGAGGGTTGTAAATCGTTGCTGTTGTTGTTATTCTAAATCCAATAGTGAACTTTTTCTTATCTATTCTGCCAACCACTTTTTTTGGTTCCTTGTTCATATCCTGCTAACATAACCTCTTTCCCCCCTGAGTAAACTTAAAGAGCTTGTGGTTTTCACTTTTTTGACCAATGATGCCTGCCTCTTTTTCACTGCATATGCAAGGAGATAACCAAAGCACATCAGGAATAAACTGTGCCTTAGTGGTACCTACCTGATCCAATACACTTGTAAAATGCTTTTTGTTAACATAGTCCTAACATAGAACAGGACTCTCTCTTTCTCCCTCTCTCTTTTTAAAAGAAAACAGAATAGATGCCCTATATTGAGAATAATAGTGGAATAATTCAGGATCCCCTCTTGTGCATCAACCAGTGAACGCCTCAATCCAAAACCTGCAGGAGTTGATCCTGTATTGTGCTTCCAAATTTCCCACTCGCCTTATTTGGAACTCAGTGTGCGCGCGCACGCACATGTTTGTAAAGAACGCCTGAGTGAGCCAATAACAACCAAACAATATGGTCTATGCTTTTGTACTGTCCATTTTTTCTCACACCACCCACACACTTCAGGCACTGAAAAATTCAGACTGAATCATTTGATATGGCAACATGTGGTGTATGCTTGGAATCTGCTGGCAACCCATCAAGTCCCGTTTTCAGCAACCTCCTGCAGTGATCTTTCTCCAAGTCATAATTACCAAAAGGTGACACACGCTATGAAAAAAGATGCTGGTCCACTAGATTCAAAAACAAAACATACAAGCTGCAAAAAAACCCCAAAAACTGTAAAATAATCCTACTTTATTTTTAAAAAACATATTGGAGTTTAAACATGGGTTTAATTACACGGTAAGTGAATTAAGATAGAAAAGTGATTTGTAGGCTAAAATTTCTACATAATATGAACCTGGTTCTTTTATAGGTAAACTCCAAATTAGATTACAGTAATAAGTTATAACTGAAGTTACCCTTGAAGAAAGTCCAGAAGCTGCAACTAGTGGAGAATGTGGCCGCCAGAGGTACAGCTTATCAAAATCATATAACGTCAGTTCTATGAGACCTGCACTGGTTGCCTATAAACTGCTGCGCCCGATTCACACGCTAATGCTAACTTACAAAGCATTTGCACACATCAGGATATCAATCACAGTAATGAGGGGTGTGGGAATCAACAAGGTAAGTTTTCCAATCCTGGGATTGCCAACACTGGGCTGCCATTACAGCAGCTGGAGCAGGAACAAGAGCAACAGTATGAGGAAACCATTAGGAAAACCTTACTTTCCTCCTTTCTCCAGCAGAGCACCAGTGCCAAAAGCGCAGCAGGAGGAGGTCTTGGACTGGGGCCAGAGCCTCATCTGTAATTTGAACACTGTTAATGCCTTGCTTGCCAAACTATGCTACCCATGCCTATCTGCCTTTATTGATACATCCTTCCCCTCTCCATGAAGGTGTAAAGGTTAACAAATGGTTAGGTATATTTAGCATGCTTATATGCCATTCACTGAATGAACCAAATCCTGAGAAATGAGTGCCTTTCTCAATTATTGTCCTCAGCTGTTCTGACTGTCATCAAGCAAAATAGTTAGGAGTTCCCATAACTCAAGGCCCTGCTATTTATACTGCATAGTCCAGATGGGACATCTAGTTCTAACAGGTGCTTAGTACGAAGGCAAAGGCTATAGGTCAGCTCCTGGCTGGAAAATCAAATAACCTATTTGCTCTCTGACCCCTTTATGGACCATGAAAACAGAAGAGTGAAAATCCAAAACTCGGGTTACAACGTGAAATTTGGAACCATCAGGGTCACGTAGATCCATCGTTCCAGTTCCTGTGATTTCCCTGGCATATTTTCAAACAGCCACCAGTGGCCAGCGCAGCCAACGATGAAATCAAAGCACCATCTCTTGCTTGAGAGGGGACAGTGTGAATAGGAGTGGGGAGGAAATACGACCAGCCTCATGATTTGACACATCCCAAGATCTCAACAGACTATAGGGATTGAAATCATGGCTTGTTTCAATCTATGACACAACCTAGTTGCTGTAAGAAAAACACTGGGGGCTAATTTGATCACAAGAATGTTGGACATCTGGTGGGCGGGGCTTGTATGTCATGCTCCGGAATCAGCCCCTCCCTTCGGTGTGTTCCATATCTCCCCTCAAAGGTCCTGGGCAAAGGCCTGCTGGATCCACATGGTCTCTCCTCATCCTGAACATCTTGATTCCTCTTTCTTCATTTGCAACAAATCATGGAGGGAATCATACTGTGTAAGGGAGGCAACACATAAGCCTTCAACAAGACGCCTTCAAGGCTAAGTCTAAACCAGCACACTGAAACAAGACCCATTGTGACTTTTCTTTGCTCTTTGTAGCACAAAAGCTTCCCAATGTTATCAAAGTTATATTATAGCTATTTTAGTAACTATTATGACTAACACAGACTGAGAATAAGATGTGGATACTCATGCAAAGTTAGCTGGGCTTTGGGGGCTACCTCCACCAGACTATGTTGAAATGGCTGGAGAGACGTTTCAACATCTTGAAAGGAAAAAAAGAGAAAAGATTGGAGGCAGGGAACCTGAATGAATCAATGGAATGTATGACCTTTTCCAACTCTTCCTTGTGTTATTTAGACCACTGACAACCTGATATGTGCCATACATTCACCAGCGTGCAGAAAAACCTTGGATCTAACTTTACCTCTACAGTTTTCTAAACATCCAGTCTGGACTGAAACTATCCAGCAGCCCTCTTTGTAAATGCAGTCCTAGACTTAAGCACTCCAAAGTTAGGATTTAATAAAATGGGTTGATTGTTTACAGATTAAGACTGAAGCGAACCTCTGATGTGCAAATGACTAAAAGCCACAATATCTCTCTGTACCATCTTCGTATAATCCAAACTGCAATGTAAGGTGGTACCAGTAGATGAGATATATCTTTAAGGCCTTAAAATCTTAGCATCAGCTTTGGAAAGTTAAAATGAAAGCTATTTCCCTTCCTACTGAGAAATTTCCTGTTTCCAGGCACTTGTTAGCTGGGGCAAATCCCTAAAAGTGTAACAAGCATTGGGGCTCATTCTACTGAAGATATATTTTTCCCCTTCAGAAGCTGCGGCCATTTGTTATGAAACTTGTCCTGAGCTGTCAAGCATACCTTTTCAATCAAAGCAACAGCTGCCAGACTGATATAGCCAGAACAAGAATGCTTGAATGGTTACATGCCCTGGTTTATCTCAAAAGAGGACAGGTCTTAGTCTCAAAACACTACAGAAAGCATCAGAAATGAAGTGACTCGACATTAATCAAACTTAATGCAATGAAGGGGAGCTATAAAACAATACTTTTTAGGAAGCTTATTGTGAGTACTCCTGGGGATAAACAGGAGCAGAAATAAATGAAGGCCAGCAGTTAAAAGACATTCCTTATTATTTCTGAAATATATCCTTACCTTACTATCATTGGGACAGAATAGAAATATGCTGGTTGCCATTTAATCAAAAGCAGGAGCTATAGGATCGCACGGTTCCTCTAGGGAACAATTTCCCCCTCTTACCACAAAGTCAATAACCTCAGTAATGGCTAACCATGATTCTCATTTAAACAGGATTTGAAACCAACATTAAACCACTATTTAATTAAATCACCACCAGCACATTAGTATTTCTGTTTAGAACGCCCACACAAACCACAACAGCTAACTGATAGAGTACAAATTGGACAATTCATCTGATACTGGGCAAGGATCCTTAGCTATAAAGCGTCCATTGCAGGGTATGCAATCTATCCCCTTGAACCCATCTACTGTTTCATTGTGCTACTTAGGGAAAGGGAACATTCCAAGTACACAATGTGTTTTTGTTAACAGTGGCCAAATTTCAACTGGCTTCGTGATGGAAATGATATATTTATATTGTCTTACTGACACTGAAAACTTTTTCACACACACAATATAAAGAGGAAGAGTTTTAAATTATGTTGGAGAATATGTAATATATTGTGCACTAGGGTTCTATTTATTATTTCCCCCTTTTTACTCAGAAAAAAGAAAACGTAAGTGAATATTGGTTGCTATGTTTGAAATGAATTAATTTTACCTGTGAGTGCAGAATGGCAGTATTGTCAATTGCAACACCCTATTGGTGTCTATTTATGGACCGCCTACTTTGAGTGCTTTTGCATCTCCTAAACTGTTGGAAGGAATTATTGGAACTTCTCGAAAAGCTGCTGCAACTGTTTATAAATGCTTATTGGATCTTTGTAAGGCAGATGTTCCGAAACTTATGAGAGTTGTGAAATAGAATTTTGCATTTAACCTAAACAATAGAAATTGAGAATGTATATAGAATATTTCTCTAGATTTGAACTGAGACTGATCCAGCAAAAATTGTTACTTATTGGACTCTGCAGTGTTTGTACAGAAAGGCACTGTCTAGTACAGAAAGATGCTGGAGGTGTAATTTGTCCTTAGATAAAAGGATAAATACCCACTATGAATTATGCTAGTGAATCCCAACCTTTTTGGTACGGCCCACGAATCCAAACTTACTTGGTATGGTCACCCATTCATTTATTGTTACATAAATTTTGGATCTTAGGTCTTCGCTGCCACCCGCTGCAAGAGAACAATTCTTAAGTGTTAAAGAAGAAGAAGAAGAGTTTGGATTTGATATCCCGCTTTATCACTACCCGAAGGAGTCTCAAAGTGGCTAACGTTCTCCTTTCCCTTCCTCCCCCACAACAAACACTCTGTGAGGTGAGTGAGGCTGAGAGACTTCAGAGAAGTGTGACTAGCCCAAGGTCACCCAGCAGCTGCATGCGGAGGAGCGGGGAAGCGAACCCAGTTCACCAGATTATGAGTCCACCGCTCTTAACCACTACACCACACTGGCTCTCACAGTGTAAGCCTCGACCCTCTCTGATGTTCAATTACAATTATCAACACAGTTTTATGCCAACAAAACAAAAAGTTGTTAAAAGGCATTCATTGTACCAATGAAGGACTACAAGCAATAATTATTTGGGGCTTCCTTATAAAGCCCACAACCCGCCTACATAGACTTCATTAACTACAGTAGAACCTCTACTTACAACCGCCTCCACTTGCGGATGTTCCAAGTTGCAACCACCACAAACCTGGAAGTAACCGGCGGGTTTGCCGCCATTCGTGCATGTGCAGGAGTGGCGATCACCATTCACACCTGCACAGAAGTGGCAATCACCATTCGCGCCTGCGCAGAAGCGGGCAATTGCTGCCCGCTCCTGCGTACAACAGCACCTCTCCCAATGACCCATTTTGCCATAAGGACGGGCCTCCGGAACAGATTGTGGTCGTGAGTAGAGGTTCCACTGTACTTGCAGGAACTTGAGACCCAGAGGTTAGAAAATGCTGCATTATGCAACGGTGTGAGAACCTCAGCACTTTGCTATATTTGAACATATTTCTTTTTATAAACAAGAAATTCATGTGGACAACTGGAGGGCTTATATCCACTTATATGTTTAATTTTGGATGGAATTACTGGTGGCTATTATTTTCTCAATGTGAGTTTACAGTGGACAAAACAATACCAATGCTTTTCTGTAAAAATATTTGTTTTTTCCTTCTTTGTTAAATCTGACACTTAAAACACACACACACACACACACACATATATATATAAAAGAAATGAGTAATTAATGAAATGTTGCTTAAGGTATTGTTCTTTTATAACTGACAAATTCTGTAAATGAAGTAATTAAAAAAAAAAAAGAGGATTGTGCAAAGCCCATGTAAACAAGCAGGAGTGTTGGCCACACTCATATGTCCTTTTGCAAGCTTGATAACAATATTCATGGAAAACATCAATTAAGTGTGCATTCATTAGCAGCTTTAAACTACAAAGGCTCCAATTTACATTATGGTATGAACGAAAAGTTAGCATTCCCATTAGAGGTTTAAAGAAACAAAGTCCTTGCTAGCAAGAGGTTTGTGCCCCAAGAACATATCTATACTTTCTTCTTCTTCATAATTAAAAATATACATTTTTACATTCATGAAATCCTCTAGTATCCACAAATATTGTGTCTCCTTTCCAATATTACATCAAAGTATGACTTGGCTAACCAGAGTTCATAACCCAAAAAACATTCAAGCTTTGAAATGTAAGAGGCCAATCAAAATTTGGAGTCAACTTTCATTTTCCATCCTCTTAGCATTCAGCTTCACAAATTCATTTCTCTCTCCATGCTAAAGAGTTCTCTAAGAGGTAGAATGGTACCAGTTCAGACATTCTTCACCAGGATTTGGCTTGATTTACCTAGATCTTATATTCTGAATTGTGCCAGAGTACATAAGGAAATACACTACTTTGTTAGCACATACTCTAGCCGTGAGTGGTGTGGAGGATGTGTGAAACAGCCCAACATGGAATGAGTAAATGCTATTTATCCTAATGCCACAGTTGCTGGAAATAACAAGCCAGTTGCAGAGCTGTCAGACATTTGACACTTCCCACATAAGCAAGAGAAAGTTTGCGTTGGTTACTGTGTGATGCTGCAGTCTTTGCTATGCACACATTGTTCCGACTCTTCATGCCTAACAGTTAAAATCTTGTTGGACTAACATGGAATACTAATTTTTAAGTAAACAATGGCATGCTCTTGGACACTACTATAGGGTTGCCAAATTTCGAAAAAAATTCTGGACACAAAAGTTGTTTTTGGCAAAGTTTTTTTCCCAAAATCTAAAAAAGGAGGAAGTTTTTTTGTGTGGGGAAATTGAAGTTTCTGAGATTTTTAAAAGAAAATTGGCAAAATCCACACATCCAACATGGGTTGCCATACGTCCAGATTTTCCCTGACATTTCAGCAGTTTCCGCCTGGATGCTGTTTTGACGGCCGAATCCTGGCTATGTCTGTGAAATTCCGGACATATGGCCACCCTAACTACTACAATTTCTTTCTCTCTAAAAACTGCACTTGCAAGCTCTACCTATTTATGCTAAATCATGACTAGGACATACATGGACCACAGGTTGCAGGCTTGTAAAGCACCCCACTTTTACCTGCCCCCTCCATGAGTTACAGTCCCCTGTGTCATATTCATATAGTCAACAGAGGGTCTTCTAAACTTTAGAGAAGCTCTGAGGGGGCATGGATGGGGAGATACAGCTGCAGTGGGCAGGAGTACAGTGGTACCTCAGGTTAAGTACTTAATTCATTCCGGAGGTTGGTACTTAACCTGAAACTGTTCTTACCTGAAGAACCACTTTAGCTAATAATAATAATAATAATAATAATAATTTATTATTTGTACCCCGCCCATCTGGCTGGGTTTCCCCAGCCACTCTGGGCGGCTTCCATAGAAACCAAAAATACACTAAAATATTACACATTAAAAACTTCCCTGAACAGGGCTGCCTTAAGATGTCTTCTGAATGTCAGGTAGTTGTTTATCGCTTTGACATCTCTCAAAGGAGGGCGTTCCACAGGGCGGGCGCCACCACCGAGAAGGCCCTCTGCCTGGTTCCCTGCAGCCTTGCTTCTCACAATGAGGGAACCGCCAGAAGGCCCTCGGCGCTGGATCTCAGCGTCCGGGCAGAACGATGGGGGTGGAGACGCTCCTTCAGGTATACTGGGCCGAGGCCGTTTAGGGCTTTAAAGGTCAACACCAGCACTTTGAATTGTGCTCGGAAACGTACTGGGAGCCAATGTAGGTCTTTCAAGACCGGTGTTATATGGTCTCGGCAGCTGCCCCCAGTCACCAGTCTAGCTGCCGCATTCTGGATTAGCTGTAGTTTCCGAGTCACCTTCAAAGGTAGCCCCACGTAGAGCGCAGTGCAGTAGTCCAAGCGGGAGATAACTAGAGCATGCACCACTCTGGCGAGACAGTCCGCGGGCAGGTAGGGTCTCAGCCTGCGTACCAGGTGGAGTTGGGGCCTCCTGCTGCCACCACGCCGCTGGAGCACGATTTCTGTTCTCATCCTGAAGCAAAGTTCTTAACCTGAAGCACTTTTTCTGGGTTAGCGGAGTCTGTAAGCTGAAGCGTATGTAACCTGGGGTACCACTGTAATTGGCAAAAGTCAGGTGTCCTGCCTCACACAAGCAAAGGTGCTTCTGCTAGTGGCAAAACTATAAGAGGATACAATATAAGCACATGAACAAAATAGCAAGAAATACTGTGTTGCAAATAAACACAATCTGTGAGTCAAGAGCTGGCACTTTCTTGACTTTGCATTGTATTACTGTTTCTTGAAGACGGTATTAAATAAAACTTTTGTGTTATTGCTCTGACAGTTCAGTTTTGAGGATAAAATGACTGACCGACTTGGTTATCTAACCGTTTGCTCTGGTTCACCAATTCTCTCTGCAATTGTTTTTTTTTTTATTTTTCTTCTTCCTCCCAACTGTCTGGATATATGTTCACGAGCAGCTGAGCTCCACTCTTCTGTTCAAAGTCAGGACTATTTCTTGCCCTCAGTCTGAATTAACTTTAAGACAATTTCAATAGCCAGTCAGATTTATCTATGAGGGACAGTATTAATTCAAAGCTGGTGCACTGTAAATGCAGAAAGCATTTCTCTCATTCTGAACTGACGCTGGGGAAGGAAGGACTTTGCTCATCAAAGCCAGAGGTAAGATGGACTTGGCTGCCATTTACCAAGAATTGCCAAAGGGGGCACTTTTCACTGACCACAAACAGGACTACTCTGTCAGGGAATTCATTTCAGCTCAGCCCTGCAATTGTAGCATAGGACTGAGCCTTAGGACGACAAAGACCATATTTGGTTACATGGCTAAAATGGCAACAGACAATGTTGAGGGAATTCAGGTTAAGTGGAAAGATTATCTGCAACTGGTTAATGCATAAGCAACTAGGCATCTACCTTTCCAGAATTCCCACCTAACTAAATTAAACAAATTTTGCGCAGCTGAAAGGGAAACGCTGGAAAGTCTGCAAGTTTTATGAACTGTAGATTGATTCCTACCACCTGCTTCAAGGAATCACTAATAAGTGCAATGGTCTTTCCATAGATGCCAATAAAGGGGTTCCTGGAAAGGCATTCCATAGAATAACAATCTCAGCCACACCTGGAAATAGCAGAGCTTCCTAACTAGGTCTGCACTTTTAAATATGCAGACAGTCCAGTTCTGTGACAAATCTTCCTCTATTGTTTGTGCAACAAACACACACATTCTTGGCACTGATAGGCTCTGAAAATCAGACAGATGGAGATGTTATTGTCAAATGAACAGGCCAGGATTTTAAAAAGCTTCTTAACACACCTGTCACTATCACTTCTGTTCTGTTGAATCCAGCAGTCCTTAAAACTTATTATCAGATCCATTCAGAAGGCACAGCAATGAGACAAGAAAGATGAAACCATGTAAGGTGTTGTGTCTTGTAGAACCAGAACAGTTTTGACATGTTGTGGATACTGTTCTTTGTCGTTTTTCAGTAGATTAGGTTCACATAAGAATGCAAGAGCCTCAGTGGATCAGACCAAAGGTTAATCTAGTCTAGCATCCCGTGTCACACAATGACCAACCAGATCGCATGAACACAAATAGCCCTCTCCTGTTGTTACTGCCACCACAACAAGTAGCTACTGACAAGCAGTTCATAAATGTGTCTAATAACCTTTTAAAGCCATCTAAGCCAGTGGTCATCCCCATATCTTCTGGCTGAGCATTCCGTAAATTAATTATACACCTGTGTGAAGAAGTTCGTCCTCTTGTCTCTCATGATTCTCCTGCCAATCAGTTTCACTGGATGACCCCCAGCATCAGAGGTGGATATGCACTGTGTGCACACACCACAAAAAATCAAAGACTACAAAGATGCAAACTTGGACAGGGGGGCATAATCTATTGAAGTAAGTCCACAAAAAACTTTGCAAAGGCAGTTGAAGGTAAGAGAAAAAGGTGGGTGAAAGGTTTGAGACAGTCTTTTCACTACTGTCATTATGTCACTGCTTCTCTTAATTACTTCCAGTGTTATTTGGGTCCTCAGGTAGAGTTCCTAAAGCATATAAATTGTCTGTTTGATGGCTTGCCTGATAGAAAGGGATTTGTTGGAATTACAGTTCATTTTTTTCGTCTACCCAGACACAAAGTCAAAATAAAATAAAAACCTCTTTGACTGTGTAGCATGCAAAATATGTTAACAATACAGTACATTTGTCACAGATGCCGAATTTCTGTGCACAGAATGAATGCAAGAAAACTCTACTAACAAAACACACCATATCAATTTTGTACACTAATGTTTGTTCTGTGTTGTTGAAAGAATTAAGTTTTCCACACATCAGAGCCAGCTCTACAAAGACTGCTGATACAGTGGTGCCTCGCAAGACGAAATTAATTCGTTCCGCAAATCTCTTCGTCTTGCGGTTTTTTTGTCTTGCGATGCACGGTTTCCCATAGGAATGCATTGAAAATCAATTAATGCGTTCCTAGGGAAACCGCCTTCAGACCAGGTCCGGGGACAGTCTGTCCCCGGACCTCTTCTGAAGGCTGGGGGGGGGGACAAGGGCTTTTCTTCCC
This sequence comes from Podarcis liolepis, assembly GCF_965112155.1. Taxonomy (NCBI): domain Eukaryota; kingdom Metazoa; phylum Chordata; class Lepidosauria; order Squamata; family Lacertidae; genus Podarcis; species Podarcis liolepis. Next base: position 94,997,103 of record NC_139555.1, on the reverse strand, counting down.
ACCCCCAGCATTTTAAAAAACCCCGGGACAGCGGAGGACTTCTCCGCTGTCCGGGCGATCTTAAAATGCTGGGGGGGGGCATTTTAAAATCGCCCCGGAGAGCGGAGGACTTCTCCGCTGTCGGGGCGATTTAAAAGCCCCTGGGAAGGCAGGCAGGGGGAACGAAGACTTTCGCCCCCCGCCGGCCTTCAGAAGGTGTTCCCGCCCCCCGCTTCGGAGCAGCGTTCCGAAGCGGGGTGGCTGGGGCAGGTGTTCCCGCCCCCCGCCCGGCTTCGCAGCACCGCTCCGAAGCTCGGCGGTGGGGGCAGGTGTTCCCGCCCCCCCACCCCGCTTCGGGGCAGCGTTCCGAAGCGGGGTGGTTGGGGCAGGTGTTCCCGCCCCCCGCCCGGCTTCGCAGCACCGCTCCAAAGCCCGGCGGTGGGGGCAGGTGTTCCCGCCCCCCCACCCCGCTTCGGGGCAGCGTTCCGAAGCGGGGTGGCTGGGGCAGGTGTTCCCGCCCCCCCGCCCGGCTTCGCAGCACGGCTCCGAAGCTCGGCGGTGGGGGCAGGTGTTCCCGCCCCCCCACCCCGCTTCGGGGCAGCGTTCCGAAGCGGGGTGGCTGGGGCAGGTGTTCCCGCCCCCCCGCCCGGCTTCGCAGCACGGCTCCGAAGCCCGGCGGTGGGGGCAGGTGTTCCCGCCCCCCCACCCCGCTTCGGGGCAGCGTTCCGAAGCGGGGTGGCTGGGGCAGGTGTTCCCGCCCCCCCGCCCGGCTTCGCAGCACGGCTCCGAAGCTCGGCGGTGGGGGCAGGTGTTCCCACCCCCCCACCCCGCTTCGGGGCAGCGTTCCGAAGCGGGGTGGCTGGGGCAGGTGTTCCCGCCCCCCCCGCCCGGCTTCGCAGCACCGCTCCGAAGCCCGGCGGTGGGGGCAGGTGTTCCCGCCCCCCCACCCCGCTTCGGGGCAGTGTTCCGAAGCGGGGTGGCTGGGGCAGGTGTTCCCGCCCCCCACACCCCGCTTCGGAGAAGCGATCTCCCTGCAGCCGCTTGCAGTCCGGGACCTCTTTTGAAGCAAGCGGCTGCGGAGAGAAGAGATCTCCCTGCAGCCGCTTGCTTCAAAAGAAGTCCGGGACCACTTTTGAAGCAAGCGGCTGTGGAGAGAAGAGATCTCCCTGCAGCCGCTTGCTTCAAAAGAAGTCCGGGACCTCTTTTGAAGCAAGCGGCTGCGGAGAGAAGCGATCTCCCTGCAGCCGCTTGCTTCAAAAGAGGTCCGCGACCTCTTTTGAAGCAAGCGGCTGCGGAGAGAAGAGATCTCCCTGCAGCCGCTTGCTTCAAAAGAGGTCCGCGACCTCTTTTGAAGCAAGCGGCTGCGGGGAGAAGCGATCTCCCTGCAGCCGCTTGCTTCAAAAGAGGTCCGCGACCTCTTTTGAAGCAAGCGGCTGCGGAGAGAAGCGATCTCCCTGCAGCCGCTTGCTTCAAAAGAGGTCCGGGACCACTTTTGAAGCAAGTGGCTGCGGAGAGAAGAGATCTCCCTGCAGCCGCTTGCTTCAAAAGAAGTCCGGGACCTCTTTTGAAGCAAGCGGCTGCGGAGAGAAGAGATCTCCCTGCAGCCGCTTGCTTCAAAAGCTGCCCCCGATCTCTTTTGAAGCAAGCGGCTGCGGAGAGAAGCGATCTCCCTGCAGCCGCTTGCTTCAAAAGAGGTCCGGGACCTCTTTTGAAGCAAGCGGCTGCGGGGAGAAGCGCAGCAGCTTGCTTCAAAAGAGGTCCGGGGGCAGTGGGAAGCGCTTCCCGCTGCCCCCGGACCTCTTTTGAAGCAAGGGGCGGTGGGGAGAAGCGATCTCCCCGCCGCCCCTTGCTTCAAAAGAGAAGACCCGCTGTCCCCGGGGCAAGCTTCGTTTTGCGAAGCAAGCCCATAGGGAACTTCGTCTTGCGAGGCAACTCGAAAACGAAAAAACCTTTCGTTTTGCGAGTTTTTCGTCTCGCGAGGCGTTCGTCTTGCGGGGTACCACTGTAAACTGCGTGAAAGATTCAGCTGCGTCACTCACATGCCTTGCCTTAATATCAGCTAGTCCAATGGTGAGGGAACAGAGCTCTCTCTTCTATTTTTAAAAATGTCAACAGTATTTTTTTTGGAAACTTTGTATATTGCTCTTTTTCCTTTTTGAGTTTCTCTTTGACAAATTTCTTCTCCGAAAAGCTTCAAAGTCATCTGGCATTTCAAACAAGCAATAAAAAAAATCCTGGCATTCTCAGAGTAGGTGGTCTGGAACATTAAGCCATCAACAATTAGCTTTATGCCTTCTTTTCTAGTGACAGGATTTGTTCTCCTTTCACTGACAAGGGTAAGGCATCCTCTCTGTCTAGCACTGTAAATTATAAAAGAAAGCAAAAAAGCAACCCCATTTGCCATTTTTAATGGATGCACTTCAATGCTTTTAATGGTTAAACACGCATATGGCAATATATTGTCAAGCAAGGACCATGAATTGACAGGTACAAACACTTGCCAAGCAACATAAAATTTAAAACCAAGGCTGTGCTCCAAACTCTTGCATTACTACTGACCTTGGCTCTAGACACTGTCTACTTTGTTCACCTAACCAAAAGAAAATGTTTAACTATGGGTCTTAGCCATTAACTCCCATGGAATTAAAAAGCCAAACTTGGGAACCCATTTACACTATTCAGAGGGGAAACTGATTAGGGGAAAATAAGGAACACAGGCACAATGCCAAGCTATAGACCTCCTTGAGGAACTCTACAAGGCATGAGCAGGAAAGATCAACACCTCCCAGTTTCCAATAACTGGAACTCTGTCTGAGCAGATATATGGTACTGAATCGACAGCATCAATCAATAAAAGCAGTGTCACCTCATTGATCAACAGAGAATATTTTTAAAGAAAGACCTTTCTAATTAAGGGGAGCAGAATTATAATATGATCCTAGGGTTGTAAATAAACTATTTCAACTTCTGTTAAGAAATATTCGTAGAAGAAATAACAAATGAAATCTTCTAGCAGTGAAATAGAGGCAAACTGCACATGTAAAAATCATGTACGATAAACAAACAAGCAGTTCAAATTACACAGCAACTAGCTTTCTTTCGTGAATCACAACTCACAAAACACTCCTCCTTTGCAAACCATTGAAATGAATCCCTAAAAACTCAACACCATTTTAAAGTGTTTTAAGCAGGGAACCTTGGGTGATATCCAGCTAAGCCATGCTCAGAGTACACCTACTGAAAACAAAGGATTTGAGTGAATTGATCTCAACAGGGTATACTCTTAGAACAGCAAACACAGGACATCACACCATCAAAGTAGATTATATGGCCAACTTCTACTTTGGTCAAGACAGGTCCACCCAACTACAAACACCACCACCAGCTGCCAATATTCAATCAATCTAAAAGCCAACGAAAGTCCACCTGGCTCATTTTTGTAAAACAATGTATTTTAGAGTGCAGGTCTATGCATCCAGTGTAAGGATCATATATGTAATAAGTCACAGGTATCTACTGGAGGGGATGGTGTTCATAATATCATTCCTTGGTTTCTTACTCATCCCTTCCTATATGTACTAGGGATTGACAATGAGTCCCCTTTTTGACCCAACAGGCATTAAGAGTGTTACAGTGTTCCAATCAAACACTTCAAAAAGCCCTTGCTGGCCCGATGGGCGGGGTATAAATAAATTATTATTATTATTATTATTATTATTATTATTATTATTATTATTATTATTATTATTAATAATAATAATAATAATAATGTCTTTCCTTTCTTTGCCCCAAGTGCCCCAAAACATACCCTGGGGGAAGTGGTGGGAGGCACTCCCTGTCCCCTGAGTGTCTCGGGAGACTGGAACTACAAATTCTAGCATCCCCAGCAGGGAACTGGTGCTCTGTACGACATTCCCTCCAGGGATTTAGGGACTCGCCGGTATAAGAAGACATACCTCCGGGTATATGGATGGACAGCTGCTGCCTCTGCCACTTCACCTGCCCCCAAGGTAACTTCTTGGGCGATTGGCAAGGGAATGAGACACTGGAAGGGTTCCATCAGAATCCAAGAGGGTACAGCTCTCAATTCTGCCAACAAGAATTTGAACAAGGGTCGCAGCACTCCTGTTTGAAATATCATGACACCCTTAATGATTTTTAATAGCATGTTCAATTCACAACTCCTGTTATTTATTTAGGCCATGAATAGTCTGCCTTCAAATGAAATAAGTTTCTCAAAGTGGGAATTATTACATATGGATTACATAAGCATTAAATGTATCATATATGCACCCATGTATCACCTTTCTGCAGGGCTCATGTGAACATCTTTTACAGTTTTACACACAACTGGAATCCTCTGAATCAAAGCTAGACACGTTCATTGCCATTATGTAGAGAGGATTATGTCATTTCTGGAGGTGTGAGCCAAAAAAATGTGCTAGGAAAGACATTGGTTCCTCCACTGGCAAGCGATGGAAAGGCCTGATACTCCTGATACTTTTCGAATTAGCCACAGAGATACCTGGCTTGCCCGAGGCCACAGTGAACACCAAGCTCCATGGATATGTGACAGAGATCTTGACGGTGAGCCACTCATACAAACATATTTCACACAGTGAACTTTCCAGTGAATGTTGAACTTCCATTAAAATGCTGCATCTCATCTTCCCGTCACATTCTGTTTTGGTTAACTTTCTCAGGACTTTGAACACAATGGTGACGTAAATGTGAACACATACTGCAAAATACATAGGACAGGCCAAAACCACGGAAAATAGCATATTGACTGCATCATTTTTTTTTTTTAAAAAAAGCCTTGTGTGAACAAGTGTGTCTAATCTGTAGCCTTGAAAAACTATGGAATATTCTGCCAAATCAAAATTTTCCGTTTCACACATAATGCTGAGCAGGGTCTGCTCAACAAACAATGAGTCCTTTCACAGAGACGTAAGCAAGCCACATCTTGGTTCTCCAAAGATGCTATTGCCTCATAACTCTATAACTTGTGAGCATTTAGGATGAGATGGCCACAGCAACCATCACTTAACAAGGCTGCACGGTTTGGACATAACCATAGTTAAAACAAAACTTGGTTCATAAGCCAACAACAAAGCATGGGTTCACAACACAGCTAGTCTGCTGGTCTGGATGTTCAAACAAGACACACTTTTAGCTCAACAACCCATGAATGTGCGAACCAGGCCACAGTATGTGTGTGAAGTTTTAAAAAGTCCTGGAATTTCACACACTGATGATCTGGCCCAAGATAATTCAGGAGCCTACTCTGTATTTTCTCATTGTTTGAACCACAATTTAAAAAACAACACCACCACTAGGATATTTTCAATGTGCATTAACTTAGCAGCCTGCAAGTTTAAACAGCACTGGTTAATACTGATGGGGGTACATTTTTAAGCAGTAGGGCTGAAAAATATAACACAACAGCCTTTTGTTTCCTGTTAGCATTTGTTTCACAGTTTACTTTCACACTTGGAAGATGATCTCCCTCACCTAATTTGCTGAGAATATGAATGACCTTGGGTGATAATTGGACTGGCAAAAGCAGTCAAGACCTTTCCCAAGACCTCTGTTTATAGCTCCAAATTTGCATTTTGCTCCCAAGTGAATTCTGCTATGTTTTATCGCCTCATTGACAGCTCTGTTTAATTAAGCACATGTGATAAAGGCAAGACTTCCTGAACATAGTAGGGAAATTTTTATAAGGGGAATGGTGGTTTAACAGCAATAGCGATGAAGCCTAGCGTTTTCATTTCAATCAAACGAAGGAAATCGTTCTAGAAAGTGGGCCACAACCAGCAAACATAAAGATGCCATTATACTTCCAAGTGGTAAATAATGCATTTATTTTTAAATGGCACCACTTTCAAAAACATCTCAATATTAAATTGTCAAAGTAAGCTACAATCAAATAAATGCTACTTATTTCCACCCGCTGGCCTTGTGAATGAAGTGATTTCTAACATGGAACGTGTTAGAAATAAGGGCAAATGGTGATGTTTGTAGGGATCCACTTGTCGCAGTGAGAATCCTGCCCATACCAGGATTCTAGATTCCATCTGTTCCATTGGACATTAAGGTTTAAGGCACTTCACCAGAAAGGAATAAAGAACAACATCATATGACTTCTGGAAAACGGCTTAACTCACGACTAACATTCAGAATGAAAGGGACATAAGTGTCGTTGGCTGGAGCTTCAGGCTACGCTCTAAATACATTAAACAAAAAGCTTCCACAGTGCTTTTGCTTATCCACAGATTTTTAACAATGTGCTATCAGAGTGTTAAGTTACCAAGATATTGTTAGCTGCCCTAATGTAGCCAAAGGAAGAAAGAACTAAGCAAGGAAGAGGAGGCGTGCTGGGACTACTGTAATCTGAATGTACAATACCACAATGCACAAGCTAAGATAAAGCAACTTTAATAGTCTATAAAGCCAGAGATTTATTTGACTCTCTAGGAGGCTAATATTTTATCTATCTGATTTTGACATCTTTGTATGCATTTCTCTCCCCCCCCCCAGCAATTTTTGGAATCTGCTGCTTCGGAGTGTTATAAAGAATGTCCTTTACCAATTAACTGCACCATCCCCATAGCAGCAAAGAAACACACTTCAAAGAGTGGACAAAATGGGAAACGAATGTAATAGTCCACAAGACCATTAAAACTAGTAAAGAGTTAAGGAAGGCGGCTCCAGTTATTGAAAAGGTTTGCAACAGAAGGAGCCAGTAACTCCCCTGCTGCAAAGCAGACTGTACCTTCAAAGCTTTCAGCGGCAGAAGGAAAGCCAATGTGCAGGGAAACAATAGGGGATGCAGAGAAATGGGCAACTTCCCATCCATGTGTGGAAATACTTTAAAATGAAACAAGATGGTTTTGAAGAGGACCGTTATTAATTTACCACTCTGCTGTGCTTCCTCCCCTTCTTTGTTTGTAAGTGTTTTGCTAAGATTGTCATAACCAAACGCAAATGGAAAAGGGATAACCAGAAATAGAAAACCTGTAGAACTTGGCCCAACTCTGTTCTAAGTTCCCATGAAAACAAACAAACACACACACACACACACACACACACACACACACACACCCTTGAAGCTGGGGGTGAGTTTCAACACAGCACATAAAACTGCAGTTGAGGGTAAAGGTAAAGGGACCCCTGACCATTTGATCCAGTCATGACCAACTCTGGGGTTGTGGTGCTCATCTCGCTTTACTGGCCGAGGGAGCTGGCGTTTGTCCGCAGACATCTTCCGGGTCATGTGGCCAGAATGACTAAGCCACTTCTGGCGAAACCAGAGGAACGCACGGAAACACCGTTTACCTTCCCGCCAGAGCGGTACCTATTTATCTACTTGCACTTTGACATGCTTTCAAACTGCTAGGTTGGCAGGAGCAGGGACCGAGCAACGGGAGCTCACCCCGTCGCGGGGATTCGAACTGCTGACCTTCCGATCGGCAAGCCCTAGGCTCTGTGGTTTAGACCACAGCACCACCCGCATCCCTGCAGTTGAGGGTAAAGATGGTTAATTCCCTGTGCAAACATGGAAGCCCTTTGCCGTTTCCAAATTTTCAAAGCGGTAATTCAGAGACTCATAGGTGTTACGTGGACGAACCCAAGTGCTGTTCAGACCTTGTAGTTACTGAGGTGGGTACTGTTGTCCTTCTGTAGATGGAACACTCTTTGGTCTGGGGGAGGCTCTGATCAGCAGAGCAGAGAAGGAGGGCAATTTGTGCTGATTCCCCAGCCCCTGCACCCCACATTCCCCTACACTGTTCCAAAGGGTCCCCCTAAGTTCTGGAGCAGATTTCTGGGACATGCATGGAGCAACACGGGAAACGAGGGATCAGCAAAAATAGATTCCTTCCACATTTGGTTGGATCAAAGAGCCTTCATTTGGCACAAGCATTAGTGGATAGAAACCTCAGCTATGGCAGCGGCTTATACTAAATAGTCTCTGAAGAAGGAAACTGGTGGCTACCTTGTCTTGGTGGCACTAAGTTCACACTGAGCCTGTACTGGCAGAGGAATCGTAGCTCCTTTTGGTGACCAATGGCTTAGGGGTCCTCAAGTGTCAACAGGTGGGCTAACCTATCTTGGCTCAGGAAGCTAAATGCTCTTAGACCTGAGAATCTGACTTCTAAAAATCTTAAGAGGCACACCAGATAAGAAGCTAGACAAGAACTCTCTTACACAAGAGAAGAACAGCAACTGAATACTCCTCAACTCCACCCAGATACAACTATGTCCAGTGCCTCCTAGTGAATATCCACACAGCCCATGTGAACATGTGTCTTGGGCTGTTGGTATGGCATCAGTTAAGTGTGGGCATGGAAACTTTAGCTGAAAAAACATGGACCAAACTTGAAGCTTTTAATCTTACTGAATATGTAATATGCAATCTACCTATTTCTGACCCTCCTAATTACATACCTCTCAGACATCATTAACCAAGTATTGGACTTAGGAGTAGCATTTGGTTTTGTCGTTGTAAAAGCTATGAATCAACTACTGAAATTTTAAGGTTCGTATAGACCCAGTTCTGCCGAAACCTAAGTAAGTTTGTACAAAACTCAGGAGTATCTTTACTATTTATATTGATCTTACTTCAATTCCTGAAGACCAAGTGTTTAAACAAAACGAAACCACACTGGATATATTTAAATAATTTTGAAGAGCAGCGCTCTGAATATTTAATAGCTTTTTAGCTTATTTGTGCCAATTTTATTCATATCACTTCATACAATTGACATGGTAATTTACTGCACATGTAGTAAATTAAGGATGATTGTGCCTGATTGCCCAATTATTGTGATATGCATGAAATAATACTACAGATAGGGAAAGACCTCTGCAGTGTTTGCTCTGTGGAGTCTCAAAAAGAATGTTCAAGCCCACCAATTAAAATCCAACAGTTAAATCATGATGGCTTTGGCTTCAAATGTGGAAAATTATACAGGGGATTACAGAAAACTGAAGGAACTAATCCAGATGTGAAAAAACCTCCAAATTCTTACATTTTTATATCATCAGTATCTCAGTTATATGTTTATCAACTTCACTTAGCACAATTTAGATGGTGATTTGTTAGCACTGTTCACAAATATTTTATCATGTGCTGACCAGCAGAATGGTAAACATCCATTGTAAGTCACTGGATTCATTTTATTATGAATTTCAGTTCCCACTATAAAAAAATCAGTTGGCTGGTGTGAAATTAACTTACTACGCCTGTTCATTGTTCAGTTCAATCTATGCTTTGGATGCTGTCATACATGCATTTTCCTATGAAGTCACATTCCGCCATAGTCTAGACTCAAAGTTGGATTTCTGTATGCAATATATTTAGAATCCATGATATTCAGTATCAATTCAACAGAACGTATGTGAAATGGAGAGTCAATATTCAGATTTTAAACTGTGATTGGTATGAAAAGGTTATTGTGGACTCTGTAGCATTATAAGAGATTGTTTGAACCAGTCAGTACATTTCAAATTTTGGGAGAGTCATGGGGACACCAGCCATCAAATGTCTGTCAAGGGTGTGTGCGTGGCACAGCACAAAACAGCTTCTTTGCAGAGCAGGGCATAACACAAATTTAGAGAGACAACTACACACGACAACCTTATGCTTATCATAAGTCAGCTATTTCCTGATTGTGAAGATCACACAATACTGATTACATATACACCCCCCCACACACCAATGTTGTTGGTGTCCAACAAGTACCAAGAAAAATACACAAGGTAGCCACATCACACTCATTTCTTCACAGAAATTGCACATCTGCAAATGTCCTGTGTATTTTCATTACAAAAGCTGGCTATAACAAGTGGGACCTGCAATTAAATGCTGCAATGTGGACTTGTCCTGTTCAGTTTTCCAGCCTGGAACTCGTGCCTTCTGCCAGAATATTCCTTTTTAATCCCCCACTACAACAAGCCTGGACCATTCTATGTTCACTGAGCATGCTCAGTCCTCATTGAGCTTTGGAGAGGGTTGCCCTGTTGGGGTTGGGTCTTCTTTAGAAGGGGTCTTTCTACAACTTTCAGGATTCCCCCAAACATGCTGGTACCTCCTCTCTCGTTCTTTGGTGGTGCTATCTTGGCTTCAAAATCATAAACAATCAGAGATGGCTTTCACTCTAAGTATATAATAAATAAATGGAACCCTTAAAACTGAGAAACTAGCCAATACCAACTTTGCTTTCAGTTCTGAAAGCCAACTTGATTCTTACATAACAGATCTTCCACCATTATTGTTCAAATGGCATTATTTCCAACTGATAATGCTCTTCAGGTTTTTGGGGAGGAGGGGACATTCTTACAAAGTTCCAAAACGTTATACATTTTGGTCATTAAAGTGCCTTATTATTTATCTCTTGGTGTCCCCCCCCCCTCTTTTTTAGTTATGTACATGCCTAATTACATCTTTTCCTATTTAAATAAGATCCATTAAAGAGATATTTCCAGGCCCCGGTGGAAATGAAATGCCCCTGGCACACAGTGTGTCTACACGCTGTGAATTTTCTATTAAATTGGGCATGCAATAGAATGCTACTAATCTGTGAAAGGTCCTTGTCTAAGGCTTGGCTTACAAGTCAGACACTCTCCTTTAGTTGTACGTTTAAAAATATGTGTTTAATGTGACCAGCTCTGCTGGAAGACATTATTCTCTCTATTTCCAATTCCCATCCCCTCCTCAAGTTGATTTGCCTCCCTTTTTGCATCAGAAAGGAATGGAAATATAATAACAGCGATTAATTATGTCTGCATTGTTCTATTCTTTTCTTAAGTCTAGCTCAGTTTGGTTTTTCTTTTTGCCTTCTTCAAGTCAGACTGAGGCAATATCGAAGAGTGCTTTATCCCAGAGAATGTTTTTAGAGTTAAAAAATGGACCTCCTGTTTTCACTCTGGCCTACAGATTTTTCTCTTTATAAATATATTACTTCTCTGTTTCATCTTCTGCCAGTTTGCAACATCCAGCCTTTAATTCAGATATGAATTCGCTATTCTTTTTTCAGACACTATTAATAGTTGAAATGCAATCATCCTCCCTGGAAACTGTACCGGTAGCCTAACAAAAAAAAGTTATCTCATACACTGGGGTGTTGGGGGAGGGGAGAGAAGAGACAAAATATTTGTTCACTCAAGCAGTGCTATAGCACTTCACTAACTTGCAATAATGAAAATTGCCTTCCCCCAGTTCTCCCATGAAAAGAAATCTATGCCTTCAAGCGTTTAAAAATAATAACTCTGAAAAACTTGTGAGCTTATGGATAAAGGATAGAGGGGGAGAAATGATGTTGTGCATCATATTTTCAAACTTCGTACTTTCTGGGCTTGTATATTGAAGTTATTTTTAAGTATATGTTCCTTATGACTTGCTCGTGTGGTCTAGAAATCAGTGGACTTGGGTTTTCTTTGTGCAAGGAGGGAATCTCTGGGTGTTTTCATTTACAACATTGTTAATTATCATTCTGACATCATTGCATATCCGTTAACAAGACACACATGTAATTATGAATCGGCTATCAAGACAGATTCATTCCACAATAGACACTAATCACTTAACTTGAAAGCAGGAGACAACTGTGAGGTTCTGAATTATTTAAGGTGCAATCCAAGCAAAGGTAAGCACTTTTAACTGTCCTTTAATTTTAGTGCAAAAGATGGAAGCACGTGTCTTATTCTGCCACAGAAATCAGCAGGCTTCAGAGTTATTTATTATGGCTTGATTGCGTCACTAGAGCCTGCTTTTATGTCTTTCAACTTGGTTCACGTCAGTTGCCCTTTGACCATGTAAACAATAGCTAAGAGGTTGCTAGCTACTTTGGGTTTAAAAATACATTTTGATTTATGAGGTAGTGTCCATCTCTGCAAATACATGAACATTGTCTGAAAGTGCCCATAAGGTGTAGTTTCCTAGCTGATGTTACGGATCACTAAAAACCCCTCAAATCATATCAGTGTTGACATGGAGGTTTTTCCACGAGCTCAGCAATGTGTGAAAGCACTTGATCTTGATAGAAAAGGTCATTCATTTAATAAAAGTGTATTAATGAGAGTTTTGATATAGGGAATCCACCCAGCACATAGTTAAACTAAGGAATTCAATCCAACAGGATGTAGTGGTGGCCACCAACTTGAACGGCTTTAAAAGAGGGCGAGCTCCAAATTACAGGCATCATTTTGCAGATTTTGCACTTGCAACTTAGAAGTGCCTGGAAGTGGGCTAGGTGGGATACCATTTCCACACAATGCATAGGCTCTGAAATCTTCCCAAATACCACAACTTGTTCTTAGTTGTTTTAACTGCAGCACAGCCCCCCCAACCGGAGCATACCAATTAAACAGATTAATGCTTGCAAATTCTGCTATTAAGTTTTCTTCTTCTTCTTCTTTTACATTTTGAAGATTGCTCCAGGGTCATCCTGGCATTGGCCTTGTTTGCACAACATGGTTAATCATAATGGTACCACTTTGCTCCTCCCTGGCTTAGCATTATATCCAAACTGTCTTGTACACTGTTTCATTCCAAATGAACTAGGTCCTATAGTCAAGACTTGCCCTTGGTTACCAGACGGTAGATTTTTTATTTATTTTTAGTGACGCCAACTACAGGGTGAGTCTTTTAAAAGAGGCCCTGTGGAACGTGTGTACTCTGTATCCACAGGGCCTCTTTTAAAGGGCTCACTCTGTACAATCCACACTTCAGATAACATGTACACTAGTGGAAAGGAACACAGTGTCCCAGATTAGCATGTTCATGGGAAACTAGTATAGGGCAATAAACTGAGCCTGTATAGAGTATTAAACCAGCCAAAGACATTGCCACACATTTTTAAACTGTCTTATTTCACATGCACAGGCACCTTCAGAGGTTATCATTACCACATGCAAAGAACTGCTCCATTCATTCAGTGGAACCTGGATGAATGGATATTGCTGAAGAGCAGCATGGGGTAAATTGCACTGTAACTTGCTATTTAAAAGACAGCACTCCGTCTTGCTGTTCTACAGAGTGGATTGCCGTCTCCACTCTGCTAGTTAGCCAGGATGATAAAACTAGGACCCAGATCAATAAATCTAATATAATATGTTTCAATTGCTCAGCAGAAGACACCTTCGTCGACTGATTAATAACTACAGTGACATCACTATTCCTTAGCTCCACATTCTTTTATTCAGCTGGACAAGGTCACCTTTGAAATGTATCTTTGCCCTCAGACATTAGATTGGATTCTGTGAGGGAGTCCAGATAGCGTTAATGTGTTTGGACATTAAAGAGATAAAACATGGTTCAAACGTTCAACCATCACAAGCTCCCTCTTCCTGCTAAGGCTATCGCAATGCACTGAAGATAACTTATGCAAGCATCATGAGCCTTTGAAGCCTGAAGATTTCTGCTCAGTGGACACACACAGGAAATTGATGATGATGCTAATAAAATGCCATGCTTATTCCCCCCCCTCTAGTAACATTTTTCTGTACATGTACGGAACTCAAATTCTACTCTTTGGTCGCTACAAACCCACTTTGGGGGGCAAGAATCGTCAACTGTTAATATTATGCTTTAAACTGCAGAGATATTCTGTTTTTGTTTCAGGAGAGTAACTTATTAAGGTGAGATTCATCACTGTGCGTGTGGATATGCATAGCCAAAAGCTAATCGGTACATGTAAAATTATGTAGTGGTTTACAAGCTGCTCCTTTGTAGAAGGAAACACACACCTATACTGTTATTTTCATAGCCAGTTTATTTTTCACAAGCACCTACACTCAAAGACGATGAAAGGTTGTCTGTATGATTTACTTCTTCAAAATGAAGAGTAACATCTCTCTGCTCTTACATGAACATGATGGGGCTTACTTTCAAGTAAATTTGCACAGATTATACTGCATGCTTCAACTATTGTTTGCATTCAGCTTTAATTTGAAGAGTCTCAAGAAGGCAAATGTCAGGAGCCTTCCTATTCTGGGTAAGATGAGGTATTTAGTGCTCACTTTACCTTGCTTCATATATAGCCTTTCTACCCTCTTTCTTCTCTTGCCGTACACCTGAGCCTCCATCCTGCTTCTACATATTGCACAATATTAACAAGATAATCAGAGATGGCAGTCTTTTTGTGCATGTCCTCAAGTATTACAAAGTTGACAAAGATCCACTGCTAATGGAGTGGTTGAAGGGAACAAAAATATTTTCAGGTCCTAAAACATTTTATACTGAAAGGATTGCATGAATGCCCACCAACTAGGTGTTTTTTGCAGATAGCCTGCTAAAAAATTTATTATAACATGAAATCAGTTGAATTAAAAATAATAATATGTGTGTTGGCTTGCTCCATTTGCACCTTTAAACGTGCTTTCTAGCACAAAATGTTCTCCATAATATTTTCTCCTCTTACAAAAAAACACTGTTGAATGCAGTTTTCTTTATCCACGCAGAATATAGCAAATATATATATCACGCTTTGCCAACAGAAAATCTTTAACAGCTGTTTATTGCTCATTTGCAGAACATAAGAGCAAAGGAATTCCATGTCTTGGGGAAACTGGCTGTTCCATGCTATCTTTGGCTACAAAAGCAGCACTTTTCCTTAAATAAAAATAAAAGTAGCTCCCCAACTTCCCCGCTTTTGCAACAATGAAAGAAAATGAACAAATTCTAATATAGACAACAATGGAATCTGATTTGCAGTTAGCCGATTTCCGTTCCATAAATCAAACATTCCCCTTAAGCTCAAACTATCATCTTAAGTAATGATCTTGACAACAGGAACAACTTTTTCAAACAGTCAAAATGTTAGGAAAGTGGGAAGAACTCCAGACTACGAACTTAAAAAAAAGAAAGAGTGCTCAGTAACCCTTCAAGGAATTTCTCAGGAAAGCTCATCACAATGTGCTTTAAAAGCTCACTTAACAGGGGCTTCTGTCCTTTATCATCTGTTCAAAACATTTTGGTCCTCTTGGGGGGGAAAATGCCTTAGAAACCAAGCTAAATAAAGTCACAGTTCTCACAACAGATACTTGCCTTCACATATGGTTTTAACTAAATAACTTCACGTCTCCAACAGCTTCAGAAAGAAATAACTGCAGCATACCAAGTACATGCTAGCTCCTCAAAATGCCAGGACATGCACATACCTTCCATAATCTGGCCTCTATATTTAGATAAGAACCGTACCTAAAGTCAGGAAGGTCAGCATTGAAGCAAGTTGAGCATATTTGAGCTGCCCGGTCTTTTAGCCTCTGCTACCCACATCACAACTCTCCCAGGCCAGAGATCCTTAGCTATTCCATACACAAAAGAATAGAGAGGGAATTCTGCCCATCAGGAATAATCCAACATAGCATTCTTACTTCAATAATCCTGTCGTGAATCTGCAGTCCTCCTTCTTTGGCAGCAGGCCCGCTGTCTGCTATTTTAGAGACAAAAATTCCTTCGCTAGATGATCCGTCTTGATTGTCCTTTGAAAAGAAAGAAAATTGGGGGGGGGGGGGGAAGGAAAGAAGAATGTAAACACCGGTTAAGATTGAAGCATGTTGAATTCATGGCACTGGTCACCATTTAAGCACTGCACGGCATATGGACATTTCAGTACCCTGCTGCCCAGTGCCCCAGCAGTATAGCACAGTCACACTTTCTGTGGGTAAATGCCAAACGCAGCCACAGACAGGTAGGTGTTTACCTTGCCACCATTCAAAGGTGCCACCGTTTTGGATTTTCCAGATAAAATAGAAAGCGAGGGAATGTGAGGTTCTTCCATTTCTCTGCCCACCAGTGGTCTCACCTAAAGGCAGAGGTGGAAGAGAAGAGAGAGCCATCCTTCCGCACATGAACCGCACTGGAGGCTGATCTCCAGGTGCCTGCCTCTGCCTTTGGACCCAAGATCCCTGTCTTCCGGAAGAAAGATCCATTTCTTTGGCAGCACCTAACCTGTGTAACTCACTCCCCAGACATGTTTACCAGCTCCCTTTCCTGTTGGGTGCCAGGGGATGTCCACTTCTCCCATGCCTTCATAGCATTTAACTGTAGTTTTCTACCAGAACCCTGCCCACCACTGCTGTAATTGACAGATTTGCAGTTTTTGTTTCCAATAGTCAGCTACTGGGTGGTTGTTGTTGTTGTTGTTGTTGTTGTTTAATCCGTTGCTGTAATCTGTTCCCTTGATTTTTTTTTTTAAAAAATCTGACAGTTCTTTTTATCAGCCATGTGAATCTACCCCAGCCCTACCTACAGATGCCAGAGGCTGAACTTGAGATGTTCTGCTCCCAAAGCATGGTCTCTGCCACTGAGCTATAGGCCATTCCCCTTTTGCAGTTCTCTCGTGACCTGCAGGGCAACCCAACCCAAACCTACTGCATAAGAATAGTGGTGAAAGGAGGGGAAGGCACGGGATTGGCAGAAATGACTGGCAGAATCCGTGACCAGGGAGAAGAGTCGGCAGAAGAAGACTGGAGAAAATTCAAGGACTATTTACAAAAATATTGCAAAATTAAGGAATGTTGAATGATGTTGGATTGGAATTAAGTGGTTTCAAGCTGTAACTATGATAAAATGGTTTTCTTTTTCTTTAAGTAAGAATTTGAAGTTATAATAATTTAAGATGTTGAGATAAGGATTTGCTGTATAAACAACTTAATCTGGGGATACAAGAAGGGGAGGTACGAGGAGGTCGGGGAAATAAGCTATAAGAAAATAGGCTGTGAAATTTATGTGTTTTTTCATATTGTTATGTTTGTTTTTTTCTTTTTTGTTTGTATAAAATTGGAAACTTTAATAAATATCTCATAAAAAAAAAGAAAGGAGGGGAAGGCACACAGCCCAGGTAGGGCTTGGAAGAATGCTTATTAAGGAACAGCATTTAGATTTCGGCATTGGTAACACAGCTCTTGTCTGTTAGGGAAACTATAAAGTTTAGAATAAGTTTGCGTTGCTCCAAGACCTCAGAGATCTATGCACAGAGCATCTGCCTTGCATGTAGAAGGTCTCAGGTAGGTATGGAAAAAAGTTCCTGTCTCAAACCCTGGACAGATGCTGCCATTTAGTATAAACAAAGCTGAGCTAGATGGACGAGTGGTGTGGTTCAGTAGAAGGCAGCTTCTCATGTAAGCTGAACTCTACAAGGTAGTTTCAGAACATTGCTGCGTAGAACTGAGCTGAAATACTGATGGGTGAAAAAAGGGGTTCGCCCTTCTTTAACAGGACTGAAAAAGTGTTTCATTGTTGCCCCAAAAAATTATTGGCAAAAACTGCTCTAACGTATACATGAATATTGCCTTCACTCTAAATGGGTTTCATTTAGCAACTAAGGTCAGATATAGTAAAAACTGACTGGCTGCGCAGGAGCTTGGCATCATCGTATCCAGAACAGGATCCCTAACTTGCTTGGATTACTTGTGGAGAAATGACAGTGAAGAAGTAGAGAGAAAGGGCGAAGAATGTCTGCAAACAGTTAGGGAAAAAACTTACTACACATGGCAAAAAGCAAAATAGGAGAGCATTTGGCTCAACCCTGCGACTTTACAAAAAAAAAGTTGTTTTATAAGTACAATATTTGCATATTTTAAGCTTTTTCAATGCAGGGTGGAGAGATGGTGCTCATAATGTCACTCCCCCTGCAAAAAAAGAGAAAAGTATGAGCCTGGCAGCAGAGTGTTACATAATTGTTGTTCGTTACGGCTGATCCAACTCCCTAAAGATTCTGAACAGTCCATACTTTCATTGGGCTGTAAAATGGAAAAACTAATCTGTAACAGTTCAGTGGCTAAGTATATAATAGCATAATATGTGGTTTATGCTGCAATTCTAGTCATATGTACCTGGGAATAAACTCTATTGACCGAAACATAACTTACTTCTGATTAAACACGCACAGGATTCCGCTGTATGTGACAATACCCAGCCCAATACCATCTATAACTATATACCAGTGAACGAGATAAATCTATCAAGCGACTTTTGTTAATTGGGTAAACATCTTTAGGGATCTTTAGCAGCATCAATGAGATTGCACAGAAGTGTCATTAAAATGCTGCTAAATACAAGGAAACGGTTTAATTAAAGTGCATTAGCCAACAAGCTTGCCAAATTATTTCAAAGAAACCTTTATACAAGAAAATAAGCCTCCCTCCTTTCATACATTACAAGGCAGACTTGGGAGGTCTGTTGATTTTGTTCATACAGTACGACAACAACCAATAAATATGAAGAGTTTGTTTTAAGTTACAAGAAGCCCAAGCCCAGGGCAAGCAAAAGCTGAGGTGAAACCATGAAGTCCCAAACTAAATATCATCATACAGATTGCACACAGTGTCTAAGAAACCATAGGTTAGGGTGAATGCATGGTATCCCAGAGTCAAGTGTTAGAAACTGGGATAGAAAAGCTAGGAGCCAAATGGCTTCTGGGACCTGGGCTGTGGGTGCCAAAACAGAACATCTAGCCGCCACAGGGGAGCGGGGGAGTTGGCAACACTTTTTATTTTTTATTTTGATAAGTGTGAACTAATACGCAATTCACATAAGTGACACATTGTTAATATCAGAAATTGTTAATACATGTTTAATTTGGTGTTTACAATAAAAAAATCCTGGCACTGTACTTCAGTTTTCAAAACACTCTACTCTTTATTGTTAAACTCCTTAATATATTGTCTATCCTTAACACATACTTCGAGGCTTCAAAGCAAATACATTTCAGTAATCCTTGAATGTCAGCCAGGCACAAAAAAAATGGCACCCAGACTTTCTGAGGTGCTCGCAAATGGGAGAATCTTTCGTCGCAAAATGTGCCTGGCGCCCTGCTAATTTCGAACCCTGGACAAGACTGAGGCTGTTTTGCTCATCCTCCGGTCCTCCTGCAGCTGGGAGCTAAGTCAGAGTTTGGCTTAGCATGTGGTCAAACTCGGGTTCAGACAGGAAGCAAAGACGTCTAAGATATCCAAGATATTTAACCTCACAGCGGCACCAGGACCAGAAGAGGAGCAAAGTGGTTGCAGCCTCCCCTCTGGGAGCCTGTGCATTTGCACTAAGCTATTGCTTGGCTTAGCATTACGTGCAGACATTATCTTGTTCAGCAGAGACAGAACATGCCTCATAGTGCGTACGATGGAACACCCCTATGCTGTTACCTAAGATGAAAGTAAAAGCTCTGGTGGAACAGACCAAAGGCTCACCTAGTCCAACATCCTTGCTCTCAACAGCGGCCAACCAGATGCCTATGGGAACACATCATGAGAGGCGCGAATGTATCCATAGGGGTAGCATTTGTTCAAGTGAAGATAGCCCATGTAAATAATACTTTCTAGAGCAGAATATGTGCCTAACAGCATCCCCTCCACTGCAAAAAAGGTCCCAATGCTAATAAGAAACATATATATACATCAATGATTAACATACCATGCATGGCCGACCACCAATTATATTAAATCCAAGAGACCCAGAATCACGATGAAGAACAAGCGTCAGCGCTTTAGTCTCTTCACCCTATAAAGAACAGGGAAAGTCAATTTAACTCTTTGAACACTGGCAAGCTTAGGGCAGGCTTTTCTTCATAAAAATGACATTAAAAGCTGGTGTTTGATGAGGGCTTCTACCCATAAAAACACTTGAGGACATAGAGCTGTATTTTCTCCACAGATTCTAGTGAAAATCGTTTGAGGGTCAAGTTTTCCTGAAGGTTCAGTACTGGATCAAGGAAATCAGCTCATATTAAGGTGAAGCTGTTGCTAGTTTTTATCCTGAAATTCTTACTGAATAGATTGGGGTGCTGGTGACACAAAAGCCAAAGTTACTGGTTGTGGTTATTAGCAAAGCTCACCTCCCTGAGAGAAACATGGATGGAGGTTCACATTCAGCACTAATTGAGTGAATACAGCTGGGTTCTCCATCACAGATACTCTCAATGCAAGGACTTCTTATGGTTCTCTCTCTTGCCCTCCTTCCACATCTGCTTCCTGACTGTGTACATTTTATTTATTGAGATGACATTTGCACTAAATCAGGCATCCCCAACCTGCGGCCCTCCAGATGTTTTCGCCTACAACTCCCATGATCCGTAGCTAACAGGACCAGTGGTCAGGGATGATGGGAATTGTAGTCCAAAACATCTGGAGGGCCGAAGGTTGGGGGTGCCTGCACTAAATCTCTATGGATGTGGGAAGGGATTTAAAAATAAATAAATAGGTAAATTAGGAAGCAATTGATAAATAAGGCACCAAGTATGATAGCAGACAAAAACTGTGTAGACATTCTCCATACCAAAGACTGATGCACACAATCATTTTTACACAATTCTGGCAATTAGCCTCACCAAATACCTGGAGGCCCCTTGAATTAGATGCTATGCTTGATATTCCACCTCATACCAGTGTCTACAAGATTAGCCACCACACCAAAAAACTCACAGTGTTTTGACTGCATTCAGTTGTTACAACTGAACAATGTGTGCCTATGAAAGAAAGTTCCAGGAAGTGGAATGGCATTG
This sequence comes from Podarcis liolepis, assembly GCF_965112155.1. Taxonomy (NCBI): domain Eukaryota; kingdom Metazoa; phylum Chordata; class Lepidosauria; order Squamata; family Lacertidae; genus Podarcis; species Podarcis liolepis. The sequence continues at coordinate 94,976,617 of NC_139555.1, read as the reverse complement.
CTAACAAAGCATTTGTAGGAATGTTGGTCATGTAATGACAACTTCCCCTCCCTTTAGACCAAGAAAGTTAAGTTTAATAATCATTTGTATGCAGATGCCTTCTCAGTACTGCATCCATCACTAAGTATTTTGGATCCTACAGGAAAACTCTGCAGGGAAACTCTCCATTAATGTTTAATACATTTAATTACAGAAATAATAATGCATGCATGTTATGAAGCAGTTTCCTGACCAAGTCGCCTTGGTCTGTTGCAGAGTTTGTTCCCAAATATAGGAATGCCATGTGCTAGCATAACATCCCCCTTTCTCAATTCTGAAAGGGAGAGGCCATAGCTCAGAAGGAGAATGCATGCTTTGCATGTATGAGGATTCAAGTCTGAGCTCTTTCAGCTCCACTTAATAGGGTATCAGGTAGCAGGGCTGGGAACAACTTCTACTTGAGATCCTGGAGAGCAGAGTTCAAGACGCACTCCACTCAGGGTTGGCGTTACTGTGCTCGATGGGGAATTGATCCGATTCATTAAGTGGCAGCATTTTATTTCCTGGGAGAGTTGGAGGATTCTTCTAGTACTTTTTAATCTCCAACCAATAATACCAAAGAATACAACAACTGACGTATCCCTCCACACATTTCTGTGCCAAAGAAAGTTCACTGACATGAATGAAATGACACTAAGAAAGTAGAGAAATGAAAAGAAACAAATGAAAAAGGACCAAGCCCTGTATATCTGGAGAAGGTGCAGCTCAGTAACTTTGACCTCTGTTTTTAAATAAATATAAAACGTTGATACAATGAAATATAAATTTCTTTTAGAATGAGCTGAACTATATCATCAGGCTCTATGGTTTCCCCAAAGCCTGCTTCCCATTGTATTTTCCCCACTGTAAATTCTCGCTGCGTGCATTATCCCCCCCACTCAAATTTTAGTTCTGGTCCAAATGTGCTTTGAATGGGGGGAGGGGGGAGGCAGACAGACCTGTTACCCTTCAAATGATGTTGGACTCCAATGCCCAAAGGCTCCAGTCAAGGGATATATTTTTTAAAAATAAAACACCAACTATTATTCATAGCAGCCTGATCACAAAGCTTTTTGGAACCATGGAGAACACTGATGACCCCCTCAACTAGCTTTGAATCAAGCCATGTGTAGTTTGTACGTTCCAACTATTTGGGTTCTTGAAGAAGTCATGCATCATTCAAGCCACTGGAAGAGCAAGCCCTCTGGTTATTATTTAACCACAACAGTAAACGCCATGATTGCCTGGGTGCTTTTGCCCCTATAGTGGGATTTAATAGTGAGAGCCAGTGTGGTGTAGTGGTTAAGAGCGGTGGACTCATAATCTGGTGAAACAGGTTTGATTCCCTGCTCCTCCACATGCAGCTGCTGGGGGACCTTGGGCCAGTCACACTTCTCTGAAGTCTCTCAGCCCCACTCACCTCACAGAGTGTTTGTTGTGGGGGAGGAAGGGAAAAGGAGATTGTTAGCCGCTTTGAGACTCCTACAGGTAGTGATAAAGCGGGATATCAAATCCAAACTCTTCTTAATGAAAATAATAAAGAAGTAAAGCACAATTCATTGCTGCATACCGAAGAGAGAATGCATGTTTTGTTTTAAACTAAGTGATTATACTTATACTATAAGAATTCATTCCGCTCAACCCAGTTTTCCTTTATTATTTTGCAACAGATACTCAATTATCATTATGAACGCTTAGTTCTCAATGGGCTGTCTCCCCACCAACACTATTATTATGTATAGATGATGGCAAGTGGGTATCTTTAGCATTTGATACGGACAATCACACACCCAGATAACTGCCTGGTTGATTGTGGCAACCATGAATCTTTACAACTTAGACATTTCCAATCTCGCCATGAGTTAAACATTGTTTTGGACTAAAACAGTGTGCATTTTTAACATAAATATTGCAACTTGTAAAGGTCTTAATTTTTAAAAATGCTGTCTCACAGGAGCCAACCATATCTGTTATTTGTAAAGTATTATGTATATAGTGGTGTAAAGCACCACTGTATTATTATTATTATTATTAATGAAGAATTATGATCGAAAGCCATTCAAAATATTTAATTTGATTATTTAAATTTTCAGTCTGAGCCATCTTAAAATTTAATCTGGGGTGATGATAATCAGGTGCACATGAGCAGCCTCTGCAACCTCCCTGCTAGGAAAAAAACAAACAGGAAAAAGGCAGCCACATGAACCTTGCATCATCCCAGACACCATAGCTCACGTAGGCAGTGCATGAGGCTCTTAATCTCAGGGTTGTGGGTTTGAGCCCCACATTGGGCGAAAGGTTTTGGCATTGCAGGGGATTGAACTAGATGACCCTCATGGTCCCTTCAGAATCCACAATTCTATGATTCTATAAAGATGAAAATGTTATAAACAAACACATGAATTTGAGGAAGTTATTTAACATGTCTGGTTTCCATATCCAATTAATGGCATAAATTACAATTGTTGCCTAATAACGCAATGCAGATGTTTTAAGCTTGGCTCCCCACCCCCTCCACCGTTTTGGCATTTCAGTGTGAAGCTGTCAGTCAAACTATATTAACATTGAGAAACATTCTGCTGAGTTGCTCAAGCCATCATATATTTTCCTGTCACTCCTATGAAAGAAAAAAGCCCAGAGCTAGTATCAGCTGGTATAAATTACAGAAATCTAGAGATCCAAATTAACTTGTAAAACTGCACAGCAGTTTATACTTGGGACTATAATGTTGTTTAGTGGTAGAGCAAGGCACAGCATATTCTTACCCCCAAATCCTATTTACTTAGAAGCAAGTCTCACTTATTTCAGTCATATTCCTTCCCCCATAACGGATTGATTTGTGTCTCATTTGTAACACTGAAGCTGAAATCCTGTAGCCATTGACAGTAGACCCACAACTTATGCACATTTAACTTGTGCACATTCAGCTTTACACACTTGGCAATTTTTTAAATTATTTTTTTACAAAATAGAAAGGGGTCAGGCATCCAGGAAATAAAATTTTGGCAATCCCAACCACCATTGCATCCACAGAGTTTGGACTATACAAGATTTGGGCTTTATGCTTTATGCCTGGAACACAACCCCACATAAGTTTAGAGTTTACTGTACCTTGTAGTAAGACCAGTTGAACTAAATGAGACTTAAGACTTGTGAGTGGGAATACAGGATTGTGCATCAAAAATCAGCCTCAAGAAATACCCAGCTCTTTTCTTTTCTCTTGTTGCCTTTAACTGGCTTTCTAGCATGCTCAACTCTTCTAAAAGGAGAGCAGTGGAATAAGAGGTGAAACTGTTTTCCCGGAAACCCCCTGGCCCAGACGTCAGATAATATTTCAAGGCAAAAACTTCCAGTCCTGTGAGGCCACTTTTAAGGTCTAATAAGTTCAGAAATGGAAACATAAGAATGTTATTGTCACAAAACCCTGTGACTGCACTCAGGATGGTAGCTGTAATTAAAGTTTGAAGAAAAAGGTTTCCATTACTATTGGATTGTTTCTCAGCAAAATAAGAATGGTGGGGACGAGTGAGAAACAGAAAGATCTGCAATGCATCAACCAGCTAGTTTAAAAAGTAAAAATAAAAATCGTCACAATATTTGGCAGTTAAAAACAAACAAACGTTCTAAGCATTTAAAAAGATTTCTGCTAGCTTGCCATGCATATCCATAACTGATCCGCTGTTTGCATTTTAGCACAGTAATAAGAGGGAGGAAACTGGGTGATAATTCTAGCAGATGTGCTTCTAAAGCACCACGACACAAGGGACTAACAACTTGTTGCTCCAACAGCCCTTTTGAAATTCACATCTTGATATTAATGCCATTTTAAATAACAGCTCTTAAAAGAGTCGCCTCCTTTACAACTTACCACTGTCACTCTAAATTATTATTATTATTTTAAAGCATTTTATTGCAAATGGTCATGCTTAACCCCACCCAGCTCAGATCATCTGATTCTACAACAAATCTGATCGTTCTGGCATGCTGCTTACCCACAGCTGAGTCAAGCTCTTAAACATAATTCTGGAAATTGCTTCAGATCCCAGCTGAGTATTTTGGAGCTAGGAAGCTACCTTCTACATTTGATTCTGAACACTGGGAGTGTTCTCACTTCTTGAGTAAAAACGTAACTTTCCTCATTTCTCAGCCAATCCCATTAGAATAGGTTAGCACACAGATTCTCAAACAATAGGTTCAGTTTCACCACTGAGTCACAGAAGGTTTCTGGGTAATTTACCATTTGCCAGTAATAGCTGTTTAGGAAGTGGTAGGGGCAGGGGAAGCACCATTTAAGTACAGTTGTACCTCTACTTACGTATCCTTCCAGATACGTAAACTTCAGCTTGCTAATACGTCAAACCCGGAAGTTTATACTTCCAAGTTTCACCGCGCATGCATGCGCAGAAGTGGCGCCTCTGGATACAGACTTTTCAGGTTGCGGACAGACCCCCGGAATGAATTACCGTTAAGTTCGTATCCAGAGGGTCCACTGTATACAGAAAGTGGGAAAATTCTGCTTCCAATTAAATGGTTGGGATCATCAGGCAAACTATGAAGAGAAGAAGAGAATTATATAAGTATACTGCCCTTAGAATGCAATCCTGAAGTAACCTCCACTGAATTAAATGGAGACTGCTTCCATGTTATTGAATTGCAGACTTAGAATACCTTGGAACACCTCGGCTATCAGACTTTTTCCCTGCCTAGATGTTGTGCCTGAAAGATATATGAATCAAAGAACCCTCTAGATTCTGTTGTTCCTTAAAATTCACTCGTCAGTCACGTGCCAAACCCACTTAGCACTCCCTCCTCCAAGTACCTCATATCATTGATTCTACCATCTCCCTAAAATTCAATTTGCGAGGGTTTCTTATTGCACTGACTGCACAGGCAGAAATACTTCTAGATAATTTTAAAAAAGGGACACGTAAATATGGTACCAGAAACGGTTAACACAGACTAAAAGCTAAAATAACAAAGTGGCTCAACCCTAGGAGTCATGCTGTGCCCAAGATGGAGCAACATGACTGCAGTACCAGCACAACGGCTTAGCATATAGCATGACACTGGAACTGCAAATCATGCCAGGACAGCCATGTGTTGCATGACTAATATTTCTCACTGCTGGATATTAAATGGCAGAATGTACAAGTTGATGGTCTTAGACAAAGCGAGAAGGCAGGATTTCAAGGCACTATGGATGTGCCTCTTTTCAGTAAGCCTTGAACTATTTGGTAGAATGGTTTTCAAAGCAGCAGTAAAATGGTCTTGTCCCACTTGTCTTGGGCAGGAAACCACAGTAGTTGGAAGTGGAAGCTCCAAATTGTCTGTAGGATTTGGACTATAGACATCTGATTAGAGATAAGAACCTAAGGACATTAAGATATTCGCAAAATTCTCCCAATCCAAATTGTAGCATTCCCAAATTGGGTTTTGATGTCACAAGACCACAGCGGTTGAACCTACTGAACGACACTGTTTTATATTAGGTGCTACAGCTAGCCTGAATATTTTGGAATCTACAAAATCCCTGAGCCCAGTGTGCATGCCTGGCCACTTGCTTATATCCTTTGCCCTTCGCAGCACACAACTATGTTGACATCGCTGTCTGATTAAATAATCCAGGGATCAAAATACTGGAAGCAAGCCATTCCCTCCCCATACACACTCCAGCGAAGCGAGCCATGTGGCAGGACAATCCCCATGCTGGTCTTCCTTCACAATTCTCCAGCGCACAAAGATTTATATTTTCTAATTGCACTTCTTCTGGCTGAAACTGTTAATCTTGGAAAGTTGCCCGAATGGCTGTGAAAGACATGTAATTGATTGAGCACTACACCACAGTTTTGTGGTGACATGACACCTTTTGGCTTTCTGCAGATTACACGCTGCCTTTTTCTGAAAAGTGCATAACAGCCTTTTTGTGGACAGCCTGAAAACAAACAGTCATGTTAACCAGCTGTGTCCATAAATCTGATGAAAACATTGCTGCACACACTGCGTACTGTAGACACTATCTGGGGGGCTATGTGCTTTTTTTTTTTTAATAGCAACTAAAACACCCAGTTGAGTAATCTAATAATGCCACAGAACAGTTACAAAGACCAAAAGTTGATTCAGACATTACATATTCCAATGATGAGATCACTCCATGTCTGGACATTCACAAAAACATACTATGAGATGTACACAGCTTGCTTCCTTAGCAACTGTGAATTGCAGAATCAGGCTTGAAAAATTTCAAGTGCTTAGGACATAGGGAAATTAAGGAAGCTGTGTGCATTTCACACTCTCTCATGGGTATCCAGACACTGGTTTCATATCAGGAAGGGGCATCCTAGCAGGAACCCAGTGGAAATCAGCACCCCAATGTGAGTCAACATTATCTACAGTGATAGTGTGCACCAATGTAAATAAAACACAGTCTTATTCCAAGCAACAAGGAAGACATTTGAAATGGTTGCTGTAACACAGGGCGTAAGGGCAGGGACATACAACCTCTGAAAGTGCCAGATAGCCACTAGCAGATGGATAAACAATGAATAGTCATGCACCAGTGGTAGGGGCTGAGCACAGACCTCAGCACTAGAAGAAGGAACTAGCGACACTTTGGGACTGTCACCCAAGCAGCAGGATCTCATAAAAGGAGAACCGTTTCAGGATCTGCTTTGAATGATGGTGAAGTCAGCAACGCAACAGTATGTAGAAAAGGCCAGCTCAGGTTGTAGAAGTGATGTTACATATCAGTACCACAAGCATAATAGGATTAGGACCAGCAATGTGAACAAAGGGCAGAAGGAACATACTGATAGACAGGAGGACTTCTACAGATATGCACTTACAACTTGTATGATTGTACTCAAGGGGTAATCAATACATTGGGGTTGGGGACAGGGGAAGTTGGGGGGGCAATCCTACCCCTTCCCCATACAATGATTTTAGCTGGTTTTAGAACATCTGCATAGAGCTTAGAAGCTAATAATAATCATGGAATCGTACAGTTGTAAAGAGCCATGAGGTTCATCTGGTCCAATCCCCCTGAAATTGGAATCTTTTGTCCAACATCAGGCTCACACCCATGACTATGAACTTAAAGAGTCTCACGCTCTACCAACTGAGCTATCCCAGGTTGTTTCTATGGATGTGGATAGCCAATTCCACCCTCTCTGAAGGTGAGATAGAAGAGATTTAAGTTGGACACCAGAAAACACTTTCTAACTGAAAGAACTGCTGTCCATTGGCATAAGATGCCCACGAAAGGTGCAAAAACCCCATTCTCTAAACTCTGTAGAGATTTATTTATTTTTTTAAGAAAAGGTGGGAGAACTATCAGTCTGAAGAGTGTTGCATCTATCCTGCAAGAACACTGCCATTGAGCTCTATTATTCTGGGAAATCAGAGCAAGTTTTAAAGATTTTAAATTCTGTGCATAGTCTGTAATGGCTGATCCTAGCGACCTTATGCTCAAGCTAAGCCTCTTCTTGAAATAATATGTTATTTAGCAAGTCACATTTAGAAAGCTTTCACGTCAGGGAGCGTCCTTATTCTATGATCCTGGTTACTAACAGAGATTCAAAATCAACGTTGAATTCGGGGGGGGGGAACCACCCATTTCGGGTTCATAAAAGTCCCCATTTAAGGGGCGAGGAAGAGTGGAAAAGAAATTGTGACCTGGATTTCCTCAACAGACTTATTTTCTGTGCCTCCCACTTTACAACTTCTAATGTTTTTCTTTCTCTCTGACCAAAACATGCAAACAAGACTCAAACACTAAATCTATCAAATGTAGCCATGAGTGGGAAGAGTGTGTTGGAAAAATATGAAAACGCTTTCCAGGGGAAAAAACAGCACTCATCCATGTTTGAGAGGAAATACTAAAGTGTTTAAACACACACGGATGTTGCAGTAAACAAACCCCACAAGGTAGCACCTGAAAGACTGCCCAAGAGGCCAGTTGTCACGGTTATGAGAAGAACGCTGTTTCATTTTTAAAATGTAGCGCAGTGAACATGGGAACTTGGTATAAGTTCTCTTATGTTTTGATAGTACTCTCCTTCCCCCTCCTCTCTCTCTGTAGCCCTCCTTTCCTAGGCAGGTCCTCTTTCTCCCAAGTTAGTGGTGAGCAGCTTAGCTGTAAATATTTGCCCTTCATGTTGAGCCTTCCAGCTGGCTGAAGCTGCAGCTGACAGACATGTCTGTAAGCAAAGGGAGAGAGAGGGAGGTGGAGATGGGGGGAGGGCAGGCAGGCAAAAAAATAGATTTCAAAGGGGAAAGCGGGGGACAGATTTGATCACTTAGCAGACTCCCAAGCCTTACTAATGAGGAAAAGAGAAGAAAATAAACAACAAAAATCCTGTCTCCTCCCTGCTACCTTCTGTATGCCCGGAACCTATCTACACACACACACACACAACTTTCACCACAGGATGCCAAAAGTCTGGCACTTGGGACCGGGAGCTGCTTCTCCTTTTGTTGTGCTTGTTCCAAAGGGGTATTTACTCTCACTAAAACATCAGTGCCAAACCTCTAGCTTTCGCCTGAATGTGATGAATGACACATTCTCAGAGGTCCCGGTAGGGGTCCTGGAACTGCCTTGCCAGGGGTCTGAATATGGGAGGTGTAAAGAAGGGAGGATGCAAACGCACCCTGCAGCATTCTGTTTATGGAATTATTTAACAGGGACAAAACTAGAAGGATGATCCCATGCCTTACTGCGCAAACGCTGGGTCCTGTGGCCCAAAAACTGTGTCATTTGGAGGGGGGGGGCAGAAGGATGACTACCAACAACAGCAGCAACCAGGGGGCTTGTGGCAACTTAAATCATAAAATCAAGATGTCACAAGACCCCTGGTTGTTGTTGCTGGTAATTACCTTTCTGAGTTTTGCCCCTCTGTGGGATGCCAAAGTTTTGGCTCGGTTGGAAGGGACTAAAAGGGGTCATCTAGCCCACCCCCCACCCCCCGCGACGCAATAATCTTTTTTGCCCAACTCGGAGCTCGAAGCCACGACTATCCCAGCTCATTTCCAGACTAACGCATCTGCATCAGGGACCCTGAGAAGCATCCAGTCCAACTCCCTGCAATGCAGCTGTCCCATCCGGGGTGTGTGCGAGAGAGGGGAGCCTGCCTGGGCCACTTGCTTCCTCAGAGGCGCGAGAGGGCGCTTCAGCCACCGAAGCGGGAGCGGGGGAAGGTTTGCCCCAAAGAAACCGGCGCAGCCTGTTCAGGATGCCGCGGGATTCTTTGCTGCGCCTGAGAGAGGATGGAGGGCGAGTGGCTGGCGGGGGGGGGGCAGGAAGGAAGAGCGATGCTGGGGCCAAGGCGGGCCTCCGTAAGGATTCACCTTGTTGGGCGTCGAGGCGGCGAGGCTGCGGCTGAGGGAGTCGAGGCGGGCGCTGTACTCGGTGAACTTCTTCTGGTAGCGCAGCGCCGTCACCTGGAGCTCGAGCTGGGCGGCCGAGAGCTGCGCCAGGAGCGACTTTTCCCGCTTGCCGGCGCGCAGCGCCTCCTTCTTGAGCTCCTTCTCCAGGCCGGCCAGCTGCGCCTGCAGGGCGGCGCCGTGCGCCTTGAGCGCCTGCAGGCAGCAGTGCGAGCCGGCCTGGCGCTCGCCGTGCGTGAGCGCCAAGCCGCAGCCGCGCTCGCAGGAGCCGGCCGGGCGGGCCGCGCAGGCCTCGCGCATGTGCGCCTCCACGTCGCGCGCGTTGAGCACCTCGGCGCAGCCCCGGTGGCGGCAGCGGGCCGCCGAGTAGCCGCACGCCTCGGCGTGCTCGGCCAGGTGCTGCAGCTTGACCACGGCGCCGCAGCCGCGCGCCCGGTTGGCGCACTTGATGTCCAGCTTGAGGATGAGGCTCTTCAAGGGCAGGACGTGGTTGAGCTCCTTGGCCGACATGCGGCGGCACTTCACCGGGCAGCTGCCTTGCTGCACCACCCACGGCAGCACGCAGCCGGCGCAGAACACGTGGCCGCAGGGGGTGGTCAGAGGGTCCTCCAGCACTTTGTTGCACAGGTTGCACTTCAGGTCCGGGTCCACCTCGCCGCTGAAGCGGTCCAGCTCGAAGCCCATCGCTCCGCCGACGCCCCACCCTCTCGGGGGGGAAGAATGGAACACGCAAACAAGCGGGAACCCCCAAGGAAAACGCGCGCGCACAAGCAAGCGCTCGCTCCAAAACTCCTCTTGGGGAAAGAGGTGGCGGGGGGGGGGGAGTTGCAACACTATCCTCCCCTCCCTCCAAAATTTAAAATCGCCCACCCGCAAACCACACAGCCTCCCCCAAACAGTTGTCTGTCTCTCTTTCGAAGTCCCCAAACTGCAGAGATCCTAGGGAATGACTGCAGCCGCTCTCCTTTCTTGGTTCCTCCGCTAGTCCTTGGGAGCAGCCTAGACTGGCTGGCTGCAGGCTGTCTACTGACTGAACTAATTGCCTCAGACTTCCTCGAAAATGCTGGGGAGGAATCCTCTACCGCATTGATTCTAGTGAAAGCGCAGGACTGCCTTCTCCCACTTTCCCCCCATCCCACCCCTTCTCCTTCCGCCCCTCCTTCACGCAGCCTTTCCCAACCCCTCCTGCACTCGCCCCCTCTCTCTCCCCCCTTTCCCCCCCTCTTTTGGCTCAATTTCATGTGTGCGCGCGCGCGCTTTTTTGTCCAGCGCAGCTAAGAATGCTGTTTATTCGTGAGCACAATCATCTCTACGAAGGCATGCTGGCGATATGAAAAAGGAGGGGGTTGTGCGGTCTTAGTTATAGCGCTATGGGAATCTGCTTGCACAGTTGTGCGCGTTCATCTGTTTGCTCGAGTTGTTGTGGGGCTGTGTTCCGAGATGCTCTTGGGGCGGCATCTGGTCTTATGACGTTCAGGGGAGCTGTGGGGTGTTTATGCAATGGATTTGTGGCATACCGTACTCTTGTCTCTCCCTCTCTCTGCAAGCTGCCTTTCCTTCTTATTGCAGAGTTATCTGGCTTCTGGCATGTCCTTTTTCAGTTTTGTTTGGTTCTCGTGTTCTCCATTCCACAGAGTTGTGAGTTTTTCTTTGTGGACCTGGAGGTGGTGACAGTGGAGCCCTGAGTGCATATTTTCCGTGGAATTGGAGGGGATCATTCTGTGACAGAATGGCACAGAGTGGCAGGATATTATATTCAGCAATACATGGAACTGGGAAATGTTGTTTCTGGGAAGCTGTGGAGTTCTGGAGCATCAGGGTTGGTTCTGTTTTGTGGCGCTATTCAGGGCTGTTGAGCTTAATTAAATTTTGTTGAAGTTCCTTCCTAAGGTTGGTACTCATCAACATTTTTATCATACCAGCTTAGAGATGTCAAATCTGCAGGTGAACCAGGAGAGATAGCTAACACTTCAGAAGATGGAGGTAACATTCAAAATGACCTTGACAGAATGGAAAACTGAAATTAACAAAATGAAACTCATCAGACAAATGCATTTAGGAAAATAAAATGAACTGCGCTGCTATAGGATGGCTTGGCAGTAGTATATGTCAAAAGGACCTCAGGACTTAAGTCCATCTCAAGCTGGTCACGAGTCACCTATGGGATGTGACTGCAGAAATGACTAATGCCGTTTCAGGCTGCACAAATGGAACTGTGGTTTCCAGTTCACAAGAAGCAATAGCTCTACCTTATCCTGCGCTAGTCCAGCCAATGGAGTACAGCATCCAGTTTTAGGCACCACACTTGAAAAGGACATTGGCAAACTGTAATGTGTTCAGAGTAGGAAAATGAAGAATGTCTGCTGTATGGTGAACAAGCTCTGTGGGGAAAGATTGGAAGAACTGGGTATGTTTAGCCTGGATAAAAGAAGACTGGGGAGGTACATGACAGTGTTCTTCAAATATCTTTTCCATAGAACTTGTTCTCTGCTATCCCAGAGGGCAGGGCTAGATCTAACAGACTGGGGTGGATTCAGGTGGAACACTAAGAGACACTTCTTGATGGTATGAGCAGTTTGTCAATGGAACCAATAACCTAAGGAGACGGTAAGCTCTCCATCGCTGGAGGTCTTCAAACAGAGGCTAGGCAGGAAGGCTGGAATTCCTACACTGCACAGGGGGGTTAGATTAGATTACTTAATTAAACATAGGAAACTGCTGTGGGTCTACCTTTAGTTGGTGGTCCATGGCATTTGTGGTTGAAGACAAGACAAGCTGTCCATTGTGTTGAATATATTGGATCTTTATTGCTTCTTTTATTTCATGCATTGTCTTTGGTTGTATTACAATTGTAATTCCGTGGAATTACAATTTCTGCAACAGTCAGAAACGTCATTAAGGGATCCACCAAGATCCTTGCTTGGCAAATTTCAAGTGGTCTGTGGGGGGAAATGTTGGGAACCACTAATCGACACTGACTGACAATCCCTTTCCAGAGTTTCAAGCAGGAGACTTTCTCAGCCTTACTTGCCAGGGATCGAACCTGGGACCTTCTGAATGCAACCTATGTACTCTGCCACTGAGCCACAGCCCTTCCCCCTAACACAGTTCTTGGAAAATATAGGACATCTGGCTACCTATCCTATACCCTCGTGTTTTGTATAGGGTGACAAAAGTGTCTTTGTTCACCCTCTCCAACTCTTAGCAGACTGTGGAGGTGGGGGAAAGGCAGCAGACAGGGTCAAAGGACAATGTCTGCAGCATTTTTTTTAACAGTTCTTAGCAGACTTGTGAGACAGGTAATGAAGGCTGGGGTAGGAGGTTTTGTAAAAGGGGCTCTGGGCAAGATATAAATGTTGCATCTCATCCTGTACCCTCTTGAATAACATCTGAATAACTGTTGTCCATAGGGTTTTGAAATGAGGTCATAGAAAGAGTTGGCCAAATGGGATTTCGCAAAAGGGTGGAATAGACCCAGGTAAACATTTGGGGGCAAGCTGAACTTTCAGCCCATATTCAAACTCAGGTTCACATGAGCATGGAGTCTCTAAATTTCCTATGACTTTAGTGACAGCTGAGACTCCTACCACTTGGACTGCAGATCTCGTGCCCTACCTGTATCACTCCAAATGTAAAATTTTGAGTTGACAGGGTTATTGTTTCTTAAGAAGCACAGAGCAGAGTCACACAAGACACTGAAAGGCACTTTTTTGAGCTTTTTCTGTGTGCCATGCGCATCAGTTCAGCAAGGGAGGAAGCAGAAGAAAACAGGTTTAAAAGTGAATGGGCATTCTAACTAATGTATATTTTATATTTGCAATGCAGGCTGATATATTGGGGAGGGCAATTCCTGTGCAGTGTGAGTCTATACATGTCTGCTTGGAACAAAGCAGCATTGAGTTCAGTGGGACTAACTTCCCATAAAGACTATATAGGACTGCAGCCTGAATCTTAAAGAGGCGGGGACTGAACAAGAGTAAATGGACAAAATTAATATATATTTTGTACACAACTTGCACTGCTCTTTGGGCTCAGGGCATATGCTAAGTTCCCTAAAATCAAAGTCTTTTAAAAAAATGTCAAAATGCTTCACTCCAATAAGCTATTCAACCTGCCTATATGGAAACTGGCTGGCTTTGACCTATAAAGTGCCTACCAAGCTTGAACCCTACACACTGTAGATTCTGCCTCTTCCCCTACATACCCTCACAATTGTTTTGGTTGTGTCCTGTGGCCACCTCAGACAGTTTCAAGCACATAAATAGCTCAGGGCTGCAATACCTCTAGGACAGGGGTTGGCAAAGTTTTTGTGGCTTGGGCCGGTTCATGGTCCCACAGACGCTGCGGTGGGCCGGAGTGTGTGAGTGCGCGCATGCACGCACGCACAAACACTATTTCCTGCACTCCTAGCACAGAGGAGGCGTGCACAGCTTCCCATTGGCTGCAGGACCTTCCAAAGAAGGTGGTCCCCGCTCTGCTCTGTGCTGGTTTAGCGCGGCACACGGGAGCCAACTGAGTGGGCGACGGGGGTCCCCGAGTGAGTGGTGGGGGTCCATGGGCTGGTTAAACGACCCCCCCATGGGCTGCTTGTGGCCCATGGCCTTTAGGTTGCTGACCCCTACTCTAGGACCACCTCTCTCCATAGGAACCAACCTGAACCTTGCAATCATCATCTGAGGCCCTTCTTCGTGTGCCTCCTCCGTGAGAGGTTTGGAGGGCAGCAACACAACAAGGGGGCTTTTCTGTGGGGGCTCTCTGCTTCTGGACAGCTCTCCCCAGGGAGGCTAGCCTGGTGCTTTCGTTACATAGTTTTAGGTGCCAGGCAAAAACATTCCTTTTCTCCCAGGCCTTTGGCTAATAAAACAATCTATGGACTTTTAAACTGTGTGCGGGTAGGGAGGATAATTTGTTTGTTTGTTTGTTATTGTGATGTATTTTTGTATTTTTATATTGGATGAAGGGTGATATAGAAATTTAATTAATTAATTAACAATAACAACAATTTCAAAACTTTAGATTTGCACAATTAAAAGTGGGTTACAAAAAAATATGTGCTGCATTGCTCTAGCACAGCAAATGCACTTTAATCCAGAAATAGACTTTTTGTGCTTAGGAAAGTGATGGGGACATAGGAATGACTAGCAGGAAGACATATAAACACCCAGCAAGCAAACCAGAATAAATGCTCTTTGTAGTATGACCACCCCACAAACAAATGAGAACAAATGCTGAATAAATATCAAACACAATCTAACCCCCGCCTAAGCTTTGTGCAAGCAAATCAGGATGAATGCTCAATAATAATACATAGGTCATTTGGAGGAGTTCGTTAACAACAAAGAGCCTTGTGGTAAGTCTCTTTGGGTTGCCCTGGGCAGGATAAAGCGACTAACAAATTCAAGAAGGAATAATAATAATTATAGCACTATAAAGATTCGTGAATGTATAAGCATTTAAGTTGCCACTCCGTTGTTTCTGCTGCAACCAACTAGCAAGGCTTTCCAGCTGGAGACTGCTAGTTAAGTGAACAATAGCAAATGAAGTGACGGTCTGAGAGCATTTGATATTTGATACAGAAGAATGAGACACCGGGGGAACACCAGGAGAGAGGCATTTGGGGTACTGTTTTCTGGGTCCAGGGCATTTATTCTCTTGAGAGCCGACTTGCTAAATAAAGGATATATATATATATATATATATATATATATATATATATATATATATGTACATCCTTAATAATTGACCCAGGAGAAGAGGTGTATTTTGTATGCAGTGTATCTGCAACAAAATATAAAACATAACAAAATTGCCCTTTTACACTGTAAAGCAGAGTCTATCTGGTTTCGAGTATCTTGTACAGCACTTAGTTGACCAGTACAACACATAAATATTATCTCTTGAAATCAGTGGGTCATCCAGGCAAATATATTTCTGGATGGAGGGAGATGGGGCAGCCACTTCCATTACTCACAAGGCCTCAGCTTTCCCTGCTGGATTCTGAGCTGTCGCAACGAGGTAATGGAGCCTTCTCATGCAAGCTTGCGTCTCTTTATAGTAAAATATATTTTCTGCGTTGTGTGGTCTGTTACGGTCCCATTAATGTCATTGAGAATTATGTGCGTGTGTTAAGGCCAGGAAAGCTTGGTTCTTGGAAAATCTGTTTCCATACATATATAATCTCCATGCATTCAGAAGGTATAATCAAGAGCCGCTATGTAAGACCACACCAGAAGGATATCTAAGATCTGGAAAATAGACATACTTTCCTCCTCTACCAAAGTGAGGAGGGTGAAGTGCAACATGCAATTCACATATCCATTCCAATATGTTTTTGCTATTAAAGAAAACCCAACAGCTTTGTTTCAAAGGAGGGTGAGTGCTCAGCTCCAGTTTTAGACCCTAATGGAGCCCAATGCTACACTTTCCAAACCTTTCCAGCGGGTGGCAGCAACCAAAGTGGAGGGAAGACCAGTGTGGGGAGGCAAAAGAAAGCAGCTCCATTCAGCAGTGGGGTTGCTGCTCTGCCTAAGCCTGGCAGAGGGAGAACAAGCCTTTAAAATAGTGGTCTTTGCCAAGTAGCCAGGTCATATTATTGAACTGATTTGGTTTAGGATGCAGCTTCAGCTGCTTCTTCTTCTTCTTCTTCTTCTTCTTCTTCTTCTTCTTCTTCTTCATACCGCACCCATCTGGCCTGGTTTCCCCAGCCACTTTGGGCGGCTCCCAACAGAATATTAAAAACGCAATAAAACATCAAACATTAAAAACTTCCCTAAACAGGCCTGCCTTCAGATGTCTTCTAAAAGTCAGATAGTTGTTTATTTCTTTGACATCTGATGGGAGGGCATTCCACAGGGTGGGCGCCACTACCGAGAAGGCCCTCTGCCTGGTTCCCTGTAACCTCACTTCTCACAGGGAGGGAACTGCCAGAAGGAGGTGAAGACGCTCCTTCAGGTATACTGGGCCAAGGCTGTTTAGGGCTTTAAAGGTGAGGACCAGCACTTTGAATTGTGCTCGGAAACGTACTGGGAGCCAATGTCGGTCTTTTAGGACTGGTGTTATATGGTCTTGGCCGCTGCTCCCAGTCACCAGTCTAGCTGCTGCATTCTGGATTAATTGTAGTTTCCAGGTCACCTTCAAAGGTAGCCCCACGTAGAGCGCCTTGCAGTAGTCCAAGCAGGAGATAATTACTGTAGAGCATGCACCACTCTGGCGAGACAGTCTGTAGGCAGGTAGGGTCTTAGCTGGTAGACAGCCTATGTTCCTTCCCCTCTCTGACATCCACATCCTCACAATGCCCCATTTGGGGGACTTGCACTGGCCTCAGCTCAGCCAGCTTTGGCTCAGCCAGCTGAGCTCTGGTTGAACCAGGATGAGCAAGCTATGCCAAATATCTTCATCTGAACTGGAGTTGAGGACTTAACATGAGGCCAAGCCAGGAAGCCGCACACTGAGCCAGAGATCTGCTGTGTTCTGAGCTGTTCTTCCAGGTGGAACTTTCTATAGGAGTGCAACACCCTAATGCTTTCTTGGATAACTCAGAGATCTAGTACAGTGGTACCTCAGATTAAGTACTTAATTCGTTCCAGAGGTCCGTTCTTAACCTGAAACTGTTCTTAACCTGAAGCACCACTTTAGCTAATGGGGCCTCCTGCTGCCGCTGAAGCATGATTTCTGTTCTCATCCTGAAGCAAAGTTCTTAACCTGAAGCACTATTTATGGGTTAGCAGAATCTGTAACCTGAAGCATATGTAACCTGAAGCTTATGTAACCTGAGGTACCACTGTATAGTAAGAAACTGAGGGAAACCTTTTCTCTAGCTATTTTTCTCCACATGTGTATTTTTCTCTACCTTGAGTCTGAGAGACACTTCTTTCTACCACCTTCGAAATTTCCTCTGTACACAGAATAGGAACCTTCTGCTGCTCTACTATTCTGCCACACCGACAAATGTTCATTATCTGGATACACAGCATAGCATATCGGCTTCCTTTTTTTGCCCTGTGATAGGGGAATGAAACATCCCTTTCTGAGCTCCTGAAGAATTATACAGTGAATAATATGGGCACACACATTCCATGCTAGAAAAGTCACCCAGATAATCCTCACTGTTGGAGTTTCTAGACTTCAGCGCAGTTGTCATAAGCATAGCGATGAATCCAACCCCGATAGGCAAAGTCTCTTATTTGAGAGCCTGCATAAATACCAGGGTGGAAAAATATGGGCAACCGTTGTGAATAGTATTTTCATTAGGATTTTTCTCTCTCAGCAGCTGACGCTGCTAAATGTGTGTGAGATACACTTTTGGATATGAGCTCAGCATGGGCTTTGGCTTTTGTTGATGAATGAGAGAGAAAAATCTGATTTCCAAGCCACCCACTCATTATGTGCCTTGTATTTAGCTTATGCGTTATTTTGAAAAGCTGCTACTGGCTCATAGCTCACGTCTCATGCTGAAAAGCCGTTACATAGAGGCTGGGTTGGGGCGGGGGCGGCAAGGGGGAGGGGCTGTAGAATACACCATGAAAGAAACTTTTCTCAGAACATTTGGTCTTGGGTGTCCAGGAGGGAGGAGGCACCTAACACTGCCTTTCCAGAGTTGTTTTTCTTCAGACTGAGGTTTGAAATGGACAGAAGCCCTGCTTTCTCCGTTAATTGTCATCAGCAGTGGGCAACTGCAGCCAAGAAGAGGGAGGAGTCCTATTAAATCAAGTCTGAATGACCCTCCTGACTGGAGGTAGCGTACTGGGGTGGAGTCGCTCTTCAAACCGTTAGAGCTGTTTTATTCCAGGCTGATCTCCTGTCACAACCTCAAGCAGTGTGTCTGTGAGGGGGCCTTGTCATACTACCAAGACTCAGAGCTGGCACAAATCCAGCACAGGGATTTTTTGTTGTTGCTGCTGCTGCTCTTTGCAGCAGGAAACTTTTTTTTTAACACTGAGTCTCTTTCAGGTCTCTCTCTGTTTTAGTCTGCTGCTGCTACGAAGCCAAAAAAACCCTCTCCTATTGCAGCAAAATCTGTAGAGCAAATCCTATTCAGCCAGCCTGTTCGGTCCTTCCACTCCTGGACAACAGCCCAGTTTTCATATCCACCTACACAATTCTGAGACAAAAGTATTGTTGCATCTTTGGTGAAAGCGATCTAAGCAAGATTTTCACTTCCCTTTCTTTACCCCCTTCTACCGTTGTTCAAGGACACCTAAGGAAAAACTAGTCACACAGCCATGGAAACAATTTCTCTTCTACAGTATTTGGATCTTCTCTCTCTCTCTCTCTCTCTCTCTCTCTCTCTCTCTCGCACACCCACACCCACACCCACACCCACACCCACACACACACCCTTCTTTGATCCAGGAGCCTTAACCCTTTTCTAGTAGATACATTCTGTGGGTTCCTTCCCAAGGAACAAAACACATAAGGACCTTGGCACTTCAAGAAAGTGGGCTGATGTTGGAGGACATTTGTGGAGCCATCAGCCATTAAGGAAGTGGGAGATACATTGCTCAGTGCCCAGCCTAAACACAGAGACAGCATTACCCTCTTTGCAGAATAAGCATTTAAAATCTGAATATAGTGGTCCAGAACAGAGGAGAAAAGGTTAAGGCAGATTTCCACTCTGCTCCGCACTTGGCTGTGCATGAATATTTATGCTAAGAACCACTGTTCGCTTATTATTTTAACCTCTGTGACTGAAAGCCAGTGTTCTCTTCCTCCGTTCAGCCCTTACAATGTTCCTCAAAGAAACTTAAGCTGAGGCTTGGGCTGAATCTCTAGACAAAGGGAGCCCTGTAATTGTGTAGCTACCTCCAAAAAGGGCTCGCTCTGCATGCCTCCTTTGCATGGTCTTGACACAAGTATCAGGAAGGCCTTGGGTATCGGGAGAGACTGTGTGACTTTTTGGATGCAGCAGGAAGCAAGAGTAGGAGATCACACTGACTAGTGCTTCCTGTTTCTGCATTTGTCCACTGTGGCTGAAGGTGAATCCATGTGTATCTCCCTATTCCTAAAGTTGCCCTTTGGTTGCGCCTTTGGATCTTTAACTTTTCTGAATTTTGCAAGGCAGTTCTTGGCTTTAAAAAAAAATGTATCAAAATGCATTTTAGAATTTGTACTTTAAGGTCCCAAAGCATGGTTTGATGGCACATGAGGCCACCAGCTTCCTGAAAGCTCAGCAGGCCTCAGTCTGTTCAGTGCCTGGATGGATGACCATTTGTCTGTCACCCTGGCTTCCATGATAGAAGAAAAGCAGGATACAAATGCAATAATGAATGATTGAATAAGACACATGTATAACTGCTAGCTTCCATCACACCCTCCAACAGACTGAAGGGGAAACCAGGATGCCATCTTCTGGGATGACATCTTCCTGTTTTTTTCTTGCAAGAGGACAGTGTACATTTTGGGCGCTGTGATCTTGCATGATTTTGCACCATGATCCCCCCCTGGAAAAGCACTTTTGGGGGCACAGCACCCAAAAATGTGCATGTTGGAGCACCATGCAGGATCGTGGCCCCCCAAAAAAGTGCTTTATTCGGGTGGAATTGTGGTGTGAAGTTGTGTGAGATCACGGCCCCCCAAATTGCTGCCATGCTTTTGTGAGAAACAATGGGATGTCCCATGTTGTTCTTCCTCCAAGCTCACTAAAATGAATGCACAGCAGGATGGCAGCAACTGTAGAACATTATGCAGGTGTTCACTGCAGCTACATTAAAAAGAAGGATGCCTGGAGTGTTGGAGGGAAGATCCCGGAAAGGGATACAAACCATACTTAAGGTCAAACCACATATGATGCAGGAGATCTACTGTATGACTGGATCAACTGACTGACAATTTATTTGTTACTTTCAAGTAAGAGGGAGAGGGAGGTCCGAGTTTGATCAGAGCTATGGTGCTGGGTGCAGGGAGATGTAAAAACCACATCAGGTGTTAATGATTATCAGAGAGGGCCTGCTAGGTAGTTCCACCAATCCAATAATTTGAAGGGGAAGGGTAGGAGAGGGCATTCTTTGTGGTAGCCCCTAAGCTGTGGAATTCTAGACAATGAAGAGGTCTAGAATCTTCATTGTGTAGTTTTCATTGGATGCTGAAGATGCACCTTTTTACCTAGGCCTTGGCACCTAAGATATCTAGGACCCATCCTAGTTCCTTGGTTAGAATCTTTTAAAACTGTTTTTAATGCTGCCTTGAATTTTTAAATTACTACTCACCCTGGACCTTGTGGTGAAGGGAAGGTAAGAATTCTAAAAATCAACATCACTATTAACAACAACAGCACCTCCTCTCTCTCTGAATAGTCTCCCCAAAGCTTCTCTTTTTACTGCTGTGGACAAAACATATACAGACACAATGCAGATACCTGCATTTCCCCCCACTCTTTACTTTTTGGCTAATAAAACCTGTGCGATGTAGACATGGAAAACAACAGAAATGTACAAAGTAAATGGCCTTTCCCCAGTGCTGCTGCTCTAATAGAAATCAGGAAACTGTTCCCTGCCTTCAGCCTAATTAGCTGCTTTAAAGTTTGAAAGAGACTCATATCAGGCCAGATATAAGAATGTTTACTCAGATGCATTTTCCTCTGATGTCAATGGTACCTTCAAGTAAGTTTACTGCCGCAGACCCAAAGCACAGTTAACTCTGGGCATGATCCAGCTGAAGTTTGTTCCACTGAAGTTCCATTCATATCAAAGGGTCAAGGAATTAATGGGCCTCTCCCACCTTAAATCAGCAAAATTGAAGGGCACTTAACTTTGGCTCAGTGTTTAAGTAAAACCCTTGTTTTCAATGCTATAAGCTAGCCATGGAACAGAACCCAGAAGACAGAGCAGTGGTGCTCATTCAGGGCTGCCTTCTGCGCATCTCCGTTTCAGAAAGTGTTATCAAGGCACTTTGCTTACACTGCAAACATAGGAAGTACCTTAAAGGTCAAAAACCCCAGATTAAATGTAGGTTTTTATTTTCCTCTGAAGGCTTTGAGCTCAACCCCATTGCCTTTGAAGTTCTTGACATAATTCCTATTGCTATTGATAGGAGCAGTAGTAGGCCTCTTTCTGAAACTGAAGCTTATTGAGCAGAAATGTAGAAGGAAACTGAAACATTTGCTTCTAAAAATGAAAGATGTGCTGGCTTTGGCTTGGTTTGGTCTTAACCCCACTAGATCTCTGGAAATGAAGGTGCACTCTTCATTTCCAGGTGCCAATTAAAAGAACATCTTTATTTTTAAAAAGCGATTTTAAACTAACATTTTAGGTAGTAATGTCCCTAACACGCACATTAATACACTGCATCTTTATGATCAACTCTACTGTATTATTGGTTGGAAGCTTCTTTCACTGCAGTCAGATCATCTTGAGTAGGGACCGAGGAAGAAGCCCCTTCCCTCTTCTCCAAGATGTGGCTTGTGGGCAAACTCAGCTATTCACCCTCCACAAATCTCTAGCTTCTCCTTCCTTCCTGTGAATAGTGAAGGGCAGGGTGCATGAAGAAAAGGAGAAGGTGGAACTGAGGAATGAAAGACGGATCTTCTGCTTTCTCCTGTACTTTTGGCAATCCACCAGCACCCCAATTCATTTCGAGAACAGAAACGAAAAGAGGGGCCTGACTATGAAGGGGTGGGAAGGCTGATTTGTTGCCCACCAGTTCCTGACCTATTCATAGGGACTCCAAGCTTGTACAATAACTTGGTACATGTGCAGGTCTAATGCACCAGTGGCAGGATAAAATGACCTTTATCCAAACTTTGGGGTGTATTTCACCACAGTAGCTATAGGAGACTAGAATTCCCACCTACCCCTTCAATTCATTTTTTGTATATTTGTTGATAAGTTTAGAAAGCAGAATGCCTTCTTATTCCCCTTGCACTGTTCTCTGAGTCACAAGAACAGGTGTGTGTGTGTCTTTCGTGGTGCTTTCTGCTTTTTGCAGTGCAATGCAGTGTGCTCAGCCCATGGATCTTTCAACCTTGCATGTTGCTGCCAGTAAAATGGAATGGTTTGGGCTGTTGCCACGGTGCAGTGATTGATACACCTGGTTTTAGGGCTGTGTTGCCAGAAACGGCTTACAAAACGGTTCCTTAAGAACTCTGGAGGTGATGTCAGGTCTTCAGAAACAGCTCAGTTGCAGTGGGTTTCCTGCCACATAAAGAGAAAGGGCCTCCAGTTGTTGAGCTGTGTCTATCTGTAGTGAAAACCAGATGGCCAAATGAATGGAAAATTGTCAGCGATGAAATAGAGAGGAAGGGGGCTTACAGAAGAAATTAAAGAAAGACAACCACATGGGAACTGACGTTGGGTGGGGGAGTCTCCTTCCACCTGATGGCTGAACAAACCTGTATCAGAGGCGGAGCAAGCTGACGAGGTGCTGCAGTGCTAAAGTTGTTCTGACATGCAGTGATGAATAAATATCCACATTGTTTGATTCCTTCCTTCCCACAATCTCCTCTTCTTATTTTTCCTTGCAAAAAATGTAATGTACAGGCAACCCTCCATTTACGCAGGGATTACGTTCCGAGACACCGCATGCGTCAGTGAAATTGTGCATAATTGAAACACATTGAAAAAGCCTGCAAATACCCCCTTCTGTCCTTGTCCCGCCCTGACCCCGTTCCTCCCTTTTAGTGACATATTTATGACGTTTCCATGTCACTTCCAGGTTTGGCAAGATGCATATATATAGTGTTGTGCACATATTGAACATGCGTAAACGGGGGGCTGCCTGTATATGGATTTGTTCTGGGAAGATATAAGGATCTCTTAAAAGCACTTGCTCTAATGTAATCTTTCTTTGAATCCTCAGAATCTCTCTCTCCTCACCCCCAAGGCAAAATTCATCAAATGAAAGAGCTATAGATGGCTTTGTGTTTGCCTTCACTTCCTTGTCTCTATGCTCCGTGCCCACAAATGTAATGATAATTGTTGCTTTTCAAAAAAGGCAAAAAGAATAGGCAAAACTGAAAAGAGTAAACTTTCCAGAATCATCCACCCCAGATTAAATGGAAATCCAGATGATGCATTAAAATAACAAACTGCCTGTGTTATTATGAATGTTTATTTTTAGTTGGACTACATTACAGGGCAAGGGGAGTAAACTTCAGTGTAGGTTAGCTTTTTGCATGGCATCACCAATGTAGATCAGTGTGCCAGAGTACAAAAATCAGATCCATGTAAAGTTGTGCCTAGCATGTCAGCATACACATGCCAACCTCAGCATAGACTGTTACTGCTGGAAATCACTATGGATTGATTGTAAGCGGTAGCTATCAGACACCAAGAGGGTTATAAGAATAAAGGTTTACAGACAATGACCAATATTTGCAGGCAGGAGCATTTGTCCCTATTCTAAATGTACAATTCTACAGCAGTCTTTGCTCTTAGGCTTTCCATTTTGTTGCACTTGCCCAAAGAACCTGAGACCTGTGAGTATAGGGTGTAATAACACCACCACCACCACCAACAACATACTTAGGAATTTGGGAAATGGAAGAGGGGACACAAATCAAAGGTATAAATGAGCAGCCAGCTACACAATTATCTTGAAAGGAGTAAAGGTGAAAACAGAATGGGCAAACCATATATTCATTATTCAGGAACACAATTCACAGAATTCACTGTATTCTGAAACTCGCCCCCCCCATCAATATATCAATGTACTGTATTTCTGTCCTTTCTGCATAACATGCTGTAACTGATCTATTTTAATTATGTTGTTAAATGCTGATATCCATCGCTATAGTCCCTTAATTGGAAACATTCCTTGCGGCACTTCTTAATGTTCAATTCCGTTCTTGTTTTTCCTTTCCAGGTTTAGTCACGTCCAAGATATTTCCTTTCGGTTCTTTTCTATAGATGTACAGTATTAGAAATGTCCTGGAAACAAAATTAATCTACTTTATTTTTTTTTTTTTTTGCTTAAGTGACAAGGCAGTTCAGCTAGGATGAAAATAATTAGAGAATATAGAATGATGACAATCAGAAATTGTTCTGTTTTTGAAACGTTTATCCCACCGCACCCCCAGCTTTGCTTAATGTATAATTTCACACAGAGACTCTTCCATTGGTGTCACAATGACTGATATTTAAAAGTATGATTTCATGGGGTCTACTGCTATTCCATTTTATAGCATTTTGATGTTTATATGTATGTCTTTGCTGCTGTAACTTCAGCAACTTAATAATAAATTGAATAACAGAGTGCGCAGAGACAAAAAGAAACATGCAAACCCAGCAGTTGAAAAGAGGAATAAATAATGTTATTGATCAAGAACATCCATTCTTTGATAAATATTCTGATAAATATTCAATAACACAGCTAACTTATATCAGGTATGAGGAAACATTTTTCAATCTGATGGCCACATTTTCTTTTTTTAATATAAATAATTTTTATTTGATTTTACAAATACAAAATTATAAAAATATCATAACACACATCCACAATTAAAAGATTGCTTTGAACCTCTGGACTTCCCACCTTCCCCTGCATGGGTTCTGTGATTAAATCTTTTCTACTGCATCTTTTTCAGTAATCCATGTTTTTACAAGTGTTATTGCAACCCTGCTAATGTTTTCATCTGTTTACAGTGGTCTCCAAGATAAATCATACAATTTTCCCATTCCTTATTGAAGTTTTTGTCTTCCTGGTTCCTGAGATTCCCAGTCAATTTTGCCATTTCAGCATAGTCCAACAGTTTAATTTTCCATTCTTCTCTGGTAGGGACTTTACCTTCTTTCCAACTCTGGGCTAACAGCATCCATGCTGCTGTCGTCACATACATAAAAAGTCTTTTCTGCTCCCTTGGGATATCAACACCTAAAATTCCCAATAGAAAAGCCTCTGATGGTCACATTTCCTTCTGGCAACTTTACGAAGGTCACATGCCAGTGGTGGACAAGGCCAGAGAAAAAAAGTGGGTGGAATATAAATTTTACCTTTGTATGGTATGTTAGTTTCTACCACACTCACACACCCCTCTGTATCTGCAGTCCAGGCAATCAAGAGTTCAAAGGCACAGACCAGCCAGGGTAAAATAATCAAGGAGGGTGTGAAGCAAGACTGGTGATAGGTGTGACCTGGGAAGAAAAGGTCCAGGTGAGGAGGGTGTGTGGCGTGGGGTTGTCCTGAGGGTCGGGGAAAGAAGCCCGAGGGGGTGGATTTGGGTCAAAGGTTGCCAACAAAAATCTAGATCACACAAAACTGAAGCTTTATTTATCCACAAAGGATTCTTCTCGGTGGAAATCATGATTGAAGGCTATCGGTTAACATGTCATGACATGTCATGACATGTCAATAATAATAATAATAATAATAATAATAATAATAATAATAATTTATACCCTACCCATCTGGCTGGGTTTCCCCAGCCACTCTGGGTGGCTCCCAACAGAATATTAAAAAACCCGCTAAAACATCAAACATTAAAAACTTCCCTAAACAGGGCTGCCTTCAGATGTCTTCTAAAATTCAGATAGTTGTTTATTCCCTTGACATCTGATGGGAAGGCGTTCCACAGGGCGGGTGCCACTACCAAGAAGGCCCTCTGCCTGGTTCCCTGTAACCTCACTTCTCGCAGGGAGGTAACCACCAGAAGGCCCTCAGCGCTGGACCTCAGTGTCCAGACTGAACGATGGGGGGGGGGGGAGAGACGCTCCTTCAGGTATACTGGGCCGAGGTCATTTAGGGCTTTAAAGGTCAGCACCAACACTTTGAATTGTGCTCAGAAATGCATCTTCAATCATTTCATTTCAATCATTTTCAATCATTTCATTTCAATAATTTTCAAACGTCTAAAGCTCGTTGAGCCCAGTGAAACAAAAGTGTTCACACACTTCAGCTTACGTATATGATTGTGTTCCATACCAGCAATGGGCATACTCTCTGCTTTGCCTTTTCCTGGAACTCTGAGGTCCATCAGCTGCAGCCATGTGCAAACCTGCTAAGAAAATGTGCATGAGGATTGCAACCTAAAATATCTACAAGGAAGGTTTTGACAGCTGAGAGGCTGGGAGAACCAGCAGAGACCTCTGGCTTCTTGCCACTGTCAACTTCCATGATGTCTTGTTCCCAACAGCATACTTTATGTGGGGACTCATGAATCCAAATGCTCCTTTGTCGTCCCAACTTTACATCATTGTCTGGTGCGCCTACCAATTATTTAGCTGCGTCAACATTTACCATGCATATTTCATAGGGGAGGGCGTCAGATTCCTCCTCGGTTTATGACAAAAGATACTTTAATGGCAGATAGGAGCCTTTAGTGAGAAGGCTAGATTAAAAGCTGAAATAAATACCAGTTACCCCCTTTTAAAATCATAAGCCCACTCCTATACTTCTGAAAAGTTACGGTATCTCTGTGAATCAGCTTCATAAGCATTTGTTGGGGTTTGTAACATAGTTGCTAAAGCAATTAGCTGGAAGGAGGTATGTAGTTGCTAGAACAATTGACAGAGTGGTCCAGGAGGGGGTTGGGGAGCCTGCTGTTGGACTCAAACTCTCATCATTCTCAGACAGCATGGCCAATGATCAGGGACAATGGATACGGTAGGCCAATGCCTAGGGCTGCCATACGTCTGGATTTTCCTGGACATGCCCAGGTTTCAAACTACAAAACTAGCATCTGGGGTGGGTGGGTTTAAAAACACCAAAATGTCTGGAGGTTTGGGAGCACAAAAAGCTGTGCCCTGGAAGAGGAAGCAAGCAGTTGCCTCCTTTCCTGCCGCCACTAGCCAAGCATGTGCAGGACGCAATGCCAGGGCTGCGTCAGCATCGCAAGAGCCCTTACACCTTCTCAAAATCAGGCAGGCTTTGGGAAGGTAACAGGGAAGGTGCTCCTAGTCCCTAGAAGGGACCCAGAGCAAGGCTTGGATGGCTTAAGATGGTTCTGGGGATTATGCAAAACAATCTTAAGTAGTCCTACTTTTTGGAATATGGCAGCCCTACCTATGCCACCTGAAGAGGGTTCCCACCCATGATGTAGTGAATAGCATGTTGGACTTGGGCCAGGAAGAACTGGGTTAATTGACTTGGAAATTCACTGAATGACATTGGGTCTATAACATACAAAGCAAGATGGCAGCTCGTGGCAAATTTCACTGATTCTTATGACACTTCCATCCATGTCAATGTTTTTAGGATTAAGCTGCAAGGCGAGTTTCAACTCTTATAAAAATCTGTCTGTTTCTACTTTTTTTCTTCCCCATCCAGATTCTAGGGGTGGCTTACCAGTTATCTCCTGAAGAAAGCGCCTGGAGGTCAACTAATCTTTATATGGTTATATAACAACTTTCTACTAAGCATCAAAGACCGGCAGAATCAACAAATAAGCACCATATGCTTGTTCCGGGATATTCTCTCTCTCTCTCTCTCTGTGCATGCTTTGCAGTAGTTTTCTGCTTTAGGGGGAAATTGCTGCTTGGTTGACTCTTTATGCTCTTCTTCTCCTTCTATAAGTAAAATAGATATGATAAGATTGGTCTCCACAGCTTTTGTTCATGTTCTGTTCAACTCATTTTCCATTAGAGAGCATTTATGCAACCCATTACTAGGTTTTTCCATACCCTGCTTGCAATCTTTTGATGCTCACAAAAGGATATTGAGTGCAGAAGTGCAGAGTGGTACAGTGGACCTGGAGAGGGTCTTGACAGAGCCATATACCCCAGAGAGCCTCCAAAGAGTGTTCTTGAGAATCCATGCTACAGGACTGTAGACAGGAACCCACCCCAAAATCATCGGCTAAACATTATTGTGGCAATTGGACCTGGTTAACCACTGCTCACACTGAGAATTCTCTGCTTCTCTACTATGATTACTTATTCTATTTATTTGTCACTTTTTATACTCAAGTGTCTCAGAGCAACTTTTGCAGTAAAGACAGAAATTACAAAACAACTCCATTAAAATGAAATGCAACAACAGCAATAAAGCAATACCTTCATTGTTTTAGTTCAATAATCATTCAAGAATATATATGAAGCAAACAAATCCTATTCACCTCAGTTAAAAGGATGCGTGAAAAAATGGGGTTACTAACTAGTTACCTTCTCAATTAAGTACCACAGCCCTGGGAAAATGAAAATATTTCTGCCTGGCACTTAAAAACAGACAACGATGGTGCCAGGTTTAGCTTGCTGGGCCTCTAGGCTATGATCAGTATGCTTCTTTTGTTTTTATGAGAGTGTTCCACAAGCAGGGAGCCACCACTAAGAAGGCCCGTTCTCACGTCCTGAGTTCCTATACCTTGTCAACTGAGAACCTGACTGTATAACCTTGGGCCAATTATTATCTGTACATAACAAAGGGATCATGTGTCAGGCCAGACCTTTCCTCCAACCCCCCAAGCCTGTAGCACTGGCAAATGCTGCTCTGGAAGATGGCATCATTGCTCTTGATGTGCACCAGAGCTATGTTTCCTCCTTCCTCCGCCTCTGTCCATGGGTGAAAAAGACTACATGAACTGACACTGAAAAATCAGGAGCCCGTAGAAGCCTGTATTTTTCCAGAGATTTCGGGAGCTTGAAGTAATAGGCTTGAAAACTGCCAGGTGTGAGAAGAGCCCTTGTTACTGAGTAAAGTCACTGAATAAGAGGAGTCAAAATGATGGAAGAAGCCAAAGGCAACAGTGTCAGCGTAAAAGCTGAATCGTTTACCTGATTATAGCTCTTTTAAAGGCAAAGGTTATTGCGCTGGATGAGGACAGGAGAAATTGCTTTCTAACAAACTCAAATATGTCTCCTTTCATTTCCACATGGCTATCATTTTACAATTACAAAGCTACTTTCCCTTGCAAGCTGCCATTACAATGTAAGATTCTGATGTTTAGCTCCTTTGTAGAATATTATAATTACAGGACTTATAGGAGCTATTTCTGAAATACACTGAATTCTGTCATGGGCACTGGAAAACTGCAACCCGCAAAAGAGATATATTCCTTCAAATATTCTATAAAACAGTTTGTGGGCTCATTATTATTATTATTATTAACCTGTCAGCACAGAAACCTTGTTTTCTAGAGACATGGCTGTACCATTTTCTGAGAATCGTATTATACCTAGTTTATACCTAGCTGAAACCTATCGGGTCAGTGAAATCCTAGTCATAATTCTTTTCACTGCTTTTCTATTTATTTCTGCCATCATCCCTTTATCTGGGCACCGTCCCCCGTTTTATTGATGTAATTCAATTCCCATCACTTTTGCCAAGAGGGCTGTTTTCAAAACTCTTAAATGCTCCAAATTTCTCCATCTGTTCTTTCTTTCTGTCCTTCTTCCTTCCTTCCTTTCCTTCTCTTCGCCTATCCCTTCTGTGCATTTCCAGCACACAGCATCTGGTTTTACTTGGGTGTCCTTGGCAGGCTGTCTGCACCGCTCAGAAGGTTGGCTTGGGACCAAGCTAGGATCCACATCCTTCTAGATTGCAGCAGGGCCTTTCATGGTAAGAGTCGATGCAAGCATTTCTCTAAGTGTGGTCTTAAAGACTATCGGTGATGAACAGAAAACTTTCAGGAGGTCAGAGGAGAGAGCTTTGTTATGACAGTGAAAAGAATATCTGCATTTAAGCATTTAAGTTTCACACAGTCCAGCTCGAAACTGTAGCTGCATTATTGTGCCAGGTTTTCTTTGTGCTGAATACGACAATTCTGCTGCACTTTGCAGTGTTTTTATTATTTATTCTTGTTGTAATTGTTATTGCATTTGTAATTTGTTATTGCTCTGTAATTATTATTGCATTTTTGTATCAATCCCCTTCAGCTTGGAATGGTGGTATTGTATTTTAATATTTATTTCCTCCCTCTCCTCCAAGAGGCTCAAGACAGCACACACCATTCACTCCCAATTTTATCCTTACAATAACCCTGTGAGGTAGGTTAGGCTGAGAGACGGTGATAGGCCCAAGGTCACCCGATGAGATTCATGACTGTGTGGGGATTTGAACCCGGCTCTCCCAGGTCCAGGTCCAAGACTCTAACCACTACTCTACAGTGTAGCATGTTAAATAAATATTAACAAAATAACTGCTTTGAGTCTATTCTTAAATAGTTGTTCTCAGCATATCTAAGTCCTGTCAGGATGGCAGAATGTATATAACTGTGGCATATTAAAAGGTCGTAACAACAGGCTGAAAAAATATATTTAAGAAAACAAAAATTATAATGTAATTTAATTGAGTCACATTGTAATTCCTTTTATTTTCTTGAAGATTTAAAGCAGACTCCCACTTAGTACAAACCCAGCTCTAAATTCCCATTGAGTAAACATGCTTCACTAGGTTCACGCAGGTCATACCTATCAGCCTAAAACTACCTCGCAATGTTCTTGTGCGATAAATGCTGAGTTCATTGCACCAGACCCGGGAAGCCAAGCAAAAGTGAATGGCTGTTTCTTACCCCTTCATTATTTTCTTCCCTGTGAAGGGACTCTTTCAACATCCAAGTATGCATCAAAGTTTGTTTTCTGTTTTCAGCTAGGTCACAGAATGTGACTTGGAGAAATTTCATATACCATACAGTCACACAACTTGTTTTCCCATATCTTTGGTAATGTGAATCCAATTATCTCCTTTTCTTTCTCCTGCACAGCTTAATCTAATAATAGTTTTGCAAAGACCCTGGGAAGAACACTGTACATTTTTCTTACAAGTTAGGCATTTACAGTGGAAGCAAAGATGATTGCTATGCTCTTTCCGAGGGTG
The DNA here is from genome assembly GCF_965112155.1 of Podarcis liolepis. Classification (NCBI taxonomy): domain Eukaryota; kingdom Metazoa; phylum Chordata; class Lepidosauria; order Squamata; family Lacertidae; genus Podarcis; species Podarcis liolepis. The sequence continues at coordinate 94,945,543 of NC_139555.1, read as the reverse complement.
TGGAAATCTAGTTATCAACTAGAGACATTTATTTGTTATATCTCAGATTTATACTCCGCACCTTCCTCCAAGCACTCCTTTAAGTAGCTTTAGAAATTTTGTTTTATTTTGCACATACTGTTGAATATGGTTTGTGATTCCTCCTCTCTAATGAGTATTGGAAAACAAACCTTAAGTAATTTGATATTTTCAAGTTAATAAGATTAAGTTGCTTAGGAGATGCAAATACTGATTTTTGTTCTTTGTTACAAGACTGAAATGGGTTTGGGTCTCCCCGCTTCATTTCTTCATTTCTCAGGTGTGCTTCAAAATATGGTGCAAGTATGGGGGAAACTGGGTCCTGTAAGTAATAGAATGTGTGTGTGTGTGTGTGTGTGTGTGTGTGTTGGCTTTTCCAAGGCAAAAATGGGTATATGACTGATATGATTGAGAGTGTGCAGCAGATACAAGACCTGCTGCAGAATGCACCTACAATAAAACACCTGTCCACAGGAGCCTCTTTATATCTCCTTAGGTCACCACATCCCCTCAAGAGGCCATATCATGAACAGGCCAAGGGGGGGGGGAGACAGCAAGGAGCAGAAAAGCAAGGAGAACTGCAGCACCAAAAACAGAACTAAAGCTCAAGTCTAAAAAGAAATTGCATGCATTTCCTGTACATTTTGATTCACTTCTTCCTCATATAGGAGGAAGGACTTTCCAGCCTTCTCTTGCCAGTTGTCCTCACTGAGCACTAGATGTGCAACCCTCATGCCTGTATTCAGGGCATTAGGTTATCCCAAACCCACATGCTTAAATAGGGTTGCCATACAAGGGGCGCTGTGTGTGTGTGTTTTCCCATTCTAAGTGCAGGCCTGTTTCTTCTGGAGACTATGCAAGCCATAGCAGCACACTAGGGTGATTGGTTTGTCAAGAACCACACCTTGCTTTTTTTAAACTTTCAGGAGAGAAGTGGAAAAGAGTGGTGCAGGGCAATAGCTCAGTGGTAGAGCATCTGCCTTACATTCAGAAGGTCCCCAGTTTGAGCCTTTCCATTTTTAAGCAGGGCTAGGAGAGACTCCTGTCTGAAACCCCAGAGAGATCTAGACCATACTGAGCCAAATGGACCAATGCTCTGACTTGGGACAAGCCAGCTTCCTATGTGCCAATGATCCCAGGACAGTATCCCACCATTTTTTTACATTTTCATATGCTGGAATTCTAAAGCATTGCCATCCTGGCAAATGAATACAGTACATTGTCTTAAGCACAGGGGATGAACAGGAATCTGGCAATTGTGCTGAGTTGGATCTTTGTGCCACAAACCCTCTAATTGCCTGACAAAACGTGCAATAGAACTGTTTGTTCTGTTGCTTGCAGGATTACATTACAGTGAATAATGAGGAGAAGAAATCACATGGGTGGGTACCTGCTTGTCAATCGGTGGTGGCGAAGGCTCATTGGGACTGGTAGAATGGAAGCCAGGGAGGCCAGCAGTAGGGGGAGCCAGAGCCAATGACAGGCACAGGCAACTCATTCTGGGTTGCTCCCATCTTCCTCCCGGTTGTGTTGTATAGATATTAAGGAGGAGGAAGCTGACAACCAGTTTCTGGGCTGGATGTACACCATTGTGCATATTAATTGAAACAAACAATGTAGTTTATTGTACAAAACCCACATATATGTACATTAGTAACAGATATGACCTCCACTATTTTTAAGCAGCATTTGAACATGGTTTGGCATTGAGGCTACTAGTTTCGAACAGTCATTGTTGATTTTCGGATCCCTGTACCACACTTGAATCAGTGCCTGAATGAGCTTCTCCATAGTTGTACAGTCTACAGCACGGAAGCGACTTTTCAATATAGCCCACAAATTCTCAATGGGATTTACGGCCAGGGAATTCCCTGGCCAATCAAGTATTTGCTGCTCTGTCGTGAATTTCTTCACCACTTTTGATGTGTGACAGGGGGCTAGGTCCTGCTGCAGTATCCCAGTACCATCAGGATATCTCTTTTCCAGCTCTGGAATAACTCCCTTTCGTAGAGCCTCAATATATTGTGACGAGCGCAACATTCCTTCTATTGGCTGCAGGCTTCCGACACCATAATGATCAACTGACTTTTCATGTTTGTTTTGAGTACAGGATTACGAGTAAGACAGAAAACATGCTTTGTTTCAATTAATTGGAAACAAAGGTGCAAGTAAGAAGGCAGGCAGGTGGGGTTCACTGAAGGCAGGCAGAGACAGACTGAGTTTGGTGGGGCTGTGCCCATTCGCCTTAATGGACCAGACTCCAGTACAATCTTTCTAAGGCTGAGCATGCTCCCCTTTATGGGAGTTCTTGTGTACATCCTACGTTTGGAAAAGGAAGGTGTTGCAGAAGCATCAAGACACTGCCAGAAACAAATGGCCTCCCTCTCTGCAACAAAGCGTGCCTCCCACTTCAAAGCGCTGGCCTGAAAAATCTCCTAGAATGCTTTGGCCATAGGGCTGGTGCTGATCCTGGTTCACTTTTATGGCTGGAGCCATAAAGTGACTGAATTAGAACAGAGAACATGTCCAAAGCTACAGACTTTAGAGCTTGGCAAAAAAACAACAACTCCTTGGCTAGCCCCGTAACGTGCTTCAGGAGCATCCGTGTTCATCATTTCATTACAATATCTGTATACCATGTGATGTGCCAAATATTACATATCTGGCTGACCTGCAGTGGGAGACACATGTTTGACATTATATTAAAAGGTTTTGCGTGTGTGTGTTTTGTTTCTGCTTTGTTCTGTCGCCATTGTGCTAACCAAGTCTCAAGCACATCCAAAGTAGTCAGAAGGGGTTGTTAAAAATAGCCCAGATTTATTTATTTATTTTTTAAAAAATGGATCATCCAAAGCCCCATGCACGCAGGAGCCCAGAGCCCTTTGCTATAAAGGGATACGTCATGTGCACACCAACAGTGGAATGGGTGGTGGGTCAGAACTGCAAAGCCACCCTCCGGACAGCAGCAGCATCACTGCTGATTACTTAGGGTGGGCTGTAAAACCAGGACCGTGTGGTTGCACTGATAACAGGGCTGGATTGGTGCTGGCACTCCTCATACAGTAATGGCACTGCCCCAATCTTGCTGCTGCCCTGTCTCAGCCCTATCCAAATAAACAGCAGTGGCACTAGGGTTGGGAGGGTGGCTTCTGCCCACTGTGTAGACCACTGCTGTTGCTGCTGTAATAATAATAATAATAATAATAATAATAATAATAATAATAATAATACCCCGCCCATCTGGCTGGGTTTCCCCAGCCACTCTGGGTGGCTTACAGCACATATAAAAACATAGTAAAACATCAAGCATTAAAAACTTCCCAAAACAGGGCAGACGTCTGTTGTCTTCTAAAAGTTGTATAGTTCTTTATCTCCTTGACATCTGGAGGGAGGGTGTTTCTTAGGAAGGGCACCGCTATCGAGAAGGCCCAAACAAAGGTTTACTGTTGCTGCTCCAAATTTCATCTTTGCTATAGAACAGGGCAAAACGGTAGCACGCTGAGCTCTGTTTATTGAGCCACCAATTTATCATTATTGTGTTGTTGGCACTTACAGTCTTGTCTGGATTTAGCAAGGAAAGGCAGAGCCTGCAATCCCTACTATCAGGGAAAGCTTCTAGTGTCATGAAAGTCCTGCTAAAGAATTCTCTGAACGTAGACTCTGAATTCCAAAATTCATGACATTATGACATGGAAGGCTTAGAGGAGCCTGGAGTCAGGAAAGTAGGCAAGAACTTTACTCCCACAGCAGAGAACAGAACGGCAACAGGAAACGACTGCCTCCACCCTGATACAGCAAAGACCAGTGCCAACTAGTGACTTAAACTGTATAATAACACTATTTACACACCCACAACAATTCCTACTATGCTTGTATTACTGCCCTCTACAGCCCTGGATCTCGCATTGAATCAACACATCCCCAATAATATCTGCAGTCATTTTCGTTTTATTGCTAGACAGCACTGTCACACAGCATTTCTGACTGTTACCTAGTAATAATGTCCAGAAAAAAATAAGCTAGCCTCTGGAAATGAGCAAAGCCCAGTCTTTTGTATAAGAGAGAAGACTCCTCCACAGCTGACTACCTTCTGCATGAATCAGCAATACTGCCAGATGGAGCACCTTAGTTATCGCTGTTTTGTTATTAGGTTGAAATAAGCTGTCAAAGTCTATTTGCCTCCTACCGCGTAAAAGCCAAGGAATGGACCGACTTCTTTCCACTGCTGAGCTGACATACCTCAACATCTCGGAGCCGCAGGAAAAGAATGTGCTCTCCTAAAATCAACGTGGATTTATTCTTGTGGGTTGATTAAAGAATGCTTGGCTTACTATTTCCATAGTTTCAGTTTGTACACCTTGAAAGTGCATTTGGGGGGAGGAAATGCAATGCTGGGTGAAGGACATCACAAAGTTGTGTTGTTTGCAGTAAGGAATAAAAGTTCTCCGAGTCTCCACGTTATGAGTAGTTTGCCTCTGAATTTGCTCCAGATGCTGGGGAATGCTGTTGCCTCCATACCCTGTTTGAAAGCCTTGGGCTAATTGCAAATGGAAACTGCTGGGCAAGATGAACCCTTTCTTCAGGGTCGGAACATAATCTTCCCCTCTGTCCATTGGTTGTTTGTTGTGATTGACAGTGGCTCTCTGGGTTCTCAGGCAGAGGTCCTTCTCATCGCATGCTATGTAATCTATTGGGTTGTGTCTAATGATGGTTCTACTCAGAATAGGCCCATTGAAATCGATGAGCCGCAGTCATGTCTATTAAGTTTAAGGGGTCTACTTTGAGTACAATCCCTCAACAGGAAATGCCTTCCTTGTGAAAGCTGCAGGTCAGACAGGCATGCCTGAACAGACATTTTCACGGAAAGAGTCTGAAGAACTGCAGCTAATCATGGGAGCAAGAGATGTAGGATTAGGCCTGACAGACAAATAAAAAACGTAACAAAAACGCACCTACGTTTTGATCTAGTAGCAACCGTCTGCAAAAATCATTCACAATTTCTCTTTCTCTCTCTCTTTTCTTTGTCACAAATGCCAGAGGATATAGAGGGTGACTGTGACTTGGCCTGGCAAGTGGTGGCTTGCTTTGATTTAGAATAAATCTAGCTTTTCCTCCTCTATCACTTTGGAGATGTATCACAAAGATAAATCTGTTAGGCTAAGATTTGCAGGGTAGAACTGAAGAGCCCCCTCCTTAGTGGGGAAATGGGTTTCAAGTCAGAGAATGCTCCTCCTTGACTTCGCTCTCGCCGATAGCCACCTGGCCCCAATATGTCTCTGCTTATACAGTTCCTCTTTAAATAAATATAGTTGCCACAACGATGCTTGGAATTCTCTTGCGCTGCCAACAGAGCTGCTTTATTTTTGGACCATCACAGAGTGCACAAAAGCTGACATCTCAGGTCTCTGGATTTTCTGGCAGCAGGGATTTGAATCCCAGGACCTCCTCTGAAAAGGCTGTTCATCAGATTCGCAGAGGACGTGAAAGGGAGAAATGGGCTTTCAGGAACGTTGATGTAAGATGAACTTTAGGTGAACTTCAGGAGCTCCATAACTACAGGAACAGAAACGACTGAGAAAACACTGTCTTACAAAGTCCCTTAGAGGTCCCCACTCCTCCAAGAAGCCTATCTATTCATCTGGTACAGGTACAGCAGTTTCCAAAGGTATTCATGGAGGCACAGCCCCTTTATGGACCACAAGAGTACTGTGAGATGTCCAGGCTAATGGGGCAAAAGAGAATCATGTTGGCCACACCCCACATCCCTCAGGAAACTGGATTCATGCTAGCATGCAGAATTGCCAAGGCACTGGCCCTTCCTCTGAGTTTTTGTTTGTTTTGTTTTATAATATTATTCTCTAACTCACTGAGGGTTTGAGACTGATTGGCTACCGTCACCTGGTTTAGCCGGCCAGTCAAAGCCATTCCTGGGGTGTGGTCACTGTCGCATGCTGACAAGCTTCTAGGAGCCACAAAGTGAGAGGTGAGTGCATAGTGGGAACCAAACTATGCTGGAAGGAGCATGACATGTGTCACGCCAGAGATACTACTCCTGCATGCAAAGACTGAGGCTCCAGCAGATTGAGCAGATGAGGCCAATAGCGGATCAAGCAGCCAAGAAGGCGATTTTTGCATGTACGCCTCCTTCTGGCAACTCCTGCAGCCAAGCTGGTACCAAACACATTGCTCTGCTTTCCTTTGGGCCACATTAGTGAGGCCAAGAGGGGGGTCTAGTCATCTGGGCAGCCCAGGACCTACACACACACACACACACACACACACACACACACACACTGCCCAGCTCCGTGCCCCTGGGAGGTCACTTTGGTGCTGCTAACACAGCAGTTTGACTTCACCCCCAGAGGTGAACTCCATTGTCTCTCGAGACAGATGGTTGCCAACAACATCATGAACTATCATTTTATTTTTATTTCTTATTTCATTTTATAACCATAATTTGAGGGGTTTTGAGGGTAGTGGTTGTTGTTGTTTACAATCCAGTGGTGTATACATTTTAGGAAATAAATAAATGAATGATCAGAATATCTGATGCAGAAGCATCAGTACAATAACACCCCAGTCTTACTCTTATGCAGGATTATTTCTTTGTTGTGTTTACTTTTACCCGTAAGCATCCTCTTCCTGCCAACTTTGGAAACTTATCTGCTTTCTGCTGCCCTTCCCAATACTGTAGCACTGTTTTCTCATCTTACTTTTTGTCCACCCCCAATTCCTACAAATTCAGTGGGAAACTTTAACCAACACTTCAGAACAGCACTAGTTACAGCTTTCCAGAAACTGGAGCAATAGTAACAGTTAATGAATCACATAATGAAGTACCGTAAATCAGAGCTGTAGATATGGGGGGGTGGGGTTAGCTGGGTTTTTTGTCCCGGGTGAAGCCTCCAGAGGGGCACCATTGAGGCTCCCAGCTTGTGTGTGTGTACAGAAATGTTTGTGGGGTGTGTGAAACTGGAGCTTTTGACCACAGGTGAAATAAAGCCTAGTTTTGCCCCTGCATAAGCACATAAAAGTGTTTTTTGGTATATCCTAGGAAATGCAGTCACCAATGAATCCCTACAGAAAGAAAACCAAAACTTTAAATAATTTTTAAAAATATGCAGGGAAATCTGTCTGAATAATCAGCGAAAAGCAATATTTAAAATCAAAATAAGGTTGCATTTCATTATAATAAAAAGGTAGTGGGATATGTAAAAAAGATATAAAATCTTTTCTGTGTCTACACTTATAAAACAGAACATCCTCATTGATCAACTGTTAAGTTAATTGTTGAGAAGCTACAAGGACAGCAGTGGGCCATCTAAGGACATCTAACGTGTTTTAAAATATTCATTAACAATATGGGAAAGACTGTGAAAGGTAGAGTGGCAACATTTATTATTCATATCAAGTGCCTTGCTAACCATATCGACCTTAGAAAATAGGAAAGAGAACAAACAACGGTACAATTTTTAATTTGGATAACTAGCCTTTAAAACTAGACTATCCAGCTTATCTTAAAAAAACAGGGGTGGGGAACCCAAGGGCCACATTCCCTTCTGGGTGACCTTCTGGAGGCCACATACTAGCAGTGGGTGGTGCCAAAGACAAAGGCAGACAGAGGCACCAGTGCAAAATTTTCCTTTATAAAGTAGGCTAGTGTATAAATCAGCCCTGAGTGCTCACTGGAAGGACAGATCCTGAAGCTGAGACTCCAATACTTTTGGCCACCTCATGAGAAGAGAAGACTCCCTGGAAAAGACCCTGATGTTGGGAAAGATGGAGGGCACAAGGAGAAGGGGACAACAGAAGACGAGATGGTTGGACAGTGTTCTTGAAGCTACCAGCATGAGTTTGACCAAACTGCGGGAGGCAGTGGAAGACAGGAGTGCCTGGCGTGCTCTGGTCCATGGGGTCACAAAGAGTCGGACATGACTAAATAACTAAACAACAACAACAACAACAGTGTATAAATGCAGAGACACACACCTGTTTATCCTCCATCTAGACAAACAAATGACATCATTGGAGCTCAGGGACACATGACAGCAGCCAAAAACCCATAAGGAGGGTGCAAAGCCAGTCGGTGACCTGACCTGGGGAGAGTCTTGGGGGCCAGACAGAGAAAACTGGAGGGCCACATTTGACCCCTGGACCCGAGGTTCCCCTTCCCTGCTTCTAAAAGTACTGAAAGCAAATGTTATATGAGAACCTGTGCAAACGCCATGAGCGGCAGCTGTGGGGGGGGGGGGAGGCAAATGCCATCTTAGGGGTCATTAGGAAAGGAACTGAAAATAGAATTGCCAATGACATAATGTCATTATAAAAATCTGTGGTGTTCCCTCACTTGGAATACTGTGAACAGTTCAGAAAGGATATTGCAGAGTTGGAAAAGGTTCAGAAAAGGACCAACTCCCCCAAGAGGAATATGAGTATTACTAGCTAAGTATTGAAAAGCATCTGATTTCTTGCGGTTTTTACTCTTTGCAGCAGTCGGATTAATTCCCATAGTGAAGAAAGCATAGCCATGTGCAGATAGTGCCAAGATGTCACTGGACTTCCTTGTACAGTGTATCTGGGTGGATTCTGGAGTTTCCTGTCGCTGTTCTGTTATTGTAATGAAGCCTTTGTCTAGCTTGTTGTCTGGTGTCTCTGGTAAGCCATCCATGATACCTCATAATGTATGAGTGTATTTTCCACTCCAGGCTCATGTCTCATGAAGCTACCATTCCTTTCGTACAAGCCTTGCATAACAACACCACCACTGTCCAAACGTATGGGAAAAGCGTTTCCTGGCAAAGAGGTAAAAAATAGTGTGTGAAGAGGTCTTCAGATTTTAGATAATTAGGGTTAACTAAAAGGGCTCTAATTTAGCAGTTTTAAAAGATAATACCCAGAACTGACTATTGTCTGGGACAGAGTAGCAACGGTGTGAACATTTGATCCACTTAAGATAGCTGCTATTCTCTCACAAAAATGTTAGCAAAGATGCCCATTTTTGTTGTCATTGTTGGAAGACTCGTGGAGAGCTTGAGACTATCGACGCGGTGGTTTAAGTGCCTTCCTGTACAGTTTTATGAGATGCTCCTTTCATCCATTCTTTTTATGTTTAGATGCAAGTTTTGGATTGAGAAGAACAGAAGAAGAGCCTCTTGGTAAGGCCAATGGCCCATCTTAGTCCAGCATCCTGTTCTCACAGTGGCCAACCAGATGCCTATGGGAAACCCTCAAGAAGTACCCAAGCACAAGAGCACTCTATTCTCTTGCAGTTTCCACCAACTGATATTCAGAAGCAGTATTACCTCTGACTGTGATGAGGCAAGAAGCTGGTATATGCTGGTCCAACCCCTGACCAGCACCGGATTTAGATTTGATGAGGCCCTAAGGTAATGGGGACCCTTTATATGTCCAGCTGTCCTTTGTCAACAACAAATTGTCACTGTTTTTTGTGTGTGTTGACTATATGCTATATGGTAATTTATGGACCTAATAGGTATCTAAAGCCATTTGCACATGCAGAATGTAGGCACCCTATATATAGAAATGAGCAAACCAGTGATATTTTAGGGAGCAGGCTAGCAGGCGGGGGCCATTCCTTACATCATAGGAGCCTACACAACACAAAACACTGTTGCTGTATGTAGGTTTTATTTTATTTGTTTTTTTTAATATCTTATATTTTGGAAATGTACATCCAGGTTTTTTTCCTTTAACTTTTTTGGGGCCCCCAAGAGAGTGGGGTCCTAAGCTATAGCTTGTTTAGCTTATACGTAAATCTAGCACTGCCCCAGACTTTCATATGTACAACGTAAGGTGTGAAAGCGGCTTCAGTGTACATTCAGCTCTCTGTGTCCTAGCCACACCGTATGATCCAGAGGCCACAAGTGGGATCAGTAGGTGTTCCTGGTCCCCCATGTTCACACATTCATGAATTGCATGAAGAGATCTGTTGCCTGATTGTGCACTAAGACAATAAAGACCCTTAATACTGATTTGCTATTTTTATGTTTAGTCTTTTGGATATCTGACCAAAACTTTGGTCTTCCAAAATTTGCACAAAAACTTCTGAAATGTTGCTGAGAGAAACGTTTCCATATGAAAATTATTAAAGGTTGCATGTCATGCAATTCAATATCCTTGCAATCTGATAGCAGGAGCTCTATGGAAAAATCAGTAAGTACCACATTAATGTTGCATGCAAAAGTATTACAAAAACAATAACAATATAAAGTAGCAAACATTTTATTGGTAAAAGAAGCAGCTTAATTAAACCTCAATAAAGCAATTAGATGTGGGGGGTTTTGGCAGGCGAGAGAATTTTTAATTCTTAAAATGGCAATGCATTGCAGATTTCTTTGCTGCGTTGCTTTGATTCATTCATCTTTTTTTCTTTTTCTTTTTTAAAAAAACCTAACATGTTGTAAAGATCCAAATACAAGCTTTTTAGTTTTGTAAATAAAGACAACCCCCACCCTCCCAGCTTCGGCAGCAATGTCACTGGAAAAACTGTTGGTTGTTCTGAAAATATACAAAGACCAAACCACAGACAGAATTTGCCGAATACTGTAAACATTCTCACAATGTGGGTATAAATATCTCCTCTTTGATTCATGGCATGCCAGATTTTCTTGTAAAGAGATAAAATAGGAGGTAAAGAATAAAAGAGTGTTTGAATTCAGCAAAGAAGCTGACAATCAGGAGAGGCCAAAGGAGGAAAGAACTTCAAACGCTCTAAGTCTTTGTCTCCAGGGAAATCCCAACATTTATAATGTGTGATAACAATAATCTTAAATAATATAATCTTCCAGTTATCCAATATTTTCATGCCAAAGAATCCACTTAGGCTTTGTAAACACAAACGATCTTTTCTTTTCCTTTTTTAAACTCGCTCAGAGGCAAATGGAAACCTTCCCCAAGTATGGAAAAGCTTGTACTACAGAGTATAAGAAAGGCAGTTAAAGAACTGTATCCAATTGAAGTGGCACTGGGGCAAGTTCAGTGTTCAGTCTTTTAAACACAGAATACAAACAGGGTACTTCTTACTGCATTATGAGAATCGTTTCCTATTAACCTCTCAGATGTGATAGAGTTTCCGAGACAGGGAGAGTCTGAATTGGGTTTGGATTTTGGATTTGATATCCCGTTTCATCACTACCCGAAGGAGCCTCAAAGCGGCTAACATTCTCCTTTCCCTTCCTCCCCCACAACAAACACTCTGTGAGGTGAGTGAGGCTGAGAGACTTCAGAGAAGTGTGACCGGCCCAAGGTCACCCAGCAGCTGCATGTGGAGGAGCAGGGAGGTGAACCTGGTTCACCAGTGGGTGTCAGAGAACCTTTAAACAAGAAGCCTCCCATGCCATCTGAAGCAGGAGAATCCCATGCTGGGCTGCTCCAATTATTCACGATTTCCAGTCCATCTTGGAAGACGGGATGCAACACAGGGTTGTAGCCAACTAAGTTCAACTCAAAGAAGACCTACTGAAATTAATGAACCTAAGTGAGTCATGCCTCTTAACTTCAACAGGCCTACTTTGAGTAGGACTTACCTTGGCCTCAATACTCACGTGGGACAAAGGAGAGACAGAGTGGCAGGTCTACTGCCTCATCCCAAGCCCTGTCAGCTTGTGCCTGCCAGGGTGGAAGGTGTGAGTGCTTCTTCCATTTTGCTAAGCCAGCTCTAGGCTAGTGCAGTTGAGGGGCCTGAGGGTCAGGTCCTGGCAGGGGCAGTCCATGTGGCTTTGGTTTCAGGACTCCCCACTTGCTCCACCAGTAATCGTTTCCCACTCCTTTGCTATGATAAAGCCTCCCCACCCCAGTTGTCTTCTATGTCAGCAGAGGCAGGTGGAACAGCATATACACACCATCTGAACCCCCCTTAAGCTGTCAACATCATGTGTGTATGTTGGACTGCACACTTGTTTTCTTCCACAGATTGTACAATGGAACATCTTGTGGTGTCTGGGACATAGGACTCTGCTACCAGACCACTGGGGCTCCCACCATAGTTTTTCTAGAGCACTATGGTGGGAGTTGTGGTCCCCAGTTTTGAGCATTTGAGCATACAAGGCTTTTCATCTCATTGCACGCCATGCCAGCAAAAGCTGCACTCATCAAATTTCTGCCTGGGAAGCAGCTTTTATATGCACAGGAGCCCTCCTAGAAAAACAAAATGGCAGTCAAGCCTCCCCAAGCTCTGGCACAGCCAGGCAATTTTCTTTCAATTTTTCAGTTTGAAAACCAATAGCAAACTTTTTACGTTCTCTCTCCTTGAAACAAAAATCATCCACAGCTGGTTCTGACAACATGAGGTAGGGAGGAACTGACTATCTCCAAATGAACATTAATTGGAACGAAAAGCTGCCAATAAATATGGATTGCAGATAGACCTGCTCTTTAGTGGACCCAGAAGGAACATTGTAAATATATGATTTAAACATGTCTCAGGAACTACTGTCTGATCTTATCATCAGATGTTACTGTGGAATTCATCCATGCATACCCTGGGAGGGAAAACAGATTGAGTACATTAGCTTGCACTGTGAGGAGATATCCTTGACTGTCTCATCTGGCAGATTACACTCCATTTACAACTTTCAGAAAGAGAGAGGGAGAGAGAGAGAGGGAGAGCGAGAGAAATAAAAGTGTTTCAAATGTAAATTCATTCTTTTTTATTTGCAAGCAACCCTTTTATTAGGTTCATCAGCTCATCAGTCTTTGATGTGAGCAAACAACCCACATTTTGCCTTTCTGTAAGGCAACAGGCTGAACAGAATATTTAACAACTGTTTTGTTATTTAAAATATCATTCATTACCATGCTGTGGGTGGGTGGGAGGCTCACATTGCAAGGAACCAGGGTGATGGGGATCCCTCTGTATGTGCTCTGTACATATTGCACAGCACCGCGTCCACATGTGCCTTGTGAGAATCCTGTCACCAATGGCTGGGCCATCTGGTGTCAGAAGTGTACTCCAAGTCCTGCCCCCCATTGCATCAACACTCCTATGTGTACTGCTTTATTCCCCCCTATATTTCCCCCAGAAAGCAGGGAGATGTTCGCTTTTCCAAAGAGAAACAGTGGCTCAAGCAGCCCATTCCATCAAATACACAGAGTTCTTCAGTCATACCTTTATAATAAGAATGCATTATGGGCACATGGCCCAGGAGTCCTTTTGTGATAATAAAACTTATGCCTTGACAGCTTTTGTATAGGCCTTTGAAACATGAATTTCTCCCCCCTCCCCCAGTTTTCACTGAAGTTTGGACATCTTAAAGAAAATGAATCATATATCTAAGGTACTGGCTATTGTGGCATGTGAAAGACAGATACGATCAGTTAAAACAACAACAATACATGGATGTATATCTCTAGGACTGACCCACCTCACAGTAATGCAAAGAAAAGCATTTTTAAAGGGTTTGCAACTCTATTTGCACAGGGGAAAAAATATGCAGGCAAAAACAGTTTCTTCTGGGTATGAATAGAAGCTTCCATGTAGCGAGGAGACATTAAGTGGGATGAACTCCATCTATTTGGTATTATTTCAGCTGCTGTTTATTTCTGGCTCTTATAGCTGCTGCCGACCCATTCCCTGCAGTAGATTCCCCTCTGTGTGGCCCAGAAACAAGAACAGGCTGGAGCTAAGAGAAAGCATTGCATTTAAGGGAACCTCAATCATTTTCTGCAGTGATCTGTACAAACTGGGACATTGCTCACCATAAAATGGCATGTGGACAACTTTTCCTTGTGGCAAACATATGGAGGGGGAAATCACTCGCTTTCTATATTCAGTGAGGCAAATGAAAATCCTCGCATCCTTCCACATGGTTAAATAAGCCCCCGGCCAGGTCAATGCAAATTTGCTCCTAATGTCCTCAGTTTGCCCGTCAGCCACTTTCATGTCACAGGGATTCGAAAACGGTAGAGAAAAGCAAGAGGACAACACAGAAAGTTCCTTTATGCAGAGGCCACTGGATGTTCTAACTATGCTGGCCAGCAGTTGCTCTCCAGGATTTTAGGCAGGGGACATTCCTAGCCTACCTGGAGATGCCAAGTATTGAAATCCTAGGATCCCTTGCATGCAAAGTGGTTGCTGTACCACTGAATTATGGCCCTTTCCCAAGTGTCAGGAGTTCAGGTTCCCAGCCTGATAACACAGTAAGCGTGGGTAATTAAAAAGGAGGATTTATTGAAAAAACAAACAGATAGCTCTGGACAAGTCTAACAAAGTCTCCGGCATCATTACTCAAGATGACCCTTCTGAAAATTCCTTCTGGTGTCGACCGAAGATATTGAACTTACGACCTTTACATCTCGTGTTTTGCTTCCTGTCTAGCAGCCCTCCCATTCGCTGACTCTTCGGACTTAGTGGATCAGCTCCAACCTCTTCCTGTTGTGAGAGTCTGTCTCTGAGTCTATTCGCGTCTGCGAGCTTTGGCTGTGTTCTAGCCTGCTCTCAGTTACTGCCTTATCAATTTGCCCGTCAAGGTCAGGAAGAGCCAAAGTCTGCAGCTTCCGGCTCTCCCCTGCCTGACTAACATCTAAGCCTCTCTGTTCCTGGCTGCTTTCTGCAGTTGGCTGCAAACCTTTGCCTGGAGCTGGCTCATTCCTGACCACTTGATCTAGCCACTTGCTTAGCAACATTTCTCGACCCACCCATTTGGGAACCCAAATTATCCCTTTGGTTGAGAGCCACAGCTAGGGAGAGGAGCCCACTCCACATCTCCATGTGGCAGCCAAGCAACTCCTTGTCACTACCTCCAGGCATGCTTTGGCTCTTGTGTTATTGGACAGGGCTAGATCTATGGAGATAAAAGTAAATTAGTAATAGTACAAGCATTCTCCTGACCTATTTAGTGAGAACCCTTGGTTCCTTTATTCCTTTTTTACAGGGAAGTTTAATTATTTTTGTCTCTGCTCTGCTGACCTTTCCCCTTTCCATGTAAATTGAATCTCAAATCTAAATATTTTCCTATTTGACTGTAGGCTTGGCAGAGCGCATTGCTGAGCACTGCAGCATCAGGGTAACCTTTCATTAATTTAGAGGGGAGAAGGAGGAGAAGGGGGGGTTCTCCGAAAAATTTCTGACTCAGCTAAACAGTCATGGGGCAAACGTAGCAAAGAAAGGCACATTGTTCCAGTAGACAAAAGCGAGCTATCGCTTTTCATAAATCTGCATTCCCAAGACAACTTTTCAGCTCTGGTTTGAAAAAGAAAGAAAGAAAGAAAGAAAGAAAGAAAGAAAGAAAGAAAGAAAGAAAGAAAGAAAGAAAGAAAAGGTCCATTTCTTTGAACCTACATACCATAAAGCATTCTCCATTTTCATGTTTCATTCCCCCCCAATCCCTTGACCTCTGGTAGAGAAAAAGATATTGGTTAAGAATACCCAAACCACAAGCATCTTCCATGATTTAGTGGGGAAATAATATAGTTTAAATGCCCGGGGCGCAGCTCACACAGAAGGTCTCCTACAGATGTCCCATTGATATGAATGGGAGTTCTGCAAGTGCATATACGAGCAGTTCCTATTTATCACAATGTAAGGGAGCTCCCAGGGATGCAGGTAGCACTGTGGTCTAAACCACTGAGCCTTGGGCTTGCCGATCGGAAGGTTGGCAGTTCAAATCCCTGTGACAGGGTGAACTCCCGTTTCTCGGTCCCAGCTCCTGCCAACCTAGCAGTTCGAAAGCACGTCAAAGTGCAAGTAGATAAATAGATACCACTCTGGCAGGAAGGTAAATGGCGTTTCCATGCGCTGCTCTGGTTTTGCCAGAAGTGGCTTAGTCACGCTGGCCACATGACTTGGAAAAACTGTCTGTGGACAAACGCCGGCTCCCTCGGCCAGTAAAGCGAGACGAGCACCGCAATCCCAGAGTTGTCTGCGACTGGACTTAACTGTCAGGTGTCCTTTACCTTTTTAAGGGAGCTCCCAGATGGCTGCTGCCAATAGGACTCAAAAAATGGGCAGAAAAGGATAAAGGATGGGGAAGAATACTGCAGTATTATTCCTGGAGCCAGACAACAATTTTAAAATGTCATTTTTCTGCTAAATATAGGTCTTAAACTTAACTATACCCTTTCCTAGCTGATATAATTAAGGATCTGGATCATAGGAAAATGTTCCTTTCTTATACTTTGTATGAATTCTGGAAATGTTTGCGTGTGTTCTGTCAAGGCCATGATTGTTGCTTGGACTCTCTTGAAAATAATATAGCCTAGGATTTTTATGCTACAGAAAGAAGTATACAGTCCTTAAACCTGCTGACATTGAGTCTTCTCCTACTGGAAAATCAAAACTGAATGCTGCAATGAAACCCTCATCCAAAGGTGAACAAATATGACCGTGTCAAATGCAAATATTATTAATTGCTAAAGCATAAAAGTAAGGTGGCAAAGAATGAAAATATCAATGAATGCAATATTAACAAAGATGGGACATTTTGATAAAAATTGAGAAAAGGAGAGGATTGTGAACTACTTTCGGGACAAAATAATTTGTTATTTTAAAGACAAAACCCCTATGTCCACCTTTAGTGCTACAAGATTTAGCTATTGCCACATACAGCAAACTCGAGTTTGTTTTAAATAAGTAAATAAAATAGGTTACATTTCGTCATAACGTTCATCTGCTATATTATTCCACATTGTACCATTTGATATTGAAAGATATAGGAATATTCTACCAGAGGGTCTTGGGGACAATAAACTTATTTATAAAGGGAATTAAGAAAATAATACTTTATTTAATTATTATCTATACACAATATACAGTTCAACCCAACTAGGGAGGACAAGGGCTACAAACACATTTCCAACTTTCCAATGAGTCTTTCTTCTTCTTCATCTTTATTGCTGTACCGCCCCACAATTTCTTACATGATTTTTTTTGTACATTAGTATCCTGAGCAGCTTATTAAAAATTGTTCATTTCATGGAAGAATGAGAACTGTAGCAAACACCTATGAAGAAAGAAGAAAGAAAGGAGGTACAGTGGCACCTTAGGTTAAGAACTTAATTCGTTCTGGAGTTCCGTTCTTAACCTGAAACTGTTCTTAACCTGAGGCACCACTAATGGGGCCTGCCGCCGCGCCGCCAATGAGTAATTTCTGTTCTCATCCTGAGGTAAAGTTCTTAACCCGAGGTACTACTTCCGGGTTAGCAGAGTCTGTAACCTGAAGCGCCTATAACCTGAAGCATCTGTAACCCGAGGCACAACTGTACAACAAACACAAATGAAACAACAGAAGGGCATCTTCCTTCTCATGAGCTAGGTTTGTTAAAGTGGAGTAAACGCTTTCAGAAAACATATCAACAGCTCATCAAAGCGCTTGGCATTGACTCTGTAGAATGATACCCACACTCATCTTCAGCCTCAGTCTTAATTAGATCCTGGATAGAGCTGGATGCCAAGATATACACTGTCCAAAACTCCCTGTTTGGGATTCTGTGCCTTCACTAATTTGTGTATTTTATGTGTGTGTGTGGGGGGGGGGGAGAGTTCTAAGAGCCGCACACCATTATTCAAATAAATTGATAAAATAAAAATAACAAAGCAGAAGAAGTGAACCACAGCAATGAATAATGAAGTTGAAAGAAAACCAGAACAAAGAACCAAAGGAATCACACACCCAATAAAACAACATCTAACAGGGTAAACAAAAAGGTTTTCACCTGGTGCTGAAAAGGCAAGCATCCCTGGAGAGGGCATTTAGGAGATGAGACATCAGCACCAAAATGGACATGGACTGTGGGGCAAAGCAGGATACAGAGGGGGAAGCCACGCAAGCTATTCATGTGTCTGCCCACTTCATATAGAGTGATAGCAACTTGCTGAAACTAACAGGTCGGAGTCCAGTCAATGCCTAGATGGAAGCTATCCTGGGAACATTATATATGTTGCCTTATATTTCATCATGGACTAAAGGTGATACATCAACAAACCTATTGGATTTTCTGACAGAGGGTTTTCCTCATCTCCTTCACCTTGTATGGCTCCTATGGGGAAGGTGTGCCAGTTTGTATACCTTAGGATTTGAAGCCACCATAAATCAGCAAGATTGGCAACCTGTCCCTTTGGAACCCAAATCTGTCCCACCATCCCCTCCCTTGGCCAAAATGCACATCCGATGTATAGTATACATGAAAAAAAATGAAATAAATCGAGATACTTTGCTTTGTGGTTGCAGCACATTGTAACCCAAGATCAAATGACTCCATTCTGTTATTAGTCTGTTTTAACTTTGTGAGGTCATTTTATGAACTGTGGTCAGGCGGAATGAGTTCCTTGCATTCCTTATGGCTAACTGGAGAAGAGAGCTGATAGTCCCACACTAGACAGATAGCTTATGGAAATCTGGCCACGGAAAAACTGACTAGTCTTGAAAAACCTGCAGGAGACATGTCTTGCTACATGATTACTCTTTAAAACTGCAATAGATGTCTGCGGTTACAGAGCACAAGACTTCTGCAATTCTGCATTGTGAGGGAGCCAAGAAGTGAGCTTTTCCTGCATTTTCCAAGCCGAATGATATTTTGCTTCCTTTGAACTTTGCCAAACGTTTATGGATGCCTTTTATCCTTGCTCTCCCTCCACCCCTGGCCTTCCAGGTCTGGGGGAAGCAGCAAAAAAACTACCAAGCATGGCACTTGGAAACTCTGGCTTCTTGGCGCTGAGAATTTTTTTGTCACTTAGATGATCTGACAGGACTTCCGAAGAAATGTAAGTTCAGAAGCATAATTATTAATTTTCTTTACGGGGTGGGGCTTGCTAAAAAATTATGATGATAAGTAGGACACATCCTCATTAACAAATGATATTTGGAAAGCTGAGTAAGACAACCCCTTATTAGGCTTGCCAATTTGTATGGCGGTCTCTTGCCAGCTTAACAGCTGTGCCAATCAGAGGTTCAGCAGCTAAAAATGTCTATCTTTGCAAGGGAAAGCTTCACCTGTTGAATTTCTCCTGCGAATTTTTAACATTTGCGGGGGGTGATACCCCCACCACTACCTTCAAAAATTGCTGGGCAGAAATACTTTGGCCCAGCATGATTTTTTAAAATTTCTATGGCCAGAGTGTAACACACAATGTGACCTTAATTCAGACTCCTAAATCCTTGTTGGATTAAATTGCTAATGAGCTCTGTAGGAAGACCCTGTGAACAACTGAGTAATGTTTTCCATGCCCCAAAGACCATGGCAAAGCATCCCTGAAGTCTCACATTTGCCCTCCATTGTATCATAAAATAAATAGACTTGCTGTCCTTGCAACTGATAAATGGACCCGGGGGAGAAGGCTGTTAAAGAGGAGGACGTGTTGGTCCATTCTTAATGTTGAATGGAGAATATTTGTTTAGGAAAGACCAAATACTCCTGCTGTAAATTTAACTTCTTATTTTCCCTTTGATTTCACAGTTAAGACCAGCGCACACGGTCTTCTGAAAACGGCCTACAGAAATCTGTGCAGAGGGAGGTCAGCAAAAAGGCAGTGGTTAAGTGTTTTCATTAGAGGGGATTCAAAACACACAGGGCGAGATAAGGGAGATTCATATGCTCAGTGGATTTCAAACAAGCACATGAGTCACCGGCCAGCCATTTGGTAAGCAAGTATCTTTCTCTTTCCCAGCAGTATGATAAAACTCCAAGGTGGGGGTGGGCAGTGATGCCTTGATGTTGGGAGGCCAAAAAAAGATGTGTGTGTGAACCTAGAAAGTTCCCACTGAGCGGAGGGGGAGAAAGCCAGACAGCCATTTATTTCAACACATTGCTGGATTTACTTAAGTTTGTCATGCAGAATATCTAATATAGCTACTACTTGGATACTTAAAGAGAGAGGACGCATTTCAGGGATGTTCACGAGGTGTGTTTTGACAGACATGTCCCTAGTCAATAACATGGAAATTGGATCAGGGGGGATGAAAGGTTAGCTTGCTGTTTGGCTGCCCAGATACTAAATATAGACTCTTGACCTGGAGTGACACACATCGAGTTATATCATAAATGGGCAAGACAACATGAGCGTGTGTTGCTCTGACACAGCTAATTTTCAAGCTGCAGGTTATTTGCAGCTTGGAGAATTAAACTTCACTTTGGCGCTCAGAATACTTACAAAGCAAATATAACCAAAATCCCTAATGTGAAATAAGAGTAGTAGATTTGGCTCCAGTCTAGGGTAGATTGCTGTTTCCAAGCTGCTACCCTTAAGAACAGGGATTTTGAATTTTGTGGGGAAGGGGTAGGGAATAGCATGTGAGTTGATCTTTACTTGGACAATGGCTACCTTGCTTAAAAGAAAGACAGTAAAGTGTGGAGTGTGGACTGGAAATATATAGTTTAAAATTCCTACTTGAACAAGAAGCTCACAAAATGACCTTGAACGCGCTACCTCTGGCTCTTGGACAAACCTATTGCACATGTGGTTGTGACGATAGAGAGGGGATGATGACACAAATGCTGGGTGGGTTCAGGATTCATAGAATCATAGAATCATAGAATCATAGAATCATAGAATCATAGAGTTGGAATAGACCACAAGGGCCATCGAGTCCAACCCCCTGCCAAGCAGGAAACACCATCAGAGCACTCCTGACATATGGTTGTCAAGCCTCTGCTTAAAGACCTCCAAAGAAGGAGACTCCACCACACTCCTTGACAGCAAATTCCACTGTCGAACAGCTCTTACTGTCAGGAAGTTCTTCCTAATGTTTAGGTGGAATCTTCTTTCTTGTAGTTTGGATCCATTGCTCCGTGTCCGCTTCTCTGGAGCAGCAGAAAAAAACCTTTCTCCCTCCTCTATATGACATCCTTTTATATATTTGAACATGGCTATCATATCACCCCTTAACCTCCTCTTCTCCAGGCTAAACGTGCCCATCTCCCTTAGCCGTTCCTCATAAGGCATCGTTTCCAGACCTTTGACCATTTTGGTTGCCCTCCTCTGGACACGTTCCAGTTTGTCAGTGTCCTTCTTGAACTGTGGTGCCCAGAACTGGACACAGTACTCCAGGTGAGGTCTGACCAGAGCAGAATACAGTGGCACTATTACTTCCCTTGATCTAGATGCTATACTCCTATTGATGCAGCCCAGAATTGCATTGGCTTTTTTAGCTGCCGCGTCACACTGTTGGCTCATGTCAAGTTTGTGGTCACCAAGACTCCTAGATCCTTTTCACATGTACTGCTCTCAAGCCAGGTGTCACCCATCTTGTATTTGTGCCTCTCATTTTTTTTGCCCAAGTGCAATACTTTGCATTTCTCCCTGTTAAAGTTCATCTTGTTTGTTTTGGCCCAGTTCTCTAATCTGTCAAGGTCGTTTTGAAGTGTGATCCTGTCCTCTGGGGTGTTAGCCACCCCTCCCAGTTTGGTGTCATCTGCAAATTTGATCAGGATGCCCTTGAGTCCATCATCCAAGTCGTTGATAAAGATGTTGAATAAGACCGGGCCCAAGACAGAACCCTGTGGCACCCCACTAGTCACTCTTCTCCAGGATGAAGAGGAACCATTGATGAGCACCCTTTGGGTTCGGTCAGTCAGCCAGTTACAAATCCACTGAGTGGTAGCATAGTGAAGACCGCATTTTACCAGCTTCTTTACAAGAATATCATGGGGCACCTTGTCAAATGCCTTGCTGAAATCAAGGTAGGCTACATCCACTGCGTTCCCTTCATCTACCAGGCTTGTAATTCTGTCAAAAAACGAGATTAGGTTAGTCTGACATGACTTATTTTTCAGAAATCCATGCTGACTATTGGTGATCACAGCATTCCTTTCTAGGTGCTCACAGACTGTTTGCTTAATGATCTGCTCCAGAATCTTCCCTGGTATTGATGTCAGACTGACTGGGCAATAATTATTTGGGTCCTCTCTTTTCCCCTTTTTGAAAATAGGGACAACATTTGCCCTCCTCCAGTCTGCCCGGACTTCGCCTGTTCTCCAGGAATTCTCAAAGATGACTGCCAGTGGTTCTGAGATCGCATCTGCCAGCTCTTTTAATACTCTTGGATGGAGACTTGAATACATCTAAACTAGCCAAGTATTCTTGTACTATCTCCTTAGTTATTCTGGGCTGTGTTTCCTCTGCTGAATCATTTGCTCCAAATTCTTCAGGTCGGGCATTGTTTTCTTTATCGGAGAAGACTGAGGCAAAGAAGGCATTGAGGAGTTCAGCCCTTTCTGTGTCCCCTGTTTGCATTTCACCATCTTCTCCTCTGAGTGACCCCACTGTTTCTTTGTTCTTCCTTTTGCTACGGACATACCCATAAAAGCCTTTTTTGTTGCTTTTAACCTCTCTAGCCAGCCTGAGTTCATTCTGTGCTTTAGCTTTTCTGACTTTGTGTCTACACGTGCTGGCTATTTGTTTGAATTTCTCTTTGGTGGTTTCCCCCCTTTTCCATTTTTTGTACACATCCTTTTTTAATCTTAACTCAGTTAAAAGTTCTTTAGATAGCCACCCTGGCTTCTTTAGGCACCTTCCATGTTTCCGTCTCATTGGTATTGCCTGAAGTTGTGCTTTTACTATCTCCCTCTTAACAAACTCCCAGCCATCATGAACTCCCTTTCCTTTTAGTATTACTGTCCATGGGATCTCACCCAGCACTTCCCTAAGTTTTATGAAGTCGGCTTTCTTAAAGTCAAGAAATTGAGTCCTAGTATGCTTGGCTGCTCCTTTCTGCAGTATAGTAAACTTCAGAAGAGCATGATCACTCGCGCCTAATGATCCTTCCACTTCTACCCCACTAACCAGGTCATCAACATTGGTTAGGACCAGATCTAAAATGGCTGTTCCTCTTGTGGCTTCTCCCACTTTCTGGACAATGAAGTTGTCTGCAAGGCCAGTGAGGAATCTGACCTTATGCTCTTGGCTGAGTTTGACATCCAACATTTGAAGTCCTCCATTACTACTATCTCCCTTCCTTTTGCATGCTTGGCCATCTGTTCCAGGAAGGCATCATCTATGTCCTCCGTTTGGCTTGGAGATCTATAGTAAACTCCCACAATGAGGTCTCTGTTATTCTTCTCTCCCTTAATTTAGACCCAAATGCTCTCACTTTGGCTTTGAGGTTCTAAATCTTGGATCTCTTCACAGGTATACACATCCCTGACATATAATGCCACTCCTCCTCCTTTCTTGTCTGGTCTGTTTCTCTGAAATAGATTGTATCCCCCCATTATTACATTCCAATCATGGGACTTATCCCACCAGGTTTCAGTGATGCCTATTATGTCTTATTTAGTTTGCTGTACCAAGAGCTCAAGCTCATCTTGTTTATTTCCCATGCTTTGCGCATTAGTGTACAGACATTGAAGTCCATTAATCATTCCCCCGTGTCTCTTATTTAAGGATTTTTTCCTCCCACCACTAGGTCTGCGTGCTGTTTGCTCCATTTGGTCTATGACATTTGGATGATCATCTTCATCAACTGATAGACTCCTACCTTCAGGAGCACTGTCTCCCTCCCCCACATTAGTCAGTTTAAAGCCCTCCTGATGAGGTTTCTGAGATTTTTGGCAAAAACATTTCTCCCAACCGTTGTGAGGTGCAGCCCATCGCTTGCCAGAAGTCCATCTTCAAGAAACTGCAGTCCGTGATCTAAGAATCCAAACCGTTCCTGTTTACACCATTTGCGAAACCAGCTGTTCACTTCCACTATTTTTCCCTCTCTCCCTGGGCCACGTCATTCAACTGGGAGGACAGATGAGATGACAATTTGTGAATTTAATTGCTTCAATTTCCTGCCCAGAGCCTCGTAGTCTCTTTTGATCTTCTGGAGGCTATTGCTTGCAGTGTCATTGGTTCCCACATGAACCAAGAGGAAGGGGTATTTGTTAGTGGGTTTTATGATTCCTTGCAGTCGTTCAGTTACATCTTGGATCTTAGCCCCGGGGAGACAGCACACCTCCCGAGACATCTTGTCAGGCCCACAGATCACTGCTTCTGTTCCCCTCAGTAGGGAATCCCCTATCACCACTACACGCCTCCTCTTAGGTTTGGTCGGGGTTCTTCCGTGAGCTGTCCGTTCCAAGGTCGCCTGCACATTCCCTGAGGACTGATTCTGTGAACACTTCATTGCAGGATGGGCTGGGTCCCCACCAGTTTGAAGAAGGTCAGTGGGGTGGCCATTCTGGGGTGGGGGGAATGCCCTGGGCCCAGAGGTTTATGCCAAATACCTCCAGATCACCTATATACTTTTCTTGGGCAAGATGACTGAGAGGAAGATGGTTCAGCTGTAGACACTCTTTGAATTTCTTGATCCATTTCAACCTGGGTTGTGGCCCAGTTTTGAGACAGAATTTGCCTTGGTTGCCCACATGGATTACCTACTTTGGGAGAATGACGAGGGGATTGTGACCTCATTAATCCTCCTAGATTCCTCTCTGTGAAAAATGAAATAGGGGAAAACCAAATAAGTTGCTCTCTCAGCTTTAGCAAGTTATACTGCATAAAGGAGGGGATAAAAAAGCAAACTACTGTGTGTTCAAAACTGCAGAGGAATGGCAGGACAAACATTTTCAGAAGATATACAGAAGTACATTTAGACAAATATGAACAAATGTACAGCATCATTAACATTAACACACCTCATTAAAGTTATGGGTGAAACAGTATTTTAACCCTTTTAATGGTCTCTATAATGCACAATTCTACTAATGACAGTTGCTGGAAGTATGGGAAAGGCCAAGTGAATTTTATCCTCTGTTAGTAGGCCAGCCCAGAGGATATTCATGATGAGAACTCCTGTTCATGAAGCTGTGATCTAACCACCTGCACTCATCTGCAACGGTGGTCTCAAACGCACACACTGGTCTTAAATATTAAGTGAATGAAACTTATGTTTTCTAGACAGATTGAAGCTGGCTTGTGAAAAAAATGTATCAAACACCAGCAGTGGCATAGCGTGGGTTGCCAGTGCCAGGGATGGGCAAGTGTGTGTTCCCTTGGTGGCCAGTGCAGCTGGGATAAATTCCACGAGGTACATGACTGCCTGTGCTGCCGTAGCTGGTGGCAATGACTGCACACCTTCTTGGCTTGGCTTGACCAGCCCAGAGGTGGGGTGTTTGGACATCCCTTCACTGGCCATGAGGAGAAGGAGGCACTGCCTCAACCCCAAAGGCCTGGTCCATGTGCAGCTTCCCTCCTTGTGGCTCCAGGAGGAAGCAGGAGTTCTGCCACGTGGCCTCGATAAGGGAGCCTGTTTTGGGGGCATCTGGTTGTGTCCCTCTCAGAATTTTATGCTCAGGGTCACCACCCCTCTGAGCCCCCTGACACTATGCTACTGACCACCAGAATTTCTCAAGAAACTACAGGATTGATAGGGATCAGGGCTAACATGTACACAGTTTCAAAAACTAGTAAGGGGAGTTTACTGCATTTGGAGTAAGTTGTAATGCATGCACACCCTAAGTGGATGGACAGCTGAAGTAGAATGCCATCAACTTCTTTAAAACTGTAGCTTATGCACTTTTCATTTTATTTTTAAAGAGCCCCAATCCTTCCTCTCCATCTCTTTCCTTCCTGTCATTGAAACCACCAGAGATGCTTCTCTTTGATTATTCTTCATGGAACACTTGTAACATTTGCAAGTGTTTTGCTTGCATGTTGTTCCCATCATGTAAACGGACTATCTACATCAGTGCAAGCTGCTTCCATGAATGACAGGACACATGATCTGGAAATGTTCTGCTGGTATGGAGAAGCACGGTTTCCCATAGGAAACGGTTTTAAGAAAAAGGAAACAAACTTGCAAGACGTTTTCGTCTTGCGAAGCAAGCCCGCAAGACGAATTTCCCTATGGGCTTGCTTTGCAAGATGAAAACGTCTTGCAAGTTTGTTTCCTTTTTCTTAAAACCGTTTCCTATGGGAAACCGTGCTTCGCAGGATGAAAAATTCGCAAGACGAAAAAACTCACAGAATGAATTAATTTCGTCTTGCGAGGCACCACTGTACAAGAGAAGCAAAAGAGGAGGCATGTTAGACAATTACCATAGGACTGGGGTAACATTTTGGGTCAAAGCTCAGCATAAACAGTTTTTCACAGAGGCTTAAATCCTGTGGTGTGGAGCATCTTCATTGTACTTGGTGGTACTGGTTGGTGGACTGTTAGAGCTATTTCCTTCATGGGCTTGCAAGAAGCATGTGGTTGGTCACAGGGGAAAACAGGACAATTTATATACACTTCCCTGGGAGGAAGCCCAGTGGAACCAAGTAGAACTTACTCCCTAATACAGTGGTACCTCGGGTTACAAACACCTTGGGTTACAAACACTTCGGATTACAGACTCCGCTAACCCAGAAGTAGTACCTCAGGTTAAGAACTTTACCTCAGGATGAGAACAGAAATCGTGCGGCGGCTGCAGAGATAGCAGCAGCGGGAGGCCCCATTAGCTAAAGTGGTACCTCAGGTTAAGAACGGTTTCAGGTTAAGAACGGACCTCCAGAATGAATTAACTTTGTAGCCAGAGGTACCACTGTACAGATGTAATTAAGCAGGTATATATGCTGTCAGTGGACTCTGTGAGACTGATTCAACAGAGCTCTTACATTCTGTGCTCTTAGCACAGGCGGAACAGAGACGTTCCTCTGGTCAAGTGGTTGGGCAAGGCGGGTCTGTCCACAAAAAGGATTACCCAAGATTGCACAGGAGACTTGATGAGAAGGAGCTGTCAGGAAGAAATTTTTTTTTCTCTTCTGCAGGGTTGAGCTGTAACTTGGAAAGGTTATTTTTCTTCTGCATTTCCCCCCCCTAATAATGCCTTGCAAGATTACATCTCTCTCCCAGCGGTCAGATGTACACGATGTCTGTGTGACCCTCCAGCTTATGAATAAAACCCATTTCCCCTTCTTAGTCTTCCCTGTCTTCTTCCTCTCACAAAACAATGGCACAATGTAAGGCTTAACCCATAACATCTGTAACTGCCTCAGCAAAGGCATCAACAGCACTGAAACTGCGAGAAGAGAGAATAATGCTTGGGCACCTTTCTTGTCCTTTTACTCTTTCAAGAGTCATGCAAACGGCCTCTTGGCAAAAAGGTCTCTAGAATTTATATATCTATTATGATATCTATATTGAAATGAAACAAAATCCTCTTTTGATCACTGCTGGACTCTTATTCCTGCCCCTGCAAAACCTATTCAATACTAAATTTTATTCAGGTTCCTTCATAAAATGTTGAATTGTCTTGGGAAGCTAATAAAGGCACACTGACGTCAAAATGAAACATAAAAGGCAGATGTTTCTTGTTACAATTATTTACCCACAGCCACTTTTCCTTGTTTTTAGACAGTGCAGGAGATTATTAAATGGGCCATGCTAACTCGCTAATTATTGTTTCCACCATCGTCCCTGCCAAAGGTTTTATAATAGACAAAGCTTTCTTCGACAATGTATGCATTATTAAATTCATTCCTTTTGTTTTTGTTAATGAAATTTAATTTATATAGATCCACAACACAGATGGTATCATTAGATGGCTAGCTGACTTAGAAAGATCAGTCAGATGCATCTAAGATTAGATCATTTCTTAGATTATATTGTGAACTTGCCAAAGGACCTGCGTTATGCAAGTATTGATTATCAAATTTATGTTTGTCCACATCACCTTATTGTTAATGGGATGCTATGCAATCACGTATCCAATTTGTCTAGATTTCTTTGATATCTAGATGCAGAAATGATGCAGAAATGAGATAGTTGCTTGAAGCAGTTCAGGAGATCAGTAGATTCAATAACTGGCCTTCTCAGAGGCTAGGAAATACCTGGACAGGGGCAAAAGGACCTCCTCCTGCCCCACTAAGCTGAGGATGTTGTAAATCAGGCATCTATGTAAAGAAAACAAGAGAAAGACTGCAGTTTGGGATAGGCAGGGAAAGACACAGGAGCTGAGTTAGGGCTCTGTAAGTATCTTACAGTGGTGCCCACTGGGAAGGGAAGGGAGGCCAACAGTAGGTGGAAAGGCAGAGTCAATGACAGGATTGTAAGTACTGACAGAAGTACTGACTGGTTGTAAGTAAAACTGCAGGCAGGTGAGGGCTGGCTCAGGACAGATTGAGATGGGTAAGATATTGGCCCACCTGCCCTAAAGGACCAGCCTTCACTGCTTGGGGTGCTTCTTGTCCATTGTGGAAGCACTGTACTTCAGTCTGCTGGGGTATTTAAACGGTGCCTCCACCCACATTCACCCCGTACATGTGTAAATATCTGCAAACACTTCAAAATGCCTAAAGGCTCCAGGGACCTCCTTCTAAAGGACACCAAACCTGGGGAAGCACTGCATCCCTGGAACTTCTCTGACTTGAAGAAGTGGGTGAACAAAAGAATAGGATGCAGCCCAGTGCAGAACAGATGAGGCTGATCTCACCATCCATCCTTCACCCTGAGTATGTACGCAGAGCTGGCCCAAGACGTTTTGCTGCCTGAGGTAAAGGGCATCAGAAGCTGATGGGGTTGGCAGTTGACTCTTATACCAATACTGTCGGTGGCATAGTTTCGCCCTCTGGGAAGCTGGGAAGCAGTGAGGGTACAGAACGGGCTGTGTGGCACTCGCAGGTCTGTCTTCCAACAGAATGGTATGGCCAGGGACACAGGAGAAAGGGCTGTCTCTGGTGCCGCCTCCTCCCAACTGCTGCCTGAGGTGCTTACCTTACTCTGCCTCATGTTAGGGCTGGCCTTATACAACAACAACAACAACAATTTATTATTTCTACCCCGCCCATCTGGCTGAGTTTCCGCAGCCACTCTAGTCAGCTTTCAACAGAACATTAAAAACATAATAAAACTTCAAACATTAAAAGCTTCCCTAAACAGGGCTGCCTTCAGATGTCTTCTAAAAGTCTGGTAGTTGTTGTTCTCTGACATCTGATGGGAGGGCGTTCCACAGAGTGGGTGCCACTACTGAGAAGGCCCTCTCCCTGGTTTCCTGTAACCTCACTTCTCGCAGGGAGGGAACCACCAGATAGCCCTCAGAGCTGGACCTCAGTGTCTGGGCTGAACGATGGGGGTGGATACGCTCCTTTAGGTATACTGGGCCAAGGCTGTTTAGGGCTTTAAACCCCACACTTTGAATTGTGCTCGGAAATGTACTGGGAGCCAATGTAGGTCTTTCAGGACCGGTGTTATATGGTATACACATCTACACTGTCCTGGCCTTGCTCCCTCCACCATCCTCTTGCCCCACCCCCAAAAAAAGATATTAAGTGTATGCAACGCATTATTAAAAACAAAACAAACTAACTAGCTAACAAAGAAACAAAAGTTACTGAACTGCAGCAATAGAAGTCGTGTTTTTTTATTTTAAGAAATGCTTAGTCTTTCTGTCAACTTAAAAGCCTGCCATTTGCAGAGCTCCAGAATACAATTCATAAACCCTGCTAAGTGGCGGAACGGGCTTTACAGTATAGCTGTCGAGTCCACCCCCCCCCCTTTTCTTTACCCCTTTCCTCCCTAACATAATACATTTTTTTCCAACTCAGCAAGTTTTATTCCCTGCTGGCTGCTTTTGGCCTGCTATTATATTGCACCAATAACATGCCCACATGACACTGTAGTATCTTTTTACAGTATAATTGCATGTACATATTTTCATTCGTAGCCCGAAGCTTCATTTAAGGGCGCATGGTAAGAATCCGTGCTCCACCAGACACAGAACAAAATAATCAATAATTCCAGACAAATCTGTTTTTATAGCCATTTCTATAATAAAACAATATAAAGTTACAGCGTATAAGGAGACATATTAATGTGACTTTCCATATGTAGTGTAGCTTTTAGGTCTCTTAAACCTTCAAGTTAATAATGCCTAAGGATCCCACTGTGAGTTCAACTACACTTTTAAAGGCATGCATGCCTTAAAGTGTGCTTTAATAGTAATATATTGCTCTGCACACAGTCAAAGAAGCAATAGGCTGGATGTCACTAGGCTTCTTTATGATGAATACATGTAGAATATATATCGAGGACAGGATCCAATGGACTGTAGCCAGAGCTTCTGCATGAATTGGGATCTGGGAGGCCGGTCCCAACCTCTGACATCCTGTACATCCCCCACCCAATATATTCAAAGGAGAAGATTCTGCAGATTTGTGTTTGATGCAGAACAAGAAGCTGAGGAGATGTATCATATATTTTTCAGATGACTAGGGAAGAGGCCATAGAGCGCATGCTTCATGTGGAAGGTCCCATATTCCATATTGGCATCTTCATTTTAAAAGATTACATGGAAGGTTATGGGAAAGGCATGGCTGAAACCAAATGCAACCTGGTGGGCTCATGATGCCTCTGCAGCCCCCAATATCTGCTGGTTGCTTCCTGGCAGGCGAACTGGTGCAGGCAGGCAGCGGTAGACAGCAGCAGTACCATCATGGGCAAGCCACCTGCCATTTTACTTTCATTTACTTCATTTAAGAGATCTGAAGTCCACCCTTCACCCAAGGGCATGAGGGTGGCAACAGTTCCTGCAGTGCCCCAACATCAGGGCCGGCCCACCTATGAGGCAAGGTGAGTTGACCTCCTCAGGCGGCAGGATCCACAGGGGCAGCAGGTCTGGCCTCCCAGGAATGCGTCACCTGGTGCCACTGCCATAGTGGTAGCAAAAGCTGCAGCACACTCCTTGGGCAGCCTCTCGCCTCCCCATGCCGTCTCTGCAGTGTCTTGGAGAATAGGAGGCCTTGCTGGTCTCCCCCAACCCTTGATTCTGTATCCCCCGCTTGATCTTCACTTATCCCATCTTCCCAGCTGGGGCTGGGGTGGGGAGCGCCATTTTGCAGTACCAAAATGTATTGGGCTGGCCCGTTCTAGGTGTTGTCAGCAACTTAAAAGGGCAGAGCAATTAAAACTCATAATAGAAGCAGAAATCTATTTCAAAATGCCCACTGCAACAGGGAAGTCATTGGTTCCACGGGAAGGGAGCCTGTTTAATATCAGCCAGGAAGGAAACTGGAGATTCCCTGCCTACTGCATTATGGCTGTTCCCACTGGGACTAATAGCAGCTTTAGCAAAGGAGGGGCAAATTTGGATCAGAAATGCGCCCTGGGAGGAAACTCAGCTTTACTGCTCCAATCCAAATCTGATTGCAGATCCTTTTCTTGCATCGCATCTGCTCTGAGAGGCCCACACAAATAATTTCTTATCTTCCTCTTTTTCACACTTGAAGGGAGCTTCAGAGCTGTGACCTGCTGATATGAGGTTGCCCCACATGCTTGGAAAAAGGGAATGCTTTGTTGTTATTTGGCCTTCAGTACTGGAATACCCAAAGTGTGAAGTAGTTTGCTTTTTTATCAGTGAGATAACTGGTGATATTTTAGGTTGCCAATTAGCAGATTACCAATTTCAATTCAGTGGAGGCAGCTCATGGGAATTGCCTCATGTTATGAACCTTGGAAGCAGAATTGCCTTATCGCACTCATTGCAGTGGCAGGTTCTAATAGGCCTATAAATATAATCTCCCAATACCTTGATGGCGATCTTTTCCTTAATTCCTATTCGGTGTGAGACTTCTTCTTTTTTGACACAACCTTTCCTTCATCAGTAGTCTAATTTTGGGATCCTAATCTACACGTACTGTATTACCAAAGGTGGGCTTTGTGGCATCTCTCACAGAGCAGTGTAAAGACTCCCTGGCTATAGAGCCTGACCAATATCCACTGTTCTTGAGCATGACTCCCCCTAGTGAAAACGCAAAGCTTTGCATTACCCAAGTGTAATGTTCAAACTTCCCAAACCAACACCATGCCAAATTATTATTTTAAATCAGGCTTCCTCAACCTTGGCCCTCCAGATGTTTTTGGCCTACAACTCCCATGGTCCCTAGCTAGCAGGACCAGTGGTCAGGGATGATGGGAATTGTAGTCTCAAAACATCTGGAGGGCCAAGGTTGCAGAAGCCTGTTTTAAATCATAGCCTTGTTAATGAGTTCATTCTTTAAACAACTTGTCCAAGAAATGCAAACATCTGCACAACTGATACTGTGAGAAATTCAAATTGTTTGGGTTGTCCAATAGGTAATCAAGGTAGGAGATATCTCAAGATCTCTTTACCTTGCCCTTTGACTACCAAAAGAGATACTTTTAGGACTCCGTCCCAGTGCTTTTCTTCTAGAAAAAAAAAAGTGCCGGTACTGTGTACCCTTGACTACCCCCAGAAACAAAGCACTGCCCCCATGATCTTGACTGCAATTTGCTTTAATGTATTTAATGCTCACTTTAAGGCAATGTCCTAAGTTCTTAGGTGCCCTATCTATAAGACTTCATTGCAAACAATAAACAGACCAGACATTTTGAGTACACTGCCTGCCTTAAGTAGTGTACTCCTGGATGAGAAAATGTGCAACCTGCACTATAGGAATCAAAGGCAGAACTCTTCATAATACAAAACAATTAGATACTTTACCCTGTGATGGAAGATATGTATAGCCTTTGCAGAAGTATCCCAAGGCCTATGGAGTTGTATGAAATATTTTTGAGTAGCCAGACATTTTAATGATTGCTCTGTACTGCTTCTAAAGATCTTTCATGTTGTTGTTCACCAGCATAATGTTCTGTGAGAGGACATTATATAAAATGTGTGTGTGTTTCAAAATTAAAATTCCACCTTCAAAAAAAGGTAGGGAAACGGCATGTGGAAATCTCACAGAAATGCCAGCGGTTCCAGCAGATCTGGAACTGTAGTTTTCTTTCCTGTGGTTGGTTTGTCTCCGAATCCTCCCGGCTGGAATTTTGCCTGAGGTGGCCGGTGGGGTGGGGTGGGGGTAGGGGAGTGTGAATGTCACCACCTCCACAGACCTCACATGTTCTGTTGTAAAATGACACTTCTCAAAGTGTTTCATAACTTGTGTGCTGCTTCCATTTGGGCTCTCGCACACATTTGACTTCTCTCCCCCCCCCCCCCGCTTCCTTTCAATTTTTAATCAGGGCAGTCATATGTTGTTAGCTGCTTTATCTCAAGGGCAGCAAGCTGGCTCAGGAAGGAAGGAGGGAGGGATGGAAGGGAGGCGAGGTGACTAGACTGGATGGTGGGCCTTGTCTATAATAATAATAACAACAATAGTATTAGTAGTAATAAAAATAATAATCAGCCCCAAGAAGTCAAGGAGGGCTTCCTACGATTGCAAAGCGGGATGCTGTTCCAAACAACAGACACTGGCTTTGCAGCGTTCAAGCAATCTGAGAAATACATAAAGTATTGTTATGAGTTTGAAGTGTTAAGCTGTGTGCCAGACCCCTCTAGTCCCTGGATCCAACAAGTGTTAGAATTTAATCAAGGCTTCTAATTCTTGGAATAGCCTGACTAGCCTCCTGCAGAGGTGATAGCCTGGGTGAGGGGGAATTAATGGGCTCAGTGTAAGATGGCAAATGGGTGGGACCATCTCCCTCAACAAGATCCTTTTGAGTATTAATGTTGTGAACCCCTCCATCTTAGGCTCAGGTTGTATATATGTATAAATAAACCATATGTCATAAAGACACCACAGTCTCCGCTGTGCCTCATTCCCAAAAGGAAACACGAACCCTGGAACCCCCTGGAATCTCTCACGACTCAGAGATTGGATGGTGGGCAACAGCACTGTATGTAAATTATGTATCCCTTCTAAAAAAAACCCCTCATTTAAGATTTAGAGCTGTGCGAAACACCCACAGACAGAAAGCTGGCTGCAGGAGACCTAGGATATATATGTATGCAATTTGTATAAGATGGTTAGACTAACACTCTTATGCCAACCATAAAAGAAAATAAAAAATACATTCAGTGGCAAAGTGAATTATTTGCCCCAGTTCAAGACCCCAGATCAATCCAGACAGAGCAAAAGAGTTGTAATTCTAGAGGACTGGGTTCATGACCAGTCGAAGGTGAACGAATCTTATGGAACAAATGAGCAACTGTGTGTGCTCATTGCTTGAAAAGCTGATAATGTGTAAATGTCCTGATTTCCCAGACAAGAAACCGAGGTTAATAGCTAATGCTGTTTTCCAAGGCATCCAATGAGTTACAATTTAAGAGAGGGTCAAGAAGATTTTCTAGCCTGTATCTGCTCCAGCCGTTAGTTGCGGCATGTGCAGCATATTCCTGAATTCATTTACTATGGAGTACCGTATTTTTCGCCCCATAGGACGCACCGCCCCCCATAAGACGCACCTAGTTTTTTTTGGGGGGGGGAATAAAGAAAATTTTTTTTATTTCCCCCCCAGGCACGGGGCTGGCACGGGGGGAGCCCGAGCTTCCCCCGACCCCAGCCCCCAGAACAGGCTACTGCCTGCAAGCCTTGCGAGCCCGGCGGGACCTACCGCCGGGCGCGCGAGGCTTGCAGACACCTTCCCGAAGCACGGGCGTCCTCCGGAGGGCGCCCCGTGCTTCGGGATGCAGGCTGCCACCCCAAGCCTCGCGCGCCCGGCGGGACCTCCCGCTGGGCGTGCAAGGCTTGCGGACACCCCCCGAAGCACGGGACGTCCTCCGGAGGGCACTCTGTGCTCCGGGCTGCAGGCTGCTGCCTGCAAGCCTTGCGAGCCCGCGGGACCTCCCCCGCGCTCGCAAGGCTTGCGGATAGCTTCCTGAAGCCTGGAGAGCGAGAGGGGTCGGTGCGCACTGATGCCTCTCACTCTCCAGGCTTCAGCGAAAGCCTGCATTTGCCCCATAGGACGCACACACATTTCCCCTTCATTTTTGGAGGGGGAAAAGTGCATCCTATAGGGCGAAAAATACAGTAGTTCTTTTGAAGTTGGTGAAAGTTTTCCATATATTTTAAGGAGGAAAGCGGGACTCTTAATGTGATTAAACTGGAGCTCAGCATGTACTGAACTTGCTGCTCCTGGCATTCCACATTAAAGACACACACTGATTGGAGGACTAATCTTCATTCTAACGCCTACCCTTAAAAACCCATGCCGTGGTGGAAGGAAAGGAAAAAACACACACATGCATATTTAGAAGAATTTGCTCGTTGTACCAATGGAAAATTGAACTGCAGCAGCACAGTGAAATCCAAGATTTAATCTGGGTTTGGAAAACGGAGAAAGCACAATTGCTGAAGAAAATGCACTGGTTACATAACTGACCAAGCCCAGGCTTAAATCATTAACATGTGATCATGTGCGGTACACTTTCTGTTTCCAACAAACCGTTCTGGGATGCTTTGGAAAGGAAAGCACAACAGACCCACCTCTTTGTGGCCTGTTAATCTTCCTGAATGCATTTGTTTGGTTTCATTTAGTGTAGCAACTTGATGTATTTAGAGCATGAAAGGTGGTTGACCGAGCATGACTTGCAAGATCACAGCAAACATTGTTTTTCTAGTATTAAGCAAAATCCATAGTAAAGACATGAGACCATCTGATCTCAGGTTACTCAGCTAAGGAGAGGGGGGAAAACCCCTCTCCCTCTGCTCCCTGCTGATGCTGCAGATGCCAAGAAGGGACTGGATCTCTTGCTACTTATTTGTGGGATGAAATTGCGTACGGCTGCAACCATATTCACATCTCTGCTGCAGAGGGTGGTGCTAGTACTCAGCAGGGGTCATCTTTGGATCTGGAATCGGTTTCCAACTCCAGGGCTGAGAAACTAAGCACTGGATGTGTACTGAATAAAACATATTGGAAACATTAAAACATAACTTGAAACCATGATATAAAAAAGACAAAAAATTGAAGAATGGCGGGGGAGGGGAAAACCTTATCAAAAATAACTCATCTGCTCTTGAAAGCCTAGGCAAAGAGGTGTGTCGTTGCTAACTGGTGAAAAGAGCACAATGGTGGTGTCAGAAGCGCCACCAAAAGAAGGAAGTTCCTTAAGCAGGGGGCCACCACTGAGAAAGCCTTACCACAGACCTCAGCAGTAACCAGCAGTACCAGCAGAGCCTCTCTTTCTGATCTAACATTCAGTCAGATCTATATGGACTTGGGATCCAAGTTGTTTAGGGCTTCATATGTTAACATAAGCACCTTGCGTTGTGTTATGAGAGAGGGAGAAAAGGAATTATTTCATTTTTCTCTAACTTGCTTTGTATTGTTGTATTGTACAGTGAAAGACAAGTAAGAAACCTTACAGATAAATAACTAAAGCAGAAGCCTAAACCCATATTCTTTTAAATGTGTTTGTGGGAGGGGAGGGTTATTGGTCTGTTTTGTTCTTGTTTTTATTACGTATTTTGAGTTTTTATTTTTTATTTTTATGCTGTGAACCCCCATCATCTGAAAATCTCAGTTCAAATAAATAAAAAACCCTAAGAGATCCAATAAAACAATAAAACCATTTGAAAGACAGCACATTGAAAGACTGAGGAAAGATGAGCAATTGCAAGATTGACTACTCCCTCACATAAAAACACCTATGCACTTCAGGGCAAAGACTATAAGCTGGCCTCTTCTTCTTAAACTAGCTTTCTGTTTTCAGAGGCTTCTGATGTGGGGAGCATTGGTGGTGAATGGTGGGGAAGTACAGCTGATTGTAAACCACATAAAGGGGAGTGGGCCTCTTGCCCCCACATAATACACAGTGGTGTTATTGGAGTCAGGGGGCGCTGCAACTGTATTGTGCAGGCAGATGGCAGCTGACTGGTTAGCAGTGACCCATCATCAGTCTGTGCTGCTGATGTCATCAATTCATGCCACACCTCACTTGCTGCTGCTATTTATTAATCCGCTCTAAATTTATTGTTAAGCTGCTGATGCTGGGAAACATTTGCACAATCCCCCAGAGAATAATTATTTGATCCTTTCTTTCCCCCTTTCGTCTACTTACTGACATAAAATGCATGGACACCCAGAATGAGGTCATGAAGAGAAAGTTAATGCAGTTCAGATGGATGTTTTGAGAAGCTGGTGGTTTACACAGCATGCAGGGCCCTCTAAGTTTGGCATGTTAAAATTCCCCAAATGTGCACCAGGATAATACGGAAACTAAAACAATATTTTATGCAAACATCCCCTAATCTGAACAGTTCTGGCTCTAGGAGGTTATTGCGTTCCCAGAGAATTTGAATATGTTATCCAAAATGAGATGCTAGTTGCAAATAGAGAAAAACGGAGGTCTGACAAAGTGCAGAGCTCCGGAAACACAAGTATAACAAGCAAATAATCAGCTCCAATTTAGCTGCAGGAGGCTATAGACTTGGTGTTTATGGAAGGCCTTGTCAATGCAGCACTGGCTCCATCAGCTATCAAAGCTTTAAATTTAGAATTTAGGTCTTATCTACACTCCCCCTTTACCCTGCTCTTTCTACGCAGAGGTCCGCACTTTTATATTCCGTGTCCAAGCATTTTTCCTTGAACTTTCCCTGTGGAAAACTGCTCTTTAAAGCAAACGTCAGTTTGGGTTTTCTGTGGATTAACGTTTGCTCCGATGGAGCTTTAAAGAGTGGGTTTTCGTGAGGAAAGCTCCAGAGAGAGAGCGAGAGCAAGAGAGAGAGAGAGGTGCTCAGGCACAGAGACACGGACTGTGCCTGGAAAGAGCAGAGGAAAGGTTAAGTGTGGATAAACCCTAAGCAAATTGTTGTGCTATCTAACCCAAACAAAAGAATGCTGAAATTACATTGCTCAGTATTTCTTTATTGTATATCCCTGCCCACCTGCAACATGCCTTCCGCAATACACTTCAGATTTTATCTGGACACAGGTATGGCCAATATCAAGAAAGGGGATGGATCATTAACAGGTCCAGGGTAACTTGTGTGGTGTAAGAGGTGGTGCTCTTGCCATATATTCTCACTAGAAGGTGTATTGTGCAGGTATTGTAAAACAACAACAACAACAACGTTTGTGGGCTGAACTCACCCTTGCTGTGTACAGTTTGTGCTCTGATCAGTGCTGCAGTTTTGGCTAACTCAGCACTGCATGACTAATATTATTAGACATTCTTAAAACAACAACAATGTGCTGCAGCCAAAGGACAATGTCGCAGTGCTAATGCCGCCTAGGCTGATTAATTGAGCAGTTGATGCATAATTTGTCAATATTAAGACTGAATGTTCTGTTGACATCTGTTCCTCATTCCCCTTTGCCTGTGGTGTAAGTACATTAATAGTGGATGTAATACTGCCACCTTCTGGTTGCAGACAGTGGTAGGAGGCCTATAGCGAATAAAAAGTTTGCAATAGCAATAGGATTTGAAATGTCTTACATGTCACCACAGGGAACCCCAGCGAAACCCAGGGCGAGAATCAGAAAATTTTCCAGGGTGTTGCATTGGATCCTATTTTTTTGTTCATGGTCCTTTTATTTATAAGACCATGTAGCTTCCGTGTTACAGTGATTTATTGCACTTATCTATTTATTTATCCCAATGTATCCCACGGTATCACAAAGGAAATCTTTTTGGGTTAGAAGAACAGTAGTTCAAAAAGAACAGTGTCCAGTGGCAGCTGGTAGAAATTCTGGCAAGGCGAGGCTCAAATTATGCTGTGGTTGACCACTTGTGAATACTCATGCTTACATAAACACTGATGGCTACATGTGGCTTGTAATGTTGGAAGAGGCCTTGAACTGAACATACTAATTTTCTTCAGTCTTTCTTTTTATATTTTCGATGGTTTCCTTTAATCCATCTACTGGTGTAGATCCTAATCCCCCGCTGCTGACCTATTTTTGAATCTTCTCAAATACGCCTATATGTCATCAACAAAAATAAAGCTACAATGTCAGAATCAGGCCCTTTTAACTTGACACGGTTTTGTTTCATTTTTTCAAATTAACCTCAGCCTTTAATTTTTTTTTCTTTTGGGGGGGGTGTTTTGTACTGAGTTGAATAGGATCCAAACTGCAGCAGTCTGATTGGTCCTAGAACAATAGGATCCAAACTGCAGCAGTCTGATTGGTCCTAGAACAATAGGATTCAGAATGCAGCAGTCTGATTGGTCCTAGAACAATGCAGCACTATGATTGGTTGGCAGGAACCACCCAATTATGCTCCAGATAGAAGTGAATCCACAGGCTGATTGGCTTACAGTAGAATTCTGGAATTAGCCAATCATGTGCAGCCCATTGTGTAAATAATGTATATAAAGCAGATACTTTGAGGGGACATTCATTCATTCCTGCTCACCACTATGAGCTGAATAAAGAGCATGAAATTACTTTGCGACTCTGAGTATATTTCAGGGGGTGAGGTGGGTGAACAGGATCATCTTCTTCTTCTCTATTTCAACACAGCGATGGCAGCAAAAATTTATTTTCATACGCCTATCTGTGAATCTAAAAGTCCCTCGGCAAGCTTTCACACTCAAGAAAGGATGTGAATTTATGACATCTCCCAGAGGATTCCGGCTCCATAAATTTAATAGGTTGGAACAGCTTTAATCCTTGCTTCCATATGTTTTCTGAAGCATGGGATGATATTGTAGCCGTTTCTCTCCTCATGGGCAGAGCAAAAATTCAAACTAAGGAAAGGAAGACTTTTCCTCTGACAGCATTTGGCACTGTCCTTCGGTTTTTACCATTCTTTGAACCACAAAATGAGCAGCCATTACTAGTATCATACCATTGTTGCTGTTGTTATAATCATGTAGAACCATGTATACAGTTATGTATGCACAGTAACAAACAAAAAGACAGGTCCTTTCTTCATCCGAGGAGGGATGCCAACAGAGAGATGACAGGAACATGGAGATAATGGCAATGGTTTCAGTTGTTGATACTCAATACGAGTTGCAGTGTGGAATAAGAACCAAGGGGTGACGTGAAAGGCTCTGCAGAAATGGTGGGTTTTGAAGGGGCAGCATCACGCAGTTGTCATGGAAGGAAGTTCAAGGGATACAGAGCAGCTAGGAAGAGAGGGTAGAGTTTTTTGAGAAAGCAAGAAGGCCATTGAAAGCTTTGAAAATAAGGGTGATGAGGAGTTGTGTACTGGGAAGGATGTCATATGGTTTCAGAATGATGGAGAGGAATATCAGGCTTCTGAATAGAGGTGAGAGGACCAATGGTGTGGCAATGGAAAGTCCTATTAGGCAGGGGGAAGATCTCCCAGAAAGCAAATTGGGCATTGCTTCACGCCAGTTCCATCTTACTGTCTCTGTCCTTCTCTATTTGATGGTGAAAAGCTGCTATGTCCCCCACACTCATCAATTGAACATGTGTTCTCCGCAGATGAATTGCAAAATTCGGCAAACTGCTATGACAATTAAGAAACGTGGATGCTTTTTGTCAAAGGTCATAAGGACTATTTCACAGGGTTCAGGCCAGTCAAACTCAGAATAGGATTTTTATTTTATTTTTTCGTATCAAAGATAGAGAGTAGTTGTTGAGGATTAGTCACATGCATATTGATTAGGGAATTTGATATGCTTGCCTGGCCAGGAAGGTGGCAGAGGAGCAGCAGGAGAGTCTGCATTTAGAGTTTGCAAAGCCAAGATTTCATTCCTCTGGAGGGTCTTGTACTAGGCACAAAAACAGTTAAATGTGAACAAATCCTTAATATTTGCTGAACTGGCAGTTATGACCAGGATGCCTTAAAGGCTTTCCTCCTCCAGTTTCAAACATGAATTACAAACCACTTGAACAACGTTGAGTGTTGTCATTTGTCCCAAAACCTCAAAAGCCTCAGCCAAAGCCTATCCATCTTGCAAATTATGGAGGGAGAATTGGAAGAACCGAGTGGAGCCAGGGTCTTGGCTATTACTTCCCCATCCTCCGCTCAACTATTTGTGATCCACAGCCAACATTAGTTATAGCTTGGTACAGACTGATTCCTATGGAGAGCGTTTGGAGAATAGGCACCTGGAAAGGGATCCCTATGCCGTTTTCTGTTTCCACCTCAATCATCTTACAGACCTGTGGGGTCTCTCCCAAAAGCTTGTCTTCAGAATTTCAGTTCAGCATAAAGGAGAGAGGAAAAGGTTTCAGTGTATGGATGTTCTGAATGTTATCATAATGATATAGTCATACGCTATATGAAAAACAACCACTCAACAGTTGGACCTTGGTTTAAAAAGACATATGAGATTCACATTTTGAATATGTGATCTTTTTCTTTTGTTTTGCTGCTTTGCATAGTCATATTAGGCACAATATTTTCTTTCTGTGCTGTCTTAAGCTTATTTCACAGCTGAGATCAAGTGTGTTCTTTGCAAAACCCTTATCTATCATAGGCACAGACAAAGGTCTGATGGACACTGTTCATGCCCAGCCCACTGGGGTTGATTGTGGTGCTAAATCCATTTCTTCCAACGAGGGAGCAAACTTTGTTATGAGCACATTTGACACTTGAAATATGGCGACCAAGAGAGAAAATAAACAGCTAACGATGTATCTCAGAATTGTGTAAAATGGTCCCAAGAGGGTTTGACTTACACCGTGGGGGCTGCTGTGCATTTGAGCAGCTGGAGCAGGGGACCCAGCAGCTAACAGGAGGCGGAACCAGGGGTAGCAAAAGGCTGAGTTATCAGTGCTAAGAATCCTCCCAAACATTACCTTCTTCCATACTCAATATCCTTTTTCACAAGGACCACTGTTCCTAAACTGTTTTTCAAACCAGCAAATTTTCAGCTCCCGTACTTTTAATTCAGGCTGTGTACATGCTCCCCTTTGCTCTGTGTTCAGTGCGCTCCCAGCATTGGTTCTGGAAGCAGTATACACAAAATATTAGTCACAATCCATTTCTATACTGTATCTATCCTGTCATTTATTATGTTTTAATGTGTGTTTCCCCCACATTTTTGAATTGAGAAGCAGATGGAAGCTAGCAGGATTGGCACAGGTAACAAAGGCAAGAAGAGGAGTTGTTGCTAAAACCCCAACTTCCTGAAAATATACTATATGGCTGCTATCACTTATTCCTCTACTTTTTATTATGCATTGCAGAGCAAAATCATCAACTATGGAGGAAGCTTCATCTGAGCAAGCTTTAAGAACACAAAATTATGTGATCATCTTGTTTCCAGGATCCTATCTTCCCCACTTAGAGACATCCCACAAGAAAACCCAGCCCAAGAGTTATTAAGTCAACCCAACACATGGTACTATTAGTAGATGACTGGGTGCCTGCCAACAATAATGTCTAAATTGGTTATTTGAGTATAGCCCTGCACTGTTTAAGTAGTGGCTCATTGATAACCACTTGGAGTTTGCCTTTCCTTCTAAGCGGTTTCCAAGAAAGCAGGGAAAAAATGACTTACGACAAGAGAAAGTTCAGGGAGGAAAGTGTTCTTTGCAATGGAACAAATGTTACATGATTCAGAGAGTTTGGGGAGCCAATTCTTCTTGCATTTTAGGGGCAATTTTGATTTTTTTTAATAAAATAAATATTAGAATAGACATAGCACATATCCAGGACACACAAAAGTATTTTGGGTGCTTACTTTTTATTTTTAAATATTCATATTTAATATTCATACTATGGCACCACTCAGTTTTAACACAATTCTCATATTTATCCTGAGCTATATTTTTTCTCCATGAATATTTTATACATTTTGAAACCATTTGTATAGCCATAGCATATATTCCTACGATTAAGTTGCAGAATGTAGTATCTTACTGTGGTGAGTTGGTGGTGATTGCTTTTGAATAGGGCGGTCCAACTTTTCGTGCCAAGTGGGCCACATGAGTACTTTGACATGGAACCCATGGGACACACCCTGCTTTGCCATGCTGGGGGGAGGCCAAAATTTGATGCCCCCCTCAGCCCTTGCACTGCCTTCCGAAAGCTGGGTAAGCAAGTTGCGGGGCTTTGGGAAGGAGGTGTAGGGCTCTGGCAGGGTCATAGAATTCATCAGCCTCCTTTCCAAAACTGGGAAAGCACTAACGAGGCTTTGGAAAGGAGGAAGGAGGACTCCAGGACAC
The DNA here is from genome assembly GCF_965112155.1 of Podarcis liolepis. Taxonomy (NCBI): domain Eukaryota; kingdom Metazoa; phylum Chordata; class Lepidosauria; order Squamata; family Lacertidae; genus Podarcis; species Podarcis liolepis. The sequence goes on along the minus strand of NC_139555.1, from coordinate 94,902,776 downwards.
TGTCAGAGAACTTATGCCTCCTTCCCAAAACCCAGCACCTCACTTACCCACTTACTTTTTTGGGGAAAGCAGCACGAAGGCTGGAGGGGGATTGTCATGGGCCAGGAGATGGCTTCACCTGCTGAGCATCAGCCTGAAGGAGCAGAAGGCAAAGTGACTCCACCTGCTGCTGATCGGCCTTCTTGTTCCTGATGTGAACCAGCTGGTTCCAGCTTTCTTAAGCAGGGTTTCCAGCCTCAGTTAGTTGCTGGAATGAACATTTGTCATGCCTGGCCAGATCTTGCTTCTTCTTGCTTCTTGTGACCTTGGACCCTCTGCTTTCTTGACCCCCGGATCGTCTGACTACATGAACTGAGATACTCCTGCCCTTAGGACTGGACTGAGCCTTGCATATGGACTCTGCCTCCAGGCCAAGAGTCCCTGAAACTTGGCTGGTTGGCTGGCTACTACCTCCACTGAGCTCTGCCGTGGCTGGCAGCACAGGACTACGGCAGGCATCAAATGTTGCCAACAGCCACCAAAAAAAAGGCCTTGAGGGTCACATGTTGGACCTCATGTTGGAGAACCATTCTTTTTAGAAGTTGTCTTCACTTTCCCAGGGTTCTCAATGATCACCTTAAAATTCTATAATACAGAAGCCTCCCAAACACTCCTTGCCAATGGCATTATGTAAAAAATTAAAGTAGAGCAGGTAGCAACAACCAGTTAGCATAGAAGGGATCTGCCACTGGGAGGATGCAGTCTGGATAAGGCCCTCAAAGTTGGGCGGCACAAACAAATAATGGTTTCCAGTTGTAAAAACAGGGTGGGGTGGGGTGGGAGAAAGGGTGTGTGCAAAGAGATTCCATACACTACCAACAATGGCCCTGCTACACAAAAAAATGAAAATGCTGAATAGATGAGGCAAGTTACAGTGGTACCTCGGGTTAAGTACTAAATTCGTTCCGGAGGTCCATACTTAACCTGAAACTGTTCTTAACCTGAAGCACCACTTTAGCTATTGGGGCCTCCTGCTGCCGCTGCGCCGCTGGAGCACGATTTTTGTTCTCATCCTGAAGCAAAGTTATTAACCTGAAGCACTATTTCTGGGTTAGCGGAGTATGTAACCTGAAGTGTATGTAACCTGAAGCGTATGTAACCTGAGGTACCACTGTATATCCAATCAATCCCTTGCTTATCCCAGTGTTTCCCAACCTTTTTTGGGCAAAGGCACACTTGTTTGATGAAAAAAATCTCGAGGCACACCACCATTACAGCCCCGTGACGTCAGCGCGCAGCGTCACGCCGGGAGGGACGCACGAAAGTGTAAGTTTCAATTTTTTTCCCTCCCCCTTGCCGGGGAACCTCCAAGCTTTGGGGGTGGGGGGGAGGAGGCAGCAAAGCGAGGCAGGAAGGAGAGCGCGGCTTGGCTGGGTGAGCTTTGGCAGGGGCAGGGAATGAGAGCTGCGAGGCGGGCGCTGCGGACGGAGGCGCTGCCCGCCGAGCTCGCAGGCAGCCAGGCAGGCAGACGGCGAGAGCCCCGCGCTGGGCGGCCTCTCCTCGCCGCCGCCGCCCCGCCTCTCGCCGCCCGCCTCGCCCGCCTCCCTCCAGGCAACATCTCGCGGCACACCAGGCAACATCTCGCGGCACACTAGTGTGCCGCGGAACAGTGGTTGGGAAACACTGGCTTATCCTACTACTCTTTCTTTCAATTCCAGTTGCCAGTATCCACCACTAGTCACAGTGCTTGTTACCTGGGTAGCAGGAGCATGATTCAAACTGCTTCATTCAGAGGATGTCCTGGGCCATCTTGCAATGCCATCATATAGAGATTGCCAGAGCCACCCTATTTGCTCGATTGTGTGATTCAGCTTCATAATGAAACCAGCACCATTGTGCAGTAAGGCCTTCACAGCCATAGAGTGTGTGTGTTCAGGCAGAGCACAACAGACAATTAGATAAACATTGTGTACTTTTAAGTACAAAGCCAAAAAGAGATATATAACCTCAGCTATGGGGAACTGCTGGCCCTTCAGATGTTTCTGAACCATACCTACAATCACCTCTGGCCACTGGCCATGCTTGCTAGGGCTGATGGGAGGTGTAGTTTAGAAACATCTGGAGGGCCAAAGGTGCCCCAGCTCTGCTTTAAATCCTAGGGGAAATAATAATTGAAAAGTGTGTGCTACTTCTGCCCAAGCTCATGAACTGGGGGATAGCCATAGAAGAAGAGTTTGGATTTGATATCCCGCTTTATCACTACCTGAAGGAGTCTCAAAGTGGCTAACACTCTCCTTTTCCCTTCCTCCCCCACAACAAACACTCTGTGAGGTGAGTGAGGCTGAGAGACTTCAGAGAAGTGTGAGTAGCCCAAGGTCACCCAGCAGCTGCATGTGGAGGAGCGGGGATGCGAACTCGGTTCCCCAGATTACGAGTCTACTGTTCTTAACCACTACACCACACTGGCTCTCAGAGGGCTGAAGCTGAGCAACACACGAGCTGTTCCCCAACTGGAGAAAGGTGCCCTTTCCTTTTGCTCTGTTCCCCAAATACAACACAAGCAATTACTCGTGCAAGATAAATTAAGACCCAGGATGGAGTTTATCCATTGCTGCCTCTCTGAGCACCCTGTTTTGAAATGTGGCTCACATGGGAGTTCTCCTTGCTTGATTTGGCTCCTTAATTTATGGCATAACAGCATGCGGTAGATAAGAGAATTCCCATTAGGACTTCACAGAGCCCCTCTCCCAATTTTTCTCTGTATATTCCAAGTTAAGGTGGAGAGGGCAAAGCTTTGATGAATAAGGCATATTTTCTCACTAGCTTCTTTCCTTAACTAGCTCAGGTTTTTGAAATAACATGGAATGACCACCGAAAACACTTCTTTGATAGTAGTGAGGAACTTAAGATAAAAAGCAGCTGGGTAGGAGGGTTTCTTTCCTTTTTTTTCTAAGACAAAAGGAAACAACTTTGAACTCGGTAGACAATGTAGTTTAAACCCAAACAGATGTGGCGTAATCTCCTTTTTTGATCCTCTTGTAGGTTTCCTTTTAAAATGCGTACATGTGCGTTGAAATGATGACTTTCAGATGTCTCAACGTAATTTGTCTCTGTTGGAGTATCACCTTGGTACATAGATCATATGTGCCGAATGCTTAAAGTCTTTGAACATGAACTGAAGGGAACCGAGTAGAATTTATGTTGGTCTTTTAGCTCCTTTTTGGTGACCATGTAACAGAAGCAGTATAATCACACTAATGCAGAAAGTTTGAACAATGACACCCACACCCACGTCAATAAATCCTTTTACCTTAAGGCTTTCAGATGTAACTAAGCTAAACTGATCTAAGTTAGAAAATATGACGTTTGAGACCATGAAATGGTAGACTAATGTGCCGTAAACACCCTAGCTTTTCTTGCTTGATTGACATTAGTTAACATGAGGTTTTCCTGTGTGCATGGCTATGCTCTTACCACCCTAGCTACCCCAGTGAGATACCACAATTAGGAATCAACAATGGAACAGATTTCCTTTCAATAGCCATTCCAATGCACTTACATGATAAATGTGGCAATGACACCGTCCTTCTGCGTGTGCATAAATCTACTTCCAACTTCAAAGAGTTGTAGATTCATGGCCTAACCACCTTCTGCAGGGGAGAATATAAAAGACTGGATATACAGAGGAAGTGGCAACAGAAATATGTGGTGCCCAGGTGTGAATAACAATTATAATATCAGAACTGCATGTCTGGGAATGATAAAGTGAAGGAGAAAGTATGAACCCAAACTGGTGGGAAGACTGCAATCAAATTCTCTCTATCCTAGCACTGATATGATGCTGCCTTCAGGCCCAAAGACATCCTTGCTTGAGTTCCAAATACGCTGAGGATCTTTCTTCTGACCTTGGCTTAGCTCCACCAAATTTTCTGTGCTGCAAAATGTGAGTTATGATCTTTAACACCTGTGGCTAAGATTTAGTTAATGCAAGTATAGGAGAATCTTGGAGCCTTTAGAAAAAGTTGTTTATATCTCTGAACATTCCTCTTTCCTGAAAAATTGCTGGTTCACATTTCTCTGCTCCAAATCCATTCAGAGCACACCTAGTCAAAAATTTACATCCTTAGTATTTCAGTACTTGCTCGAAAATCTCTTATGCAAAAATACTGTCACCCTACAATTCTCCTCTCCCTTAATTTTTGACTTGCCATCTTTCTGAAGAAACATGTACTTGTTGAAGAACATCTCCCATGAAATCATTCCTTCAAAGACCAGTCTGGCAAGAAAAAGGACTATTTCAGTGTTTTTTGTTCTTTTTTTTCTTTAAAAATTGGCCAACCTAGATTTTGGTTACTAAACTTCTCAGTGCTCATAATGAACGATTCAGTTGACTGATACACCACACACAAATTCAACCTGTGCTTGGAGAGAAAAGTTAATAGAGCATTCATGGAAGTGTGTGACTCAATAGCCAGTACGCAGCATTCTTATTTACATTTTTATCCCACCCTTCCTTCAAGGAGTCCATTGTTCTCCCCTCCTCATCCATTTTATCATTACAACAAACTTGTTCAGTAGATTAGGTTTAGGGTGTGTGACTAGCCATGATGTCTATGCTCTGTCTCCACAGTTGGGAGACAGCAATGTTTATGAATACCAGTTGCTGGAAACCAAAGGAGAAGAGACTGCTCTTGTGCTCAAATCCAGCTTCCCTGTTTCCCACAGGCATGTGGTTGGGCAGTGTGAGAACAGGACGTTGGACTACATGAGCCATTGGCCTGATCCAACAGGCTCTTCTTAATGTCCTTGTGTTCTAATAACTGGGCCCAAGGTTATCTTGTGATCTTCAGGGCTCAGGAGGGATTTGAACCCAGGTGCCCTTGTTCTGGACTGACATTCTGACCACTACACCACCTTGGCTCTCACTGAAGGTGGTAGCAGACTTCTAGGAAAACATAACATAGACTAAAACAAAAAACCAGCCAGGTTATATTCTTGGGGTTTGTGTTCTGCTGCATAACTTCTCTTTGCCTAAATGAAGCCAAAAGCAACATACTGAAGCTGGAGGAAAGATGAAGCTGACACATTTCTATAAATCACAGAAGTTGTACCTTGACAGAATTCTGTGATACTGTCCTGTGTCGTTCTAGGGCAAATGTCTATTTCCAGCTGCCTGAGAATTCTACATTAATTTCCTAGATGGTGTGTGTGTCTGTGTGTGTTTTAATCCTGTATATGGGTGGAGTTCTGAAATAAACCAGATATTTCCTGCTTTCTCTTACATGTCTAGGTCAAAACTTTAATATCTTTGCCAACACTGTCACTCCAAGCACAACAAACTGATGCTGAGATTTAAGGGGGGGAAACACGCCCCAACCCCTCCAAAAAGAAAATCTCCAGATAATGCTTTCACATGATTCATTGTGAGATAAGAATGTAGTATCTAATAAAGTAAATACAGCCGTGCCCAAAAATGTGATTTAAACAGCTGTTGGCTTAGAAGGGGGGTGGGCAGAAAACCAAAGGCCGTTATTTCTCAGGATCTTGTGGTAGAAAGTTTTGCATTCATGAAGCTTTAGAACATCTCTTCCACCCACCCAGTGAAGCTCAGCTGTAATTTCAAGTTTTCTACTCTTCAAGTTTTATTTAAGCAGCTATAGTTAATGTCCTTCAGATGTTAAGGAACAATACAAGATGTGCTGCTTATAACATGTCTTAGCATATTGCTTAACCAACCACTATGCTAAATATTCCTTAACATAGATTTCCTCCTACTCATCCTGCCTATTTCCTTGGGCTAGGTGGTCTGTGTGCCCTGCCCTGTTTCCTGTAATCAGAATAGGTTGGCATCTTACCCATCACGTGACTGAGGAGAGTGGTCTTATAACCAGGAGCTATATTTGCAATTTTCCAGGACATTTTGCCGATTTCTGCTTGCGGCTGCAGTATTCTGGATATGTCTGTGAAATTCCAGGCGTATGGCAATCCTACTATAAACAATGCATGTACAGAGAGCAGTGGGGTCTTTCCCATGGCCCCCACCACTATGCACAGTCAGGATAATGTATTGGGATGCCCCATCTTGGCCTTCAGGCTTGAACCACCTCCTGAACATGCTGCCTAGATACCACAACAATAGCATCCCATGTGGCCCCAGAAGTGATGGGGAGGAAGTTAAGGTCTACCTGTGTTTTTGTCTTCCACTCCAGCAATAGAGTAAAGGCACTTGCAGCTTTTTCAATGGTCTCTCGTCTCCTTCTGCCCCATATACTGGACATCCTTAGGTGGGAACAGAGAGATGCAGAAAGGAAGCTATAATTTGTAGTAGCTGGATGAGGCTACAGCATCCTTGAAATACCGTTCCTGTTGGGTGATCTCATCAGATACAGTACAAGCACCACCACACCTCGTGAAAGAGGGCTTATTCCTGTAATTCGTTCTTTGTGTATATTTGTAAACAGATACAGCAAACTGTATGCCTGTTGCCTTTGTCCATGGAGTTTTTTTGGCAGGGATACTGGAGTGGCTTGCCGGTTCCTGCTCCAGGTGGACCACGTTTGGTCAAAACTCTCCACTATGACCTGTCCATCTTGGGTGGCCCTGCACGGCATAGCTCATAGCTTCTCTGAGTTATTCAAGCCCCTTCGCCACGGCAAGGCAGTGATCCATGAAGGGGAGAGAAGACTCCCTGGAAAAGACCCTGATGTTGGGAAAGATGGAGGGCACAAGGAGAAGGGGACGACAGAGGACGAGATGGTTGGACAGTGTTCTCGAAGCTACAAACATGAGTCTGACCAAACTGCGGGAGGCAGTGGAAGACAGGAGTGCCTGGCGTGCTCTGGTCCATGGGGTCATGAAGAGTCGGACACGACTAAACAACTAAACAACAACAACAGCAAACTGTGTTAAGTCTCTGGTAGCATCTCTTACCACCCTCAAATTTTGATGACTCTGCACATTTTGTTCTTCTCAGAGTGAGCTCGTTAACATTTGTAAATTTTTATTACTTATTTCCTAGCCAGAACATGGTTAGAAATCCTCCATGGAAGCGAAGAAAGCAGTTTCAACATGTGAGTCTCATCACTCATGAGTATTTCTTATGCTCGCCCCAACAATTTCCTGATAATAATTGTTTCTACTAAAGTTCAGATATTTGGTTTCAATTAAGCTTCTATTGGTTCCAGCCAGATAATCTTCTCCATCACTCTGCATTCTGTGTGATGAAAGAAGTACACCGAATTGCACTTCATCAGCAGCTGAATGTTTAGTTTTAACAGAGCCCCAGGCTACACTATGGTTAATCTAAACATACACATTTTGGACGAGTCAAGTGCTTTATTGTAAGCAATGTGGAAGTGGATGTGTTTGCAGCTGTTCTTCCAAATGGGACCCCAAAGGTGGGCCTGGTGCGCTGCAGGTGTCTCACAGACATCTGCCAACAGTTATAGCTGTTGGAGTCAATGTTACATAAAGGCCTAAGTGGGTTTCATTTCTGGGTGATAACATTATAGCTGGCAGCTCAGTCTTGAAGAAAGATGAAATTCAGTTTGAACAGGTCACTGAAATAGATGTCCAAATGAAGATTCTCTGCCATTACTTCTTCTACTGGTCACTACTGCCTCATAGAATACTTAGGTGTTTTGTTGCTTCAAGAAAATAAAAATTGGTGGTGTTGTGGCTTCAGAAGACCATTTGTGGGTACATGGAGTCCACCTGGCCTATATAGTCTAATTTTAGACAGTTCACAAGTTTCAGACAAGAGACTTTCCAGGTCCTACCTGACCTTTTGCATGCAAAGCTGAGCTACAACTCTTCCTCTGAGCATGTTGTGGATTCTTAAAAACTCCCAGTATATTAGTTATATTTTGCATAATACAAAGAAGAGACAAGAGTTGTGCTTTGAAAACCACCTGAATTAGTTACAAAAGCTGTGCATAGACCTGAATCAAATTTATTTCTGGCTAGCTTGTCACCCTAAACCTTACCTGCTTCACTAGAAAGAAAAGTAGAAGCAGCTACCTTCAATTTGGCACTGCCTTGAAACCTGGATAGCTTGTCCATTAAGAGCACAGGGTGTTCATTGCTGCTCTGTTGATTTATATTGGGAAGCTGGGCATGGAAAGAAGATGTATGAGCAGTGTAAAAGTAAGCAATGCTCTTTGGCAGTAAGACAAATACCTGTTGAAGTGTATGCATGAAAGAGTAAAGGTGCTTCTCGTGCACAGAAGAAATGTTTTAGGTGAATGCACCACATCATCTTTCCATTCTTTTCGAGTGGATCAATATGTAACATCAAATGAGGTTTATTTCATGCAAGTAAATTTTTACACTCTTTGGTAACTAGGCTCTGTTGGACCTGAATAAGGCAATTTGAGCTCTTGGTAAGCCCATCTGCATGCACGCTTGACAAACGCTAACCTTTATTAAATGGACACTCCTAAATTCAGGCTAACATAATTGAAACCAGTAGGAGAATTAAATTATAACTAACCTCATAAAAACGTGTCTTCAAGCAAGGCATGATGCTGAAGAAATTGAAAAATGAAACATGTTGCAAGGTACTCCAGCTACTGCAAGTCTCATTGTTATTTTAGAAATTTGTAGGTGTCAGCCTTCAACTGTAAAAGAATGACATCTTAGGGTGGTATCAATGCTAGTCTTATCCAGTTTTGGGAAACACTTGCCTGTGAGTGCTCCAATTGGAGAACAGCCTCTACCAAAGGTATCATGTGCTTTGAAGACACTCAAACTCAGGACCCAAGGGAGAAACGTGCTAAGAGGAAGGCACGCTTGGCAAATCCACAGCATGATCAACTCCCACCCGGAAACCAATGTCCCCACTGTGGAAGGACGTGTGGATCCAGAATTGGCCTCCACAGTCACTTACGGACTCATTGTTAAAACCCTGTTTATGGAAGACAATCTTACTCGGCTACGAGTGATCGAAGAAGAAGAAGAAGACCCAGTTTAAGTCAACAGACATGACTAACTATTCTAAGTAGGACTTAGCTGATCCTACACACAATAAACTGGCATAAAGCAAGATTGTGCAAGTAAAGTTATGCCAGATCCAAGCTCCATTAAACAGCAAGGCTACTGCTTGCTGAAAACCAGCCTTTAAAATAATATTTGTGTTACTTCATCTTCAACCCATGTTGGGTTGCCCTGTCATGTGACTGAGCTCAATGATCTTGGAGTCCAGACTGACTCTTGCTTCTTTGCCACACCCCTGGAATGCTCTTTCCTCCAGGGATTACACTGGCTTAAGAGCCACCAGGGTCAGCTCTGGGCCCGAGCTGAACCAGATGGAGGCATATCTCCAGCTGAGCATGGGTTGAGGGAATGAAGGCAGTGTAGCCCAGTTGCGCCAAGATCCTTTTGGCTCAGCTGAAGATCCACTGGTTCCTAACCTGCTCATCCTGGTGGATCTTGCTATTGGGTTGCTCCCTACCACCCTTAATTCTGTGACGGTTTAAAACGAAGCCTGGAACATCATGAATGTAACAGCTACCTGTTTCCCCACCTCAAAATGCCAAAATTTTAAGTCAGGTCATGAAATTAAGTTGTTGTTGTTAAATGTCTTAGTCACATTTCTCAAAACAACCCACGGCAACTTACAGAAATGTAAAAGATATGAAAGAAATGTAAACCTGATAAATGTACAGAAGTTAAAACCAAAACGTACACCACAATGAATCCATGTCATACTAAAAACACCCTGCAATGAGCAAAATCAAAACCAGCAGGATATGCAATTACCTAAAAGTAAATAAAAAACTAATGATCTGTAAAAACAGACCATCACATGCCATCAAATGCCTGAGTGCAGAGGCAAGTTTTAACCCATTATCCGTGTCAAACAGGTCTCACTGGGTAGAGCATTCCATAGACACAAGGGCAACAGCTTAAAAGTCCCTCTCCCATGAAAATGTCCAGCACTGAAAAGACTAATCAGTTTGCAAAATCTAGGGCTGTAGGGGGAGAGTTTGTTGGCAGTGGAAGAGAAATTAAAGGATAGAAATACTGCATTTTAAATCCACTCTGGAGAAGAATCCAGAGTTACATGACGTATTAATTTATGCTTAAAAAAATTACAGACAAGTCCCCCTGGCCCCACTCATTGCTTTCTATTTCTTCTTAAAGTGTTTGGATTTGTAAATTGGAAATGAGTTCCCTTCCCAGACTAGATAATGTATTTTTCATAATTAAGATTCTAGTCTTGAGAATTCATGCAAAGAACAAGATATGAAGTTCCACATTACATGCTGTTTTATGTTCATTCAAAAACGTGATATTGAAATCTTCCAGAGGGTCTGGCTGTAATATGTAGAGGCAGACAACTAAACCAAGCATCTTAATTCCCATGAGATTTCAAAGTCTTCAAAGTCACGATGTAAGAAATAGAGGACCACTATTTTCCAGGGGCAGCTATTATTAGCAATCTTGCAGCCATTAAAACATTTCCTTAAAAAAATACACTGCATTATATAAACTGTTGCTTTAATAGTGTCCAGAATAATAATCTAGTGAGCAGTCCAAAGTTTTTGTTTACTTTTATGCAGATTAACTTCCATTATTTTTGCTATACACACACACACCACACTATTTCTAAAAATCTAAAAAAATCTCCCAAAACTTTGAAAACTTCATTGGAACCAATCGACATGTCATAAAAATGTGCCAAGCTTTTTTTTTTTTTAAAAGAGTCATTCTTGATTGAATTGTGCAGTTTCATTTTTTACATTCATTGAGTGAAGTTCTACCACAGTCCAAATGAAGGTTATAGTTCACAGCCACAGAAATATGTGCTGAAGCTTCCATAAATTTTTATGAGATTAGGATTCCCATCCACATTTTACTCATAACAACCATTTCTCACCCCTTTTCAAACTTCAACTCTCTTCAAAAGCAAACGTGGAAGTATTTATGGATACATATTCCAAAAGAAAATGGACGAAGCAATTTTTCCATCGTCTCTGTCGTGAGATGTGGAAAATCTTTTCAAATAGTTTCAGTTTGCCCTTTGATTGCTTTTCCTTTTTTTTTTGAATGGCATGATGCCCGGTGTGTTTTATTTCGTTGATTTCCACCTGCTTTGCGTTAGCAACTGTTGAAAGCTGGAGCATGATTTTGATCGTGACTTGGGAGAGTTAGGAAGTTGATCCATCATACATGGATGGGTTCAGTCAGCAGATCAAACAATTCCTAGGCACATCACTTGTTGCTGAAAGTGAGTTCAATTCCCATAGATTTCCAGATGGATGGAGAAACGCAACAGTGTTCCCTTGTTGAAAGCAATACAGTGGCCCATTAGCAAATATATGTGTGGGTGGCTTCCGTGAACTGTTCTCCCTTTTCTCTCAAATCTCCTTTGTTTTTCTAACTCATGGGGGCAGTAAGATTACCTCAGACGCAGCCTGGAATATTCCCTGAGGGTTGCCTTGGGAGACGGGCACCTTTGTAAAAATAACAGGTGTATCTAGATAGTTTTGGTCCTGGTATCTTCAAAGGGAAACCTGCAAAGCAGAGAGGGAAAATGGCAAATCCTGACTGCTGTTAATTGTTCTCCTTCCATAAAAAAAGCATGGCTTGTCTATAGATTCCGTCTAGTATCTCTTTCCAAATTAGGGACTGGCCCTCTGTGCTTTATTATCTGATGTAGATAAAGCCGCCCGTATCTCCAACTTCAAAGAAGAAACCTTTGGCACTGTCCATTTCAATTAATCACGAGAGAAAAGAGTTTTTAAGTAACTGGAAACATTTATTCTAATGTATGAGAAGATTTCTTACAACTAAGCATTTCTTTTAAAACGCAAGGCCAGCAGAAGTGCTTAGCAAAAAGACTTTCTTATCTTTATACACTTTCATTCTCGCTAATCAGCAGTAACAAAGACGTGGCTAATTTTAGAAGATTTGTATTTGATGTCCCCCTCTCTCTGTGCTATCCTTCATTTCCTTTTTCCTTTTTTTTTGTTAAGAAGAAGGAAAAATAAATAAAGGTAGAAAACTGCAGGATACAAAACAGGAAAATAAAACCCCAGAATTATTGTGTGTAGCGTATGCTCACAGAACTATGCAGTGGTGTATGGGATGTTAGGGGAGGGGTAGTACCTCTTTTGCCCCCACCTGGCACCCAGCTCTCACCTGTGACTCCTAGAAGCTGTCAGCATGCGGCAGTGGCCACGCCCCAACTAAATCAGATGAGGATAGCCAATGGGTCTCAAACCCTCAGTGAGTTAGGGAGTTCCCCTGCAGGCAAAGACAGGCTCCAGCAGATTGAGCAGATGAGAGAAATAGTGGGTCCATTGGTTAAGAAGGTGGTTTCTGCACTTGCTGTAGAGGGAAGTGAAGGGCAGAGGGAAGAGGGAAGTGAAGGGGCTTATCAGCCTGGGAAGGTAGTCCTTCTAGGACAGGGGTCAGCAAACTTTTTCAGCAGGGGGCCAGTCCACTGTCCCTCAGACCTGGTGGGAGGCCAGACTATTTTTTTTTGGGGGGGGGGGAATGAATGAATTCCTATGCCCCACAAAGATGCATTTTAAATAAAAGCACATATTCTACTCATGTAAAAACACCAGGCAGGTCCCACAAATAACCCAGAGATGCATTTTAAATAAAAGGACACATTCTACTCATGTAAAAACATGCTGATTCCCGGAGCGTCCGCAGGCTAGATTTAGAAGGCGATTGGATCCGGACCCCGGGCCTTAGTTTGCCTACCCATGCCTTAGCCTTTCCTTCTCCTGCAGATATCCCAAAAAGCAGCGGCGGTTTAGCAGGCCAGATTTAGAAGGCGATTGGGCCGGATCCAGCTATGGGCCTTAGTTTGCCTACCCATGTTCTAGGAGAAGGAAAACATGATCCTAAACCTCCACTGCTTTGTGGGATATCTGCAGGAGAAGGAAAGGCTAGTGGAAAGCTGATTTAGAGAAGAAAAAGTGAGTTAAGTATGCTTCCTCAGCACCTCTGTTCCAATGCTGTTCAGAAAGCGCCCCCTCCAAAGGCTACTTTGAAATAAATATTATAACATGGTGGAGGGATCAAATCCCAGGTATTGATCATAGCAATCCCACATCATTAAGAGAGGCCTGTTTTCTCAAACTCCTGATGCCATTACTTTTAGGGCAGGTTTACACATTACCCAGTAAAATGCTAGCTGCTGGAAAATGACACCAAGTGGTTCAGATGGGAGGGCAATAGACACTTTTCATGTTTATCTTTCTAATTGTGTGTAGTCTCTCCATGCCAGAAACATCATGTTCCAATGCTGTCATGGAGACTTTTTTGGGGGGCAGAGTCTCTTTGCCAACACTAGCCACCTCAAGAATGTATGGCTCGGGCATGGAAAATCGGCACAAGATTTTGGAGATTACCGAAGATCACTGGCATGCTTTTTCACGTGCTAAAAATGATAGGATTCCTTTCAGATTCTCGTAGACTAGTATTAGATCAGTCTATGGTAGAAAGCTAAAAGTTCCATGTAACATTATACACCACTGACAGGCTTTACTGTTTGCTAAAGTTTCCTGAACCTCTGTACTTACTGCTGCTGTTTTCCCCATTTAGAGAGTGATATACACGAAAATGCTTATTCCAGAAGTGGTAGGACATTTTTTTTTTGTCACTAAGGTATTGAAATTAAATTAGAACAGAGGAGAAATGGTCATTGGCCTGCTAAAGAAGGACCACATACACATGGCTAGAAGATTAGTTAACAACTGGTTTGGCTGCATTACGCATTAGAGACAGAATGCCATCATTTCACTCCTGAGCAATGATACTTTTTCCAGATTGTCAGAGGGGCAGAGGTGTTCTGGGGAAATTGCTTCCTTGACAATGCAACTAGTATTCCATTCTTTTGCCATATATGTGCAAGCAGCTATCTTTCTGGGCCTGAGAAGTATAGTGTGCCAACTTGAAATTGCTTTAATTAAATAACTTCCATCATTATGATGAGCAAAAGAAAAGCAAAAAATATCCAATTTAATGTTGTTTAATTTCAAAGCAGTTAAAAAACCCCTCCAAACAGTAAGAACTTGAAATCTAATCAGTTACTTTTCAGGCATCAGTCCCTGAAAATATATTCTTAAGATTCAACTATCATGATATATTTGCTTGGCATGAGAAGGTGCTTGGATAGGGAACCAGAAATTATGGGGGTCCCTGAATGACATCCACAAGCCCCACCCACTGACTCCTTCCAATTTTAGCTAAATTATACCCCTCCCAAGTATGCTTCTAAAAATAGTAATTAAGGAGGCTGGAACAAGAGGAAGACAGACCCTCCAAGTGTCCCTATTTTCCAGGGACGTCCCTGATTTAGAGAAGCCGTCCTGGTTTCTGATTTGATCCTGGAATGTCCCATTTTTCCTTAGGATGTCCCTAATCATGGTTCATTGAGTGATTAGCATCATGGACTGATGAAGATTGCTGTGAAACCTGGATAATATCTGAAGAACAGGTCTCATCTATTTGGCTTCAATTGATCATTTGGCTTTGCGCTTCCAGCTAACGACCACTTGAAGAATGCTTTTTGGTAACCACTCCTACATTTATTGCTTTGTGCTTCCAGTGGACAACTATTTGTTCCAGCTGTGTTATGACATATTTATCACATACATAACCAGTACAGCAACGAGAGAGACACTGGTGTTAGAATTCCTGCTCTGTGATTGCAGTCATAGGATTGTTGTCTATCACATGACGGTGTATGTTTTGACTCCACAGAGTGGGAAGTGACGGAGACAGGATGTTTGTGTTTCTGTGTTCTGTGAAGTGGGACTATTGCCCTTTGTTCTTTTTCTCTGTGCTGTCTGATGCTAGAGAGAGAGGGAGCCATGTTGCAGTGCTCCGTGTGTGTTTATATGTAAAGAAAGTAGATTAGCCAAAATGCTGAGTTGCTGAGGTCTGTTACGCAAACTGCGAACAATCTGTGGATCCCTAAGTGTGCCGGTGTCTGTTGGCATCGGTTGCTGTGATGTTCGGGCTGAAGAAAGCTTTTGAAGCTCCCGAACGAATGACCAGGAGGGAGAGAACATGCCAGCCGGGCATGTGTCTCTACCAGGGTCCTACTCGAGTGTAGGATGAGCTCCTGACAACTGGTACATTCTATGTTCATGAGTATCTCCAGGCACTTTAGTTTGCTCATTGTCTAGTTGGTTTATGAAGGTATATATTTACGTATTCCGGTAAAATTGTTCTCTATATTCATAAGCCAGTTCTGGTGTTGTTGGTTTGTTGTTCAGTTATTGTTATAACACTGATATTTTTGTGTTCACTTTGTAGACATGACTGTTCATAAGCACAATCTCTCCAATTGTAGAGCTAGCTCAGCTCCTTGGTTTTCTGAGAGCCAGGAACTGCAAGGCGAAAGTGGTGCCAGTGAGGTCAAAACCTGATGAATGAAGCCAAGAATCAGAGCTGAAGACACCAAAAACACACCAAGGCTCAGAAGATTCTGCTTGTTCAAACAAAGTCTCAGGGGAATCCTTTTATAGTCTGTTCTGTCTAGCAGGGCCCTGTCACCAGCCTGAATGGGCAGGGCAAGTTCAGAGCATGAAAATCCTTCATTGCCCTGGAAGATACTCCAAACTGCAGTTGTGATGATTCATTGCAGCTACATAAAGAGCTAAAGGTTCCTATTCTAGCTCACATGTGGGGGTTTTCTGACACAGAAGGAGTAGTTGGTAAAGTTGCTTTCCTCCTGCAGAAAAAGCAGATTCTGGACCAGATAAATGCCAGCAGAAACAAAGAATGGGTGTGTCGACTTAATTTTTGGTGCACATTCCATTTGTTTCAAAGTATGTCTGACATCAGATTTCTGGCAATCCACACTATTTTTAAAGGGGGAAATATATATGTTGACCCAGATTTATTTTGCAGCAAATCTTCATGATATGAGGTTTTCTGAAAGCCTTATATAACCTGTGTTGAATATTATGAAATAACCTCCACTGGTTCTATTAAATTGACTTCAATAGTATATTAAGCCCAGTGTTCAGGGGCTTAGGAAGAGGGGTGTGGGGGTGTGGGCCGCCCCGGGTGTTATCCTGAAGGGGTGTGACATTTGCCCCTCCCACGAAATCCCCAAGCCTAGTGAGTGGCAAAGCGGCAAGCAGCAAAGCAGCTGCTACGGCTCTCCCTCTTTCCCCGGTTTGCTGTAGGCTTGGGGTGCCAGAACACCCAGCTCCGCCACTGCCAGTGCTTACATGTTGAAACGATATGTGGCATGGCACCATTTGCCTTTTCCATTAATGTTTACTGCCCCCCTCCCATCCTAGTTAAAGCACAGACAAGAGGAGAAGAGTTAACTCCCATAATCTGCTGCAACATCAGAAAGTCAGATACATCATGGCCGTATTCCAGTAGAATATGTATTAGTTTTAAAATCATGGGGAACATTAGCTCTGCCATAGACCATAATGGCTACTGAGGAACTCTGTCAACCAATCCTGTGCCAGCTAATGAGTCTGAAAGTCTACGGAGGATGCATCAGAAAGAGTCTTGTGGTACAGCAGGACACAACTCATTTGATGTAATATTATCTTTAACAGACGCTGGGTAGTTAAATTTAGAACCAGTGGAGAAACTGATTCATTCTTTTCAGCCATCGTCTGATTTACTTCGCAAGCCATCCCTTGCCAGAGACTCCCTTGCCAGTGAGGTGTGGCCACAAACTCTGAGAAGCTTAAAGCAATATATTTAGATTTTTACATCAGACATAATAGAAAGCTAAATTAGTTAGTGAGTTGAAAGTCAAAGACCAAAAGTAGAGATACAGTGCATGAATTTGATTAACCAATTAGCCCCCTTCGAAGAGTTTCTTTGTAAAAGAAACCCTTTGGCTTATTCATCCTGATAAAATGTAATCTGGGAAAAGATTTGAGGCAAAGAACTACTTGATTAATAGTTACTCAGATGACAATTAGGAACATGAATATAGGTGGTCAGGCCTCAAACATTCTTCCCCATTAAGTATTAAAGTAAGCTGCTGAGTTTGCTGTATCTAGGTCAGCTCACCATATGTTTCCTGATTTGGATCAACATTCTGAACAGCTGTAAGATTGCAGGTCTTCAGTTTTTAAGTATTGGGTATTTCTTGAGACCGATCCAACTGACTGATGAAACTCACTGCCACAGGACATGAGACTGCACAATGTAATTATTAAAATTGTTTACAAAATGAAGGATTGCTCATCTGAGTTGCCTGTATCGGGGCCAAACTAGATGTGATGGTGTGGAGATGTCTTTTCATTTTCCAAGTCAGTTTAGGTTTACTGAAGTTATGACTCGCTTCCCACAACACAAAGAACTGAAGCAATTTGAAACATGAATAAAATGCAGACATAAAAACAGGGGCACCAACTTTAGAGAGTTCTGGGTGCCTGAGCACCCACAAAAAATGTTGTGGGTGCTCAGCACCCACACCACAGGGCCCCTAAAAGCACTTCTGTTGCCTTGCAAAGCACTGGAAGTCATGTCCAAGGCCTTGCGAGACCTCAGAGATGCTTTCGGACGTCATGATGTGACGTCATGATGTCATGTCATGCACACTGTCAGCTCCCCTGCATAAAAATGCATTAAAACATTAAAAACATAGATTAAAAGCACCCAAAACAATTGCAATATTGGCAGCAGGGCATTGGGCAGACCTCTCTGAGGAATGCATTCCATGGATGCAGGATTACTACAGAAAAGGCCCGTTCTTTCTTGTGCATGCACGCATATGTGTTCCAATCCAGACTGGGACTGTGGCACAGAATTAAGGTATTGTGGTTGAGGTGACCTCAGATGATATGAAAGCGCCGTCTGCAATGTTTGATCTTCGATAGCTTATTCGCACATGCATATAATGGTTTCAAACTGCTGTTACCAAGTGAAAACATTCTGCTGTATAAGCTTATACACCAATATAATCAGTAACAGCTACTATTACATTGTTGAGAAGGCATGTATAACTCAAATTAAGCATTTCCTAATCATGCCCCTGATCTAAAAGCCCTTAACCTTAATTCCAGATGTGTGCAAGCTGATCGGGATTACTCAGTGGCATGGAAAATATGCATGTGAGCTATTATAATTTCTTATTTCTGGGGCTAAGCCGTAGTACTGCATGCCATTCAATACTTAATTTGTTTAAATCCTGCCTTTCCTCCAAGGTGCTCAATGAAGCATTCCTCGGTTCCCTGATTTTTTTACTTATTCCCTGGAATCAAGTGCCATATCTAATGCAGGTGACACCTCTGTTTTGGCCATCGAGAGCAATGGCGTCCCTGCGGTGAGCGTGTCCTTTCCTAATTAAAACAAGCACTGGGAAGTTCAAGGTCAAGCCCTCTCATGGTTACAGGAATACCTCTTAAAACACAGTGGTGAACCTCCAATCCACAAGAACTATTTGACCCCAGCGCGTGTTCCACTTTGGCCCACAGTCATTTCCCCAAACCATGCCCTCCTCCCTTGCTACTGATGTCGTATGTGATGTTGGTTGCTGGGCCAGTAAATGTGCTGCTAAAAGTGAACTCCCAGTTGTTCTTCTACAAGCAGTGCCTACTGATGGTGCTGATCTGCAAACTGGTGCTCCACTGAGATGGGCTGCACAAGAGAGTTTCCCATTGGGAACTTCCTAGTGCGGCTGAAGGGGCTTGCTGTCAGCGTCAATCGTTACAGTCAGTGAGCCCCTTTGAAGGTGCGCTCCATTGACAGCGCAAATTCAAAGGAGCTCACGGCAAGCTCTGCTTTGCCCACTTGCAGGAAAAGTGTTTGAATGTGAAGCGTACCCGCAAGCAAAACCCCAGAGGGGCTCAGCTGGATCATACATGACAGATGGCCACCCAACCTCTGCTTGAAAACTTCCAAGGAAGGGAGAGTCTACCACCTTCTGAAGGGGTTGGTTCAATGGTTGAACAGCTCTTACTGAATCCCAATAAGAGTCAAATCAATCCTGGCACCCACATCTTCTGGTTCTTTCTGTCCTGCTCTACTACGCAGTAAAAGTGTAATGTGGAGACACTTTTCTGTCTTGCTCTTTTGTGATGCATTCGAATAGGCGCCTGCAACACATTGTAGACTGGGGAAAACACGCCACCTTCAGGTAAACGACTCTATATTTTTCTTGAAATATAAAGAGGAAAAAGGCAGACGAAAGTGTCAAAGACAGTGTAAGATTGTGTAATGGGGATTAATTATACATTAATTTTTATCTTATCAGGTTTATTGTTGCAGTTTTTAATTAAAATTTAATTAATTATGAAACTTTGATCTTAGGATCATATCAGAGGACCTGGTGTGGTGGGTGGTAACTGGGCAGACCCACTTTTAAATCCCCACTGAGCCAGGAAGTTTGCTGCCTTACCTTGGGCTAGTCTCAGAACCTAACTTACCTCACAGAGCTGTTGTAAGAATAAAGTGGGGGAGGAGAGCCACATATATGGTCACAAATTCCTTGGGGTTACAGTTTGAGTGTAATAAATGATAATAGGGCAACAGGAAACACAAGGTTGAATGACTTTTGATGAACACTGCGATACCAACCAAGACTGGGACAATTAGGAGTCCAACCTTCATAGCCATGACACTAGCAATAAAATTGCTTTCTAAATATTAAAACAAATGGCAGAAACTTAATTTTCCTCAAAAATATTTACTGAGTCTTTTCATGTCTGTGCAGATGCGAGGATCGGATAACTGAACACTATGACACTTCCTTCCAAGAAGGACTAGACTGCGTAATAGTTATTAACCGTGTAATCCTACACAGGTATGTTCAGATGAAAGTCCTGTTGACTTCAGTGAGGCTTACTCCAGGAAAATAAATATTTCACTGCAGCTAGGGATGAATGAAAACAAAGATTGCCATGTGCACCACAGTTCGGTTTAGAAACCTTTTAAGTTTAATGAGGTACAGTGGTACCTCAGTTTCAAACGTCACTGTTGATGAACATTCCAGTTTTTGAACGCCATAAACCCAGAAGTAAATGCTTTGGTTTTCAAATAGGCCTCAGAAGTAGAACATGCCACATGTATTCCGTATTGAGTTTTCGGTTTTTGAACATTTCAGAACTCGAACGGTCTTCCGGAACGGATTACATTCGAAAACCGAGGTACCACTGTACTTTTAAAATTATATCTTATTTAGTTTATATTATGTTCCCAGCTAATTTAACTGTGCTTATTTAATATCACTGGTTTTAATTAAGGAACTGTTTTGGCACTTTTATTCTGTAAACTGCTTTTAACTCAGAAAAGCACTGGCAATCATGTACGAGTCTTCTGTTCCCATGTATGGGATTTAAAAAATATTTATATTTTATTTAGAATTAGAAGCATTTGCTAATTTTCTCTGATAAGTCCCCTCCTGCCACTGGTATTCTTCCTCGCTGGTCCCCTCCTCTGGGCATAGATTCAGAGCAGGCCTTGCACAAGTCTTGCACATACATACATACATACATACATACTTTAGAACACAAGGCATGAACTAGAATGGGTCCACCAATAAGAATTGCATGCACCTAAGAGGTGGTTGTGGCAGATCTTTGGGTGCCTCCTGCTCAAGTGAAATGCCAGGGAAACATTCACCAGTTTTTAGATTGAGGAATACCTGAAATTTCTAGTGGCACAATTCTAGTCACAGCAGGCAAAAGGCTACCTTAATTTGATTGAAAAACTAAGCACTGCTTGGCCACTGGAGGGCAGCAACAGCCAATACAAGAAGAGCAACATTTCAACACCCCCCCCCTTTAAAAAAAACCACCCTCCCTCCACACTCCTATAAAACGAACTGCTCATGCCAAGCTACTGCAAATATCTCCTCCCTTTGCAGATTAAATTGAATCTGCCTTGCCTTGCATAATTTGGAAATTCAAAAGACCAATTTCTGAGTGTAATTGAAAAGCACATTTCAGGATTATTCGCTGAATCAATAGTTCCAGCTAGAGTTCATATTAATCTATATACTGTTCAACAAGATAACAAGGGGATAGTTATATTTACTCAACATTTCAACTGTTCTATTGAAAGAAAATAGTGGTATCATGTGCATGCATGCACGCACGTATGTGCAGGTGCATATTAAAATCATATGAATGGAATATACCCTACTTTAAAGGAAATTAGCATCTTTATTCTGGATGGGCGGGCGGGCTGCTGAGCGCCTGCTGTGCTGAGACAAACTTTTAATGCTTAATTAGCAAGTCATTCAGTTACCATGTCTGGGTAGGGGGGCAAGGGGGCCCGAGGGTGTAGAATGCTGAGTTTAATCATGTGACGCCCACATCCAATTACTGGCTTTGGTAAAAATCAGTTCTTTCGCACTTAGCCTGAGCTGACTGGGGTTAAATGAGATCAGAATGACAAATCACTCCGCACACTCAGATCTCTTACTTACTGGGGCAAAATATAACCCAACTTTAACATAAGCACAGAAAGGGGTTGAGCTGGTCAGCAACTGACCAGGAAATTGGATTTTGGGGTTTTGTTTGGGGTAGCTTGAGGAAAACACTCACCCAGAGTGTCCAAGCTGTGAATTTAATGGAAATAAACTCACAATCCTGAGGGGAAGTTGGCACCCCTCTGATCGCAGGCCCTGCCCATGGACTTCCCAGGTCAGCCACTATAGGAAACACGATGAGAAGACAATACGGTATATCCTTTGGTCTGATCCAGCACGGGCTGCTCTTAGGTTCTTAGGATAAGTCACAGAAGGCAAAATGGAGCATTAACATTCCCTTTGCACCAACTCCTGTGTCTGGTCTCTTAGGTGGAGTTAAGTTCAGAGTTGAGTTGGCAAACGCCAGAAACTTTTCAGTAAATTTTGGAATGATGCTTGGTTGTGGGGTTCTGTTTTTATGCTGGTTACCCGCCCCCCCGCAACCCCATACCCCAGTAAGGTAAAAAGAAGAAGTTATGCAGCATTTATGCATGTTTTGAATGCATATAATAAAGCACCTTCTCCATTTTCCTAGGATAAGAAAGGCAGGCATGTAACCCCTACCACTTCCAGCAATCTGTTCCTATAGTATGGTACCTGGGCTAAAATGAGGGCAGGGAATGCCAGGGCCCTAAACTGTATGCCAGCGAGGCCCTATATTTCCTGAAGGCAGACAGAGGAAAAAACCAGTGGGTAATATATCAGAACATTAAAAAGGGAGCTAGGATTTATTCAGCAGGCAGAGGAAAAAAGAGGAGGTGGCCGTCTTTCAGTCCAGTCTCTTCAGCAACACTGTCTTGGGATGGGCTGCTGCTGCCACGGTGGGCTTCAGTCTGACTGTGGAGCTGCTGCTGGATGAACACTGTGTGAGGGGAAAGAGAAAGCTGCTGCAGTTCTCCTTTTTACTCCCTCAGCCTCTTTCATCTCTCCTCCCCAAGGAGCAAAATCTGCTTTGCGCTTATTCAGAAGCATGTTGTTATACTTTCGGTTTTTGCTCATTAGCATGTAGGTGTCTATGTGCGGCAACACTGAGGGGAACTTGAACTCTTCCTCCACCCTGAATGGAAATGGCCTTTCCTGTGTGGAATTTGCCTCTGAATCTCTCCATCTGGTTTTCCCAGAGCTCTCTCACATTTGCCTCAGCCCCTTCCAGAAGCTCTTCTGAGGAAAAAAACCTTCAACCTCCTAGAGCAGCCTTCTAGAGCAGCCTTCTCAAGCCCTCCACCCTTGCAAAAGCTGTCCCCCAATGCATATT
The DNA here is from genome assembly GCF_965112155.1 of Podarcis liolepis. Classification (NCBI taxonomy): domain Eukaryota; kingdom Metazoa; phylum Chordata; class Lepidosauria; order Squamata; family Lacertidae; genus Podarcis; species Podarcis liolepis. Next base: position 94,880,121 of record NC_139555.1, on the reverse strand, counting down.
TCCAAAAATGCATGTTTTGGTAAAATATTCAGAGTTCCTTCCAACTTAGCAGTTCGAAACCACGTCAAAGTGCAAGTAGATATATAGGTACCACTCCGGCGGGAAGGTAAATGGCATAGCGTGGGGGGTGCAGGGGGGCCGGCCGCACCGGGCGCAACATCTGGGGGGGGCGCTCGCGCTCGCACTCGCAGCTCTCTGCCCCTACCTGGCTCACTCAGGGTTAGGGGGCGCAAATTACTTGCCTTGCCCCGGGTGCTGACAACCCACGCTACGCCACTGCCAGAAGCAGCTTAGTCATGCTGGCCACGTGACCCGGAAGCTCCCTCAGCCAGTAAAGTGAGAGGAGCGCCGCAACCCCAGAGTCGGTGATGACTTGACCTAATGGTCAGGGGTCCCTTTACCGGGAGTTAAGTCCCAGTGAACTACCGTAAATGGGATTGAATTATGAGCAGATGCTTACAACGTTGCCCTGAAATTCTTCCATCCCTAGCTGCTGTACACCTCTGCAGAGCTGTCTCCTGGGCTGATGGCTGACTAGCGTAAGGTTCATGGCATAGGGTATGATTCTCTGTCATAGCACATTTTGGATATAATCCAATGCAGAGTTAAGAAGAGCCTGATAGGTCAGGCCAAAGCCAATCTAGTCCAGGGTCCTATTCACACAGGGGCCAACCAGTTGCCCATGGGAAGCCCACAAGCAGAATCTGTGCACAACAAAATTCTCCCAGCAACTGGAGGGAGAGAGTGGAGGCAGAACATAGCCATGGTGCTACAGACTAAGCAGGACAGGTTGGGGTGACCACCAACATACCATATATATGTTTGCCCCATTCACCTATTAAGTGCTTTAGCCCAAGGCTCTCTGCAGTTTTCTCTGCCTGGATCTGATACCAGGCAAGCAAATGAGGGAGGGAGAAAATTGTTTAAGTCTATGGAGTGTTGTGAAGCAAAGTGGAGAGGAGGAGGTGAGCTCCATGATTTTCTCCCACCCCCTCCATGATCCGTACCTGTCTGCATTGGCTTATTCCAGCAGCACCAAGATAAATTGGTACCCAGGTGGATTCTTCCCAGGTCTAAAGTTTGGGCCAGTGACATAACTGCCAATTTCTTTGTGAGGTATGCCGGAGATAAAAATCTTAATTAGTGACATTTTACTATTTCCTAGGGGGAAAACAATAGGGCAGATTGCTCAATCTCAAAACATACTTTCAATTACCAAAGGGACAATGACCTCCCTTTTCTGCAGCTGTTACAGAGACATAGCTTTGATGGACAAATTAGCTTTGGGAACTAATTTCTAGAAAGATTAGCTTCTATTTTAAGATATCACAGACTGTCAGAGTTATGACCTATTACAGGAAACAGTGACTCCACTGCAATTTTGAAAAGTCTCCTCTCTTTCCCCCTCCCCTGCTCACTCTGTTAGGTTACATACCCCAATTTTGTAGCCCGTATTCCAGCTCTCATACTTTTTCATCCAGCTTTCCACATAACTCTGTCCATGCTGGTTAGATGAAGAGTAGTCTCCTTATAGCACCCACTACCCAGAGGCTGGTTCTGCTCAATAAAAATGTGCTGATATATGATATTAATCATTTGCTATCCTAGACCTCACTTTCACAGGTGGTAAAACTTTGCCCAAACTGCGCCACTTCATATTTTTTTTTTAAAATTTTTATTGGGTTTTCCACTTTTATAACAACAAAACACACACACAAAAAAAATGACACATAACAAAACATGTATAAATTCAGCCAATCCTCGTTTCATGACCTTGTTCCCTGACTTCCCCCCACCCCCCCTCGTGCATCCCAATTCCCAAGATTATATCAGCAAATTGGTATTTCTCCTCTTAACCATCTTGTTCTTCTTATTACCTCTTTTGTAATTAAAATTGATATTCCTAAGTTGGACTTAAGTTCTCTTCCATCGATTTTTCATTTTGTCTTAATTAAAAATCATATTAACCAAACCTAAAAATCTTAAGAGTTTCTAAAAGTCTCCTCTTCCCTCCCTCCCATCCCCGGTTTTTGTCCCTTCCCGATGAAAGTCCAAAGTCGAGATTCTCAGCCTGGGTTCCTCACGTCCGAGGCTTTCAAGTCCCTTTCAGTCCCTCTCCGCCGTTCTTGTTGGTAGCCCTTTATATCAGTCGTCGAGTCTGGAAAAGGCATCCAAATATATTCTCTTCCCACAAGGAGATTTGTAATCAATTGCTGGAAAATTTCCACCAAGCCTGTATCCTCAGAACCAAAGTCCAAACAAAGGCCCCAATCATGCCTCTTTATTTTAAATTCCTGTATTCCATATTGTCCCAGGGCCTCTTCCTTCTTCTTCTGCATCTTTCGCAGACTTGTGGTAGATGTGTTCCCAAGATCTCCTTGCTTGTATTCCACAGATGTCAGCTTTTGGATGTTGCTTCCCAAAGTTACTTTCTCTTTTTCTTGTTTAGTCTCTTCCACCTCTGAAAGTATTGTTTCCTCTTCAGCTGTGGATTCTTTCTCATTCAAGTCCTCAACACAAACAGCAGAGTTGCCTGTTCCCAAGGTCATAGTCACAAGTTGTTTATTCATAGCCAAACTCTGCTCTTGTAAGGTTCCCACCAACTGAAACATCCTTTCGATTTCAGCTAGTAACTTTCCATCCACAGCCATTGTATCCATTGTAGTTTCACAGAATTCCCCCTAGGGGGAATCTGGTTACTTATTTATCTTTTACTCAACAACCCTTTAACTTCTTATTGTTACTTTGTTTCCAACAATTTTGATTCAATTGTGTCTTAGTCCAGGGGGATCTTAAACAACAATTTTTCCGCTTTAAATTGCCCGTTTGTCAGCTTTGACAGCTGTCAAACTCCGCGGCTCTAACACAAGCACTAAGGCAGGACGTTCCCGAGCCCGGGAGGGGGGGTAGTTTAAAATAAAAAGAAGGCTTCTGAAACTCCACTCTCCAACATAAAATTTCCCTTAGCGAAATCTTGAAAGTTAATGTCCTTTTTAACTCACCCCACCAAGGGCAGGCTCTCCAGCTTAGCTCTTATGTCGTTGCTTAGATCTTCTGCAAGGGGGGGGGTGCGGACTTCCTTTTAGCACACCCCCCGGTCGTCTCTAATTCAGGGTAGAAATTTTTAAAGTCCCAATCCGTCTTACTCACGGGTAGTTCTTTCAGTCCAGATTTTCAAGGAAGGAAGTTGGCGCTCTCTGGTTATGGCTCGCGGCTTCGCTCCACCGAGGTAGCGATCGACTCTCAGTGCCACGCCACCCCCGTATCCCCTCCGCAGCCTTTAAAAAGGCTCTTCGCGAATCAGGGGGGGGCGCTTAAGGCACCCGCCGAGTCTTCAGTCCGCAGGCATCCGCGCCTGCGGTTTTTAAGGGTCCCCGCGTCGCCGGCGCGGCTAAGACCCATCCTCGGTAGAGCCGATTCCCTCCGGAGCTCGGAGGGAATCCGCCATTTCCAGATCGCGTCAACCCGGAAGTCAAAACTGCGCCACTTCAGGGTAAGGACACACATGTTCCCCCATGCAAAAAACAAACAGATCCCCAAACAACGACAAATAGATGCCACATTGAATGGTTCTAGACTTAGCAGACATTGCAGTATGAAAGTGCAGGATTTCAATATGTTTTGGTATGGAAGAGTATTTGAGGTAGCAGAGCCCTTTCCTGCAATCTGAAGCAGTACGTCCCAAACAGAAGTTTACAGCATCACCTGCTGTGTATAATAACCAGGCTGCAGTATGCGCTCACACTTTCAAATCAATGTGTATGTTTGTATGCGTGTACTAGGGGCCACATCCCTGCTTGCAATGCACACCATCTCAGCCTACAACTTTACTTACAATCCACCCCTGTCAAGCTCCCCTCACTCCCTAGACTAGGCATAGGCAAACTTGGCCCTCCAGATGTTTTGGAACTATAACTCCCATCATCCCTGACCACTGGTCCTGTTAGCTAGGGATGATGGGAGTTGTAGTCCCAAAACGTCTGGAGGGCCGAGTTTGCCTATGCCTGCCCTAGACTGTGCCAACCCACACATCCGTAGATGTCACCAACTCATGCATCCATTTCAGTTCTGGACTAGCAGTATGACCAAAAAATAAATAAATATGAATTTACTAAAATGGGTACACCTCTATTGGGACATTCTTTATGCATACTGGTTATTGAAGTCTCTCGATGTGGGTCTCTATGAGGCAAGATATGGTGATAACAGCAAGAGACTTTACTGAGCTAACAGAACAACAAGGGCAAAGCAACTGCTTATATACGTTTCTGAAGGCGTGGGCCACTCCTACCCTCAGCATGATTGGCTGTCTAAACCCCCAGGCTGCGAATTGTAACTCAGAGTTTAAGAGCCAATGCCAGTAGCCCAAATCCTGATAATACCACGTGATTGGATATCATGTATCAAATCAGAACACGGGCTCAGAATCCTTAATCCAGACTGAAGCTCAGGTGAACACAGATGACTGAATACATAACAGTTATTGGTCTTTGAAAGTTTTATTTGATCAAGACAGGAAACAGCTAAAATGAACACCGCACACAAACATAGTTCCAAGCATAACAGCTTATATATATACAGTGATACCTGGGTTTACAAACTTAATCCGTTCCGGAAGTCCATTCTTAAACCAAAGCGTTCTTAAACCAAGGCGTGCTTTCCCATAGCAGCGGGGGACTCAATGTACAAATGGAACACACAACAGGAAGTGGAACATGTTCTGCTTCCAAGGCAAAGTTCACAAACCAAAACACCTACTTCCGGGTTTGCAGTCTTCTTAATCCAAGTTGTTCATAAACTAAGCTGTTCTTAAACCAAGGTACCACTGTAAATGGGGCTGCAGAAGACAATGCAAGGGTGGCTAGGAAGTCAGCTACTCCAAAGGCACTTGTAAGCATTTCTAAAAATACTTCCAACAAATCACTTCCTCAACTGGAAATAATTTTTTTACTGCTAAGATACTAAATCTTCCTACAGTTATGAATTGGATTTTGGAAGGGTTGAAAATTCCATTTATCACTGGCCTAGTTCATGGACACCTTCTTGAAGTGCTGAAGGGGAAAGGAAAGGTAGACAGGGAGGCATTTAAAGCAAAAAGCTTTGTGTGTTCTCTCTCCCCGCCCCCTTTCTCTCTCCATAGTGCTCCTTATCTTGGAGGGGAGAGCAAATGCATGTGAGAGATACTTTTAAAAATAAAGTATATAAAAAAAGTTGCTTCCTTTTCCCCCAAATGCTATGCTGGTCAAGATGGTGCTGTTTTTTTCTTTTCTTTTCTTACATGTCTGAAAGCAAGTATATAACATTCCAGGAAATGCATCTGGAATTTTAGTAGGCCATGTTTCTAAATAGCACCTGCATATGATCAACAGGTGATATGATCAATCAGCCCTGAGTGCTATCCATTCTGAAGGAAATCAGCCCTGAGTGCTCACTGGAAGGACAGGTCGTGAAGCTGAGGCTCCAATACTTTGGCCACCTCATGAGAAGAGAAGACTCCTGATGTTGGGAAAGAAAAGACCCTGGTGTTGGGAAAGATGGAGGGCACAAGGAGAAGGGGATGACAGAGGACGAGATGGTTGGACAGTGTTCTCGAAGCTACCAGCATGAATTTGACTAAACTGCTGGAGGCAGTGGAAGACAGAAGTGCCTGGTATGCTCTGGTCCATGGGGTCACGCAGAGTCGGACACGACTAAATGACTAAACAACAACAACAACATGATCAACAGGTGATTGGAATGTGCATACATGCACAGTGGTTTTTAAATATGGCATTTTATCTGCTTTTGCTGTTTATTTGACTGGGGGTTGTATTGTTTTAACTTTTTATGCTGTAACCCACCCTGGGATTGTTACTTGATGACAGAAAGACTAGAAATCTAATGAATAATATGCACAAATGTCTGATTCTCATGATTCTTCCCACCACATTGAATTGGGTGCATGTATTAACAGGGACACGGGTGGCGCTGTGGTCTAAACCACAGAGCCTAGGGCTTGCCGATCAGAAGGTCGGGGGTTCAAATCCTCCCATTGCTTGGTCCCTGCTCCTGCCAACCTAGCAGTTCGAAAGCATGCAGTGCAAGTAGATAAAGAGTTACCGCTCTGGCGGGAAGGTAAACGGCGTTTCCGTGCACTGCTCTGGTTCGCTAGAAGCTTAGGTCATGCTGGCCACATGACCCGGAAGCTGTACGCTGGCTCCCTTGGTCAATAAAGCAAGATGAGCACTGCAACCCCAGAGTCGTCCACGACTGGACCCAACGGTCAGGAGTCCCTTTATCTTTACCTTTATTAACAGGTGTACAAGTACAGGCCTGGGGGGGTATCACTTTGCATTTTATTATGTGTGTGCATTGTACAGAATTTATGATTAGCGAGTATATGAATGAGTCTTACTGAAATATGTGTTCCTGTAAATTTTATGTTTAGAATCAGACAGCATGCCTCAGTGGATTCTCTCTGCAAATATCCCTGTTCTAGAAACATCCTTCCACAGATACTCATTTCCCCCAGAATCAAATAATCCAGTATTAGCTGCCTTGTTTGCAGTTTGACACAAATCTGCAACAGCTGTTTATTTATGGGTTTCTTCATTTTTTAGAACAGTAAAAATAATTGTGTAAGTTCTACTCCCTTGTCAAAGATATGTTTAAACACAGTCATGGATCTTTCATCTTGTGGTTCTGCAAAGTCATATTTATTTTGCACACCCTTTCCAAGTGGATTGAAAGCTAACACGTTCCTCTATTTTTCTGACCCCGTGGAAGGCATGTTTCCAGAACTTCTTGTTCAGTTTTTGTCGTTCCATGTTTGAAAGTCTGCATTGTCTTATTAAAATGGAAACAGTGCCTTTAAATGACACTAAATGCAGCATCCAGAATATATGGATGTGATATGCACACATGGAAACGCACAATTTTGTAAATAGATTGCTTTTTATATTCTAACAATAAATAAAAAAGTAATAAATAGAAAGATGAGTTTTGTAGCCTTGCTAATCAAAGTTACAGACTTGCCTTGCCTTGAGCAGCTCTAATTTGATTAGTTAATTTTTCTGCAAATGCAATTGACCAAACTCTTGCATACTGTGCATCCAAAGTGAGATTCTCTGAATTACGCCAGCATTAAGCAATTTTCATTCAAGCTGCAACAAGAAAAAAGCTTAATAGGACATTATGTGTAATCGATCTTGGAGGTTTATCTTCCTATAACCTGAGCAATGCCAACATAAGAGACATGGTAATATTTGTCTTGAAAATGAAGCTTATTTCTCTGAAAACATGAGACCAAGAGTTGAAAATACGAGTACAACTCCACCACATATGAAAACAGGACCCTTGACCCGTACACCCCTTCCAGCAGCTGGGATCTACATTGTTAGTCATGCAAGACAATCTTAAAGGTGTGAGATACCATCTATGAAGAAGCTTTAACAAGGTTTCCCTCATTGTAGCCAAAACCGATTTTAAAGGTCTCTTTTTCTGCAGAGCATGCCATTGCTCATTAGTAATTTCAATTACCAAGTCAGTCTCCCATAAAATCACCACGTTCAGTTTCTGTCATAAATGTATACCCTACTGAAACCATACCTTTAGATGACAGAGAAACATTTACAATAGTATCTTCAAAAACTTCAAATGCCTGAGCAATCGCCTCTGACTTCAACAAAAAAAATACATTAATTGGATAAACTGGAACCAGGAGCATAGGAGAGTATTAATTTTAGCTTCGATCTGTTCCCTCCACCTTGGGATACCATTAAGGTACAAATACTTTAACTGGTAGCAGTCCAGCCTGCTCCCAACTGTCCCAATTTAAGGTTTCTCCTTCGTCCTTAAGCACTAGATGGAAACAAATTGGAACTAAATGAGAAATTGGAGGTGCTAGTTTTAAAAAACCAAACCATTCTCCAAGCACCCATAGTAGCTTGAAGAAAAGTTGTCTCAGTCTTTGATACATGTATGCTGCAAGTTTAAAAATGGGTTGGTTACCAGTATGTTGCCTGTTGAATTACCGTTTCAGGCTCCATACAGGTGTTAATAACTCAGTAAGTTTATTAAATTGGATTACATACAGCTCCCTGGCAGTGCTTAGATGGGTGGGGCAGAAGCAGGACTTTTTCCCCAGCAGGAACTCACTGGAACTCAGTTTCAGCACCTCTTAGGTGGGTGCCATGGACACTGTAAGAAAACAAGGGAGCCGTTCATGGTGAGTTGTGGTACCTCTTTTTCTAGAAAAATGGCACTGGGTACAAGTTGTTGTTGTTAATGTGCAGTCTGGGAGCACAGAAGTGGATCTCAAAGAGAGAAAGTCCTCAAAATGAGCACTTTCACAGATTCCCATTTTTCTTTCAGTTTAATAGTCATCCTAGCAACCAGGACACAGGAATTGGTATACAGCCACCAAATAATATTAATAGGGTCATAGCCATGGCAAGGAAAGTGGGGTATCTCCTTATTTATTTTATAAGCAAAACCCAGCTTCCACTCCAATAGTCTTCCTAAACCCATATGTTTGCCACCATTTAAAATCACCTGTACCCTTTGAACCCTTAACTTACCAATAACCCTGGTAACTGGAGGATATAGGCATGGTATAAAACCAATCAGATACAGTTACTATGTGTGACAAATATATTAATGTTTATTTATTACAAGATTATGCAGTGGGCTAGCTTCCATAGTTACTTTAATTTAGAATTTAATTTAGAATTGTCTCTTTAAAAGGGCACAATTAAAATGTGTTATTCAAATACACCTTATTTTTTTACAATTACTAAACTGAGACAGCTTTCAGGAACCTTGTTAAAACTCTTACGCCGGATTGCAAAGGACTGCAAATTTTATTTACTCCACCCCAGTTAAGCCTCAACAAAACACTGTGAGGACTTTGACTGAAGCCTCTGTTTCATCCTCTGTTGACCTACTAAAGCACAGGTCTGCTTTTGCTGACCTGTCCTGGGATCTTTCTCTGTTTCTCCTACCCATATTACCTTTCATTTTTTCTCCCTCGGGCCTGGAGACTCCTCTCCTCAGGTCTTCAGCCTAAAGTAAGTGATTTTCTTGATGAAGGAGAACCCAGACAGGGGAAAGAGGAAAGAAACCGTCCCCACCTTGCTGATCCCCTGCAGTCTTCTTCATTGTTTTCAGGGGTTCTCTCATGAAAACATTGCTTCAGACTTCCTTGGAAGGAAAATATATATGTAGGAACAATGAATGGGATGGCTGCCATTTGCCTGCATTACCCAGGCACCTCTACTGGCTTCTCCCCAGCAACTCCACCAGCAGGCTTCAGGCTGCCAACTCCACAAATACCCACCAATTTTCTTCCAAGCATCACATTCATTCTGCATCCTAAGACCAATTGAGGCCAGCCTCTGAACATGCATACACAGGCAATATACTTTGACCACATCCTTATACCAGCTGACGGCCATGAAGAATGCCAGCAGGCACATTCATTGATCATTCAGTTCATTCAAAACCTCCTTATGCACACACAAAAACGTACATCATCCCTGAAAAAACCCAGCAGACACATTGTCATATTCACTCCCCATTCGTTCAGCGCATTGTAAGTTGTGTAAAACTGTTTTAAATATTGTGTTTTTATGTTGTAACCCACCCTGGGACCTTTGGGTGAAGGGCAGGCAATTCATAATAATAATAATCCCATTCACATACACAAGCACCAGGAAACATCCAGAGGTCATATTTATTCATCATTCATTCAAACCCTCCCATTCAGGCACACAAACATATGCTAGCCAACATTCAGTGGACACATTCAGTCATCATTCACTCTCCGTGCATTCCAAACTTCCCATTCATGCACACAAAGATACAGTAGCCAACATCCATAAAGATTCATAAAGAATGCCGGCAGGCACATTTGCTCAAAACCTTCCATTCCCTCACAGCAACATATACCAGCTGACATCCAATGGGCATATTCCCTCATCATCTACTCTCCATTCATTCACCGTCATGCCCTGCCTCCAATCCATAAATATCCACTAGCTTCTGTTGGCCAGCTTCTGAAGGAGAACTTCAGCTGACAAATTCACAAACATCAGCCTGTTTCAGCTCAGGTTGCCATATTTCAAACAGGAAAATCCAGAGAGAAGAGTTGTTGAACATTTTTGGGCAAAGTTGTTGAGTTTTTTGGGGGAAGGGGGGTCAAAGTTGTTGAGCGTTTATTATTTTTGCCCAGCATGGGCTGCCAAACATCCAGATTTCCCTAGACATTTGCCTGATTTCCACCTGGACACTGCTACTGACTGCAGTATTCTGGCTATGTCCAGGGAAATCTGGATGTATGGCAACACCCTAGTTTCAGCCTTTCAACATCACCATCTACGGGCCAACATTTGCCCGTTGCCAGACATTAGCCAGCTTCAAGCCATGGATATCAGCTACCGTCAAGCAATAAACATACCACCCCCTCAGCAAGCGAACTTGCCTTCTTATTTGCTCCACAGCATCCTACTACTGAACGATCGTCTCCTTGCATCTGCTAATTTGCCCAGGAAATGCTGAATGTCAGAGTTTTTGCCCACTACGTTCTCTTGACAGAGAGAGAAAGGGCTTCACTTAGTCTAGTGGTTTTCACTAGGTCTCTCTGGCATGGACTTCTGAGATGGGGAGATAACCAGAACAGTTTGGCCAAACACCCATGACCCCATTGGCCATGCCCCATGATCTCATTGGCCGTGCCCTTTGACCTCCTAGTTGCCCTACCTACGTCTAGTGGGCACTAGTCATGATTGCCAGTTATGCTGGTTTCATGTTGCCTACTCCCAATTTGTATCTGAATTGTTTCATTTAATTCTTCTATCGTACCTCAGTTTCTAACTTTTTTCTTTTTGTACAAATACATTACTGAGTGCAGTATAAGTTGCATATCTTACATTGTTTAGACCAGACACCAGCTGCACAGTTAATGAACCAAAAGTCTTTTTTTAAAGCTGACGTATCTGAATAGAGGGGACATAAAAGTATCTCAGGAGCTTCTACTCTTACATCAGTAGGCTAGATAATGTAACCTTGAAAAGGTATGTGCGTGCTGCGGTGTGTGTGTGTCAGGGGGAGCAATGTGAGAGCATCAATGATTTTCAAATGAAAAGTTGGACTCTGAAAGCATTCCTGCCAAAGTTCAACAGCCAAGGTTAATTCATCAATGTCAAGGCAATGATGGAGTAAAGTGGAAATTTCAGGTGAGAAAATGAAAACCTAAGGAAATAAAAGAATGAGGAGAACTAGTCAGAAAATGAACAACATAAATATTACGAAGCAGGAAAGAATGCAGAATGATTTAACACATAAGTGGAACTGAGTATTTTAATGGCTAGGAAAACAAATAATGTAATGTCATAGCTTTCTTTCATTAGGGAAGAAAAAAACTGTTGTTGAGGGAGTACGGATTCCCACTGAAAAGTACTGTATCACACGGTTACATTTAGAATATGAAATATAAAGTGAAACAAGTATATCAAATTATACACTATCCTCTTGGGCAAACACATGATAAGTTAAATAGAAAGCTGTTATAAGGTGCCCAGAATTCTGCCTACCTTCTCAGTAGGGGGCCAGCCTGCCACCAAAGCAGCTCTATTTTGGGTCTTCCAGCCGGAGGGAGACGAAACAGCCCTCTCCCTCCAGCTGGGAAAGTCTGAATTCAGCCTGCCTGATAGGCTGACCAATGGCAAGTGGGCTTGGGGTGGGATTCACTCGGGGGGGGGGGGGCTGGACCCGACTGGGTCCCCGTGAGGACTTCACTCAGGTCTGCTCCCCAGGGATAAAAGTGGACCCACCTCACACTGGGCACAACAGACCCTTTTAAAGATCTCACACCCACCCTGCCTATAGTATCACCAACTTCAGAATATGGAAGAGTATGTGGACACCTTTTCATCCTGAATTTCTGGAGACAATGGTGCATATTTTAGAAATTTCAGGGCTGCTAAGATGGACCAAGATCTGCCAGTTAATATAATATATAATATAATATGATATGATATGATATGATATGATATGATATGATATAATATAATAAGTCTTACGTTTCTTCCAGTCAGTCACATAAAGGCTTACACAATGGCTAGGCATGGGATGTGCACAAATCACAATGTTTTTAATCCATAGTAGAGATGCTTTTGAATTATGGTGCTGGAGGAGAGTCTTGAAAGTCCCATGGACTGCGAGAAGATCAAACCTCTCAATTCTTAAGGAAATCAGCCCTGAGTGCTCACTGGAAGGACAGATCGTGAAGCTGAGACTCCAATACTTTGGCCACCTCATGAGAAGAGAAGACTCCCTGGAAAAGACCCTGATGTTGGGAAAGATGGAGGGCACCAGGAGAAGGGGACGACAGAGGATGAGATGGTTGGACAGTGTTCTCAAAGCTACGAACATGAGTTTGACCAAACTGTGGGAGGCAGTGGAAGACAGGAGTGCCTGGCATGCTCTGGTCCATGGGGTCACGCAGAGTCGGGCACGACTAAATAACTAAACAGCAACAACAAGAGATGCTTAGATCTAGTTCTGCAGAACTAGGTTGATAAAATAAAGGTTTCTTCCAAAACCCAGAAAGTGATCCTCAACTCACTTTGGATTCTGGATCCCAGCTGCATCAGCTGCTCCAAGGGCTTCATGACCTGGTCTGGACAGCATCCAATATGTTGTTGTTGTTTAGTCGTTTAGTCGTGTCCGACTCTTCATGACCCCATGGACCAGAGCACGCCAGGCAATTCTGTCTTCCACTGCCTCCCGCAGTTTGGTCAAACTCATGCTGGTAGCTTCGCAAACACCATCCAACCATCTTGTCCTCTGTCGTCCCCTTCTCCTTGTGCCCTCCATCTTTCCCAACATCAGGGTCTTTTCCAGGGAGTCTTCTCTTCTCATGAGGTGGCCAAAGTACTTGGCATCCAATATATATGTGAGCAGTACTTTGGCATCCAATATATATGTGAGCAAATGTCCATGTGATACCTATGCACTGGATCCAGACTTATTTTCTGGAGTGTGGCGTTACTCTTCTGGAATCTTCTGAGGTTCCAGTCCAGTCTACGACACTTGCTCAATTTAAAGGGAAAAAATGCAATGCCTCTGATAAGTTTATAACGAATGAAGATGATACACACAGTTAAAGCATTGTGCCTTAGCAACGAAAAAGGGGCAGGGAACGGAAAAACTACTGCTACATTTCAATGTAAAATTAGCAACTCTGAAGGAATTTACTTTAAAGTTCTTTAGGCATAATAAATATTTTTAAATAAGTAATTGTGGGAACAAAAGCACAAAAGCGATGTGTACCACACAGTATGAAGAAAATGTAGTGACTTGCCAGGATGAAAAAGAGTCAAGGAGAGATATTAAAACTCACAGAGCAGAGACCATAAATCAGAAACAGTGAAATCTAATAATATCCTAGTAAGCAAGTGCTTTCTTCTTCTTCTTTTTTAAAAAACTGCATTATGATGGGCCTGTCCTTAATCACCTTCTCTGCTCTGGCCTTGGACCATTTCATATGTGAAGTGAAAAGTCAAAATCATATACACCTTTCACTGGACTAGAGCTCATTTTTTTTAAAAAAGTGACCCCCAAGAATGGAGATCAGAAGCAGGAACATGGGTGTCAGCTCTGGAAACTGCTACCTGGAGAGATTTATTTGTGTAGTTTCAGGCCAAACATGGCCTTCTGTATTCACCCTGCTTTATTCTCTCCTTTCATCTATCCTGTCAGGGAACTGCCATCAGAGCATCAGGTGGTGGAGGGACTCAGGCAGGATGAAAGAGACTCAACTGCTGAAGCAGGGACCAGCAGGGGGAGGAGTGGGTCTCTGAGGGAATGCGAGCAGGAGGGAGGGCTCAGGGAAGCCTCCAGCGAGAACAGTGGGGAGGTATCGGAGTCTCCCATAGGGAGACCCACACCTCGCCGGAAACTGTCACGCCGTGAGTCCAGGAGACGCGTTTCCGTTAAGGAACTTCTTTGCTGGAAACGCTTCCGCAGACAGCCACTGTCGGACTCTACTAGTGACTAGAGCAGACATGTCTGAGGAGCTCCGTCACACACGGAGGTTTGTGGGGTCGCACAAACTCTGAGGGAGTACGTTTTCACGCACAAGCAGCTAATCAAACCCTCACAGCAGTCCGACAGTCTTTGTACGCTGCCTGTGCAAGAGAAAGCATCATGAGCGAACCAACCGGAACCGGAGGAGCAGGGGCTGGAGCTGGTCCAAGCTTGGAAGATAGATACCGAGCGTTGGAGGTTCAATTGGCGCTGCAGACGGCGAGGCTGGAGGAGAGAAGGGCTCAGGATGCAGACAAGAAGGGGAGAGCCACTCAATTCCCCAGAAAGGTACCAGGATTGGTGCAGAAATTTGGGGGGGACCCCAAGGACTACCATGCTTTTAGGACAGAGATGCAATATGCCCTTAATGTGCAGTTCGATGAGTTCCCTGATGAGGAATCGCGAGTTGCTTTTGTAATTGGGCATCTTGAGAAAGGGGCTAGAGACTGGGTTCGACCCCTAATGGCAACGCACAATGACATACTAAAGGACACAATGAAGTTCTTTCGTGCAATGGATATCATGTTTTCCAGCGATATTGAGGAAGGGGTGGTGCGCAGACAGCTAATGGCTTGTAAGCAGGGAAGTCGATCTGTCCGTGAATATTGGACTGAGTTTACCATGCTGATTCACAGACTGAGTTGGGATTTATCGGCGGCACCCGTTCAAATGCTATTTGAAGAAGGTCTTTCTTCGGGGGTGAAAGACGAGCTGGCACGGAGCCCCAGGGCGGAGTCTATGGATCAGCTGACCAAATCTGCGCTGACCATAGGAGCGCGGCAGGAGGCAAGAGCCTTGGAGAGGCGGGAAGGGAGAGGGGAACGTTGGAAGGAGTTCCGCATTCCAGACATTCCTGAGCCAGCTTTCCCGCCGGCAGAGCCGATGGAAATCGGAACAGCGCGCGCGCGCGCATTTTCAAAAACCAGCGAGGGGGCTAAGAAGGAGGGAAAGGGCCCCCGGAAATGCTATCTCTGCCAACAGCCAGGCCACTTTGCCAGAGTCTGCCCCCAGAGGAAGGAATGGCAAGGGATGGTGGGAGCTGTTGAGGGGGGAGAAGAAGGGGGAGCGGAGCAGGTAAAAGCCAACGCCTGGTTGCCACAATTGGGGCACTGCAGCCAGGCCAAAGAGCAGTGAAAGTGCCCGTGCCAGAAGCTCCTCGACCTGCTCTAGTGATTGAAGTGTCGCTAGAGCTGCAGAATGGGCACCCCCTAAAAATAAAGGCGCTATTGGACTCAGGCAGCTCCTGCAATTTTATGAGCAAGGAGTTTGCTGCTGAACACCAGATACAGACCATCCCTTTAAGCAACCCCCTGCAGGTGACCACGATTGATGGCAGGGAGTTGTTGGGAGGAGGAGTCCGCTTGCAGACTGTCCCAATGATAATGAGGGTGGCAAGGCACACAGAACTGATAGCGTTTAATGTGGCCACCCTGGGAGGCGCTCCCATTATTTTGGGAATGAGCTGGCTAGCTCTACATGATCCGCTGGTTGGCTGGCATCAAAGAGTGGTGTCATTTGGTTCAGCACATTGCCTAGAACACTGCAAAGGGGAGAAGGGTTCAGCAGGGGCCCAAGCCACCCTAGCAGGGACTGAAGTAATGGGGAAGGTGAAGGTACCACCACAGTATGCAGATCTCAGCGACGTGTTCAGCGAGAAGGAAGCTGACCAACTACCACCTCATAGACCCTTTGATTGTCAGATCAATTTACTCCCTGGAGCACAGCTTCCTGTGGGCAAGTTGTATGCCATGTCAGACAGGGAAATGCAGGAGTTGCGAGGGTTCATTGACAAGAACCTGAAGAGAGGCTTCATCAGAGAGTCCAAAGCAGCAGGGGGGAGCCCAGTGTTCTTTGTGGACAAAAAAAATGCGGACAAGCCGAGACTTGTATGTGATTTTAGGCGGCTAAATGCAGTGACTGAACCGGTGGCGTTCCCTATGCCCAGAATTGATGATATTTTGACCAGGGTGAGGAAGGGAAAGATTTTCACAAAGCTGGATCTAAGGGGGGCGTACAACCTGATACGCATAAGGAAAGGGGATGAATGGAAAACCACCATGTTTACCCCTTTGGGGGCGTTTGAATACCTCGTTATGCCATTTGGATTACAAGCAGGCTCCGCGTGTTTTCAATCTTTTATGAACCACGTGCTGGGCCCTTTGCTCTACAAGAATTGCGTTGCCTTTCTAGATGATGTGTTGGTGTATTCTGAGAATGAGGAGCAACATGTGAGAGACGTCAGAGAAGTGTTGAGCAGACTGCAAGCCAACAGGCTGTGGGTCAAACTGGAGAAGTGTCGGTTCCATACCAAGGAGGTGGAATTCCTGGGGTACCGCCTGTCAGACAAGGGATTGGCCATGGATCCCGGCAAGGTACAGGCAGTGCTGGAATGGAAAACACCCAAAACCAAGAAGGATGTGCAGAGGTTCCTAGGGTTTGGAAACTTTTATCGTAAGTTCATCCGCAACTTCGCCCATCTGACGGCGCCCATCACTGACTGTCTCAGCAGTAAAAAGAAGTTTGTATGGACGGCGGAGGCGGAGCGAGCGTTTGAGGAACTGAAAAGGGCCTTCGCCTCTGAAGAACAACTTCTGCATGTGGATTTACGAAAGAAGCTAAGGGTTGAAACAGACGCATCTGACAGAGCCATAGGGGCGGTGCTTCTTCTGCAGCCGGGGAAGGAGGAGTCAGAGTGGCGTCCGTGTGCCTTCTTCTCGCGAAAGCTGAACAAATCCGAGAGGAACTACACGGTGTACGACCGAGAACTGCTTGCTATTCATGAGGCGTTCCGGAGATGGAGGCATCTGCTAGTTGGTGCACAACATAAAGTGCAAGTGTGCACGGACCATAAGAATCTAGAGTACTGGAGAACGGCGCGAGTGCTCAACCAAAGGCAGTTGAGATGGGCCCAAGAGTTCTCCAAATTTAACTTTGAGATTTGTTATGTGCCAGGCCCAGAGAATGTTAGGGCGGACGCTCTCTCACGCAAACCTGAATATTTGGAGGGGGAGGGAGCACCCGAAGAAACCCATATCATTCCAGAGGACCGCTGGGTGTGTGGGGCGACCTTGGTGGGGCAAAGGGAATTGGTAGAGGGTACGGTGCAGGATGCATACGCCCAGGGGAAACTCAGGGATCTCAGAGGGGAGGAAGACAAATCCGGTGGTTTTGAGGAGAGAAATGGGGCATTGTATTATAAGGGAGCGTTATATATACCTGAAGGGGAATTGAGGGAGAAGGTACTCAAGCAGCTGCACGATAGCCCCACAGCAGGGCACTTTGGGCAACACAAAACCATGTGGCTGGTTACCAGGGAATTTTGGTGGCCCAAGGTCAGGGAAGATGTGCGGGAGTATGTGAGAGGGTGTGAACAATGCCAAAGAGCCAAGGGGGAGAGGCAGGCGCCGGCTGGTTTATTAGAACCACTGCCCACACCTGAGAGACCGTGGGAAGCAGTGGCAATAGATTTCATGACTGATCTGCCAAGGTCTAGAGGGAAAACAGCCATCATGGTTGTAGTAGACCTGTTAACTAAAATGGCCCACTTCATAGCCTGCTCACATGCGGTTACAGCAGAAGAAACCGCCAAATTGTTTGTAGAGAATGTGTTTAGGTTGCATGGCGCCCCCTTGAGGGTGGTTTCAGACCGAGGGAAACAATTTACTTCCAGGTTCTGGAGGAAGCTCATGAGCTTACTGCATGTAGAGGTTAATTTCTCGACGGCCCGTCATCCTGAAACCAACGGGCAGGCGGAAAGAGCAAATGGGGTTCTCCAACAATATTTGAGGTGTTATGTTAATGACAGAGAGAATGATTGGGTGGAGAAGCTGGCGTTGGCAGAATTTGCCTACAACAATGCAGAGAACGTGTCCACGGGGATGAGCCCCTTTTTGGCTAATCACGGGTGCCATCCCAGAGCCTTCCCAGGGGGGGAGGGGGAGAACTGGAGCGTTCCAGCTGCAGAACAGTTCGTGGAAGAAATGGAAGCGATCCATCGCCAGCTCCAACTCAACTTAAACAGGGCTAAGGAGGAATATAAGAGGCAGGCAGACAAAACCAGAAGGGAAGGTGAAAGCATCAGGGTGGGGGACCAGGTGTGGCTGTCAACCCAAGGGTTGCCATTCAAAGGAGGTTGTAAGAAATTAAGACCCAAAAGGCTGGGTCCGTTTGAAGTCATACAGCAGGTCAATCCAGTGGCTTTCAGGCTCCGGTTACCGAACCACATGAAGCTGCACCCAGTTTTTCACAGGTCGTTGCTGTCACCGTATAGAGGAGACAGTGAGGGGAGGGTCACTAGGGGACCAGCAATGGAGGAGAAGGAACACAGCTACCATGTAGCGGAGATCCTCGATTCCAGGTGGAAGGGAGATCAAGTAGAGTATTTGGTAATGTGGGAAGGGGAACCGGAGTCGGAAAACACCTGGGTTAGGGCAGAGGATGTCAATGACGAGGTTTTAATAGAGACTTTTCATCAGAGGTTCCCACGTAAACCTCAGCCTGTAGCGAGGTTCCGAAGGGAATACTTTGCCACCACCGACGAGGAAGAGGAGTTGGAGGGGTTCCCAGATTCTGAAGAGGAGGAGGATTCAGCTGGCCAGGACGACGATCGATGGAGAGAATTGTTCGAGACGTCAGAAGATGAGGAAGATTCGTTTCGGGGTTTTAGCCCTTCACCTCCCAGGGGGGAGGAATTGGGAGGGGGTGAGGGGGGCCCTGGAGGGGAGGTGGATGTCAGGGAACTGCCATCAGAGCATCAGGTGGTGGAGGGACTCAGGCAGGATGAAAGAGACTCAACTGCTGAAGCAGGGACCAGCAGGGGGAGGAGTGGGTCTCTGAGGGAATGCGAGCAGGAGGGAGGGCTCAGGGAAGCCTCCAGCGAGAACAGTGGGGAGGTATCGGAGTCTCCCATAGGGAGACCCACACCTCGCCGGAAACTGTCACGCCGTGAGTCCAGGAGACGCGTTTCCGTTAAGGAACTTCTTTGCTGGAAACGCTTCCGCAGACAGCCACTGTCGGACTCTACTAGTGACTAGAGCAGACATGTCTGAGGAGCTCCGTCACACACGGAGGTTTGTGGGGTCGCACAAACTCTGAGGGAGTACGTTTTCACGCACAAGCAGCTAATCAAACCCTCACATATCCCTACTGCTGGAGCAGATTCTCCATGTGTAACCCACCCCAATGTATTAGGCAATTTGCTAGGGTTGCCATATTTCAAAGCTGTTGAGCTCTTTTGGCAAATTTTCCAAAAAAAGAGAGAAGTTTTTGAGCTGTTTTTAAGGGAAATTGCCAAAAACGACAATGCTGACATTGCTTGCCATACGTCTGGATTTTCCCGGACATCTCCAGCGATTTCCAGCCCAGACACTGCTTCTGACTGCGGTGTTCTGGATATGTCTGGGAAATTCTGGGTATATGGCAACCCTACAGTTTCCCAGTTGATTTGGAGATGGGGAGCAGGGCTCATGACTATCTATGTACCTCTCAGAGCAAGGGCCTTGGGCTGGAATCAATGCCAGTGGACCCTGAGTGGTGCAGAGAGCCAGTGTGGTGTAATGGTTAAGAGCGGTAGTCTCGTAATCTGGGGAACCGGGTTCGCGTCTCCGCTCCTCCACATGCAGCTGCTGGGTGACCTTGGGCTAGTCACACTTCTCTGAAGTCTCTCAGCCCCACTCACCTCACAGAGTGTTTGTTGTGGGGGAGGAAGGGAAAGGAGAATGTTAGCCGTTTTGAGACTCCTTCAGGAAGTGATAAAGCGGGATATCAAATCCAAACTACTACTACTACTACTACTACTACTACTACTACTACTCTTCTTCTTCTTCTTCTTCTTCTTCTTCTTCTTCTTCTTCTTCTTCTTCTTCTTCTTCTTCCTCAGATGCTGCCAATAGTGCTAGGCTCATACCAGTGTGGTGATTGCTCCCCTTGGGCAACAAGGTGGCCACCTGCTAGACCAAGCCTGCTCTCTTGTTCTCTCTCCCAACCCCCCATGCTAATCATGATCACTCAGTCAGCATTATTTACTGCCTGGAGTTGCTCTAATAAGAGAGGGTGGAAAGCTGATCAGCTGCTGCCTGTGCACGTCTTCTTCTGTGTCTTGGCAATGCTTCGTAACTCTCATGGTGGGGGGAGGAGAGAGAAACAAATCCCCATAGAAAAAGCTTTTAGTAGAGCAATGAGTCCTTTTGAACAAGCTCCTTTGTTGTGATTGACAAGAACCATCCAAGCAAGGGCACATATATTTACGTAAAGATAACTCTGAAGTGGCGCTTTTGCGGCTGCCATCCAAAACCAACCTTCCAACGTGTATTTCCAAGTGTTTGTCCATTGATTGGTTGCGTGCCTGCTCTGTGATCATTGTATGCCTGCTGGTTGAGACCAAACAAAGCAAGGCCCGGAGAATGAACCTGGAATCTTATTTACTCACAAACAAAGCAAGGCCAACAGCAAAACAACAAGTTTGTTCAGAGTGCCATGAGGGGTGAACTAAAGTTCCCAGGATTCTTGGGAGGGGGGAACCATGTGCCTTAAATGTGCTTTAAATCTATGATGTGGGTGCAAGTAAAATAATTACCCAAACATACTTCTTTCTTCCACATACTCTCAGTATGTACCGGTACTTAACTGCACATCTGGAATCTTTATTCTTCAACCTTAATTTTCAGTTTTGTCTGCAGCCTTTTATCACACATGTTATTTTATTCCCTCTGCTTAAGCCATGCCCTTTGCACTTGCTTCTAACCTTTGGCTTTCTACCTGCATCCTGCTGCATCATAAACCTAAGATATTTAACTTCATCCGCTTTTCATAGTGGTTTATTTCATCTCTTTAGACCTTTCCTTCTTCGCTCTCTTCCCTTGGCGCAAATAATATATTCTGTCTTCTATGTATTGATTTTTAGCCTGTTCTGTTCTGTTGCCCCAAAATACCACTATATGTTCACCATAGCACACAATATCACCTGCAAATAACATAGTCCACCTCTGTCATAATCCCATCCATTATTGTGGGGAATGGCTACTTACCCAGTTAACAGGATGGGTGGCTGTGACAGCCCTGGGAACAATGCTGGATTCAGGTTGCCGGCAGATGGGGAATCCACAGGCTGACTGCTTTGGTTAGCGGGCTTACCCATTGGTGAAGTATGGGTGAAACCAGGCTGAGGTGTGTGGGCGGGGCTTGGGAGTGGACCAGAGTGGACCAGGCTTCACTCCAATCCGCCCCCAGCTGATAAAGGTCACCTGTGCCCTACCCCAGGGATTCCAGTCGACAGAAGAACATCCCTGCCTTAAGCACATGCATTATTGTGTGGGATGAGAATGAATATGTTTTAGTATGTTTCCTTTGTCACTGGAAAATGTTTGGTCTGCTAAATCTGAAATAATAATAATAATAATAATAATAATAATAATAATAATAATAATAATAATACTTATACCTCACCCATCTGACTGGGTTGCCCCAGCCATCCTGGACTGCTTCCAAAATAATAAAAACACAGCAAAACATCAAACATTAAAAACATCCTGATATAGGGCTGCCTTCAGATGGCTTTGGAAAAATAATGTAATTGGTTATAACTTTGACTTCTGGTGAGAGGGCATTCCACAGGGCGGGAGCCACTATCGAAAAGGCCCTGTCTGGTTTCCTGTAACTTCATTTCTCGCAATGAGGGAACAGCCTTTTGATCATACTGTAACCAGATTTCTGGCTAAGTATGGATTAGAACCTGGGTTCACGTCAAACTTCCTATCCAAGGGGACAAATTAGTTATAAAGTTTAATAGTCAGATGTTGTTCCACAATCTTTCCCCAGCTCTTCATTTCAACAGTCCTTGATCTGGAGCTTGGGGTGGAGGTAGACAGATAGAGCTAGGGGACAAATTTCATTTTTACTCACCCATTAGAACTGATTTAGCCCCTGTCTTCTGCTTTCCTCCAAAACAAATAGGGCATTTTAAGTTTTTTAAGTTCCTGCCACACAGTTTTCTGTTGGTTTTTCTTCATAGTCTGTGCAGGTTTGGCAGAGAGAAACATGGAACACACAAAAACCTGCCAAATGATCAGATTCAATATATTTGTCCTTCCCTTAACCCACAATATACTCAGAAGTCTGAATTACACTAAATTCTACCTCTTACACCTGGAAAGACAATTTGGTGGTGATAGCAGCCTCTGTTATAGTGTTATGTTCTCTGCCTTAAATTGTACCAGCTTTTCAACAGGAATTTCCTCTCTGAGGGGTACTTTGTACAGTGAGACTGGATGCATTCTGCCTCCAATTTATTGCTGCCTCTAATCTCACATTTTTAAGAGTATTACTGTCTTAGTTTTGGGATAGGGAATGAGAGAAAATAAAAGCTGTGTGTGTTTTACAAAGAAAAGAAAGGAAGAAAAACCCCAAAGCAATAGAATTTATCTGAAGTTCATTTTAAGCACCTGTTGAAGAAAACATGCCATGGAAAACGAGACCCTAAGAGTCCCAAATGAACCAGGATTCAAAATAATGAATTTTGAATTCATGACAATATCAAAAGCATCAATGACTTTTAAAGCTAGCTCTGATTTAGGACTTTAAAGTGTGTTCCAGCACATTCAGTCAGCTGTCCCTCCCCACCCCTGCCTTCTAAAAGCAGGCAAAATAGTTAAATACCAGCATAAATGGCCACCTGTTGCTCTACCTGGTGAAGCATACAAATGGAACTGAACAGGAAATGATGTCGTGATAGTGCCACCATGCAATACAGCATGTACATTAGCTGGCATGACCAGTTCTTTTTTTTTTGTCGTTGCTTATCTTGCACAAGACTAAATTTAGATGCTCAAAGTTACTTGACCCTCTTTTTGTGACATATTGTGCAAATCTCTCTCTCTCTCTGCCAAAAAGGAAAATGGGGCCAGAAGGAGGAGTGAGATGATGACTATTGCTAATAAAAAAGCATAGTCACCTTATATGCTTCCAAAGTTCAATTACTGTCAGTCCACGCTCCTCAGATAACCACAGTTGAACTTGGCGAAGCTTGACAGCAATTGTTAATATTTTAGCCTGGGTGTTATTGGACGCCATTTCCTTTCACATTTTAGCACAGTGATTTAGAACACCAGTTCTGGTATAGTGTTTAATTGAATAATTACAAGATGGGAAATGGTTAGGGGTGTTTGGAATTGCATGATCCCGTTAACTTCAGGGATGGTAAGAGAAAATTAGTTGAGAATGAAAAATGTGGGGCTAACCTTGTGCCTTATCTGTGGATGGGGACAGGCTCTAGTGCTCAAACGTTTGCTCTGGCTGCCCATGTAGTCATGGTCCAGGTTCACAGTTCTTGTATTAATTTACAAGGCCCTTAACAACTTTGGTTCAGTATATCTCGAGGACCCCAAAATTAATCATTTCCCTACCACTGAGGTTTTCGAGGACTCACTGTGAGCTGTCCTCCCTGGCTTGGCTGCACAGCTGATATCCACCAGGATTCCTGTGTTAAGTATTGTGGGTCCATTTATGAAACTCCCTTCCAGTTACAGTTAGACAGGCCCACTCCCTAGTCACTACTGAACTTCCAGCACCTACTGAATACTTTTTTATTTAAAAAAATCCAGCAGACATGTACTCAAAGCTTGATTCCACAGCCTTAACCATTTTTTAAAAACTTTTTGTACTGTATCCTTGTCAGCTGCTTAGAGACAATTGTAGTTATAGTTGTTGAAAAAAACAAACACAAACATGCTGCAATCCATCTCCTCAGTAACAGCATGTGCTACCAGTGGTTTTAAAGTTTGAGGTGAGCTCTGCTTGCCATGCATGGAAGTCTCTTTTGCTGTCAGGTGGCGCCATGCTATATCAGCCAAGTTGGAAGAGAACTCCACAAATTAGTCCAAATGCTATTTCCCCTAGTTCCATTGCTTAGTTGTAGTTTTTCTGCTATTCATTCATCAACAACATGTTTTCTAATTCACTTGACATCCTGACCTTTCAATATGAGCTTTCAAAATGGGCATTAGTAAACTCTTGGGAATAGTGATGTGATGTGATTTGGGTAACCCTATGGCTATTTCCAGTTCCTGTCCCAACGTAACTTGCACTTCCATCTGGTGAGATACCTTTGCCCACTTCCCATTCCAGTAGGCCTACATGGACTGTCCTATTGATCACCACTTCCTCATTTTAGCTGAGTGTCTAAGTGACAGTCATTCCTAATATTGCTGTTTGGTTTTACAGCTTCAAGTTATCTTCAGTTTATTTGGTGCTTCTGCTACCTATAACATTCAGTATCCAGTTTTCATTTGCATTTGAGTAGAATTGCCATTTTTCAACAAGTGAAAATCCAGACACAAACAAATTGTTGAAAATTCCCAAAGTTGTTGAACTTTTTTTTTTAGAAAAACACACAAAAAGGCGGGCAGGGTTTTGGTTAAATCCAGGATGAGCCACCGCTTTTGGAGAACCCAGATGCATGGCAACCCTACATTTGAGTCAATTAAAGCAAGTTTCTTTCAGGTTCTTAATATCCCACCTTCTCCTGCATCAGATCTTATAATTATTGTGCAGGCTTTAGTTCTTTGAGTGAAGTTATCCAATTCCACCCGTCTGAAAGCTTGGGCCAATTCACCTAGCACTAGCCCAGCTCCTGTACAGAGTATGGAACAGGGGTAAATTGCACTGGCATAAGTTACCTCAGCATAAATGATTGCCTGTCCACTAACAACCATTCAAATAAGTCTGTAAGCCGTTGTGGCTAATTTATACCACAAACCTAAGCATGTTTACATGCAATTGTGTTATTCTGAAAAACTAGGGTACTTCCTAGAATGGAAGTGTTAATCCCTCTACTTATTAGAGTACCTGGGCAGAAAGAAAAGGCTCTCTCATGGGCCCTTTTGCCCTGGTTTAGTGTGTTTGATTTTTTATTTGATTATTGAGCTGTTCTCCTTTGCCATTAGGCCCACAATCTGCTTCCTCAAGAAGAGTACTATCTCAATGGTTGCTTCTTTTTACCACAGCCCTTGGCATAAGCTCTGATGATGCACTTTGAAATCATCTTAAGCCTGACAGTGCAGCGACCTTTTTAAAAAAGATCAGGCACATGAAACAGAAAAAGGTTTTTATTTTTTTTAAAGTGCAGTCAATGCCCCTGGGTGCATCTATTTGTGAACTAGCCTGTATTCGTCTTATGTAGGTATCCCATCTGCTGCTGCATCTGATTAATTTGACCTGCCTCGACTGTATTATGAAACCAGCAGGCATTTCTCGGCTGCTTGTTTAAAAGCAGCAGTTGTTTCTTCTTGCAGCCTAACCATGTCGCGGAACATGACTCATCCAAGTTGCAAACAAAAGTGGGGAGGTCAGGAAGCATCAAAGCCCGAGGAGAAGATGCACATATGTAAGACTTCCTTCTGCCAGTACTGCAAAGGGAGTCACAATGCGGTCATCCGCTTTCACTTGTAAAATTCCAACAGTTATTAGCCAAACAGGTGGCAAATCTAATGCCAGAAGAAAAAGACGTGAAACAGAGCTTCATTTGCTACCTCGTCTTGCTGTCTTGCCAAGTTATAGGGGGGCTGGCATGGTTGCTTCAGAATACAACAATAGCTGCTCCAGAATACTCTTGTGATGCAGGATTTTCTTTTTACAGTAAGCTAGAGGCAGGTAGCTATTTCCTTTGTGCCATATTTAACTTTTATAGAAGACAACATGGGGGTAGAGGAAATTGGCCAGGAAAAAAAAATCTTTACACAGAAAAGCAGTCTCCTTTCTTAAAAGCGATGCACAAAAACTGTACCTTTGCTTTTTAAGATATTCCTGCTGAGGATATTTATCCACAACAGTATTTGCTAGGGGTGTGGATGGCTCACTTGGCTCACTTTGGATCTGTGCATTTTTTTAAAAAAATCCAGTCTGTTTCTGAGCACCGTTGTGCTCTCTCTGTTTCAATCTGTTTCACATTTTGAGCTGCTCCGTAAAAAATGAAGCTCTGTGTTTCCCATTGAGTATTATGAGGAATATACAAAACTGCTGTAGCACCCCCCAACTCATTTTGGCCAAAGTAGATGAAATTTACAGTCACAGGAGCCCCTCCAGAGTGCAGATAAATTGCAGACAAACAGGTCTAGGGGCTGTTGTGGGGAAAAGAAAAGAGATTCACTTTCCACCATAATCCACCTTCCAGGTATGGACTTCAACTCCCATGAGCCCCAGCCAACATAGCCAAATGATCAGGGATGATGGGACTTGTAGTCCACAGAATCTGGAGGACACTACATTGGCTACCCCTACTCTGCAGATTAGACACATCATTTGGATCTTGTGTGCAAATGGGAAGGCCATCATTTTTAGGCTAAGAAGTTCCGATTCAGCTCTAAGGTCAGTGGAATGTGGTGAGGCACGGAGCCTTTTGCCAACTGTTCTGCTTGATGCGATTGCGAACAGTTGGCTGAATGGCTTGAGGGAAAACAGAACACAACATAATCAGTGCATTGATCATTTTTCCTGCTGCCTGGAGACAATGTTGTGATAACTATACATGGAAAACAGCCCCAGGCAAGCCCAGCATAAAAGCTCCTAACTAGACCAGAGGTATATTTAAGAGGTAATTATTGCCAATTGACAAGAGTATACAGAAAAGACAAAGGCTTTCTGTTATCTAGACATCCTGATTTTCCTCCTAAATGGAATTAATCAAATACTGGCAAGCCCTGTGAAATTATGTTGCTGAATGTGCTGTTTTGTCCTTGAATAATGAACTGTTTGCAACCATTTGGCTACAAATCTCAGGGTGAAGATGCGTGGCTTCCTCTCCCCACATGCGGGACGGCTTTTAACAGGTGCCTGAAGAGTCATGATGAAGCCTCCCATCCCCTGTTCAGTGTCATTCACCACCCCTTTCCAATGTGTCCTCATGGTTTGAAAATAAGGTCATGTGATTCCATCCAACCACTTAAGCATGGAAGAGCCTCCAAGCCTTCAGAGGTTTTGATTCCTTATGCAGTCTCACTTTACATTTCAGAGATGGAAACCTAATGTGACAAGTCATGGCACTATGCCTCACTAGAATCTCTTCAGGTCCCATTCCTTTCATCTGTCTTGACACAGCATCTCTCACCCATATTTATTACATCAGTTGATGCCTGAAGGATGCAATGTTTCCAAGCCTGTCTCTACTTGTTGTGTAAGTCTTCACTTTGCTCACAGGCATAATTTGTAGATAAGATGCACTGCGAACCCTGTTCATACAGTTTAGTCCATTGGTCTTCAATTGGTGGGTCACGGCCTGATCCACGGTGGGTCTCCACTCCAACAGGAGCGCTACCATCATGAAAATATATGGCGAGAGATTAGGAAATGGGTCCCCAAATAAATATTTGGGTTAAAAGAGGGTCCTGGGTCTGAAAAGGTTGGAGATGCCTTGTTTAGTCTACACATGGCGGCAGGAGTAAATAAAGAAGTTCTACAACTGTACGTTCAAATGTTCCTCTTTTCAGAAATTACTCAAAAAGTCTAGATGTTGGGGAATGGAGCCTGCTGGGGAAATATCATGGAAAGTGTTTGGGTCTTCCATTGATTACTAACAGGAGAAGGGCCGTAGTAGCTCACATGGTAGTGAATATGCTTTGTATACCAAAGGTTCTAGGTTCAATCTCTGACATCTTCAGGGAGGGCTGGTAAAGATGTCCTGTTTGGAAAGCCACTGCTAACCAGGGTGGAAAATTCTGAGCTAGGATGGTGACAACGATTATATAATTTCTATACTGCCCTTCATCTGAAGATCACAGGGCAGCTTACAATATAGAAACACAAAAATACACAAACACAATACACCCACACACCCCGTAGTTTAAAAGGCCATAGATAGTTTAATTAGCCAAAGGTTTGGGAGAAGGTGCCTGGTGCCTAAAGCTATGTAGTGAAGGTGCTAGGCGAGCCTTCATGGGGAAAGCATTCCTCAAGCAGGGAGCCACTGCAAAAAAGGCCCTTTCTTCTGTTGCCACCCTCCAGACCTCTCTTGGAGGAGGTACATAAAGAAGGTCCTCAGGTGGTTGCCGGGTCTGGGTTGGTTCATATGGGGAGAGGCGGTATACTGGCTTAGTTTAAGGCGGCTTCCTATGTACTTTTAAACACATACATATGAGTTTTATTTCTGCAGGAATTTGATAGTTTGGAACTTTTGAATGTTTCTGTTGTTGTTTTGCTAGTTTTATTCAAATATGTTTGACTATATTGTGCTTGTTTTTAAAGGCTGTTAGCCACCTGGAGTGGGTATACATTTTTGATATTTTTCATTGTATTCATGTACTTACTTTCTTACCTAATGTGCAGCTGGAAACCAATGATTGTGCCTTGCTCTGTTGTCCCATCCCTGTCAATGGGCCAGAAGCTCCTGATGGATTGTGTCCTAAACTAGTGCCAGCCACAAAGGGGCCTTCCTCGCCTCTTTTAAGTTTGTAATTTGGCTCCAAAATTGATACTTCATCTCAACAGAAAATAAAAGTGTCATTGATCCCAATGACAAATTGAACTGTGTTGCTGAAAATACAGTAATATACAACTTGTAGTAGTTGTGTGTATGTGTGTTTTTAATTTATTAGAAGGATGTCCTTGCCTGTGTTGTAAATCATCAAGAACCAGGGTCTTCTGGTTCGTGGTAAGAGCTGCAAAAATATTATTATTCTCAAAATGCAGACTGTTGTGAAGATGAAAGAACCTTAAGGGCAGGCCTTCTCAATTTCTTCAGACTTACATTGGGATAAATTTAATTTTCTGTCTGTTCAATAGCATTATTGAACTCCTCCCTTAGGTATACACTGAAAGGAGTAGCACTGGAGAATTTGCGTTCTTTGTTGAAAGGAATTCTTTTCTTAAGAATTATAGGAGCAATATGATTAAATTCCATGGCAAAAGTGTCATTCATTTTAGTGGATTCAGCTCTACCTAGATCTCAAAATGAATCTTCCTTTAAACTCTAACTCCAGTTCTTAGTGCTACATTAACAGTGAAATTCAGGAGTATTTTTTCCCCTTTTTTGGCAGGGGGTGTAGAAGAAGTGAGACAGGAAGATGAGTTCTGATTGCAGTTTTAAATTGGAGAGAAAGGTGGAAGCAGAGCTATCACATTGTGATTGTGGATTGCACTGAAACGGTGCTAACATCTTTGAATTGCTAAAACTTTTATGATTAGCAGCAATGGGTTAAAGAACAGTTGGGTGCCATAGCCAGCAATTTAGGTTGCAATCCTTACCTGGAAATTAATGTTCTTGAATTTGATGGGGCTTCCTTTTGTGTAGACATGTACTGTATAGGATTGTACTGTGTATTAATTTTATCATCGTGGTAAATGAATTACTTCTTTATTACCCGCTTCACCTTCAGGTCTCATGTGGCATCTATGAGGTGTAATAGACAAAATGTTAGACTTAGGCAGATCCAGAAAGTTACCTGTTAAAGTAAGTGTAAGACTTATTTTTACATAATGACCTACTTTTTTCTACCCTCTTCCCACAGGGTTGTTTTGCATTCAGCCTGAAGATGAGCTCTGTAAAACCTAAAAGCTTGTTCACTGCATTGTCATATATTGGTTGGTCCTAATTAATGTATTTACCTTACTGCTGCTTTTGACCACACAAAGTAACCTCATTCCCATTCTTGGGCTGTTCCTTTGCAATTTCAGTCTGCAAAGATGGATGAGATGGTGGAGGATGGCTCTGCTTCACCATACACATTTGTTGGCACATGTGCCACATGTTTAGGTAGGCGTACAGTACATCACAGACACGCATGAAAGGGTGAAGCAAGCTGACCACCCACTTTAACGAGGTTTATTGAACGTGGAAGAAGGTGGCTCAAATGTATTAAATAGTAATTCTCTGCTCTGCAAAATGCAGTGGATCATAGAATCATAGAATTGGAATAGACCACAAGGGCCATCGAGTCCAACCCCCTGCCAAGCAGGAAACACCATCAGAGCACTCCTGACATATGGTTGTCAAGCCTCTGCTTAAAGACCTCCAGAGAAGGAGACTCCACCACACTCCTTGGCAGCAAATTCCACTGTCGAACAGCTCTTACTGTCAGGAAGTTCTTCCTAATGTTTAGGTGGAATCTTCTTTCTTGTAGTTTGGATCCATTGCTCCGTGTCCGCTTCTCTGGAGCAGCAGAAAACAACCTTTCTCCCTCCTCTATATGACACCCTTTTATATATTTGAACATGGCTATCATATCACCCCTTAACCTCCTCTTCTCCAGGCTAAACATGCCCAGCTCCCTTAGCCGTTCGTCATAAGGCATCAATTCCAGGCCTTTGACCATTTTGGTTGCCCTCCTCTGGACACGTTCCAGTTTGTCAGTGTCCTTCTTGAACTGTGGTGCCCAGAACTGGACACAGTACTCCAGGTGAGGTCTGACCAGAGCAGAATACAGTGGCACTATTACTTCCCTTGATCTAGATGCTATACTCCTATTGATGCAGCCCAGAATTGCATTGGCTTTTTTAGCTGCCAGTCACACTGTTGGCTCATGTCAAGTTTGTGGTCAACCAAGACTCCTAGATCCTTTTCACATGTACTGCTCTCAAGCCAGGTGTCACCCATCTTGTATTTGTGCCTCTCATTTTTTTTGCCCAAGTGCAACACTTTACATTTCTCCCTGTTAAAGTTCATCTTGTTTGTTTTGGCCCAGTTCTCTAATCTGTCAAGGTCGTTTTGAAGTGTGATCCTGTCCTCTGGGGTGTTAGCCACCCCTCCCAGTTTGGTGTCATCTGCAAATTTGATCAGGATGCCCTTGAGTCCATCATCCAAGTCGTTAATAAAGATGTTGAATAAGACCGGGCCCAAGACAGAACCCTGTGGCACCCCACTAGTCACTCTTCTCCAGGATGAAGAGGAACCATTGATGAGCACCCTTTGGGTTCGGTCAGCCAGCCAGTTACAAATCCACTGAGTGGTAGCATAGTCAAGACCGCATTTTACCAGCTTCTTTACAAGAATATCATGGGGCACCTTGTCGAATGCCTTGCTGAAATCAAGGTAGGCTACATCCACTGCGTTCCCTTCATCTACCAGGCTTGTAATTCTGTCAAAAAACGAGATCAGGTTAGTCTGACATGACTTATTTTTCAGAAATCCATGCTGACTACTGGTGATCACAGCATTCCTTTCTAGGTGCTCACAGACTGTTTTCTTAATGATCTGCTCCAGAATCTTCCCTGGTATTGATGTCAGACTGACTGGGCGGTAATTATTTGGGTCCTCTCTTTTCCCCTTTTTGAAAATAGGGACAACATTTGCCCTCCTCTAGTCTGCCGGGACTTCTCCTGTTCTCCAGGAATTCTCAAAGATGACTGCCAGTGGTTCTGAGATCGCATCTGTCAGTTCTTTTAATACTCTTGGATGCAGTTCATCTGGCCCTGGAGACTTGAATACATCTAAACTAGCCAAATATTCTAGTACTATCTCCTTAGTTATTCTGGGCTGTGTTTCCTCTGCTGAATCATTTGCTCCAAATTCTTCAGGTTGGGCATTGTTTTCTTTATCGGAGAAGACTGAGGCAAAGAAGGCATTGAGGAGTTCAGCCCTTTCTGTGTCCCCTGTTTGCATTTCACCATCTTCTCCTCTGAGTGACCCCACTGTTTCTTTGTTCTTCCTTTTGCTACGAACATACCCATAAAAGCCTTTTTTGTTGCTTTTAACCTCTCTAGCAAGCCTGAGTTAATGTTCAAACCACTTTACCACACTTCAGAATGTTCACCTGCCTTCATTCTGTTTGATTTGGTATGGGCATGTCCAGGGACAACCCGTCCTGTTTTGCCACCTGAGGCAAAATGGGAACTGCTGCCTCCTAGCCCTGCCTGCTGTGCTCCACTTCCGCCACCGCCGTGCTCTGGTTCTTGTTAAACTTGGCAGGAGCTGGGGCACTCCTCTAAGTGTTGCTGATTGGCTCCCCCCCCCATCATAGGGTAGCCAATTAGCAACCATCTCACAAAAATGCCTTGGCTCTCACCAAACTCAGTGGGAACTGGGGAGCTCCTCCATGTTTTGCCATTCACTTGGCTTCTCCACTCGGTGGTGGGGAAGATGAGCAGCAATGCCGCATGCCAGGATACTTCCCTCTCAGGGGCCTGAAGCAGTGGGGGGGATGGGAGGAGCACTGCCTCTAGCTCTTCTGCCGCCTGAGGTGGGTGCTTCACCCCATGTCCTGGGTGGGCCAGCTCTGGGTATGTCATTGTTCTACTACCGAGCCTACTCTTAGTATAATAAGTGTTCTGTCAAAAGTGGACACCTCTCTGACCATTATGATACATTCATACACAAACGTTGTAATTCTAATCTTTAAGTATGTCACGGGAATAAAAGAGTCTTCCCTTCGTCCTGCTAGGAAGGCTCTGAATGTTTAAATTTATGCACAACAGGAAGCATGGATTATTTAAGAACTTCAGCCAAGATCACTTTTATAGGAAAAAGCAAAGCTGACAAGATTGTTTGTGGTTAAAAAAAACAAAACAAAACTGGATGGTGTTTAGAAATGCTTGTACTTTCTGCAAAAACCTGAGGTTGTTTAAGCTTTTAAAAGACCAGATAGACTTTAGGGTTTTGGCACTGTCTTTGGGAACTGTATGAAAAGTCACCCCTCAGGACACAGTCAAATAACTTCATTAGTGACCAGGTGACACTCCCAGTAATTTGTTTTTTTCCAACTTTTTTTTGTTTGTTAAATCCTGTAAATGGTTTATAAATTCCTGAAGCTACAAATCTTACAGTGAAAAATAATTAATTTACACTGAAAAAGAGACTGGGATATATGAGACTGATACACACTCAAACACATTCTAGAAATTCTAGATGTAGTTTTTTAAGAAGGCTGTGGGAGCAAAAACTACAAAGACTCTTGCGGTGCGTTAGAGGGCAACAAATGCATAGTGGCATAAGGTGTTGTGGTTCAGAGCCTACTTTGTTTGTAGCAATGATCTGTGTGGATAGGTATGAATACTCTGAATACAGGGGCAAGAGGGAGGGAGGGAGAGAGTTTTTTTTTTAAAGACTGGAACCTTATTTTGAAATAAAGGTAAAAATACAGGCAACAACAATGGCGAACACGCATAACAATATGAGATAATTAGTTGAAGGAAGAAAGGTAACTTACTGATTACAGTCCTTTGTATATCCCATGCACTCTGGCTTCCATCACAGTGTCCCATTGCACCAGATGTGGTTTAGTCATGCTGGCCACATGACACAGAAACCTGTCTGTGGACCAACACCAGCTCCCTTGGCCTGAAGCGAGATGAGCACCACAAGCCCATAGTCACCTTTGACAGGACTTAACTGTCCAGGGGTCCTTTACCTTTATATAAATGGTATGCATGTGGAACAATTAAGGTAAAAAAGTCTAATGGGAAACTCAGCAAGTACTGAGGCAGTTTGGATGTGTAAGTATGCAGCTGTTGAATCATATTCCGGAAAAAGCATACAGCTCTATTTGTATTTGGAATGTGGTCAGAAGCTTGGAGGGCTGCGGCATAAGAGATAAATAGGGTACCATAACATCTTTCTTAAAAATGGGGATGGCTTGTTCATTGCACTTGCTGATTAAGTTTGTATGTAGCGTCTCCCAAACATTATCAATCCACCGCTGCTTAGAAGGTTACATGGGAGACTTCCAATTACATGCGACACACGGCTCTGCTGCTATGTACAATTGCTTATGAAGGTCTTTATGCAGGAGTCCAGGGTCATTAGATTCAAAATGATGAAGCAGCACAGCTGTGGGAGTGATCTGTCTAATGTGGTGAAATCCCTCGCAGTTGTTCCAGAACTTCTGCACTTTTGGATGTACTCATGTTTGTTGGTTTTATCTGCGTTTTATCAAGTGAGAGCTAAAGGTCAAATAATACAAGATATAATGATGGGTGTGTCCCAGTACTGTGGCAAGCAAAAATAAGAAATAAAAATCCAAATCCAGCAAAATGAACCATCTAATTCATACCAAGTGGATATTCCTACCAATTTGCACCAAGTCCCAGAAGACCTGACTAAAAAAAAGAGGGTACATTTCCTAGGAACAAGATGCAATAGGATGATGCTGAAGAGAGAAGGCAGATAGGTCAATTTAAGTCTATTGCACCACATATTAGTATTACTGTGAATACAGCTGTGTTCGGATGTGAGGAAAACGCCAGCTGCACTTGTGGTATTAGCTTCTTTTAATGCTGCACCTAAACCAGGGCTGAGGATCTTGTTGCCTTCCAGATGGCGTTGGACTGCAGTTCTCAAG
The DNA here is from genome assembly GCF_965112155.1 of Podarcis liolepis. Lineage (NCBI taxonomy): Eukaryota > Metazoa > Chordata > Lepidosauria > Squamata > Lacertidae > Podarcis > Podarcis liolepis. Next base: position 94,845,799 of record NC_139555.1, on the reverse strand, counting down.
CCAGCATTGCTAACGGCCAGGGAGGATGGAAATTGTAGCCTGGCAACATGCAGAAAGTTTCCCATCCCTCAGCTCAACGATCCAGTTGCACCATGCCCAACATCTCTAGTCGTTCCTTCTTTTTGGGTGGCAGGGAGGTAGAGGGATTCAGTTACAAATTTATTCTACATGAATTTTGCAAAGGGGCCTGTCGGTGGAACACAGCAAACTCATGCCCTTCAACATTTCTCCCATGAATATAGGGGTACCCTGTTCCATAATAGTAATAATTTTATTGTATATACACCGCCCCACCTGACTGGGTTGCCCCAGCCACTCTGGGTGGGTTCCAACATACAGTGATACCTCAGGTTAAGTACTTAATTTGTTCCAGAGGTCTGTTCTTAACCTGAAATTGTTCTTAACCTGAAGCACCACTTTAGCTAATGGGGCCTCCCGCTGCCGCTGCGCCGCCGGAGCACGATTTCTGTTCTCATCCTGAAGCAAAGTTCTTAACCCGAGGTAATATTTCTGGGTTAGCGGAGTCTGTAACCTGAAGCGTATGTAACCAGAGGTACCACTGTATATAAAAACATAATAAAACATTAAACATTTTTTTAAAAAAACTTCCCTATACCGAAGTACCTTCAGATGTATTCTGAAGGTTGTATAGTTAGTTATCTCCTTGCCTGAGGGGTTGCATAACTCCATGCCCACCAACATTTCTCTGGTGAAAATGGGGATGTCCCAAGGAAAAGCAGGACATTCATGGATCAAATCAGAAACTGGGGTGGCTTCTGTAAATCTGGGACTGTCCCTGGAAAATAGGGACACCTGGAGGGTCTGCAAACCTAGGCCTTCTCCACATAAGAGTACTCCACAAAACTGAGGTGTTCGTATCGTGTGAAGTAAAGGGCTGGTCAACCATGCTCAGTTGAAGAGGAAAAGAGGGAAATATTGACAATGTGGGGGAGAGAAACAGCTCTGTATGATCTCCTGCCACATACTCAGTTTGAATATCTGCACAGGGTTTGCATCTACTGGATCAGGTCACATTTTTTTCTTTGAAGAAAAATGAAAAATACATTATGTATTCACACTGTTTCTGACAACAGCTTTCAAACTTATCTCGCTCTTCTCAAGCTAAACATTTTTAGAAGAACGCTGAAGGACACGCTCAAAATTCTGACAGTGAATGAAGTTTTGGTGTTGTTGCTGTTGTTTAAATAAAAATAAAAATAAAACAACCTGGGAAGCAAATGTAACAAGAATTTAATAATTCATAAATTGAACTTCAACATCTGTTTAATAATAGATCAACTGTCATGCCAAGTTCACTTAAAAACCTACACGGCACCCATGTTTAATGTTTTCTTTCAGCATTTTTGAGATATGCAATACTACAAACATTATTCTGTGTTTATGCTCATTTCAATATTTTATTTTCTTTCAGGTTGTTCTTAGGAAATAAAAGCCAGTGCCATGAAAAACAAAAGTGTGACTCCCCTTCCCTTTACTGACAAAATAAGATAACAGATTAGAGAGCAGCTTTATTTATGTATACATTTCATAAATGATTCACTGAACTTTTTACAGGCATATAGAGCAGTTTCATAATAACTGTGCATTATGTATACTATCGGTGAAATAAAATGCTTAAGCAGTTCTGTTAGAAAGACTTGTAGGGCCGGGTAACAATTATATCTGATGACAGCTCTGCTGAGTTTTGTACTTTTCAAGATAATCAGTTAGGGAAAGAAGAGCATTGCTTCATGGGCGAGGGAGCAGGAAGGTAAACAGAGTTGCATTTCTCATTTTGTGGCAGGCTTCCTGTGTGATGCTGCAGGAGTTGTCTAGGGCAATTGGATGGTTTCTATACATGATTTGCAACTGGCAGATTTGGATGGATGTGATGGAGATGGTATACTATATTTATATAAACGAGGTTGTGAGAGACCACTAAAGCAACATGATACAAGTGCCATGCAGATATGGCTCCATTATAATACAAAGTGCATGCATTGAATATAGGTGGGAAGCGAGTTTGAGGATAATGGTTTCCTAAAATAACATGGCAAAAATTCATCAAGCAGTACCTATTTTAAAATGGCACTTAACAGGCTTTACTCTTCTATAGGAAGGATAAGTGGCGTCTCCACACGTCAAAGCAAATGTTTTACATATATTTTCTGGCTGAAAAAGCTGTTTATTACCAAAATAAATGTTGATTGACTGATGTTATTAAATACACACAAGTCGGGTCACCCGTTTCATACTTGTATACGATCCTATGCACGTGGACTCTGCCTGAGGTTACTTCTATTAAGTTCAGTGGGACTTATTTTCTCTTAAGTATGCTTAGGATGGCAGTCTTAATCAGGATGTGCATCTTAACATGGGGGGGGGGGATGAAACAAAGAGAACTGCTTGAAGGGGCTTAGTGTAATACCCAAAATTCATCAAAGGAATAAAAAAATGTGAATATGATTCATAAACTAGGAAATGCTGTTCATTAGATGGAAGAAGAGAATCTTACAAGGACTTTCAAGCCCTGCAACATGATATCCCACTGCATAACTTAGGACATCAATGAGAATGCTTCTTTTAACTTCAATGAACCTTGACTAGTAGTGAGCCGCTTCTTAATTCCTGATGTGGCCTCAGAATTCAGAGGGAGAAAATATCCCCCCCCATACTTCCGTTTCAGTTTGTGTTTAGCTTTCTTCTTTGCCTCTTGTGCAATGGGAACACATGTAAATAAGCTATAAAATAAAACCACAACTACACGGAAGATACTTTGAGTGCCAGAAAGGTAAATACTATTAATTTACAAAAAATCAGTTCTCTAAATTCTATTCTTCTGTTTGTTGAATCTCACTAGCAGCCTTCCACTGGAATTAGATTCCCAGCCAGCAATAAAATATACTGAATCATGGTAGAGTCACATGGTTTGCCTTTCACTTAGTTCCTATTGACATTAATCATGAATGATGAAGTACACATGGAATCCAGCTTTATGAAAGAAATAGGGATATGGAAGCTGAACTTTCAAATATATGAACTTTGAAAGGCTTAAGTGTCATCATGAATTCAAGTGTCATAATAAAGAAGACCAACTGATTACATGGTAGGATTTTCCACCATGTGGTTACTTCATCACCTGTGGTTGGCATCCATCAGTCTTGAGAGACAATGGAGTGAACCTTCGGGAGTGAAGGCAACCTGCTGGAGGATCACAGTGCCTGCTGTGGCTGCAGAGGTTGGTAACCCATGACTGCTGATTCCTGTGTTAGCAGCAGCAAAGTGAGCTCTCTGGGCACAGCATGGGCAGTGTGTATGGAGGTCCTAGGCTGCCCAGATGACGTTGTTGATGTGGTCCAAAGAAAAGCAGAGCAATACATTTGACACCAGCTTGGCTGCAGGAGTTGCTGGAAGGAAGCATACAAGATGTCATCCTTAGGGACTCAACTCCAGATTTGTGTCAGGTTTACTCCGTAGCCTTTTCTTCACCTGAAGATGTCCCGCAAGCCAGAAGGTATGGTTTTCCTCAGGGTTTACTCCCAAGGCCTTTCTCGCAAATGATTTCAGCCACAAAGCAGCCAAGGTTTAGGATCAAGAGTTTTCTTTCTCCTAGATGGGCTACTTTCCCAGGCTGATGAGTACCACCTGCTGCTCTGCCCTCACTCAGTTTCATGAGTTTATAGGGATTTACACCAATAGAACATTTTACAAGTTTATGCCTCGATTGGCCCTAGGTATTGGGTATGATATAAATAAATAAATAAATATATAAAATAATAGAAAGCCATATTTATTTGTCTTTGTGCAATGATAGTGTTTACTTCTAAAGAATGTCCAAATCTGGAGTATAGAAAAAATTGGGAGTGAGGTTGAAACTGATTGATTTGAATATTGTTCGCAAAATTGGTATAATATCAACCAAGGTCTTTAAACAAGTTAGATTTCCAATTCATTCATCTAGTAGATCAAAGACGAAACAATCAAGGCAGTTAGGAAATCATTATCTTTATGCTTAGATTTTTCCAACCGTAGGAAACATTGCTTGGCCCATAACAACATATTAGCTGACGAAAATCAATAGAAGCTTCACTATGAAAAATGCTACCACATTAGAAATTGGAATTAAATCGGCAATTCATTCTGGGCTGCTCAGCTAAAGTGAAAACATTTCACTGTTGCCCTGATTTGAGATGATGATGATGATGATGATAAATAGCAACAATAACAACAACAAAACAACAATAATAAGCAGATCTTGCCTTCTCTAGTAACTAATGCACAAAATATCTAAAGGAAACAAACTAAATTACAGGGACAGCTGTTGGATATTTCTTGCCTAGATGTTGCTTTTGAACTATGGATGGATTCCTATAGGTTGTTTTTTTTATTTTAAAAAAGGATAACTACATGCATTGTATGGATCACATTATCATTTTTGAAGTTCACTAAGAGTTGAGTATCCAAGTCTACAATACCCCTTCCCTCCTGCATTTTAAATACTGTGATGTAAACAGATTTTTTCCGTATGGTGAAGGTCACCCAGCTGGCTCTGTAACCTATTGGCTCCATTCTATCAGTACCTTCAAAGGATTATCACCCTTTCAAAATTTCAGGATAAACTAGCTTTGAACACAAATTCTTGGCTTTAGCAGCTCAGCACTCCCCCTCATATCAGATTAAGATTTTTTTTTTAATTTTATTGCACACTTGCCATGCTTTGAAATGATTCATGTCTGACACAAAACATTGCAACCACGTTCTTCCTTCAGCAAAGGCTCTTGTGTTTTGCAGTAACAAAACCAAAATGATGTGAACTAAACAGTGCCCTGGCAGGCATGTTTTTATTAAAAAAAACACAACAAAATCAAAAAGGCCGTTCAAATGCCGTATCTAGTAAACCATGCGTACATGTGAATACTCTTCTCTTTTTAGGTCTTTTTCTTGACAGAAAGATTGATTGGCAAGGTGCCTGTTCCTACACATTTCATCTATCTTCAAGATACTCATAAATTCTGAATTAAGGCTTTTTTAAAATGAATCTTACAAAGCACACCCCAGCCCAACCCAACCCCTGTGTTCACCTGTGTTCAACCCAACCCCAACCACTGAAACAAAGGTGACAGTCAATCCCCTAAACATCAGGAATAGTATTGCACAACTGTTTTCTGTCTGCTTACAATAGCAAGGTACAAATTCTCTTATAGGCATTACATTGCAGGAGTGGTGGTGCAGGAATAACATGCTATTGCAGTTGGAAAATTTTATGCCACCATTTCTGTATATTGAGTATCTGCCCCTATAGGGCTGTATCCAATGCTAATCCTGCTCAGGGAATAACCCTAACCCAGGGGTCTGCAACCTTTAAGACAAAAAGAGCCACTTGGACCCGTTTCCGAAGAAAAACAACAACTGGGAGCCGCAAAACCATTGCGACATTTAAAGCATGCGCGCCGCTGCCCTCCGATCTGACAGCAGGCGGGAAGGTAACGTTGGGACAGTGCGTGACTAACGAACGCACCGCCCCCATGCAACGTCACAGCCAGTACAGCGCCCGCCACAGTGGGGAGTGTTGGGGTGCACAATGCGCCTCAGCCCCTCGCTAGTATCCGCCCCAGAGCCGCGGCAAAGGTGTAAAAGAGCCGCATGCGGCTCCGGAGCCGCGGGTTGCAGACCCCTGCCCTAACCCTAAGTTAATAGATGCAACTAACGTAGGTTCGTTTGTTTGGGTAACTGTCTTTTTGGGTTAACATCCTGTTTAGGAAATGGTGAATTAGGTAGGTTGAACCAAACCAAATTTCTCCCCTGTCTCTAGTTATCAGTGGGCACCAGCAGCTGCCTGAACATGTGAACCCCTGTTGCCAGCCCAGTAAAACTAGCATTGCATAGACAACCACAAAGCACTAGTGTTAAACCCTCTATAATATTCATGCCAGTAAAACACCCCTCCCCCCACTCAGTGTGCTTGGTGATGGCTGCTGACAAATTACTTAGACCTGCTGTGCACTGAGCGGAGTTGAAAGTTGATTCACCCAGTAGAAGTATATGCATGGCTGGAGAAGGGGGGGGGAGTGGGGGGGAAGGCACAGCATGAGTGCTGTCCTTTGACACAAGCAATAACAGGTTATGTATATAAGGCCAAAGTTTCACTTGTCGTGTTCTCCATCTGCAACAACTGGGTGATGATGGCTAGCCCTAACAGCTACAGACTGATTAGAACTATTGAGGCATGGAGGGATTTAATTGTAGCTTTAATGCTTTCAGACGCTTTGCGCTTTGCTGTTGCAATTTGATATTTTTACAGAGAGACGTTAAAAACGGAAACAATGGTTTTGGTTTTTTTAATGGACTGATTCATGGGGATTCTATGAGGCAGTAGAGGAAACTAGATGAATAACAGCAGTGCAGGCCTAGTGTCAGCTCATAGCATCCTTGGGCAACTGATGGGCCCCAGAGGAACCATCTCTGAAACTTGCCTGAGAACTGGGCCAGGTGAACCTCTCTTTTTAAATGTCCTTGCCACGTGGTGATGAAAAGCCTGACCCATCCATCCCCGGTGCTTCTGATGTGTCAGGGACATGGGGGAGAGAGAGGCTGATATGGCAGCTTGCTGCCTAGTGCACTGGACTGGGTGGGCGCTTTATGAACTTTTTGTCCATGTGAGAGGAATGCCATGAGCAAGTCAGTGAGCAAGCCAATTATAAATACTCTTTATGAGGTAGTATTGCTGAGAGCCAGTGTGGTGTAGTGGTTAAGAGTGGTAGACTCGTAATCTGGGGAACTGGGTTCGTATCCCTGCTTCTCCACATGCAGCTGCTGGGTGACCATGGGCCAGTTACACTTCTCTGAAGTCTCTCAGCTTCACTCACCTCACAGAGTGTTTGTTGTGGGGGATGAAGGGAAAGGAGATTGTTAGCCGCTTTGAGACTCCTTCAGGTAGTGATAAAGCGGGATATCAAATTCAAACTCTTCTTCTTCTGTGTTGGGGACATGGGTGAGGAGGGGGATAGAATAAAAAGATGGCTCACTTGCTTATCCAGTGCTCTGCTGCCATTGCCCACCTAATACATTTTGCTGCCTGAGGCAAAGAACAAGATGGTGCGTCTTCCCTGCCCCACCATTCCATGTATAGCCAAGAAGCCAGAGTTGATTTTTGCTTCAATGCAAGCAATAGGCAGCACGACTAGCACACCAGAGTCCAGCAGGCTACCTTAGAGGGCAGAGGGCATAGCACATGACACACACAATTCATCCCCATATATTTCAGCATCGTTTTGTCAAGATACTCCTTTCTGCACGGGATTTTGAAAGCGGAAGTTGTTACAAGGTTTAATACTGTTCCTGATTACTTTGACGCTTTTAGCTAGGACTGGCCTGTCCATGTGGCAGACTAACACAGCTGCCTCAGGCAGCAGACTACAAGGCACAGAAGAAAGAACGAGAAGAAGCACCTGTGATGGCTTCTGGGTTCTGGTGAGATCTCGTGAGAGCCGCGCAACATCTCTCTGTAACCTGGCAGCCACAGCTGCTTAACCCAAGTAAGGGAGACATTAGCTGGGGTGGAAAGGGGGGGACATGACATGCAGGGCACTGCCAACTCCTTGCCATCCCACAGCTTCTCATTTTACCTCAGGTGGTGACACAGGCCAGACCACCCCTGTTTTTAGCCACAGGGCTATGTGAGTCTTTTAAAAAAGAAATAAAGAAGTTTTTTAATGTTTCTGTTTTATTTCATTGCCTTGTTGTTTGTCCCTTTGGGCTCCTTTGGGAGGAAGGATAGAAGTGTGGTGAATAAAAATAAATGAATTGTTCATTGAGCTGTGTGTATGCCACCCTGGGACTGCATGGTGAAGCACTATAAATGCCTGTCTATCTGGCTTTCTATCTGTAAATAAATATCCGTCTGCTCCAAGCCCCTCAGCAACTGCTGCCTGAGGCAGCTGCCTCACTCTGCCTAGTGACAGAGCCGGGCCTGCTCACCTTTCCCAGCATTTCAGGGTCAGGGCCTACTTGAAAGCCACTGAGGGCCCAGGGCACCCTCAGATCAGAAATCAGCTCAGGATTTGCCTTTTGAGGGAGCCCACTCAGAGGTATTTCCACATGTCCTCATCTGCACGGATATGTGATTGCCTATGTGCATCCAAGGGACAAGTATTGAGACCTTCAACCCAGAGTCAAGATACACTACAATAAAGTGGGTATTACTAGAAGGGTGTAGAAGGGGTAGAGAGCTTATTTCCCATTGAAAGCTTCTTGGGGTAATCCATTGTTGGCTATAGGCTGCTGGTGGGTGGTACCAGAGTCAAAGTGGGCAGTGGTAGAGCCAATATAGGTTTGTAATTTCACACCCGGAGGAGACTCTTGAGAGTCCCATGGACTGCAAGAAGATCAAACCTCTCCATTCTTAAGGAAATGAGCCCTGAGTGCTCACTGGAAGGACAGATCGTGAAGCTGAGGCTCCAATACTTTGGCCACCTCATGAGAAGAGAAGACTCCCTGGAAAAGACCCTGATGTTGGGAAAGATGGAGGGCACAAGGAGAAGGGGAAGACAGAGAGCAAGATGGTTAGACAGTGTTCTTGAAGCTACCAGCATGAGTTTGACCAAACTGCGGGAGGCAGTGAAAGACAGGAGTGCCTGGCATGCTCTGGTCCATGGGGTCACGAAGAGTCGGACATGACTAAACGACTAAACAACAACAATGGAAACTTGTCTGCATGGGAAGAGACTGAAAAGGCCTCAGTTGTGAGTGGGGACACAGCGGACAGAGAAAATGCCGACTGCCTCCTTATTGCCCTTCCAGAAGTGTTTATTCTGATGCAAAAGACTCCATAAGTGCAACATTATGTGCATTATAGCTCTGAGAGAAACTGAGATGGAATATGATATGTAGTGTGGCTGCTTAGAAGTGAGACAATTATGCATGGCTCATTCATCTCTGTGTAGCCGATTATTTTAGACTGAGTCCGTTGCCACCTACTGTTCAAAGCAGTGAATGGATTTTGACAACATCATTTATCGAGCACTGCACTTAAATGTTTGGCTTTGAGGAAGGTGAACCTCCATGTTCTTCTAATGGGAACAGGATATGGTAAACACTGCAGGAATAAAGTCTGTTCCTTGTGAGTGATCATGTGTCAGTATATGCATTAGTGTGTGGCATCCATTTTAGTTTTCAACAATACGTACACTTTCAAACCGCCCAAGAATGTTTTATTGTTAACATCTATATGTTTGGAAAGATTTATCTTTATTTATGACCTACCAATGTGGGTGCAAAAAGTTACAGATATCGGTAGGGAAGAATATCTGCTCAGCAAATGCATTTTTGCTTGGTGTTGACTGCAGAGTCCATCACCACCACTACCTCCCTTTTCAGAATGCCCACTTTATAAAATAAAACAAAGGCTTCAGTCCTCCTTCATAAAAGATTTCTGATTTTCAGAAACTAAATCACTGCACTATAAATATGGATAAATATTTCAAAATGTCCTGATACAAACAATGCTATTATAAGGACTCAGCTACATTAGTCAAAAAACAATGTTTTGAATGCGTTATAAACATGCAACACCAGATGGCGCCAGAGAGCAAAGAAAATTTCTATGCGATTTTTACAAAGCATTTTTCTTTTGTCAAAACTATTTAATTTCTGACTTATTTATAGCGTTCCCCGCCCCCGTGTGTAGATCCATCCCTTGTTGAAAGTCTTCCTTATCACTTTATCTTTCTTTAAAGATGTTACGAAAAAATGGCTTTGGCATCTCCTACCTCCACTGACATCCTGCGCCTGAAGATAAAATGCTCTTCTTCCTTTTATTTACCACACAGCAGCCACAAGAGGTTTCACCTTTGGAGACACCTCATTGACTTCCACCAGGGCTGGCCTATCATTTGGCAGAGTGAGGCAACTGTCTCAGGCAGCAGATGCTAGTCTTGTGGAGGAGGCAATGGCAGCACCCCCCTCGCTGTTCCTCCAGAGTTTCACAGCTATTCCCCTCTGTGGGACAGCCAGGGACGGATCTCCTATGAAACTAATGAAGCTTCAGCTTCACTGCCCCATTCCAAAGGAAACCACAGAAGCAACTTTTGTCCACACTGCTAAATTTTGGGGGGTTTAGTAGACACGACTAAACCCAATTAATATTTTGTTGTATATATTTCAACAACCCCAAAGTTTGCAAGTCAGTAGCACAGATGTTGTAAAGGTGCTTTGATCTGTTGTGGAAGAACCCCACTGAAGAAGATAACAGTAGTTACCCAGACCTCAATGCTGGTTGTGAGGGGCCCCCATAACAGCCCAGGTCCCCCAAAAATGTAGATCTGCCACTTTGCACCACTAAGATAATTATAGCAAAGGGAAGGGGTGTTTTGACACTTATGGAGGAATCATAACTTTTACATCAACAAGAACACATTTTGTTTTTCATATCTGAACCTATGTAAATGTGGAGGAGCTACGATTAATGTTACATTGTTTCCCCTTATAACATATTCAAGCAAATCTATTTATTTGATGAATGTAAAATGGCCTCTTTCAGAAATTTAGCACTTAGTGTCAAATTTTGTTTGGGTTCCAGTTGATCTTAATTAGAGAACATTGCAGGCTCTTCAAACCTTCCACAAAGTTAAAACTCATTTGAATCTCACGCATAGGGTATATTTGCTGGAATTAGGCTGCACTCACAATAAATTATTAACCATCGTTGGACCTAATTGCACTGATTACTGTGGAATATTATGCTGGCTGTTGCCCTATAGTTAAAGCTTGGATTCTAACTTGGGATTACAATAAAATCTAATTTCACGATGTACTTTAAAAATAAGATTGCATTAGAAAAATTAACAAGGTGTTACTGCAGTCTTTGGAATATGATTACAAAACGTTCCATTTTAAAGAAAATTTGTGCAACTTCATAATGCACCATATGGTGCAGAGGGGGCGATTTATGGCAACATAGCAATTTAATTTAACTCTGATTTTGAATTTTCCAAGTCGTGATAATTTCATGATGTTTAATTTAAGGCACAAACAGTTTGTGATATTACATCAGGGGACAGGATACATTACAAGGGGAAAACGAAAAGGTATGGTGATAGAGCAGGACATGCCTTAGCCAACTGTCCGATTCTTCAGTGTCAGCTAATAGTGCTTTAGATAGGCCAGAGCTTCCTGCTTATGTCTCAATATGAATTGCGGTCGCCATGGCATGGACTACAGGTCATTTTTCATATTCAGTTCCAGAACATGTAAATGAGTGTTTTGGTTTCAGCTGGTTTTATACTGGGCATGTAAACTTTTTTTGTAAGCTCCTTTGATGAATGGTTTCTGGGCTCTCTGGTGAAATATGCCTTTCTAAATAAACAAACAAACAAGAGCACACTTGAAAACTAGAGACCAACGATGATCAACACACATGTGCCTGGTTGTAGGTGTAAAAGTTTCCAAGGTAGTAGGCTAGGCCCTCCCACGGCCAGTCCAATATATTTTGCTGCCTGAGGTGAATAAGATGGTGCTCTCTCTCAGTTCCACTGCCAAAAGCCAACAGGGCTAGTAGCTGAATCTTACTTCAACACTGGTGAGGGGAAAGCATCTGTAGACAGCAGGCCAGATTAGGGAGCCCAGAAGAGGCAATGTGGCAACAGAGGGGAATGGCTGAGTACCTCTAACACCTGGGCAGTTAGTTGCCTTTGTCCAATGGTTGAGCCGGCTGCTTGGGCTTCTGGCAGTACTGAGCTACCACACCTATTGTTTTAGAAATGAATCACTATTCCAAACATTCAGTGGCCAATAAAACAGCCCCAAAAAGTACATGGTGGGTGGACTTTTCCCTCTGTCTTCAAACTACTAAATAAAGCAGAATACAGCCCACAAAACCCATTCAGTGATATTAAACAAATGTCAAACTTAGAATAGACAATGGGCCCATGCTGAGTATGAGTATGGGTAATGTTGGATATTACTACAAGAAATCAGGGGAAACTAGAGTGTGGACCCTGACAGTCTCTGTGTCATAGCAAATCCTCAAGCTTCTTTTTGGCCTTAAGAAAAGTTGGAGTAGTTTGGAAACTTAGGGGACGTGAAGGCTTTGGAAAAGAAACTCTGGAAAAAATTGGTCAGTCTTTAGACTGTGTTCATTCTTGGACTGTGGGCTTATAGACCCATAATTATGTTATTAGATCATGCTGTGTTACTTCTGTCAAAAATGGCTGCAATGTATATCCTTGCTGTCCTTCCAAAGATAATCTGTAGACTGACTGGTACTCTCAGCTTTCTAAAGGATGCTTAGCCTTCACCTGAATCGCACATAATTAAGGATTGGTTATCTGTGGCTACTAACTATGATGGTTCTGCTTTGCTTTCATGGTCAGAGACAATATCCTTCTGAATACCAGTTGCTGAAAACCACAGGAGATGAGAGTTTCTTGCACCCGGGTCCTGATTGTGGCGTTCCCATAGGCTTCTTGTTAACCAGGATACTAGACTAGATGGAGCACTGACCTAAGTCAGCAGGGCTCATCTTATGTTTTTATGTACACAGGGGAGACAATGATCTGTATAATAAATAAGCCAATTCCAAATTCTCTTTAAACTTTTCTGGTATTGCAACTAAAGTTTTAGAAACTTAGAACCCATCATCTCACAGTTTTATTCCCTCCCTGTAAATCATCTGTCTTTCATAAATGGTCTAAATATGATGAAGTTGAGAAACATATTTTATCAGGCTGGTGTGACTGTTGAGAAGCTTTGAAGTGATTGATTCTGACATGGCTGTCACTTCTCCCCAGTTGCGTCACAGCAGCAATACATGAAACAGGAAAATAACACAAGCCACCATTCCACATGGTCATTCCATTGCAAACATTTATGATATGGCATCAACACCACACAGGTGCTGTAACAATCAACCCTAAGAGTGGTCAAATGCTGACTCATGTTTCTTGTAAACTGGACTGCATAGGTTTTGTGACAGCTGTGTTTGATTACATAAACCACATTCAGGATGTCATAGATTGTAAGTCTGTTCAGTGACTGAACTTGCTATCTTCCAGATTGTTAAAAGAACCTAACTTTTTAATTGGTTCCAATATGTACACCAGCCGTGAGGAAGAAAAAAATGCTTGAGGCAGTGTTGCTCCTGGCATTATTTTCAGCAATCTTGTAATACATGTATTACTATTGGGAAGCTGATGCTTGGGTGTTGCAGTTTTAATTTTTTAAAAAAGCTTCTCACTGAAATGTTACTGAGCACACTGATGACATACAATATGCTTCTTCGGGGCAAGACCTACATAGTTGAAGGCTAAATTGCACACCAAACTCTCTGTTCTGGATTTATCTTTTAATCTTTACCAGATGGTCTCAATTCTCCTTATATGTTCTTTTCCTGTGCTGACCTCAGTATGTCAATTGGATATTTAGACATTACATCATAAAACTTTCGGTTTATAAACCCTTAAAAACATATTTTAAAGGTGAAACAATTCCATTTGTTTCTCGAAAGTTTTCCATACACATTGAGTCAAATGAAGGAATTTCACTTTGCCAGATGGAACTATCTGTTAGGATATTTCCGTTCCACCTTAAAAGGGAGCAGGCTTTGTGAGTCACAGAGTCTGCGCATTTCCTGTTCACAGGAAATTTATGTTTTCTATTGCTTTCGTTTCTCTCTGTGTCTGGAGACACTGAAGCAGGCAGTCATGTTTTTCTTTGTTCTGATCAACGCTGAATAAAACTTGGAAATAATGCTCTCCTGCGTGCAACTTCTGCTGTGAATTATCTGCTGATAGAGTGTGCATGAGCTCTGGAATGTGGCAAGCTATTTCTGGAAACTTGTGTCGCTAATTGCTGATACTGTATCTACAGGAGATCGATGGATCGTCCGGCAGCTGGCTTGGGGGCCATGATGGACTTTGTCCCCCTGGCAGTATCCCAACAACAGGTTTCAGGCCCAGATTCACAGCACTTACAGGAGAGTAAGACTACGACGGACTGCTGAGAGGTATGTGGAGGAAAAGCGAAAGTGAGGCTTTTCGTTGCCGCGGCAGAGTCTTTTTGATGTCCGGCTGGCCTAATTGGTCTGGGAGCTGCGCCAGAGGCTTCGTGATTTATGGGTGCAAAGATAAGGAGTCTCTGAAGTGAATAGGGCTCACGGCTCAAGTGAAAAGCTGGAATGGAGTTTTTCCATGCTTCTGAAGCTTCTGAGGCTGCTGAGTGCCCAAAGTTAAATGGGCACAATTATGAGACCTGGGATGTGTGGTGTGAGAGTTTGGAGTGTGGCATACTGTGTCTGAAGCCCCTCCAGTTCCTCTGACAGATAGATGGAGGGCCAAAAATTCGAAGGCCATGGACATAATAGTCTTGTCCGTCTCTCTGGAGGAAATTAAAACATTAGCTGGCAACGCGACTGCACGTAAGATGTGGAATGCTTTGAAAGTAGCCCATCTGCCAATCATCCCAGCCCAGAGTTTGACTGCATCGGAGGTCCTGGCTGTTTCCCAGAATGCGAGTGAATGCAGGGATGCTGAGGGCACCAGTTGCAAGCTGCAGGGGGAGCTGACTGTGATGTCATCCCAGGCAGCATTACAGCCTCAAGGGGGAGCCAAGGAGTCGGCAGCTGAGAGCTCTGTTTCTCGTGGGAGCCAAGGTCATCCTCACAGATACCGGAAGGCCAGAGGTAAACAGAGACAGACGCCTGCAGATGGCCCGAAGCAGAAGGAGGGTGAAGAGCCCACGCCAGTGGAAAACAAGGCTTTGTTTGCTGGCACAGCTTCACCAAAGGCTAAAGGCAAGTCTGATGGCCAGGAGCAGGGGGGCAAGCTGCAAAAGCCCACGCCGGTGAAAAACAAGGTTTTGCTTGCTAGAAAAGCTGCTCCAAAGGCCAAGGCCAGGTTTATTATTGATTCTGGTTGTACCCGCCATGTAACAAAAGACCGGCATCTCTTCATCTCCTTCAAACCTCAAGATGGTGAGATCCACCTGGCTGACAGAAAGACGTTACGAATCGCAGGAGAAGGGACTGTGAGACTGGCAAGTCTGCACACTACCATCAAAGATGTACTATATGTTCCAGGTGCTGCAGACAACTTGCTCAGTGTCCCACAGCTTACTGGGCGTGGCTTTGAGATTTCCTTCAAGAGGAGCGTCTGTGTCATCAGAAAAGGCAAAGAGGACATTTTGCATGCAAAGTTTATAGATGGATTGTTCTGTATAACTTATGATGACAATGGTGCTGTTGCTGTGTCTAATTGCTGATTCTTGTTGTGTTGCACAAACTAACAAAGTTCTTCATGCAGGATGCATTCATGATGCACACAGAAGGTTTTGTCACCTCTCTTGGAAGATGCCAGAGATGGTTGAGGGTTTGAACATCAAACCCTGTAAGTTTCACATGAAATGTGTATCTTGTGCAGAGAACAAGGTGAAGGTTGCTCCAAAAGGCAAGGAGTCTAGCAGGCAGGCTTCCAAACCCTACCAGCTAGTCCACGCAGACCTTGTAGGTCCACTTGCGCCCTCTTTGGGAGGAGCAAGGTACTTCATGGTTCTAATCGATTCTTTTTCCAGGTACATTCATGTGTTTATGCTCGAGCAGAAATCACAAGCGTTTCCTAAGTTTAAGGCATTCTGTGCTTGGTTGGAGAATGTTCACGGTAAACGCATTGGTTGTTTGTTTACTGATCAAGGGTCACATGAGAATCTTTGGTTCTGACATGTGGGTACACACCCCACAGAGCAACAAGCTTGGGAAGCGTGGGGCACATGGTTTGTTCATGGGGTACGAAAAAGGTGCATACAGAGAATTATCTGCTGGTAGAGTGTGCATAAGGTCTGGAATGTGGTAAGCTATTTCTGTTTTTTTAAAAAAATATTTTTATTGCTTTCCAGGTACAGATATAAAGTCAGATATGAAAAGAGACATAACAGAAAAAAAGAAAAGAAAAAGAAAAAGAGATCCATCTTTCAAAAACATTTTTCCATCACCAACTGGACTTCCCCACGTCTCCCTCACCCTGCATTCTTTACAATAAAAATATCAGCAAATTGTTACCTTGTTTCATGCATTCTTTTGTACTTTTAAAATAATATATTTTAAGTTTACTTTTATCCTAAATTAGACATAATGTTGCTTTAAACTTTAGTCCTTTCATAGTTATAACTTAGTTTCCCATATCACCAAATCTTATTGCTGAAGCTAAATTTTCCAAATCATGCAAATTCTTAAGATTCATGTAGCTTATAGTATTTTTGTAAACAGTCCTTAAATTTTTCCCAGTCCTCCTCCATTGTTTCTTCTCCCAGATCTCGGATTCTGCCAGTCATTTCAGCCAGTTCCATATAGTCCATCAATTGCGTCTGCCACTCTTCCAGTGTGGGTAAATCTTGTGTCTTCCAGTATTTTGCGATGAGAATTCTTGCTGCTGTAGTTGCATACATAAAGAAAGTTCTATCCTTCTTTAACACTTTCTGGCCGACAATGCCCAAGAGGAAGGCCTCTGGTTTCTTGGGGAAGGTATACTTAAATACCTTTTTTAACTCATTATAAATCATTTCCCAGAAGGCCTTCACCTTTGGACAGGTCCACCAGAGGTGAAAGAATGTCCCTTCAGCCTCCTTACATTTCCAACATTTATTGTCAGACAGGTGATATATCTTTGCAAGCTTGACTGGGGTCATGTACCACCTATATATCATTTTCATAATATTTTCTTTCAAGGCATTACATGCCGTGAATTTCATACCGGTGGTCCATAACTTTTCCCAGTCTTCAAACATAATGTTATGCCCTATATCCTGTGCCCATTTTATCATGGCTGATTTGACCGTCTCATCCTGAGTATTCCATTTAAGCAGCAAGTTATACATTCTTGCAAGAACCTTAGTCTTTGGTTCTAACAGTTCTGTCTCTAATTTCGATTTTTCCACCTGGAATCCTGTTTTTTTATCTAATTTGAAAACCTCTTGAATTTGAGCATAGTGAAACCAATCTTGCACCTTATTCTTTAATTTTTCAAAGCTCTGCAACCTCCAATTGTCTCCAATTTTTTCTATTATTTCCCAATATTTTGGCCAAATGGCTTCCATATTGGGTTCATTTCGGGCCTTAGCCTCTATTGGTGATAACCATCTCGGGGTCTTGCTTTCTAATAAGTCTTTGTATTTAGTCCAGACAATAAATAATGCTTTTCTGACAATATGGTTTTTGAACATTTTGTGAGTCTTTACCTTGTCGTACCACAGATATGCATGCCATCCTAAAGAATTGTTAAACCCTTCCAGATCTAGGACATCAGTATTTTCTAATAGAAACCAATCCTTCATCCAGCAGAAGGCTGCAGCTTCATAGTATAACCTTAAGTCTGGCAGGGCAAATCCCCCTCTTTCTTTTGAATCAGTTAATATTTTAAATTTTATCCTGGGCTTTTTGCCCTGCCAAACGAACTTAGAGATATCCTTCTGCCATTTTCCAAAACATTCCACTCTGTCCACAATCTGTAGGGTTTGAAACAAAAACAACATCTTTGGCAATACATTCATTTTTATAGCTACAATTCGACCCAACAAGGAAAGTTTCAATCTTGACCAAGTTTCTAAATCCTTTTTAACTTCTGACCAACATTTTTCATAGTTATCTTTAAATAAATTCAAGTTTTTGGAAGACAAATTAACCCCTAGGTATTTCACTTTTTTAACCACATTTAATTCTGTTTCCTTCTGAAACCCATCTGTTTCTAAAGGTGTCAAGTTTTTCCCCAAAACTTTAGTTTTTTGCTTATTCAACTTAAATCCCGCCACCCGACCAAACTCATAAATCAGTTCTAAAACTCTTTTTGTACTAGATTCTGGCTCCTGCAGTGTTAAAACCAAGTCATCTGCAAAAGCTTTCAGTTTATATTGTTTCACTCCGACCTGTATTCCTTGCACCAACCGGTCCTCCCTAATCATATTCAAAAGCACCTCCAGGACTGAGATAAATAAAAGAGGGGAAAGGGGGCACCCCTGTCGTGTTCCTTTTTCAATTTTAAACTCTTCTGTCACCACATTGTTCACTATCAATTTAGCTTTTTGCTCTGAATAGATTGCTTCTATTCCATTTTCAAACCCCCGTCCCACTCCCATCCCTTCCAAATTTTTCTTCATAAACTTCCAAGAAATGCTGTCAAAGGCCTTCTCCGCATCAATGAAAATTAACACTGCTTTAGTATTAATGTTAGTTTGCAAAAGTTCCAAAATGTCAATAATATTCCTAGTGTTATCAAACAAGTGTCTACCTGGGAGAAAGCCTGCCTGGTCCTTATGAATTACTTCATTTAACACTTTTTAAAATCTACTTGCCAAGATGTCTGCAAAAATTTTGTAATCCACATTTAGGAGTGAGATGGGACGGTAGTTCTTAAGTTGAGTCTTTTCAGTTTCCAGTTTAGGTATCAATGTGATGAATGCTTCTTTCCATGTTTCCGGTGCCTTCTTCCCCTCCATAATCTGGTTACAAACCTCCATTAGTGGTTGTATCAAATAGTCTTTTAATAACTTGTAGTACTTGGAGGTAAGTCCATCTGGGCCTGGAGATTTGCCTAGTTGCATGTTCTGAATGGCTCCCTCGATTTCCTGTTGTGTTATTCTGTGATTCAAGATTGTTCTCTTCTCCTGAGATAGTTTTGGTAATCCATTAACTTTTAAAAATTGATCTATCTCAGTCTCTTCCTGAGGCCCTTGCGTGAAAAGTTTTTTGAAGTATCTCTGGAAACACTTTCTAATTTCTTCTGGTTTCTGAATATTTCTCCCTTCAACCTCCAGATTGGTAACAAAGTTCAATTTTTGTCTCTTTTTCAACTGCCATGCTAGCAGTTTTCCACATTTGTTCGCCGATTCAAATGATCTTTGTTTCATTTGTTTAATTTTCCATTCAACTTCTTGGTTTATCAATTTCACATATTGTGCTTGATGGAATTTAATTTCTCTTAGAACTTCTTTTGATTTTGGTCTTAATCTCAGTTTTTTCTCTCCGTCTCTTATCTTCTCTAATATCTTGTCCTTTTTTCCATTCCAGAGTTTTTTCTTAATCGTATTCTGTTGTATCAGAAACCCTCTCATAACTGCTTTACTTGCGTCCCAGATTGTTCTCTTTTCCACCGAAGTGTTCAAATTAATTTCAAAATAGTCTTTTAAAGTTTTTTGGGCCTTCTTCACAATCTCCTGATCTCTTAGTAGGGTGTCATTCATTTTCCATCTGAAGGAACCAGTTGGAGTAAGTCTCAGTTCCACTTTCAAGGCGTTATGGTCGGAGCAAGTTTTTGGGCAGATTTCCACTTTTCTAGTCTTAGGTGCCAGCCCTCTAGTTGTCCATATTTGGTCGATCCTTGTCCATGACAGGTGGGCCTCAGAGAAGAATGTTCTTTCTTTGCCTAGGGGGTTCTTTGTCCTCCAAATGTCAATCAGGTCCATACTGTCAGTTAGTTCAAAGAAAGTTTTAGGTAGACTGCCGTCTTTAGTTAAATTTTGATTTTGTGACTTATCCATGTGGGTAGAGACCACCCCATTCATATCTCCCATCATAATGATGTTGGTATAGTCCAGATAGTCCAGCATTGTCTCATGCAGCTTCTTGTAAAATTCTGATTTCCCCTCATTTGGTGCATAAATTCCTAATATCAAAAATTTTTCTCCTTGTGTTTGTATTTCAATTGCCAAAATTCTTCCTTACTCATCTTTAAATAGAAATTTTGGTGACAGGTTCTCCTTTGCATAAATCACCATGCCTCTTTTCTTAACTCTGTCTGATGAAATAAATTCTTGGCCTAGTCTTTTGTTAATTAACACTTTCCTGTGGAGCCTAGTCACATGCGTTTCCTGCAAGCAAATAATGTCCAATTGTTCTTTTTTCAATATATGAAAGATTCTTCTTCTTTTTTCCGGGGAATTCCCGCCATTAATGTTCCAGCTGAGGAGCTGCAGAGACATCCTGGATCAATCTGTTAGTACTATAGTGGTGTGTCTTCTTTTTTGTCTGAACCCAGAGGTGCTGGTGTTGGTACCAGTGCAGGCAGAGGTGGTGGCCAAGATGCTGCTGCTCCCTTCTGAAGGTCCTCTCCGTGATCGTTGAGAAACTTTTGTTGGTCTTCTGCTGTTCTAATTTTAACTTTCTTTCCTTTGAAGTTAAAAGATAATCCTTGAGGGAACTCCCACCTATAGGGAATTGAGTTGTTTCTCAATAGTCTTGCTAGTTCTGTATATGTAGCTCTGAGATCCAAAAGTTGTTTCGGTATGTCTCTGTAAATTTCTGCTCTTTTGCCTTGAATTACCAATGATTTTCCAAAATGTAGGCCTAATATTTTGTCTCTTTCTTGCCTAGATCTCAAAATGATCAGGCAATCTCTTGATCTGTCTTTCCTCACCACTCTTCCCAGTCTAAAAGCAGTGACAATTTTAAAGTCCTTATCTTCTTCTATACCCCAGAACTTTGATAGTTCTGATGTCAAATAACCAATCAGATCTTCTTGTTCAAGTTCTGGGATAGCTCTTAATCTAAGGTTGTTTTCCCGATTCTTCAATTCCACCATAGACAGATAGGCCTGCTGTTCGTTGATTTGCTTGCACAGTGGCTTTACCTCCCCTTTTATTGCCTCGGCCTTCTGATTTGCTTGTTCTGCTTTTTGGTTAGCTTCCTCAGCCAGCTTACGGTTTTCTGCAGTTGTTGCTTGAAGGTTCCCAATTGCTTGTGTATGTTGAGAGACTTGCTCAGTCAATTTATTGATAGTGGCTGTAACTTGATCAAATTTTGTCGACTGTTCATCAGCTTTTTTGTTTAAAACTGCCAGTTGTTCCAGAATTTGTTTTGAGACTGGGTCAAGCCCTCCTGAAGCCATATCCTCTTGGACTGGCTGCTCAACTTCTCCTTCTTGCAGGCCTAAAACAGTTGGGACAGATGATCTACATGGCTGAACAGTCAAAGTTGTTTGTAACAGTTGCTGTACAGATTGTTTTGCTTTTGTTTTGGCCGCCCTTATTTTTCCTGTGCCACTCATTCCACAGCTGTCTATGTGTCAAGGTCAAACTGTAAATCCCATGGGAAAGACAGTCCAAAGTGTAAACAACCAGGCAAAAGATAGTCAAAATAATATGCAGTTCCCAGAGACTAAGTAATCCCAAATCCTCTAGGGGGAGCTCCCCTGTAGTTCAGAAAAAGAGAGCAACTTTTTTCCGCCATTAAAATCCCAGCAGTCCAAAGAAAAAAAATTGCAAAGGCACCTTCAATATCCCTTTAAACTTGCAGAGCTTTCCCCAAGTTAAAACAAAGTTTCAATGATGGTGCAAGTAACAGTTTCCTTATTTGTATCCAACAGTAACGCTCAAAAGTAGCACATTCAGCATTAAATACAGTTTCCGCAATTTGACAGTTCTTTTGTATCCTGACAGCCCGCAGATTTGGTTTCTCCAACTTTTGTAATCCACCAAGAAAAGGAGGAATTCCAGTCTAAGTCCAATCAATTAGCACAAAGCTAATCCTTTTAACTTCTGAATAGCAAGTTCGAACTTTGCACAATAAAACCAACTTCTTTTATAATCCCCTTTCAGCGCTTCCCGCTTGTCGGGGTCTTTGCTTTGATCTTTAAGCAGAATCGGAAGACGGACTTCCTGTTTACGTCTCCCGTTTTCAGCCGAATTTAATAGTTTTAGTCCCCAAAATCTTATAATTCTTACTCATGAGTATGAAGTTTAGAGTCTGATGTTCCAGGAAGAAAGGTCAGCGCTCATCAGCAGCAGCCGCGCGGCTTCGCTTCCGCGGAAAGAGCGATGAACTCACAGCACCGCTCCCCCTTCCACGTTCCGGAGCCCCTTACGGGGTTCCTTCTTAGTTTTCAGGGTCGCTCCTGGTGCCCGCCGAGTCCCACGACCACAGGCTCACTCTGCCTGTGGGTTTTCTTAACAGGTCTCCGCTCTGCTGCAGCGGACGACCCTTTTCCGCGGAGCCCCTCTTCATAGCGCGAAGAGGACCGCCATTGCCGTTTCGCGCTGCCTCCGGAAGTCCTGGAATGTGGTAAGCTATTTCTGGAAACTCGTGTCGCTAATTGCTGATACTGTATCTACAGGAGATCGATGGATCGTCCGGCAGCCGGCTTGGGGGCCATGATGGACTTTGTCTCCCTGGCAGTATCCCAACGCTATCCTCCCCTCTACTTCCTCCATGCACTGTTACAGGGGACGTGGGGACACATGCAGGGAGGAGGGAAGAAAGCCATGGGGCAGACCCCCCAATAATCCTGATTTGGTCAGGATGGTCGGATTTTACTAAAGCAACCATGGTTTCTGCCTTGCTCCTGAGCTGCCCCAATTTTTCCTGGCCAGCTGAAGGCTTTGAGAAGGTGGGGGGTGGACTCTCTAGTATCCTGTCAGAGGCCTTATGCCTCCTGCCCAAAGCCACACAAGCTCCTCCTCTTGCTGCTTTCTTCAGGCAAGGGGCTTGCCCAGCCATCGCACTGCTCCCATGCCTCCATGTTGTTTAGCCTGGGCAGTAGTCAAAAACAGCTGTGCAAAGCAGTGCCTTTAAAAAACAACACTCCACACACACACCTCGATTCTGCTTGGAAACAAATGGCCTAGGAGAAGCCCCCAAACACTTTGGGAGTGATTCTAGAGTGCAGTTAGGGTGGAACGAGCAAGAAACAAGGGTTTTCCACCTACCAAGTCCTGTGTTTAGTTCTCCTACTCTGTAACATGTTGGTAAACCTTACCCCAAAATTTGACATCATGATACTGTGTTTTTCACACACACCCCTGCATCATGTGGAAGAGGTGTGGGGAAACACAGAGAAATGATGTCAGGATATAGTGCAGCTTGTTCTCTATATTATGAGAGGGGAGATATTAAAACAGAGCACCAGTTTTGGTGACCAGAAATGGTATTTTGTAACATGTATTTCCACCTGACTCTAGGTGGAACCGGAGATTTTTGTTTACATGCAAAATTGATGGAAGAGGACTTTCATAAAGCATTTCAAAATGCTATTCCCGACCTGAGATGTAGCAGTGAAGGCTTGTCTTCCAGTCTTCCATCAAATCTTACTTCGAACAGAACTGAAGAATTTCATGTCCACTCAGCGTGTTAGGAAATAAATATCCCGAATGGCTCCGCATTTCCTCTTATCTACCCAAATTTATTACTGTATTCCTTGTCCTTTATTGAATCATTGCATGACTCAGTGAACAAATGCAGGAGAAATAGATTTGGACAGCTGAAAGTATCCCCCCCTCCTGCATGCCTCAGCAGGATTCATTGCTGACACCTGCCCTGTGCCAACTTTTCAAAAAAGCTCACACGGTTGCTATTAAGATCATATGGAGAGATGGGAACACCATGTATGCCCCCTGGAGTTCCCTGGATATGTTGAAAGATGACTACCAATGTCAGAGATACCCCACTAAGTGGGCACATTGAGCAGGGCCCCCTCAAACCTGGAGGGAGCACTGGGCAAATGTCAGGTGGACTCAGCCAGGAGCCAGCTCCTCTGTTGTTGAGCCAGTCCATTTTGCAGAATGGGCAAAGGAGATTATAAAAGGGAAACTTAATGCGAAACTGATATGCAGACTCTGAATCCCACTTTCACCCTCAGCAAGACAAACAAGCTAGCTCCCAAAGTGCAGGACCACTGTGTTTCTTTGCTGCAATAGAGCTATATACCTATATTGTTGAGTATAATTGTTTAATTCACAGTGAAATGGAGAATGGCAAAATGTGTATGGGTAACTTTGGGGTTTTCCCATAGCAACATACTATAGGACTCTGAGCTTGAACTAGTTGATAATTAACTGAGAATGTTCTCTGCTCTTAAACTTAGTGTGTGCCTTTGACCATTAGTCAAAGGTAATTTGGTTGCAAAACTCCATTTTGGAAATGGAGTTGCCTTTACTCTTTGTTCCCAGGCTGAGTGGGAGAAGGTTTTGTAATCTCTGCGAGTGAATATAGCTCTAGGCAAAATGGAAGAGAGATCTTTGCTTCTAGGTCTGTTGGAATGATCTTTCATTTCTTATAAGATGCTGAGCCTGTGCTGGACTTGCACATAAGTATTGTATGGCATTGTTTGGATGTGCCTTTGATGTTTTTGTTTTGTTTCAGAAAAAGTTCTACAAGTAAAGTTTTGAATCTAACCTATGGGTCTGGACAATGTTTTATTCCAAAAGGAGCTAGTTTTTAATGCATCCAGTGGCTTCATGCTGTGCAATATTAATATCTGCAATATATACTTCTGAAAGTGTATCCTTTTTATTAACATGCTAATTTTTGTAACGGGTTCCTTACTCTCAGCACTAGTCAACAGAAACTCAGACCCTGTTTAATAGGGGAACAATTTGTTTGATCTGGCTGTCACAGACTTTACATGTTTCATAGATTCAAAAGACTCCTATTTGCCTTCAGGGCACACAAAAAATGTGGTATATAATCCTGCTCAGAAGGAAAAATTGCTATCAGTGCATGGTTTCCAAAGGTATGAAACCACAACTGCTCCCTACCGTTCCCTGTCTTGTGGCAGCGAAGAAGGTACTATCACGACAACAAAAACTTTCACACACCAAAAAACTTTTGAACAGCAACAGAACATCAATTGCGCTGAAAACATAGAGCACTGCTGTTATTTTTTTGGAACTTACTCATCAGCCTAATTTTCAAATGACCTCAGACATGTCTCATATTTTGTTTAATTGGATGGCATTTATATGTTAGGCAGACTCAGGTAAAAGGGTAAAGGACCCCTGGACGGTTAAGTCCAGTCAAAGGTGACTATGGGGTTGTGGTGCTCATCTTGCTTTCAGGCCGAGGGAGTCGGTGTTTGTCCACAGACAGCTTTCCGGGTCATGTGGCCAGCATGACTAAACCGCTTCTGGCACAACAGGACACCATGACGGAAGCCAGAGCGCACAGAAATGCCGTTTACCTTCCCGTTGCAGTGGTACCTATTTATCTACTTGCACTGGCGTGCTTTCGAACTGCTAGGTTGGCAGGATTAGGCAGATTTAAGGGGGAGAACAATGGATAATAAACCCCTCAAGACCAAACACATTTATTGATTTGAGCAAATGGAAAAATAAGCTTTAAAGAGGGTGATACAAATGTAAAGGAAGGAGGTTTGTCCATGATGTCCACCCCTTTGATAGCTTCCACTGAGAGGGATCAGGAGTGGAGAAAATCTGTGATGGGCAGGATTTGCCTTGTTAGTCCTGCTAACTGACATGCTTGGAGAGTGAGAAACTTGCCACAGAGCTGCTGACCTCCATGGCAAGTGTAACATCTAGACTAGCTCAAGCTGTTGCCAGGTAAATCTTTTATTTATTCTGCACCTCAAAGGCTCTCCCCTGCAGTCTACTTTGTTGGCACAATTTTCTTCTCCTGCCTAAGATATGCTGCCTTGAGTGCCTTTGGGCTGAGAGGAAGGCACAGAAATACAAATAATCATCATGGCCATAAACAGCTACTAAGGGGAAATATGAGAAAATGAAGTAGAAGAAGCAGAAATATCTCTGATGTTCAACACATGAGAGATAGAGCTAATGACAACTAAATTATTAATAGTGAGAGATAATGAAGAAGCTTTGGAAGGTATTTGGGAGAAAGGCATTGAATTCACTGCCTATAAATTAGCAAGAAATCTTCAATAGTTCAACCAAAGTTAAATGTGCTTGTCTCACTAGTTTCAACGAGAGAGTTAAATATATATTAAGATGCCAACTAAGACCTACTCAGAGTAGGCCGATTGAAATTGATATACCTAACTTCATTGTTTCCATTAATTTTCACGGATCTCTACTCGGTGTGACTAGTGTTTCATACAACCCAAGATGCAAAACTTTGCCTGGATTGTGACCAAAGCATTTTAATCCACACAGATAAAAAAATGAATGCACCTTTCATCTACTATTTTGTTGGACACCATTAACAATAAAAAGTTGGCCATCAATCCCCTACTGTAGTATAAAAACAGCAGGCAATATAATCGTTGGGAATGTACTGTAATTAAGATTGATTTGCAACATGATTCTCCAGAGAAAAATCCCTGACACACAAAGTATTTTTATTCTGTGCTGTCAGCTAGAAAAATGGGACAGTGGCGAAGACGCAGAGACACAGCGTATGAAGATGCGTGTCTCTGGAAAATTATTCTGCTGATATTCTAGATTTGATTCATATTAGTTAACCTGGAATCTTAAGGGTAGTATTAAGTTGGTCATGACTACTGCAATTTATGGGATGTATCCCTAACTGCAACTATCTGCATTCATTTCAGCAAGCTCCACAAACACTCACACAAAGAAATAATCCGCAGTTATGATGTGCCTTTCCACACCCGCTTTTTGGTTGAGCACATCTGCTCTCGGGATAACATTTAGGGTTAAACAGCTGATAATTTCAAGGATTGCAGCAGGAAATTGCATGTCCTCATGCAGGTATTTGCATCAGAAGGAAAGCTCCTGTCCATGGGCGCTGTCTTCCCAGTGCAAATAGCAGCTTTGGAGGGATGAGTTTGATCCAGACTACAGGAAGAGAGAGAAGATTTAAGCTCTCCCTCCCCACTTTCTATCCTGCCATTACAGTGGTATCTCGGGTTACATACGCTTCAGGTTACAGACTCCGCTAACCCAGAAATAGTACCTCGGGTTAAGAACTTTGCTTCAGGATGAGAACAGAAATCAAGCTCTGGCAGCACGGCAGCAGCAAGAGATCCCATTGGCTAAAGTGGTGCTTCAGGTTAAGAACGGACCTCCGGAATGAATTAAGTACTTAACTAAGTATTTCAGTTATTCCCAGAGGCTTTTGTTAGATCTCATGCCTGGTTTGGTCCTCAGATCCTATGAGCTGATCCAGGATTCTCACCTATTTCATACATGCGTGTACACGGCTTTTTGCTCCTCTGAGGAAAAAAATCATGTGTACCTGTATCCTTTCCCTTGTGGGGGGAATAGCCGTTGAGGAAGTTTGAGTACAGCAGCTGCAGAAGAGGAACAGGTTAACAAGCCCTTGCGCCTTTATTTATTATTTATTTATTTTATTTATTAAATTTGTCTATCTCCCTTCATATGAATGTTCACAACATACATATTCAAATCAAGAACAAAAATGAGATAAACCAATAATACCCCCACCCCCATTTGCAGATAGTCCATTTTTTTAAAACTGCCGCTTCTGAGCTGAATTTTGTAAAGCAAACCAACATACAATACATAAAAAACACACGTCGCTTAGCTTCATAGGGTGCATGTTTGGCTAATAAATAAATAAATATTAATTACGTATAGGATGATCACAACCCATCACACATATGACAATGCTACTGTGTAGCCCTGGCTCCAATCTGGTGGAATGCTCTGTCGCAAGAGACCAGGGCCCTGCGGGATTTGACATCTTTCTGCAGGGCCTGCAAGACAGAGCTGTTCCGCCAGGCCTTTGGTCCGGGCCCAGTCTGATCCCCTTCTTTCTATGGGACCCTGCATGCAAGTGGCCTCCTTGGCGCTTTCTATTGGCCCATATGGGACCAGCACGAGTGGTCAGGCCTGGTGAACTTTTAATTCCTTATCCCTACGGTTATGATTTGTGGGTTACCACTTAATTTTATTTTGATTTTAAATGTAATTTCAAATTGTATTTTAAACTAATCATTTGATTTTGTGTTTTTAATGTATTATATATTTGCTGTTAGCTGCCCTGAGCCCAGTCTTGGCCAGGGAGGGCGGGGTACAAATAAATCATCATCATTATTATTATATGATCAGCTTGAGGTGCCAGTATGAGAATAGCCAAGGAGAAAAGATGGTGCCCCATCTAAAGATGGCTCACTATACTTCTGGTGGTGCACAAAAAATGCTAAAAGGTCAACCCACACATAACACACTGTAGGTAGTAGAAACTGGATGGTTACTGTCAATCATCTGATATGGAACGGATGTGCAGTATCTACTGCATAGATTTGGGTTGCCATATTTCAAACAGTAACAATCCAGACACAAGATTTGTTGAGCTTTTTTTTGCAAGGTTGTTGAGTTTTTTTTAGTTTTGACCGAAGAGATGATGTTTTGAGCTATTTTTAAGGAAAATTGCCAAAGACGACACTGCTGACGTTGCTTGCCATACATCCGGACTGCAGTATTCAGGCAACCCTGACATTGTATCTGACATTGGAAATGCTGCTTCATCTTAAGGAAGAGACAAGACTGCTTTCCACAAGTCAGACCATTGACCTGTTTCAGTATTGTCTTCACTGATTGGCAACAGGGTTTTTAGCCCTACCTGGAGGTCCCAAGTGGGATTGACCTTGGGATTTTCTGCATGCAAAGTGTATGAGCTAACACTGAGCTATGGCACTTTCTCTAAAGGTATAAGACTACTGTTGCAATCCTGAAAACCTTTAAAAAGAAAACCATATGTGTAAAACCAGGATTTTATTATTGAATTAAGAATCCTAATTTTTTCTACGCCATGGGGAATTTGAGTAAAGAATATGATGCATTTCATAGCACACTCTGCATCAGGGAGGGAGAAACAGGATGCCTGCCTCCAAGCATGCTGAACATCTGGAAGGTGGTGTGCTGCACATTTATGTGGCTGCAATCCAGCTGACAGTTCTTGCACAGCAAGAGCCTGATGTGATTAGAAATTCACAAAGCTGTTGATTGCAAATGAGGGTCAGAGAAAAGTCAGCTAGATGACTTGAAATTGCAGGCACCTTCCTCCTTGCTCAAGTGCCTTAGAACAGCCATTTGTCTGCTGAATCAAAAGCCATTTGTCCATTTTAATTAGGTTCCAACTGAATGTATTTTGTAAGAAGTTTGCAGGGTTGTGAAATACCTTGTGGCAAGAGCAGGTGGGAGGGGATCTCTCATTGCAAGGCACACCTAGACAAATTATCCAGTTGGAAAACATCTCAGGGATGACCTAAGCTGTGGACAATTTACAGACCTGAAGTCCAGATTGAAGCTTCTGTATCTGTTTTATTGACCACCAGTCCAGCTACTGCCAGAGATGGTCCAATCACATGCTAGGTTCTCACGTTCATATGGGAGAAGCAGCAGCGGCAGGTCATATGGGGAGCAGGTTTCTCAAGATCAAAAGTTCTGCTTGGAGGACAAGAGGCCTCCAGGGCTAGCCTGAGCTCCTGAGCTGCCAATTTCATAACCCTAACCATATGGATTTGTGGGAGATTTATAACAAGAGCATAGTGCATGCAATTTCATCAAGGCCAATCTTCTGGAAACACTGAGAATGAATTGGAGCAACAGGAAATAATGGAAACCCAATACAGAGTGGGGAGAAGAAAAACTTGCCACATCCACGCCATACATTTAAAGTGCTCTCATTCTACTTTAACAGTTATGGCCCCCACAAGGAATCATGGGAACTGTAGTTTGTTAAGGGAGCCGAGATTTTTTTAGGTGATCTTTTAACAAACTGTGGTTCCCAATATTCTTTGGGGGAAGCCATAACTTTTAAAAGGAGTGTCTCTACCCCTGTCATTCAGCCCAGACACTGAGGTCCACCTCTAAGGGCTTTCTGGAGGTTCCCTCATTGTGGGGAGGAGGGGGAGTAGGTTGCAGGGAACAAGGTAGATGGCCTTTTTAGTAGTGGAATGCCCTCCCATCAGACATCAAAGAAATATACAACTATCTGACTTTTAGAAGACATCTGAAGGTAACCCTATATAGCATTTTTTTTAAAAAAAGTTTGACATTTTACTGTGGTTTTATAATTTGTTGGAAGCCGCCCAGCATGACTGGGGCAACACAGGCAGATGGGGGGAATAATAATAATAATACTGGAATGAGAGTGCTTTAAGGGTGTAGTGTGGATATGACAATATGCAGATAAAAAAATTGAAACCTTGCTCTTAATGACTTGTCAAAACTCATTGGTCTGCCTTAATCCCCACTGGCTTGCTGTCTTTCAAAAGTTGCAGGTTGGTTAATGTTTCCTTGGACTTTTTAAGTCCTCAGCTTGTTCCACTGTATTCATCTGTAATTAGTCCTTCTGGCTGCCTGCTAGCAAATTACATCTATTTGGAAGACCTGTGTGTCTGGTTTATTATTTTTGTAAGCTCTGCACTAGTATTTAGCAACACATTATGCCCATAAGGAATGTTACATAAATGCAAGTGACTGATGAAATGATTGAAGTGCTGCCTCACAGCTTTAAATGTATCTTAAATTATAGGGAACAGTAGTGGCCAGGCGTAGCCTACTTGAAAACCATGTCTGATTTTTGTTCCTTTCAAATGGCAGGCAAGCACTGGCTTGCTTTGAGACAGTTCTTCCTGGTAGGTGTCAGCTTGGCTTCAGTTTAATGGCAGCTACAGTTTGACTTACCTGCGTGGGAGTTGTAAGATAGCAAGCCACTTTGAAGAGTGTGCATGGCAATTAATGATAGAGAAAAGAAAGGGCTGAGTGCAATTATGCCTTCATTATTTTTGCAGGGAATTAATGTGCGCTACAGAAAAGCACTTAGTACTAGTGCAGCAAGAGGCATATATATATGTTTCCTTCTGCAATAGAGTGTAACAACCACTAGATTCCATGCAAAGTCATTCTATGGATCTGCATATCTCAGAACTTTTGATTTCTCTCTCCTTGATACTAAAAAAAACTATTCCAGAAGCTTAACAGGAGGTGTGATTCACCCAGAAGTAGTTCATTGTCTTTGGATGTTTGAGTAATTAGGTTCTTGGTGCCCCCATTCCCAACAAATAAGTGCTTTGGTAGCACGTTTCTACATTTGGCTACTCAGAAGTATATCCCCTTTTGGTGGGAAGGTTTTGAGAGGTTGCCTGTAGGGGATTTTAAAAATCATGTGCCTGGTGAGAAGAGGCAGGTGGTAGAGGTTTAGGAGACTGCTATTGTCAGGATCTCAGGGAGGAGAAGGTATGGGATGGAGGGCAGGTAATGGCATCATGGGAGACGGTGTCAGACACTGGATGTCTCTTTCCCCTCCTCAGCCACTCCAGTATAGAGGCTGGAGTGGCTGTGCTGACTTGAGCTCCCATCTGGAGGTGCTGTTACTCAATGCCATTATAAAGCAAGCTTCATTCAAGAACTGAATATGGATGAAGTGACTGACTTGATATGCATTGCCAAGACATGAGTGGGTGATTTGGGGGCCCCTGACCTTACCTAGCTTTGCTCCTCTGGATATTCGATGCAGTGTGGGTCCATATCAGAGGAACCGGATGTGACGGAGGCATGTCAGCCACGGCAACAATCCATAGAAGTTCCCTCATTCTCACCAGGAACCCAATACTAATAGGAGTTGGATGTGAGATGGGTTTGTACTTGGTTTTGGGATGCAGAAACAGGACAAGGACCTTTTTAGTATACTACCCACCCTGCTGCCCAACAGCCTTGCTGACTGAGCCAATGAAAGCAGTTCCTGGTGTGGAGTCAGAAAATGTCAGTGCCAATTTTGCCGTGACTGCACTGACTCAGGATTTGATGGCGCTGTGGGTTAAACCACAGAGCCTAGGACTTGCCGATCAGAAGGTCGGCAGTTCGAATCCCCGTGACGGGGTGAGCTCCCATTGCTCAGTCCCAGCTCCTGCCAACCTAGCAGTTCGAAAGCACGTCAAAGTGCAAGTAGATAAATAGGGAAGGTAAACGGCATTTCCGTGTGCTGCTCTGGTTTGCCAGAAGCGGCTTAGTCATGCTGGCCACATGACCCGGAAGCTGTACGCCGGCTCCCTCGGCCACTAAAGCGAGATGAGCGCCGCAACCCCAGAGTCAGCCATGACTGGACCTAATGGTCAGGGGTCCCTTTACCCTTTACCTTGCTATGACAACCGTGGGGCTGTTTACATTGTACAGCATACGCACACTGAAGGTCATATCCTCCACCTGGGTTGGGAGCTGGAGGCACTCTATTACAGCAATTTCACTCCTAACTTCAGGGTCACTACCAGAAAGTAGCACTAGGAAACTGTTGCTCACCCCCGCCCATTGCTTTTGGGGCGTGGGATTTCACAGGGGTCTCTTCTGTTTCCTATGATATTCAACATCCATATGATACCATCCAGGTGATGTCAGTATGCTAATGACACCCACCTCTAACTCTTGATTCCATCTAACTCGGGAGAGACTATGAAGGTATGTCCTTTCTAGTCCCGTTCTGGGGGCAGGAGGTAACTGACCAACAAATATTCAGGACCTTTCTGCATTTGTCAAAGGCTTTACAGATAGGAGAGGCCCACTATGCCTATTCCATCAGCTGAATTCCTCTAAAAAATTATTGTGCAGCTCATAATGTTGACCAGCAAAGGAGGGGAAAGTCTGCATCAGCTTAGAAGAGAAAAGATACTGGCCATGTATTGATCTTAGCTAGCTACAAGGGGGTAGAAATGAAACAAGAGAAAGGAATTCAATGTTTTGCCTCACCGGCATGAGAGATGATGAAAGTAGAGGGTGGGCAGTCAGCTGGGCAAACATATTGTTGCTTTAATTATGTTTTGGGCTCCCTTTAATGAAGCTATCTTCCATCACACCCAAAGGAAAGAAAATAGTCAAGCGATGTGCTCTACAGATGGATCTGCATGGGCTCTTAAACAGCTCCTTAGCTCCTGCACAGGTGTTGGGTTTTGAATTTGGGAGAAAGCCAACACCGGGCAGATTTAAGGAAGATCAACCACATTTGCTACACAGAAAGGGGGGGGGGAGGGAGGGAGCTTGTGTGATACTTCCTAATCCCGTTCCCCCATATGCTGTTTTCCATATGAGTGTTTGAGCATAAGATGCTTTATTCATGTTGCTGAAGGAAACTCTTTGATCTGATTTGGAATGAAAATATGAGCTTGTGCCTTTCTCTCTGTACTGAAATGGAGGATGAGACACTGGTCTGAGCCTCTATGTAGACAAACCACATATAAACTATATACTGTATTTAATTAGGTATATTTTGCATTCTTCTCTATTTGTTTTTGGCGCCACCCCCTCCTCTCCCTCTGTTGTCTCCTCAACCCCTTGGTTACATTTGGATTGTATGTTACTTAGGGTAGGAATCTCTCTCTCTCTCTCTCTCTCTCTCTCTCTCTCTCTCTCTCTCTGCTCCCTCTGTTATGTTACTTCATAAAAAATATCATGTACTTAGATGGCACTATAAAAACACACCCAATTGAATCAAAATATTGATGTTTTTTTAATTTAAAAAAAATCTAATTTTGCCCCACAGAAAGTTTGCCCCCCATCCCCACAAAGACTGAGTTCATCTTGGAGCCATTTTGGACTCACAGCTGTCCATGGAGGCGCAGTTCAATTCTATATCCAGGGCAGCTGTCTACCAGCTCCATCTGGTATGCAGGCTCAGACCCTATCTGTCCGTGGACTGTCTTGTCAGAGTGGTGCATGCTCTAGTTATCTCCCACTTGGACTACTGCAATGCGCTCTACATGGGGATACCTTTGAAGGTGACCTGGAAACCACAACTAATTCAGAATGTGGCAGCTAGACTGGTGATTGGGAGCAGCCGCTGAGACCATATAACACCTGAAAGACCTACATTGGCTTCCAGTACGTTTCTGAGCACAAGTCAAAGTGTTGGTGCTGACCTTTAAAGCCCTAAACGGCTTCGGCCCAGTATACCTGAAGGAGTGTCTCCACCCCCATCGTTCTGCCCAGACACTGAGGTCGAGCGCCAAGGGCCTTCTGCCAGTTCCCTCGCTGCGAGAAGCCAAGTTACAGGGAACCAGGCAGGGGGCCTTCTCGGTAGTGGCACCCGCCCTGTGAAACACCCTCCCATCAGATGTCAAAGAGATAAACAACTGCCTGACATTTAGAAGCCCTGTTTAAGGAAGTTTTTAATGTGTGACATTTTAATGTACTTTTAATCTTTATTGGAACCCACCCAGAGTGACTGGGGAAACCCAGTCAGATGGGCAGGGTACAAATAAGTTGTTGTTGTTGTTGTTATCATCATCATCATCAACAACACCACCACCATCTTCTCTAATCATAGTCATACAGAATAACTGGTGGGCCCAATGGAGAAGCATCATCACAGGTGTGGAAGGGAAACAGAAGCAAGAAATACCAGGGGGTGAATCACAAATATTGTCCAGTATTGATTGCAGAATTAATTGCCTTATACATTCCAAGCTAAGGCTGGATATGTTTTTCAAATACGACACAATTTTCCACAGCTGGTCTGTGTAGAACTCTTTGAGAGACAATTTTGTTTGGGTTGTTTTCATTATGATTTAGATCATTATTGATATAAATCATTATGTAAGGAATGGTTGAGCAACACAGATTATATAATCAATACCCGTGATGCAATTATTATGTTATAGATTGTAGCCCCTGAAGAACAATCCCAGCATGAAACACAAAGGAACCCCCATGCGCCAGTTTTCCAATAAGCAGATGACAGCACATCTAGAATTTTGTTGTTGTTTATCTGAGAAAATATGCCAGTTTAGTGGGGCCTTGAACAACGGACTTGAGCCCGCATACCACACAACTGCTCTCCAAAGACAGCAATGCACAGGAAACAGGCACATCATGCGCACTCCAGACTCAGCCATGCATGCCAGCCATTGCCAACTAGGATGCAAAAGCAGCCCAGACCCAGTGGAGCAGGACAGGTTTTTGCAGATGAAAAGGTCCAATAGTCAAACTCTAAATGTAGCCTTCCACTTGAAAGTCTGGGACTGGGAATGTCCCTTTCCTGCCCCCTGACATGTGCAGTGATTTCGCTAGGCATGGGTTTGCCACACTTGTACAAACAATCCTCTTTTGAATAAATGTTTCCATTTGCCCCAAATGTAGCACCAGTGAAGATCCAACCAGAGTGCATTCAAATGATAAAGTATGCATAATTTCTGGGAGAATTGCAAGAACATTTGGAAAAAATGCTTTACTGAAAGCTTACAATCCATTTCTCAAAGGAGCAAACAAGCAATTTTTAAAGATCCCACCAAGCTCCAAAATTCAGCACAGCCATGGATATTACTCATCTGTGGGACACTTAAACTTGTCTTTTAAGTGCCATTTTCCCTTGAATCGCTGAAGATTGCTTGAATGGCATTGTGGGCTGAGATTTAAGGGTTATATTCTATGTTAAAACTGTACCTGTGGTGAAGTTCTCAACTAATGCTTCGGCTGTGTGTTAAGAGGAACTCCTGCAATTGATTCTGAAGAATTATGTGTGCAAGCCGGAAAACCAGAAGCTAACAAAAGGACAGTAGTCAAAACAGAACTTAAATATGGAAGCTGACATCCTGTCCCCTGGGGAATTCTGTCATCATGCAGGCTTTTTCATAATTCATTCATATATATTATCTTAAAAAATAAAAATAAAATTCTATATTCTATATTTTCCTGCATGGAAAATTTTTGGTGCGACATTATTGTAAGCATAAGAAATTTCCTCTTCCATGGAGGAAAGAAAGCTCTTTGGGCTGAATACAAGTGCCTTGTTTTACTAGTGGAAGCCAGGGGGAGGACTCCTGCTGGTGCAGTGGGGTTTCCCTTCTCTCCTCCCCCTATATAGTATGTGGCCACCCACATCTCTCCCACATGCATTCTGGAGGGTTGAGAGTTCTCTAGAACTGTGTTCAGAGGGAGGAGAAGGGGGATCTTTTTCTCAGGCCTGTTACAATTCCCCCAGATGCCTATTAATTTGGCCTCATCATCAGGCTCTACATCAGGCATAGGCAAACTCAGCGCTCCAGCTGTTTTGGGACTACAACGCCTATCATCTCTAGCTAACAGGACCAGTGGTCAGGGATGCTGGGAGTTGTAGTCCCAAAACATCTGGAGGGCCGAGTTTGCCTATGCCTGCTCTACATAAAAGCTACATGCATTTCAGAGGAAGTTGTCAAGTAGTTGCTCTTTGTGATTCGGAGGCAATAAACACTTGGGCAAGGACTACAAGTTTTATCCATGTGCATCAAGAATCAGCATACAACACAAAGCATAATGCATAATACACAGGACTAGCCCACACAGAGAGCATATTAAAGCATAAGTTGCACAATAAAGCCTGATTAGCTGAGTCTGGTTATCATTTGCAGATATGGCATACATACTGTATGAGTACAGTGTGAAACCAAGACTGATAGGGCAAAACTGGGTACTCCAGCCAGAGTGCCCTGGTCCTACCAGTATGTCCAGTTGCATCTTGTGGGATGCCAGACAAAACTAATCTCCAGGAAGCCCAGATCCTAAAACTGGCTTCTATATTAAGGCAAGAAACAGCAATTGTCCCTTTCCAATGCCCTCAGAAGAGGCATAACCAGTGTTTTTTCCAGGGGGTATTCAAGGACACACAGTACCAGCACCTCTTTTGTTGTTGTTAAAAAGTGTGCACTTACTGTAACAACTTCATGGTGATTACCGGCACCTATTTTTCTAGAAATAAAGCACAGGCCCTAACAAGCCTGGACTTCACATAGCCTGCTCTCTGCAGCCTCTCACTGAGGGAGCTAATATATTCCTTGTATTCAGCATTTATTCAGTAGAATGATTGGTGAAGTTTGAAGAGTAATACACTAATTGGAAGGATCAAAGGCTGAAACGAACCAGCTGGTTATTTTTTCATAGATAAGCCAAGAGTTTGGAACATGCTATTGCTTTTAGTTCAAAGTGATGACAATGATGTGCCGCAGACAGACATACTAGCACCTCCTTCAAGGCAGCGAGAACCACTCCTTTGCTTTAACTGCAAAATACTGACCTTCATTTCTGTTTCCTTGCCACACTGCAGTGTGACAAAACTTTGGGAGAGTCAGGTGGAATGCTGGCAGCTGCCATAGTTATTAGCTTTCTTCCTTCCCCTTTCAAAAAGTGAGAATTCAAAAAAGAAGTTGGGCATCCAAGTAGGTTTAATTTTACTCCTTTATGTCCTCAGTAAGCAGTTGGTTGTGCTAGATAACTAGAATCATAGAATCGCCTTGTTGGAAGGGACCACAAGGGCCATGTAGCCCAACTCCCTACAACACCAGCGAGCCAGTGTGGTGTAGTGGTTAAGAGCGGTAGACTCATAATCTGGTGAACTGGGTTTGCTTCCCCGCTCCTCCACATGCAGCTGCTGGGAGACCTTGGGCTAGTCACACTTCTCTGAAGTCTCTTAGCCTCACTCACCTCACAGAGTGTTTGTTGTGGGGGAGGACACAGCTTTGAGACTCCTTCGGGTAGTAATAAAGCGGGATATCAAATCCAAACACAGGAATCTTTTGCCCAATGTGGGGCTCAAACCCATGTCTCTGAGATTAGAAGTGTCTTAAATGACCCTTGTGTTCTGCATAGAAGTAACAGCACAGAACCTGTGACAGTTTTGTAATGGGCATCACTACCTTATCGCACCTGTCTGTCTTCTCCTGCCTTTCATCATTTATCTTCTTTTCACTATTTTTCTCTTCATACTTAATGCTGCTTTTATTCCTGTGGCCAACAGATTGCCGTGTCCTTTAGTACTCGCTAAAACCCGTCAGTAGTTTCTCTCTTTTGAAGATTCCAAGCCTGCGTTCTCCCGGATTCACAGAAAGTCATCAAAGTAGCCTTAAAACAAGTACAGGGAGTAAAAAGGGCATTCATATTTAGCTTTCGGAATTTGTCGTTCTTTTATATAGTCACTCTAGAAGATTATGGGCTGCATAGGTTACAAGTAGGCAGTGGGCTGAAACACTCTCTCTGCTACTATGCATATGCTTGTATTTATTTGGGGGATTGTAACTGTTTTATTTGTTTTTATAATTGTACATTTTATTGCTGAAACCCCCATGGAACCCTTATGAGAAAGGGTGGATAAGAAATCTAATAAAGAAATGGAAAGCATTGGAGAATAAAAATGACTTCCATGGTGCCTAAAAATAACAAAGCAGGCACCACAGCTGAAAAGGCCCATTATAAAACATGCTTTTATATGCCAGGCAAGTGCTATTATATAATCTGTTTTGCATTTGATGTTATTATTATTAGCTTTTCATATAGAAATTTAGTTTAATATTTAACTTTTGAACCTTGCATATGTTTCTTTTAAAAAGAAGAGCATAGACACTCATATATGTGACTGAGCATTCCAGAAATGTGAGGTGCTTAGTTTTGTATAAGGTGTAGTCCCCAGGAGGCAGTATCGGTGTAAAGAGAGTAATATCACATGAGTGCTCGGTATTCCCAGCAAATATATCAGTGTCAGGGACTGACAGAGTGGTGGGAGCAGCCCGCACAAGAGTGCAAGAAGACACAGAAGAAGATGACTAAGATCCTGGGTCCTGGTGGTGGGACACTGAAGAGCAGTCTGCAGAAAGGGAAGTGATAGAAGCAGGGAGTTTGAACGATCAGGAGGGGTCAGGAAAAGGAGCGTCTTCCACATCAGGGTTAGAGGTTGAAAGTCACAGTGTGAGCACAGACTCAGATAGGGAGAAGTCAGAGGTTGCCTCTGCTACACAGCAGCACGACAGTCCCAGTCCTGGTGGCTCACCTGCCCTTCTGACACCCTGATCGAGGAGAGTCCTGCATGTTGCTGAGCAATCGGCCAGAGGAGGAGCTCAACCTTGATGTAACCTTTGTCTGCTTGGGAGGGATCCAGAGTGAAAGCCTAGAGGGGGAAGGGAGAAGCTAGTAGTCAGTTTCAGCATCGTCTTAGCTGGATTAGCTAGGACACTGGTGGGTTGTTATTTTCTGTTAATAAAGAGTTAATGTCCTTCCACACATGCCGTGTGTGTGCCTGCCCTGTGTTTGACCTGGCTTGTTGACAGCTCCTTGACATCCAGGGATATAGAACTTGTGACCCACCAGAGGTTATTGAAATCCCATCAACCCTAGTCATTGTGGCAAGTAATGGTCAGGAAGAATGGAAGTTGCAGTTCCAAACATGGCATGCCAGAGGTCCACCCAGAGGTGGATTGAGGGGAGCATGACCAGTTCACCCGTTAACTTGATAAGGCACTGGAAGGGGTACTGCAACAATGACGAACATGGAAGGCAAGAGGTGAGTGGGGGGCACAGAATTTTGGCATTGCGTAGGGCGTCACTCAAATTTGAAAGCCTAAAGTCCACCACTGGTCCACTATTCCACTTCTAGGCCTGAGATATGGCATGTCGTGCATTGTGGCCATGAGCTACAGGAAGGCATATGTTAATGGCTCAGGCATCCATGGTACCTACGTTATGGTGTGTGGCTTCCTAGAAGTGGGTTTGACTAAGTAGGCTGGGGCCTTTGTTACCCATGTTGTCCTTGTGAAGTCAGTGATGGGACCATCTATTTGCTGGCTTATTCTCCACCAATTTCCACTCACTGTGGAGAAGTAATGTTGTTAAGCTCTGCCCTTTCAAAACAGTTATATGGACAGCTGACTGATTTAATTGATATTGGAATCCCATGATGTGTGCCACTCAGTCCTGGTTTTCTGAACTGCTGGTGTGAGTTTTGCCCAGCAATGTGAGATTGAGCCATTGCTCCCCCCCCCCCAGGGGTTACTCAGGGTGTTGTTGTTGTTAAAAAGTGTGGCACTTACTGTTACAACTTCATGGCACCTATTTTTCTAGAAAAAAGCACTTGTTAGATCTTTGTTGAAATATCACCCATTGAACGTTCTGGAAGGATCTGGAGCTTATTTAGCAGCATCAGTTCATCTTGAATGCTATAGTACAATCTTCCAAAACATTCCAACTTTTTTTATCCTTGTGGAGCCCAACATATTCTATAAAGTATTTCTGTTCATGAACCCAGGACTTCTGCGTGCTTAAATGAACTTGGTAACCCTAAAACATTTGTTATAGGTGCCTAAGATGACCTCCTACTGCTAGTCCCAGTGAACATACCCTTAGCAAAGAATTGGATAGAGTGTTGTACTTCAGGCCTGTTCTGCTTTTTTATTATTGATTTGTTTTCCACACTCCATTTGTCTTTTTGTGGTTCTATTTTGTCTTTTCTTTAGAAGTAACAGCAATGAAGTTTGTGACAGTTTTGTTATAGCATTCCCTTGCTACCGTCATTTATCTTATCCCTACCAGCTTCATTTGTCTTATTCAGAGGATTTGCTCTGCACATAGTTTGAATCTCTAGTCAACACATTGTTGTAGGTGCTCTTTCGTTGTAGCATGCTAAAATGTAGCCAGCCAGTTTGGGAATATGCAGTTCAGCAAAGTATCCCCTTTTTCTTGCTTAGTGTTTGCAGATTCAATAAGCAAGACATATACATGGGCTGACTATGGAAATATGGATTCTTGCATGCCTTTGAGGTTCAAGTGGGCACAGTAGTAAAAATAATCCATTCAGTGGAAAATGGAAATCACAGAGACATGGTTTAGGAGGCTTTAGTCCTGTGATATAAGACACACATGATACTTGGTGGGGGCGTTGTTTGCTTGTTTGCTTTTATGCAGGAAAATAATGGTCCTGGGAGCCCCCATGCCATAGAGAATCCAATAACAGACCCCTGTGTTACAATATAGACAAGCTGTTATTTTGTTCAGATAGAGAATCCAGTGGCTGTTGTTCCAGTGCAACACATAAGTTTTTCCTTTCAGTG
Organism: Podarcis liolepis; assembly: GCF_965112155.1. Classification (NCBI taxonomy): domain Eukaryota; kingdom Metazoa; phylum Chordata; class Lepidosauria; order Squamata; family Lacertidae; genus Podarcis; species Podarcis liolepis. Next base: position 94,805,312 of record NC_139555.1, on the reverse strand, counting down.
CAGAAAGTAGCTTTGTGGACAATTTTCATTGGGGAAATGGTACCTGGAAAAGAGTTAAACTCTCTTCCATGCAGTGGTCCTTATCTCAGTTTCCCCTTCCCATGGCTGCTATTTGAAAACAACTTGACCGTTTTCATTAATTTATTTAAGCTATCGATACATTTATATCCCACATTTCCCACAATGAGCTCAAGGTGGCAAATATGGTCTATCCCCTCCCAGTTTTATCTTCACAATAACACTGTTAAGTTGGTTGGGCTGAGAGTAGGTGGCTGGCCTAAGGTCACCCAATGTGCTTCATGTCTTGAGTGGGAATGGGAACCAAGTTCTCTTGTGCCCTTGGCCAAAGCTCTAACCACCACGCCACACTAGCTGTGGAATGGAGGTGCATTCACACAACTCCTTTGTGTCATGTATCATGCAGTTAGGCCATCCATGTGGGGGTTCTGAGAGGAACCAGCATTGACTTCATCCTCTCAAAGGGTTTTCAGACCCTCCAAGTCTCCCTATTTTCCAGGAACAGTCCTGGAATTATAGAAGTCGTCCTGGTTACTAACTTGATCCTGGAACGTCCTGTTTCCTCTTAGGACATCCCTGTTTTCAACAGAGAAATGTTGGAGGGTATGAAGTTATCTGGCCCCCCGAGCCAAGGAGATAAGTAACTATACAACCTTTAGAAGATATCTGAAAGCGGCCCTGTATATGGAAGATTTCTAATGTTTTATTATGTTTTTATATATGTTGGAATCCATCCAGAGTGGCTGGGACAACCCAGTCCGATGGGCAGGGTATAAATAATAAAATTATTATTAATAATATTATTATTATGGAATTTGCTGTTGTTGTTTAGTCGTTCAGTCGTGTCTGACTCTTCGTGACCCCATGGACCAGAGCACGCCAGGCACTTCTGTCTTCCACTGCCTCCCGCAGTTTAGTCAAACTCATGCTGGTAGCTTCGAGAACACTGTCCAACCATCTCGTCCTCTGTCGTCCCCTTCTCCTTGTGCCCTCCATCTTTCCCAACATCAGGGTCTTTTCCAGGGAGTCTACTCTTCTCATGAGGTGGCCAAAGTATTGGAGCCTCAGCTTCAGGATCTGTCCTTCCAGTGAGCACTCAGGGCTGATTTCCTTAAGAATGGATACGTTTGATCTCCTTGCAGTCCATGGGACTCTCAAGAGTCTCCTCCAGCACCATAATTCAAAAGCATCAATTCTTCGGCGATCAGCCTTCTTTATGGTCCAGCTTTCACTTCCATACACCACTACTGGGAAAACCATAGCTTTTACTATACGGACCTTTGTTGGCAAGGTGATGTCTCTACTTTTTAAGATGCTTTTTATGGAATAGGATGTTCCTATTTTCATCAGAGAAATGTTGGAGGGTATGGGCTTCCACAAATGTCCTTAAAAGAACTTTTGATTCCTGAATATGACCAGAAGTTCCACCTTCCCATGTATTAGATTAGGAATTCAGAACTTCACGTCTTGGAGCCAAGTAGGGCCCTGTAGGCTTCTCTATCTGCCCGCTATGTGTCTCTTCAGGTCAGACCCAATCCCCAGCCACATTCTTTTATGGCCCTGCTTCACACTCTCCTTGAGAGCTGTGGCATGGCTGGAAAGTTTCCTTGAACTCTGATAATGCCAGGATGAAGTGGGGTGAGGGAGTATGTGCAGAAATTAGCCCTCCGGCCGTGTCCAGCACTGGCATGTGGCCTCTGCAAGGCTGCTCTAAAAAAATGAGAGAATGATTGCGTGTGTCTCTGTATGAGTGATTGAGAAGGCTCTAGTATTAACCGCTTCCTCATAAAGCTGTGTCTCCTGACAGGAAGCCCTCACATTCCATTTCCCTGTGGGGAAGCAGGGCCTTTATGTCTCCTCAGCGCAGCCCTACTTCACCTAAACTAAGCAGCTTGTATTGAATGGGTGTCCTTGTAAATCTCTGTCCTTTTAAATTCAAAGGTCAATGATACTTTCTATATGCAAATTCAGTTGTTAGATGTATTCCACATTACCAGTCCTGGCAGATGGGGAAAACTGCAAATTTATCATGGTGATGGCTTCTGGAACAAAGTAAGTAATTATAGACACAGTATGTCAACTAATGACAAGCTCTTTTATTCTACGGTATTTCTGCCAGCTTTCCCCTATATGAAATGAAAAAAAATATATAATAATAATGGAAGGTTATCTTAAGTGCGTGTCAAAATCTAAGCCTGCATCATCAGAAATCATAATATAGCATCGCTCTTAAAATCAAAGGGGGTGCAATTTAACACCAGCCTTTAAATAAGCGCTTTCCTGGAGATGCTTTAATATGGGGATGGCCAACTGGCAGCCCAAGAGCCAGATCTGGTCTCAGAAGCAATTTTGGCTGACCTCTGCAGCTGCATCAAAATTTCAATCAAGATCTGGTTAGACATTCCTCTCTACAGTAGGAAAAGGAAACGGATTTTCAAAAGCTGTAGGAAAGGTTCTAAACGCCCTGCAATTCTTTCTGTTTATAAGCAGTGCCCCCGGCTACCTACACCTGAGTCCATTTGCCATGTAACTGTGAAGCCCTGCAACTATTTATCTCAACCTTCCTCCAAGGAGTTCGGGTTTCTAAACTGTTATGTACTGAGTTGAATAGGATCCAAACTGCAGCAGTCTGATTGGTCCTAGAACAATAGGATCCAAATTGCAGCAGTCTGATTGGTCCTAGAACAATAGGATTCAGAATGCAGCAGTCTGATTGGTCCAAGAACAATGCAGCAGTATGATTGGTTGGCAGGAACCACCCAATCCTGCTCCAGATATAAGTGAATCCACAACCTGATTGGCTTACAGTAGAATTCCAGAATTAACCAATCATGTGCAGCCCATTGTGTAAATAATGTATATAAAGCAGATACTTTGAGGGGACTTCGATTCATTCCTCCTCACCACTATGAGCTGAATAAAGAGCATGAAATCACTTTGCGACTCTGAGTATATTTCATAAACCATACACAGAACCTTCTTGTGTACAGGAGAGTCCATTTTTCAGACATTCTCCCTAAAGCAAAGATGGTGGTGGGATGGTGATTGGGAGGACATGGCTAACAAGCCCACTTTCAGGCAGGAGGGGGGAAATGCAGGAATAGACCTTGGCAATGAACACAAGGGGAGGGCAAAGGTTTTTCTCCAACGTCCCCACCCCACCCCCAGTTACAGTCTGGAGAGCCAGCAACAAATCCTGAGACTGGCATGAGGCTGAACTGCCACCTGCCCATTTTAGACTCTTGACCAACCACACTATATAATTCTGGAAAAAGCACCACAATTTGATCTTTCAAGACAGCTGCAGACGAACAAACTGACATCACTCATACTATAAGCAATTGTGTCAATTGCTTTGAAAGAGCAAACAAGTAGGCACAAAGATGGATCAGGAGCTTGGTGAGCAAAGGGACATGCCATTAGCAGTTTGCACCCCCTCCCCGTTCCCCCTATCTGAATCCCCCTCTCTCCTGTGCATGTTATTTATGCTGAAAGGATAGCTTAGATTGGCCTCAAATGGGAGCTTTCCTCTCAGTGCATGAAAAAATATGCACATGGGTCATGATCCAGGTTTGAAAGGCAGCGTGTGTTGTGGTGGGGTGAAGATTTAAAGCCCCCCAACCTACCTCAACAGGGACCCCCATGCCTGCTATTTACATTTAGAAAACCATTCACGCAATTGCTAATTAAATTAATTAATTAATTACCCAATTGTTAATGGCTCATTAAATTTAGCATTTAGAAGCAGAGATACCGAGCAGAGAGAGTGAGAGAGAAAGAAAGTAGGCTGTTAATTTTAGGTGCATAATTATCCTTGAGGCCCAAGATCAGCTCCTGTCCCACAATGACAGCAAGCGTACTTTCATCTGGACAGGTGAGCAGAGGGTCCCAAGCTTCATGATGCGAGGAATTAGTTATTTCGTTGGGAAAGATTTTTTTAAAAAAATTCTCGCATGGAAGTAGCTTGTACACGGAGTGCTCTTTATATGAGAGGAAAAGTAAGAGACTGACAGAACTGGCAGTTACAAGGGAAGGATACCAATTAGAGAAGCTCTCGGTTCTTTCTAGTACCGAATATACAATTTTCCACTCTCAATTAGGGGCACACACCCCTCAGACCTGCTGGATTGATTATACGGCAGTAATATGGACTTCCGGGTTAGCGCCTCCGGCAATGGCGGATTTCCTCTGATCGGGAGGAATCCGCTCCGTGGAAATCAGGGTCTGGACCGCCATGGCAAGGCGGAGACCCACTAAAAACCACAGGCGGGAGAAGCCTGTGGACGTGGGATTCGGCTGGCACCTTTTGCGCCTCCCCTACTCGCGGGGAAACCTGGTTTTGGGGATCTGAAGTGACATGGGGTGAGCGGCGCAGTGCTTTGAATCGACTGCTTCTTTCACGGAGTGAAGCCGCATTGCTGTTGCCGGAGAGCGCTGACTTTTTCCTGTGGACAATTGGACTTTAAACAACTACCCGTGAATAGAACGGAAAATTGGATCTTTAAACATCTTAATTTGGCACCGAAACGGGAAGGTTTCAAACAGGAAGTCTGCCTTCCTCTTTTGTAAATAGATTGAAGCAAAGGCGCTGCAAGCTAAAGTCTTGGAAAGCCTTTTCTAAAAGATTAAATTTCCATCGGTTAAAACTACTAAAACCCCCTTGGAAGCAGGAGAAGAGGGGGGAAATTCTAGATTGCCTAAGGCTGCAGGAGAGAGAGTGAAGAAAGATAAATTACCACCGTTTTGAACCTGGGAACAGGCTGCCAGTAAGATCGACGTTTTGGGAAAGTTCATTGACTGTGAATAAAACGTATGTTGACAGACAGTTAAATAAGAGAAATATATTGTTTCCATTGTTTCCTTTTGCACTTAAAAAGGAGCAAAAGGAGCTGAAAATTGAAACTAATTTTGTTGCTGGATCTGCGTTTAAAAGGACGGATACAAATAGAAATTGTTTCCTCTAGAGGGAGCTTTTGAAACTGTTGCAGGAGTGGAGCTGGGGAATTTTCCAGCTGCAGAGATTAAAGACCGTGAGAATCAGAGATTGACTTTGGACAAGAATGTCGACAGAAGAAGCCTTAGTGATTGCATTTTGCAAGATAAGTGCTTTATTGGAACAGCTTCATGAGAAGACGGATGTGATGACTACTAAAATTGATAATTTGGGACACAAAATGACTGTTTTGGGACAAAAAGTGAATACCTATACAGAAACTACTCAGGAATCGATTCAGGAATCCACTTTGACATGGCAAGTTGTGGAGAAGACAAGGGAGAAAGCTGTTGTTGAACCTCAAGTAATACAAGTGGAGAGAGCCCCAGCCGCTCAGAGGCAATTTGATGAATATAAGCTGTTGCCTTCTACAATAGAATTTAGAGAAAGCCAGATTTGGAGGGATGGAGTCCCGCTTGGATTGGAGAAGGAAAGTTGGATAGATCCCCTTATGCAGGGATGCTCAGGCTTTTGGGATCTGGATTTGGGTCAGGGGGAGATTGGAGTTGTGGGGGCCTTTAGCTTCGGAGGGATTTTGAAACATGCTCTGAAATATCTTATGGACTTTAGTTTTGACTATGGAGAATGGGCTGACCTGTCGAGAAGTAATAAAGACATTGTTAGGTTTGAGTTTCCCTGAGATCTACTCCTCAGCACCAAAGGAAGGAAATTAAGAACAAGATCAGCAGAAGATAAAATTAAGTGCATGTATAAATATGAAGAAGATCTGCAGAAGGGACATGGAAAAGAGTTAAGAGCCTCGGACAGAAGATCACCAGGTTGATGGACTATATGGAATTGATAGAAAGGACTGACAGAATCCGAGACCAGGGAGAAGAGACGGTGAAAGAAGATTGGAAAAAAGTTTAAAATTTATTTAGAGAAATATTGTAAAATTAATGAGTATTAGAAAAATGTTGGAATGAAATTACATGGCTTTAGTAGAAATGTTATAAGGAGCTAAGTTCAAATAAGTTTTAGGGTTTTAATGGTAAGATAAGGTTAAAATAAATCAAGACAATTAAATGACAGAAAACAGTGAAAGATGGAAAGGATTTGCTGAAATAATTAATAACTAGAATACAAAAAAGGGAGGTGTGAGGAGGTCGATGAAACAAGTTAATGAAAGACAAAGATATGGAAATATTGGATGTGTTTTTAATTGTTTTTGCTTTTGTTTTTGTTTTGATGTATTGTGTCTTTTGTTTTTGTTTTTTTATGTACTGTAATGTATTGATTTGTATTGTTTACTTTTTCTCTTATTTTACTTCTTTCTGTAATCTTTAAACTTTTAATAAATATTATTAAAAAAAAAGATTATACGGCAGTAATACAACCCCCCCAAAAAACCCCCACTATTCTGAGAGCAAAGCTAGCTGCCATCTTAAACTTGTTTAAAACATTTCTACACTGTCCTTTACAACAGACCGATTGGAATATAACACAATCTTATTTGTTTACTTAACAAAATGTAAATACCGCTTACCGAAATGAAAGACCTCTGAGTGGTTTGCAAGATACCCTAAAATATTCATTTAAAGTACCAATAAAAAACAATAAAAACAAATTACTTTTAAAAAAAAGAAACCAAAAACAGTAATTAAAAAATCAAAACCCACAGATAAATGTTGGGATCGCAACAGGTGGGAAGGAAAGCTTAGGACCCTCCTAACGTTGGAGCCAATTAGAGATCCCTGCCCCCCCCCCATGCAAAGAGCAGCTTCAAATGATGGGTTTTCATCTGGACCAACCACACCAAAAACTGGAAGAAGATCCCCACCAGCTCTGATGCTGATAATGATTGGTGCCCTCGCACACCCAGCCCAAACACATTCAACATCATGTCTAGTTTGTTCTTAAGTATTTTTTTTTTTTTATTGGAACAGTCATGACCTCCACATGAATTGAGTTGGGATGGTGGAGTTTGCAGACAGCACTCTGACCTCTTTAGCCCCCAATAAGAACATCAGAAGATCCCTACTGGATCAGACCAAAGTCCCACCTAGTCCAGCAACCTGTTCTTACAGTGGAGAACCAAATGCCTACAGGAAGACAGCAAGCAGATCCCAGAGCACAACAACAACCACCTTCCAATAGTCACACCTTTCTGCTTTTAAAATTTGCTCAGGAAATACACATGGCGGTTGTTGGATGTGCGCATCTGCGTGAACAAAGAAAGAACTCCTTAACCTATGTCATGAAGTTTCGCCATTTAATATTTACTGCAGCTATCCCCCGCCTTATAGAGGATGCAATTCAAACTATCTGGGAGCTACCATGACCAAATTGTACATCAAATAAATTAATATGGTAAATGGAAACATCAGAAGGGTATTCCAAAGGTCCTTCAGCTACAGGAAAAGGCTATAACCAATTATGTGTTGGTACGTAGCAAACTGCTGCTACATGGAAGATTAAGGGAGGCTGGGAGTTCAGTGGACAAAGATGTGATCAGGCTCACTTGAGAAAATGCACGTACCTGAGGAAATGCTTCTCAGCTGTGGGCAAGGGTAAGAATCAGACTAATTATATTAGCAGAAACATGGAGGCCAGGGCACATTCTCCAGGCAACTGCTAGAAATCTCCATTTTAAGCAGAGACAATATTAAACAAAAGACTAATTTAGGCATTGTACAGACAGCTGCTGCTGATTATTTGGGAGGAAAGAGATTAAAGATTATTCTTGTCTGAGACATAGGCGTAAATTGATTTGCTTTTCTCCCCTCCCCCTAATAGTATATTTTTTACACATGACGGCACATTTAGATCAAAGATTGCCAAATGCTATGCTTACCTTAATTAATTGTAGGCTGGCTGAAACTCGCTTACTTTTTTATGAGCAGATGCACTGGTAAAGATGTGCTCACTGTGTAACATGCAGGCATACTGGAGCCCCTGTCTGTGGGAAATAAGTATTGGGGGTGTGAGAAGAAGCACCGAAGAGAGAGAGCAACCTGGGGTAGATTTGGAGCTGGGCAGCAAGCTGGGCTCATAGAGTGTGTGGCACCACAGCAGGCTTCCCTGGGGATGGTATGATGGTGAAATGGTTCCCTGGGGTCTCCTCCCATCTCTGGAAGTTTAATGGAGCTTTTGTCCAGTTGAGTTTAATGGGCCTTTTTCTCAATATTGTGATTGCAGCCTCAGTCACTCAGTGAAGCTGATTGCCAATTCACAATTGACAATAGGAAGCAGTCATTGATACTGCAACTAGCAAACTTCTGAAACTCACTCTTACTTTAAAGCAAAGAGTATCATGTTTGTGCCCTAAGATGGTAAAAAGGTAAAGGACCCCTGACAGTTAAGTCCAGTCGCAGACGACTCTGGGGTTGCGGCGCTCATCTCACTTTACAGGCTGAGGGAGCTGGCGTTTGTCTGCAGACAGTTTTTCCGGGTCATGTGGCCAGCATGACTAAGCCGCTTCTGGCGCAACGGAACATCAAAACCAGAGCAGCGCACGGAAATGCCGTTTACCTTCCTGCCGGAGTGGTACCGATTTATCTACTTGTACTTTTTTGGGGCATGCTTTCGAACCGCTAGGTTGGCAGGAGCTGGGACCAAGCAATGGGAGCTCACCCCATCGCGGGGATTTGAACCACCAACCTTCTGATCGGCAAGCCCAAGGCTCAGTGGTTTAGACCACAGCACCACCCGCGTCCCTCCTAAGATGGTATGTACATGCAAATTCCAAAAGTGGTTTTCAGTGAGATTGGGTTGCAAATGCCAGATACAGAGATGAAAGGGATATGGCACATATATCTAGGAAACCTTTCCACCGGGGTCATGAAAATGGTAACAGAAATAGGACCTGTACAGAAAAGAAAAGGCAAATAATAATTAACATATATTGTAGCATGCCACTTCAATCTTTGTGTGGTGCAAGATTCCAGGAGTTCCAGGCACTTACCCAGGGTCTGTGCTTCTTTTGGAAATGAGGAACAGTGGAGACTGTTTATCTTTGTGATATATGGTTTATTTACACATATATACAACCTGAGCCTACGATGGAGGGGTTCTGAGCATCAACACACCAAAAGGGTCTTGTTTCTGCCATAGCCACAGCCCTGGATTCAAGCAGAGATCTGGCATGGCTCTCCCTCTCTCTGCTTGGTGTCTTGCTTCTGTCTCACGCACCCATTTTTTCAAAGATTGTGAATAGAAGGCTTTTGTCCTTTAGCTATCTCAGAAGGAGGGGCCCCACCCATTTGCCATCTGGCATAGAGTCCCCTCTCCTTGCTTTCTTAATTGACCCATCACCTTTCCTTTGTATTCTTAGTGACTTGTCATCCCATGCAGTTACCTCATCAGGAAGCTAACCTGTCTTATATTTTAAAATATGCTGGGTCCAGGGGTTCCAGGTCTGGCACCCACAAACTCATAACACTATATATTTTTGTAGTTTAGAAACGAAAGTGTTGTCTGACAACAAGAAGAAAGCAGTCATTACGCAGTGGGAAAGTACAAGTCAAAAATTCTGAAATCCTGGACTTTAATAGACCAGGAAAGCATCTTACAAGCAGTGTCAGCGAGCCGGAGTTTTGATAATTCCTCCCAAATCCCAATAGCAGTAGCCGGTGGAGCCACACTGAGATAAAACCAATGTAAATTAGTAGCAAATCTGATTCTTATATCCCAATGGAATAAGTTCTCTGAAAGCCAACCTCCCCAGGTAGACAAACACTCAGACAGTGCCCTCTAGCAAAGTGAAATCTTTGAAGGCAACTTGCTTTGAAGAATTACTTCCTAGTGCCATTATAGCAGTGAATTTATAACCTATACAAGAAAACCCCCTCTGATGTTATCAAAAGGGTGTCTTATGCTAACCATTCCCTAGATCTCCCTTGGATGTACATTAACCAACTGGAATCCTTTCTGATGTTTTGTACAGGTAGCTAGAGTCACTGCAGAATAAAGAGAGAAAGGCCTATGAAAAATCAGAAGTTTACTCCAGCACAAAGGCACCTCTTTTTAAAAATCCCTAAATTGCTTCTTGGTTGTACCATAAAAAACAAACAAACTAGGTTTATCAATGCCACACACTTTATATTGTAGATCAATGTTTCCCAAACTTGGGTCTCCAGCTGTGGTTGGACTACAACTCCCATCATCCCTGACCACTGGTCCTGCTAGCTAGGGATGATGGGAGTTGAAGTCCAACCACAGCTGGAGACCCAAGTCTGGGGAACACTGTTGTAGATGGTTGTCTTTGCCATCACCCAGCAAGGCAGACTTGCTCAAGGTTCAGCCCGAGCATTTCTCAAATGTGGTGAAACCCAGTTTCCATTTTTGGAGTGGTCCTAATCCACATCCATATGATAAGAACAGTGCTTTTCCCATAATGCATCGCTCTGTCCTGAAAAGATTGTGAATTGGTTAGGTTGGAGTCACATTGATTTCTGTGCCCGCTTTCTCCACTCCAGGTCTAAAACCAAGTCTGGGACTGCTTTTACCTATTCACATTCAGAGTCTCCTTCAACAGCTTTCCATTTCTTCTGCTTCCAACTTCTCCACATCCACAAGGCCTAAATTTAGGCACAGCTGCCTGTCTGCTTTGTTAGTTAGTTAGTTTTAAAAGAGGTATGTCTTTATTGCAATGCTAACACATTTATGCATGCCTTCCGAAAGAAAAACAAACTTCAACCTAATCAAAATTTTAAGATCCTATTCAAAAAGCAGGCCAGTCTAGTATTTTAGCAACAACTTGCACGAACGGAGTCCCTGTCTTCCCCCTCCCATTTAAACAAACATTTTGAACAAAGTGAATGCTGTTCCATCTCATAAAGACAGATGATTGACATTATATAGTGCGTGAAATTTTCCTTTTCAGAATCTTGACATTTCATAATAAAAAACAGAAATAATGCCAGGAGCTTAGTAATTACACTACATACTCCCCCAACAAAAAGAAATCCGTGGGGGGAAAAGTGAAACAATGCATCTTACAAAGAATGTAATTAAGAAAAGCTAGATTAGAGAACCCACAGAGGGTAAACCACATGCCTGATTATCTGAAATGTGTAAATTTAATTTGTTTCTCCCTATAATTCTTCCCACAGCCCCCCACACTGTGCTTACTCCATGGAGATCAACTCGGAACAGCTTCATTCTTCTATTGATCTATTTAATATTTTCCATATTGTGCATAATAAAATAATAATAAAAGCAATGGTTCTCAATCTGCAAGCTGCTTCTTCTGCTCTGGGAAGAGGAAAAGAAAATGCTTGTGCTTGCTACCATCCCAAAACCCATACCCCCCCCCCTTTTCCCTGGGGGTAGAAACAGCATCAACAATTTTGCTAGTGGGAGGGCAGCTCAAAATTAAATGTTGAAATTGCAATAATTTGTCAGGGATGCAGGATGAAGATGTTGGCCGGGCACAATAAATATAATTGGGCCCCTCTTAAAACACACAATATTAAAATGAACACAGTGAGCCCTTCCTGAAACAGATAAAAGTATGTGAGGGCAAGAAAAGTATTACTATTCGTGAAAAGTGGGCTGTGCTATGTTGAATTGTGGCCAACTTCATTCATTCATTCATTCATTCATTCATTTATTTATTTATTTATTTATTTATTTATTTAAATTTCTATACTGCCCCTCGTCTGTGGATCACAGGGAAGTTTACAAGATAAAAACACAAAAAGACATATCATAGTAACAAACAAAAACAATAACACTCCAACACACACACACACACACACACACACACACACACACAGAGAGAGAGAGAGAGAGAGAGAGAGAGAGAGAGAGAGAGAGGCCTGGGAGAAAATGAATGTTTCTTCCTGCTGCCCAAAGCTATGTAAAGAAGGCACCAGGCGAACCTCACTGGGGAGAGAATTCTACAAACAGAGAACCACCACAGAAAAGGCCCATTCTCGTGTTACTGCCCTTCAGAAAGGGCACACAAAGAAGGGCTTCGGATGACGATCGCAATGAAGAAGTTGTGAGGACTGGAGGTCCCTGCCTTCCCACCACTCTCTAAGGCTCCTTCTTTCCAGGGTGTTTCCCCAGCAGTCGCAAACTGCATTTGTACACAACCCATCTCTGCTCTGCTCTTTTCATTTCTCTGTGTGTTCTAGGAGCCCAGGGGAGACGGGAGGTGCTAACAGCAGAAGGGCAAGATGCCCGATTCTTCAGCAGCCTATCTCAACTCTGACTCTTGGCCATCCTCCTCTCCAGCCTCTGCTTCAGCCTTGGAATCTGAACTGCTCTCTGCCACAGCCTCTTCCTGCTCACTAAACGCTGTTGCCTCTTCAGCTTCCAACTCCTCCTCCCCCTAGTCTGCTCCCTCTTCTCCCTCTGACTCATTGTCACTCATTGTCCCACCACCAATCCCCTGGCTCTGAGCCTTCTTCCCTTGGGGCTTCCCCCAGCTGGTGCCTCCTACCATTCTTCTGCATGCAGCCAGTCTGTGTGACGTTGCATCATGTGCCTTAGGACCATTAATGGAGTGCTGAAGGAGGAGCACACCTACCAGTGGCTCCCAAGCAGCTACGCAATATCAGGAGGAAGGAAAGGCCTTCAACTATAAACCTATTGCTAGTTTTATGAGGCTCTTGAGCAAGACTCCCCAACCACGTCTTCCTAGCTGAGCATTTGACTCTCCTTTCTCTCGTCCATGACACAGCTGCCTGTTTGCTTGCCCTTTTCTTATGGGTCCCACCCATCGGGTCAAGATGAGAAGGAGGTGAATAGTGGCGGCTGCTCCATTCTCCTCGACATTGCTTGCTCACTCTGTCACTCAGAGGGCAAACGAATATGCAATCACAACAAGGAGGAGGGGGAGAGAGTTCTGGGGGCTCCAGGCAATGGCCTCAGTGGTTGCCAAACCCAAATGCCAGCCCTGAACAAAGCCTCTGGGAGGCTTGTGGTGTCATAGCAAATTTTCTCGGGTGAGTCTGCAGAGTCTATAACTAATGAAGAACGCAATCTATTCCAAACACAGGAAGATTTACATAGAGGAAAAATGTAGGTGATTAAACTCAGCTTGGTTGTGCATTCTTCAGCATGCAAGATGGATCACACTGTACCTTCCTCAAAGGTGACGTATGAGAATCTTCTGCCTTTGGCACGCTTCCAGAACACAAATGTAGCAGAGGCTTGGGTTTATTGCAGTGTAGCTGCTCCTAGTAAAACACACACACACACACACACACACACACACACACACACACACAAACCCCCAGATGGTAATGGTTGCATTCACGGTGCTCATCAAGCTCATCATGTGCAGGTACTAGCTGTTCAATTTATCTGAGAATAGTTTGAGCTCATTGACTCCTACTAACTATAAGCACTGAACATTTATTTCAAGTTCATCATGAATCTTGGCATTTAAAGAGCACTAAGTGAGATGCACTGAGCTGCATGTCATCACACTGCCTAATGACTAGGGAGTCTTTGGGGTAATGATTAGGCTTTATGTACTGTTAGAAGAATTGATTGACTAGAGAGAAGTGCAATGAAAAAATAAATGTGAGCTCCATAAATGCTGCTGCTAAACAAAGTGATGCAGAAGATACAGGGGCCTAGGTAGCAATTACTGCAACCAAAGCTGAGCCAAAATTTCTCAAAATACACCCCCCTCCAAATTTTCATGAGTCCTAGAAAAAGGCCACATTGCAGAATTTCCCCCAAATATTAGGAACTCCCTCCACCCTTCTCGGAGCTGCCATTCTGTCCCCTGAATGTCCAGGAATGGTATTAGGTCTGGGGCATTTCAGAGGATGCAAAATGGTAGCCTGGCTACCAAAAGCTGTCACTGTACTGACAGCAAAAAACGAAGAAACAAAAAACCTTACAAAAAATTAAGTGTGCTATTACAGGTGCTACGGGGGTGGGTCCCACCCCTGACAATCTATTGGAGAATTTCTCTTCCTCCTGAAACCATTCAGTGGAATTTGGGATACTGGACACTTCCAGATTGTCATTTCTTTTGTGGGTGGGACTCAGTGCATACCAAAACATGCAGGTTGCGTAATTAAAATGGATCTTAGTTCGAGAGCAATACGTCTGCTACCAAAACAGAACAAAGTGGGATGACTTTTTATGGTATGGAAAGTGACTGGGAAGCACACTGGAAAGTGTGGGATAACAACTGCTTGATGGGATGCTGTATAACCCCACAAAAGAAAACAAAGAATGAAGGTTCAACAGTTGATGTCATATAACCTCCCCACAAACTTTGTTCAAACAAGTCAAGGCAAATGCCCAATAAACAGGTCATGCAGAAGCTATTGCACCTTTCCTGTTTCACCTCCTGGGAAGCCCCTCTTGAGATTTAGGAGACCCTCTGGAACATGGGTAGGCAAACTGAGGCCTGGGGGCCAGATCCGGCCCAATCGCCTTCTAAATCCAGCCCATGGACGGTCCAGGAATCAGCATGTTTTTACATGAGTAGAATGTGTGCTTTTATTTAAAATGGATCTCTGGGTTATTTGTGGGGGCTGCCTGGTGTTTTTACATGAGTAGAATGTGTGCTTTTATTTAAAATGCATCCCTGGGTTCTTTGTGGGGCATAGGAATTCGTCCCCCCACCCCAAAATATACTCTGGCCCCCCACAAGGTCTGAGGGACTGGCCCACTGCTGAAAAAGTTTGCTGACCCCTGCTCTGGAATATTGTGAGAAGTGTTGGGGTGGGTTTTTTTTTATAGAAACCGGAGGATTCCCCTGTGTACAAGTGCCTTCTGCTCATGCAAAGAATTGTCTGGATCTCACCAGACGAGGTTAGCACATGAATATGTATATAAATAGTGCATGAATATGTCCAGCTCGCTGGAGATAGCTCAGGCTCATAAAGTGTATCAAGCTTATGGGTACATGTTATCAGAAATCCAGGGTTGCTCTCCTTTTGGAGCAGGGAAAATGCCATTGTTATTTAGCCCATCTCAATATTTATCTAAATGTATGTCAAATGTTTTATTTATAAAATAATAATTTAAAAATCTAATCCATTATCACTGAGTCTGAAGTAAACAACCTCAAGGGAAATGTGAAATGTAGTCTCCTCCTCAGTTCGTACAACACATACACACTAAAATCCAGTGTGTCTGAGTCTGTTTCTTCTGCAAAAATAGGGTAAGGTAAAAAGGTAAAGGACCCGTGGATGGTTAAGTCCACTCAAAGGCAACTATGGGGTGCGGCGCTCATCTCGCTTTTCAGGCCAAGGGAGCTGGTGTTTGTCCACAGACAGCTTTCCGGGTCACGTGGCCAGCATGACTAAACCACTTCTGGCACAATGGGACATTGTGATGAGTGCCAGAGTGCATGGAAACACTTTTTACTTTCCTGCCATAGTGGTACCTATTTATCTGTTTGCACTGGTGTGCTTTTGAACTGCTAGGTTGGCAGAATCTGGGACAGAGCAATGGGAGCTCACCACCATCACACGGATTTGAACCTGCAACCTTCTGATTGGCAAGCCCAAGAGCAGGCACCCCCAAACTCAGCCCTCCAGATGTTTTGGGGCTACAAGTCCCATCATCCCTAGCTAACAGGACTAGTGGTCAGGTATGATGGGAATTGTAGTCCCAAAACATCTGGAGGGCCGAGTTGGGGGATGCCTGCCCAAGAGGCTCAGAAAAAGGCATTGTGGCTTTAAAGCACTCTTGTTGATTGTGACACATGGAATCCTTAACATCTGGGAGAAGCTCTTAATGATGTTCCATGCTGTGCTGCTTATGTATGATCTTCCTCTCCTGTTCAAATTGCTTCAGTTCAAATCATTTGTAGCCTGGGTGCTGTGTTTTAAAGAGTGTTTTAAAGAATACACAGTGTTACTGCAGCATCCTGGGTTTCTGCAATAAGGATCAAATAAACATATGTTCTCTGCTATCCTAACACAAATCATTCCAGTGATAACTTTTTAAAAGCTGTTAAAATTCTTGGAATTCCTGTTAAATAGCTGAAGGCCCAATTTATACTAAAATCTGCATTAATTCTGAAAAGAAACAAAATAGATTTTTCAAGGCTGCTGAAACAGCATGGGTAATTGAATCTTGTAATTATGATTTTTGTTTTATTTTTACTGCCTTCTTTGGCTTGTAAGGACAGGACTTCTTTTCTTAATACTGTACAGCCCTAAAAAATTTTTATAGAGTGCAGTCTTATGCATGTCTACCCTGAAGAAAGCTCCACCTAGGTCAATAGCATATGGAAAACAATATAGGATGTGGCTATTGAACTTGTTATCAGTGATCTGAAGTCAGTGGTGAGCAGTGAAGGATCCCAATTATTCAGAGTGGTGAACCCAAGCAAACTGCACACGGCTCCAAAAGGATCTTTAGTGAATGGACAGCAAAATGGCCAATGAGTTTGCAATGTGAATAAGAGTAATGTGCAGAGAGAGGCAAATATACATCCTGACTACAAAAGAAGTTCTTTTTTGTTTTTGTAGTTATGGCACCACAGGCAGAGAAGTTGAGGGCAGCCAAAATTTCTCTGAGTACATTTTTCTGATAAAATTTCTGAGATATTTTATTTTTATTTTCCCGAGATTTTGTTGTTGTTGTTGTTGTTGTTGTTGTTGTTGTTGTTGTGAACTTCCCTGAGATCTACAGATTGAGGGTGGTATACAAATTTAATCAATAATAATAATAAAAAATTTTTTTTGGCCATCCTAGAATAGTGAGGCCACTTTGTAGAATTTTCAATGAATATTCTGCACCAGTTTTTGGGTGGTGGGCACCATTTCCTTCCACGATGACCTGGAACAATGCTAGGTAAGAGGCATTGTAGAGGATGAAAAATGGCCTTGTTGCTAAAGCAGCTGGTGCTGCTGCTGCTGCTACTAACAAGGGGAAGAAAGAAAGAAAGAAAGAAAGAAAGAAAGAAAGGAAGGAAGGAAGGAAGGAAGGAAGGAAGGAAGGAAGGAAGGAAGGAAGGAAGGAAGGAAGCTGCACTATTGCTATTCCTAAATGGCATAATTCCATTTGAGACAAAATGTTAGAGAATTTCTTCTCTCCTGGAGAAATTCAGTGAATTGGTTCTCTTATTCTCTTGCCCATCAACAGAGTAGTGAATTTTGAGGTGCTATTTGCATACAGTATAAATTAACTTTTAAGATTCATGAAATAGGATTAATTTATTTTATGCTAGTTTATTTTTTCATGTTAACATTATAGGATATTTATGGCTTTTACTACAATATTGTATGATGCTTCAGTGGTTTTTAATATTATTTTCTGCTGTTGTACTTGTGAGTATATGTTTCCTGAAACATTGTATGTTGCTTCAATGTTATTTTTTTATGGTGAGATTTCTTGCTTTTGTTAGCCGGCTTTGAGTGGTTTGTGTTGGTGACAAAAGCAGAATGCAGATAGTATAAATAATAAATTGAAATAAGCAAAGCCAGAGGAATTATATTAATTTATCCTACCATATGCCCTTGATGGATAGTGTATACTTGGGGATTAATCTAATATTTAGTTGCTGTTTTCATAATCTCAGTGAAGCAGCCGTGAAGTGTATTTTGGAGACAAACACGTTATCTCTTACATTATTTTAATGCTTTATAAAAGCAGACTGTGAAGCCCAAATGCAGCCTTCAATATTCCATTTGTATTTAATAAGCAACTGCCTGAGAGCACAGAAATTTACTCAGGGGTGGCTCCATTGAAGTTGCATCCCTAAGAGTCTGGAAGGCAAATAGTTCCTGCATACACGTGCCCACTTAATATTGCTTCTCTTTTGTAGCTGTCATGGCAAATCTTTGTGTAATTCCATTTGAATAAATAGCTGAGTGTTTTCTGTGAGGCAGCACAACATGGGAGTTGGTGTCAAAATATTAGCAGGATAAAGATAAGATCACGTCACAGATTAGATAAAGTAAGATATCTGTGACACGGCAGCCATATCAACATTTCAACAAGAACAAAAGGGGAAGAATGTGGTGGCTATTTGATTAGGCAATAGACATGTTCTCTTCCACAAAGTACGCCGTTTATTCCATAAAAGGGTGTTGTTGTTTAGTCGTTTAGTCATGTCCGACTCTTCGTGACCCCATGGACCAGAGCATGCCAGGCACTCCTGTCTTCCACTGCCTCCCGCAGTTTGGTCAAACTCATGCTGGTAACCTCGAAAACACTATCCAACCATCTCGTCCTCTGTCGCCCCCTTCTCCTTGTGCCCTCCATCTTTCCCAACATCAGGGTCTTCTCCAGGGAGTCTTCTCTTCTCATGAGGTGGCCAAAGTATTGGAGCCTCAGCTTCATGATCTGTCCTTCCAATGAGCACTCAGGGCTGATTTCCTTAAGAATGGATGCGTTTGATCTTCTTGCAGTCCATGGGACTCTCAAGAGTCTCCTCCAGCACCATAATTCAAAAGCATCAATTCTTCGGCGATCAGCCTTCTTTATGGCCATAAAAGGGTAAGTTCCTGTAAAGTTAAGGAAGAGCTGATAGTCCTTCTGATGTAGAGATAGCTAAAGCACCTCATTAATTCTAAATGCTTCCAATTCTGTCCATCACCCTTCCCTACCAATGACACACCTGCTACATAAACATCCCACTTCTCAACTTAGGCATCACCAGTAACCACCATGGTGGGAGTATTACCTATCTTTCCCTTGCATAAGGGTAGACCTTGTGACATTAGCACACAAGCTCTTAGGCTGCAAACACTGACTGAGGAGCAAGACCCACTGAATGCAGTGCAACTCACTTTAGAGTCAGCCTGCAAAGGGCTACACTACCATACAGTGGTACCTCAGGTTACAGACGCTTCAGGTTACATACGGTTCAGGTTACAGACTCTGCTAACCTGGAAATAGTACCTCGGGTTAAGAACTTTGCTTCAGGATGAGAACAGAAATCGTACTCCGGTGGCAGCAGGAGGCCCCATTAGCTTGAGTTCACATCAGGTTAAGAACAGTTTCAGGTCAAGAACGGACCTCCGGAACAAATTAAGTACTTAACCTGAGGTATTTGCCAAGCATAGGATCCAGATACAGGTAGAGTATATATACATATATTGGTAGAGCCATGCCTAGGATTCAGGTTTGGACCCCGAAATCTCGGGCTGAGTTGCTCCTGACCCAACAACCCTAACCTAGAAGCAAGTCCTATTGAAATCAGTTAGGCTTATTTCTTAAGAACCTCTCGTCTTCCTTCTTCATCATCTTTTTTAAAATGAATGGTGATGAAGAAGGCATATGAGCAGTTGCTTAGCAACTGTCATCCTAATTCCCTCAGGCTTCCTTCCTGATAACCCATGAGCCAGGAGTCCTTTGAGGCTAGATGAGAGCGCTGCAGTGTGAACTCCGATTTGGAAGGGGAAAGGAGAACAAGTGAGCCGAGCAGCTGATGTGAACTTGAGAGGGCTTTTGTCCTGTGGTATCTAAAGAGACATGTTTTCTATGTGGGAGGGAAATGCATGTGTTGAAGTTGCGCCTTTCAGCTGCCACGCATGTCACCGGACCTCACATAATCTGTTCTGTCACATTCTCTGTTTCCCTGTCACCTTGTGAGGGAGCTGCTCTCTCCTCTGGTATAAAACAAGTGTGCCTATTTTCATCAGATAAGCGCTTGAGGGAGAAGTCTTAAGTTCTGTGCTGACATTAATTCATTAGTCATTACAGCACTCCAGTAAGGAACAAAGAAAGAAAAGCAGCAAGAAGAAAACCTGCAGTGCATGGGATTATAATTCAGTTCGCACAAAAAGGAGGAGGAGGAGGAGGAGGAGGAGGAGGAGGAGGAGGAGGAGGAGGAGAAGAAGAAGAAGAAGAAGAAGAAGAAGAAGAAGAAGAAGAAGAAGAAGAAGAAGAAGAAGAAGAAGAAGGAGGAGGAGGAGGAGGAGGAGGTAAAGATTGGCTCGACATGATATGACACATAAGCTTGTCAGCCATTTGGTCACTTCTAGACACAGGTGATCTAAACCACTGAGCCTTTTGGGCTTGCCAATCAGAAGGTTGGTTATTCGAATCCCCGCAACGGAGTGAGCTCCCATTGCTCTGTCCCAGTTCCTGCCAACCTAGCAGCTCAAAAGCATACCAATGCAAGTAGATAAATAGGTACCGCTGTGGTGGGAAGGTAAATGGTGTTTCCATGTGCTCTGATTTCTGTCACAGTGTCCCGTTGCACCAGAAGCGGTTTAGTCATGCTGACCACATAACCCAGAAAGCTGTCTGTGGACAAATGCCGGCTCCCTTGGCCTGAAAGCGAGATGAGTGCCGCAACCCCATAGTCACCTTTGATTGGACTTAACTGCCCAGGGATCCTTTGCCTTTACCACAAGCTCTTCTACCACAAGCCAAATCTTTGGATTCAGCTTCCTTTCCCCCATGCAACATTACAGTATGAAGAGTGAACATCCTTCATAACTGTATATACTGTACATGTTGTTTGACCTTTAGTAGCCGATGTGGTCAGAGTGTCAGAATAGGACTTGGGAGCTTCAAATCCACTCTTGTTGCGAGGCTCAATGGGTGGTCTTGAGTCAGTCACCCTGACAGGGTTGTTGTGAAGATAAATGGAGTGGGAGAAACCGTGTACCAATTCCTTAGGTAATTTGGAGGAATGGCAGGTTCAAAAGGTGATAAACAGTTTAACAAATGGGTGTCAGAGTCAAGGACTTATGCCGTGTATTTTTACAACCCACATCTTTTCATCATCATCATCATCATCACCATCACCATCACCATCATCATCATCATACAGATTTCCCAGAAAAACTTTGAAGCTACTAGTCAATGTTACTCCAGTGCTGCAAAGCAGCAGCCAATTGGAACATGGCCATGAACAGGGTAACAATGGAGGCAACCAATGCAAGGCATGTAGGAAAACTACTATAGAGAAATGGGAGGATTAGGAGGCTGCCTTGTACTAAGTTAGACCATTGGTTTATTTATCTCGGTAATGGCTACACTAGCCTTTCTTAACCTTGCGTCCCCAGATATTTTTGTACTACAACTCCCATTATCCATGACCAGCCGTCAGGGATAATGGGATTGTTGGACAACAACATACAGGAACCCAAGGTCGAGAAAGGCTGGGCTACACCATTGGCTAAGCTGGCTGTGAATGAAGGAAATTGTAGTCCAACCACATCTGGGGACCCATGGTTGAAAAACACTGGCCTACAATGACTGGCAGCATATCTTCAGGGTTTCAGACTTGGAATATTCCTGGTCCTACCCAGTGATGCTGGAGATTGAACCTGGGACATTTTGCATGCGAAGCTGCTGCTGAGTTCTGTTCTCTCTTCTTTAAAAAACTCCCTCCATATTAGTGTCCCTCTTGCCTCTTATGAATTACATCTCATTCAGCAGAGAGCCAGGACATAAGAAGAGCCTGCTGGTGATCAGGCCAATGGCCCACCTCATCTAGCATACTATTCTGACAGTGGCCAAATGGATGCCTGTGGGAAACCTGCAAGTAGGACATGAGCAAAATTATACAAGACTCCCCTCCTGTAGTTTCCAGCAACTGGCTTTCAGAAGCCTTGCTGCCCAACTGTGGCAGCAGAGCATAGCTATCATGACCATTGATAACCCTCTCATCCAGGGTATAGTTCAATCCTTTTTGAAAGTCATCTGTGTTGGTGGCCATCACTGCCTTCTGTGGAGCAAGTTCCATAGTTTGTGCTGTGTGAAGTTGTAGAATAGATACACGTCTCTATATTTTTACACACACACACACACACACACACACACACTTGTATAGCTCTGCAGATTTAGTGAGTCATCCATTCACTCCTCCTCCTCCTCCTCACTACAGAGCTCTGAACAGGCAGAATCTCTTCCCCACAGATTATTTCGCTGAGGACGAGCTACATTTGCCAAGTACTCTTTTAAGTAAGCATTCTTGTTTATGTGAAAGTGTTGGGATACGTGGGTGGGGGAGAGGCAGGAGGAAGTCACTCGGCAGTCACCTCATGCTGCTTCCACAGTCGCTTCCTCGCAAGAGATTTTCAGAAGCTGCATCGGCAGTGTGTGTCACTCGCTGATAATCGGTGGTCAATAGGTGAGGAAGCTGCCTGCTGATGTTGAAATGAAACAGAGATGAAAAGACACCCAGGACAGCTGCTGTGCACAAAGGCAGCTCTTACGCTTCTGGTGTGAGACGGACGCACTGCAAAAGTTCACATAAGTGCCCCTAATTATTTGAAACAAATGGGACCTGCAGTGTATTCTCCTACCTAATGGGAGCGCTCCTGTACAGGGTTCCAGCAGGTTAGCCAGCCTCTCTCCCTCCAGGATACCGGCAAGCCCATTCTCTCTCTGTCCCACTGAGTGTATTCTTTTCTAACTGGCACTCAACATTATGAAATGTAAGAGTTTGTGTTAGAAGAGGTAATCCTGGCAGGTGCAGTCCTGAACACCTTGCTTACTTTGTGCTGGTTCCCTGGAGCCAGTCATGTCAACAGTTGTCTAAGACAAATTATTAGTTCAACATTGATGATGATCTGTGAATCCAGGTAATATCGTTTTTGGCTGGACGACAGCATTGCCTCATGGACACTTCATTGCCAGAAGTGGACACGCTGAGGACTGCAGGTGTTCGCTGCTAATTCTTGTGAAATTTGTGTTGCATGGGGTACAAAACCTCCTGCATGATTTATCACAGTCACTAGAGAATCCCTTTCCAAACAAGCTGCTTCTCCCCCCGTCCCTTTGACTAATCTCATCGCTTGATATTTTCCTTGTTTGCTTTATTCAGTACATCCTTTATTAATCTTTTCCCTTTCTCTCTGTGGGTTTTCTATAACCCCTGTCATTTACTATTACCAACATAAGCTGTGCATTTCGATCTGTGAAAATAAAGGGTTATTTTCTCCATGGAAAACTCCAAACAAACAACAACCCTACTGTATACATCAGATGTATTCCTTAACAGAAAATACAAGAGGTTTGAAAAGGAAAGCACTTTTGTTCTTCTTCCTTGTTATTTTTTGTGTCTGCAGCATCAGAACCAACAAACTATTATCTAGCTTATTTAGAACACTTTTAGCAGCAAGTTGCACTAAAAGAATGGTGCCCCCTTTGTTTTGATTCCTGCTCCTCCCCGCCCTGGGTTTGTGCTGAAGAAATTTGAACTGGGAGCGTTCTCAACAATGACAAATTGGTGTTTTCAAGTGCTCAATACACACCGTGTTAAGGTCTTATGCCTCAATGTATTGCACTATACTGCAAAATTGCAGTCATGTTTTCAGATATGACAAAGGCACAATCAACAGCCCACTAAAGTCACATTTGCAAAATTCCATTTGGACCAACAGTGCACTCCAAATCTTGATGCACGCAAATTACTGCTATTGTTCTGATGCTAGTTTCTTTTCTTTTTTTAACTTTCCCTGTAGTGGCTGCTTCCATATGGTGATCTGTCTGTTTTCAACTCCTTCCATACCCAGAGAAGTATCTTTATCTGTACATCATCACAAGTGCATCAAAATATTTGCGTGCTTTGGTGTGAATGTTTGTCTACTACTGTGCAAATTTGAGGATTCTGACTCTCGCTGGATCAGCTCCTCACAGACTGTGCTAGGATTACCAACGAAAAATTAAAATAATATTCTGAACACAGCAAAATCGATTTTTGCCAGAGTGAAAACTCTCCATGATTTGGCCTTGTCCCACATATTGACCCACTATGTTTCTCTGATATCTGCTGCTGTTTTGTCCTAGCTTGCAAGAACAGTTCTGTTGAATCAGACCAAGACCATGTTAGAAGTCCAACAACAGGGATCATTCATTTTGTAACTTAAGGGTTAATGCTGTTGTTAGAAGGTCAGCTAACCAAGAGGTTGTCAAATATTTTACTGTGGTGCTGGGAATTATTATTATTTATGAATTTGTATACTGCGTAATTGCCAAGGTGCCTTCTAAGTGGCTTACAAATATTAAAACCAATTTCTGAAAACACAAACACACATAATTAGAATCCACAATAAAACACTGATATGAAGGAGGACAAAGTTATGGTGAGGCAATCACATGAGACCTGCCCACTCGACCCATGCCCATTTTTTTCATGTGAATTGAGTCCTCCAGTGAGCAGTGCCTTTTAGTGTCTAGATGTTGGAGCAATGCTTTATTATATCCAGATTTTAGGGCTTTAATTCAATATTATGTGGCTTTGCTTTATCATTTGCACCTTAAATAAGGAGCTGGCTTAACTGGTAGGAATTAAGGCTTTTCAGTTATGAAAATATTTATTTCACCTTTGTTTTCTTCGTCTGAAATTGAGAATTGAAGACAGTGCTTTTCTGAATGTGTTAGTTACCAGGAGGCAAGGATAAAAAATTAAATTGGATCTGAATCACTTAAAAATCTTCCAAGACAATTACAAATGCCCAATCCCTGCTTGTTATGGTGTTCGGCTTTCTAATTCCACCCCCTGCCCTTTGCCTCCAACAGTCATTAAAATTCAGGGTGTGCATTTGCTGGGTTCCCAACTTCCAAGAACAAGTAAGATCCCCATTAGTCTCCTTGATTTGGGGAAAAAGTCAAGCCAAAGGTTCAGATAATGACTCCCAAGCTGCATCATTAATCAATGATGACTGCAAGATATTAAGGGGGGAAAGCGCTGGACTTTTGCCTGGAAAGCATCCTTCAAGATCCTTTTCCCACCAATAAGATGGGCTTCATTAAGGAGCAATTAACATCAGACAATACCATGAAAGCATTTCAACTGATTCATCTGATCTATAAACGGAACAGCTCTAAAAACAAAGAAGTAAAAGGACCTCTGCTAAATTACAATCAAGTCTTATCGGCTTTATTTAGAATCTCATGGAACATTAGAGCTGGAAGAAACCCTCAATTCATCGGAAGCAAGCCGTAGATGTTCTTATGATTCTAGAGTTAGTGGGGTGCATTGCTTAGAGCAGCCTTCACTAACCCAGTGCTCTCCAGGTATTCTTGGACCACAACTCCCAGAAGCCCCAGACTTTGGGCACCACTTAGTTACGATGCCAACTGAGTGAGGTTGGGCTATTCTCTATCTTTTGGCTTAACATAGGTCATAGGACTGTTGTGAAGATAAAATGGGAGAGTAAGCCACATGCATTGCCTTCAGCTCCTTGGTGAAAAGGTGGAGTAGAAAATACTTAACAAAACTTAGGCACATTTTGGTGCATCCTAAGCACAGAGTGGATGCGGGTGGCGCTGTGGGTTAAACCACAGAGCCTAGGACTTGCCAATCAGAAGCTCGTGGTTCGTATCCCCACGACGGAGTGAGCTCCCGTTGCTCGGTCCCTGCTCCTGCCAACCTTGCAGTTCAAAGTGCAAGTAGATAAATAGGTACCGCTCCGGCGGGAAGGTAAACGGCATTTCCGTGCGCTGCTCTGGTTTGCCAGAAGTGGCTTAGTCATGCTGGCCACATGACCCGGAAGCTGTACGCCGGCTCCCTCGGCCAATAAAGCGAGATGAGTGCTGCAACCCCAGAGTCAGTCACGACTGGACCTAATGGTCAGGGGTCCCTTTATCTTTACCTTTACAGTAAGCAGAGCATAGGAACTCCTCTCTTGAAAGGCAAGAATGCAATGACGTCCCACGATACTGTCACTGAGATATGATAAACTCTGGTGTGTGTTTGTGTGTGTGTGTGTGTGTGTGTGTGTGTGTGTGTGTGTGTGTGTGTTGGATTGTAGGTTTAAGTATCACCTCTCCTGGAATGTCATCTGGAATTCAGGCCAACTTGAAAAGGAGACCCAGTTGCTTTGCCATTCTCCGAAGCCCTCTAAGTTGCATGCAAATCACTGTGGATATGGTGGGCTCCCAGGTAGCTGAATCCAAGAATGGACTTGGAGATTATCAAGGGGATGGAGCAACTCTCCTATGAGGAAAGGTTGCAACATCTGGGCCTTTTTGCTTTAAAGCAGTGATGGCCAAACGTGGCCCTCCAGCTGATTTGGGACTACAACTCCCATGATCCCTAGCTAACAGGACCAGTGGTCAGACATGATGGGAACTGTAGTCCCAAAACAGCTAGAGGGCCAAGTTTGGCCATCACTGGTTTAGAGGAACAGTGCATAAGACGAGGCATGATCATTGTGCATAAAATTATGCCTGGGGTGAAGAAAGTAGACAGAGAACAGCTTTTTCTCCCTCTCCCATAACACTGGACATCCAGTGAAACTGAATATTCGAAGATTCAAGACATACCCCCCCAAAGTACTTCTTCACACAGTATGTAGTTAAACTATGGATTCGCTCTCACTGGGAGCAGTGATGACCACCAAATTGGATGCCTTTAAAAGAGGATTGGACAAATTCATGGGGGATAAGGCTATCCATGGTTACTAGCCATTATGTCTATGCTCCACCTGCGCTGTTGAAGGCAGTCTGCCTCTGAATGCCAGCTGCTGGAAATCAACAGTGGGGAGATTACTGTTGCAGGCTTCTCATGATCAATGAGAGAACAGACTGCTGGACTAGATGGACCCTTGGCTTGATCCAGGATGCTCTTCTTATGTTCTTAGATCTCCAAGCAAAAGAGCACCCTGAGAATCGGAGTTTGTGCCATTCAGGCCCAACATGTGTGAAAGTAGACTGGATCTACTGTTCCTTTTTTCAAAACAAAACAAACCCCAAATCCACTATATGCACCTTAGCATGCCCACTCATATTATTCCCCTGAATGACTGCATCCTTATTTTCTGACCCCCACCGTAAGCTGGCATTAGTGAAGTACCAGATTTAAAATCATAATTATACTCTTGAATAAATGACTGACATTGGAGGAGGAATGAATTTAAATCAAGCAAGATCTTCCCCCTCCTTTAGCTGTTGGTTTTTTTGCACAGAGTTACCAGGGATGCAGGGAGAGAGAGACAGAGAGACAGAGATTGTTTTTTGGATAGCAGCTCTTTCTATTACAAGAATATTTGACTTCCTATTCCCAACAATACAGTATCCCCACGGACTATGTAGTAAGTGAATGCATAGGAAAGCAATATGAAAAGAACAACTGGGCTTTAATTTTAACTTCTTTGTGCTGAAGAAAGACACGCGGCTCTATAGAAAGGAACTGGGGAGGACTGAGGAATCAGCTGGTTCACTGAAGCCTGTGAAAATTGTAATTGTTTTCCATCCCCTCTCCAGAAAGTCAGTGGGGTCGCTTCCTTTAAATATTTATTTTATTTGCATTTGATTAAGAGAGTCAAATGTTTATTTTGTGAAACTGAGAGAGATATCCTCCAAGCTTGGATGGTGATATTTAAGCATCACCTTGCGAATCTGCAGTGTGTGTGCATTTTTCTACAGAACACATCCTTTTATTTGGGGAGGGAATAGTGCAATTCATATTTCTTGAAGATGCTTGCATTCCCACTGGTCTTACAGCAGGAAGCTGCAAGATGGAAAATTTCATTAAGTGGTGTTGCTTTTTGAGGTATTCATGAAAGAACTAGTGGGGCAGGATGAGAGGTTAACTTGGGGCATTGTACATTTCCGAGACTTAAACCTCTAACTGTATACACAACACAGTGAGACTCCAAAATTGTCATTGGCCTTCCTTCCTTCGTCAATAGTTTACTATTCTGCCCTCCCACCTCTTGCAGCAAGGATAGCTTAGTAAAATCAGTTTGTATTTTTTTAAAAAAGGAAAAGCCAACTCAATATATCTGTGCAATCACCACTTAAAGGAAGGTGAACTGTGTGCCAATGGTGCTTAGTAGATTGGCATCCTGTATCCTTTTAATTTCTCAGGTTTATTAACTCCTTGTCCCACTTACTACTATCTGTGAGGCAGAAGTATCCTATCGCTCTTCCACCTTTAACAGGCAATCACATTGCAAGCTACAGATACAGATAGCAATCTGACCTCTCAAAAAATGCCTTCCTATTTCAAATTCAGTAATTAGATAATTCAGGCAAGGCCCCTTCCTCAAAGGAATTCACTGTGCCAACAATGATAAGGTGTCTCCCCCCCCCCCCCCCGCTTCCTGGAATAGGTCACCTTATTTAATCCTGCTTTCTGTTTGGGTCAAACAGTAATTCTGTTTCCAGAGGGATATCATCTCTCTCTCTTTTTTGGCAGAGAAAGCAACAGCAACTGCAGAATCTGAAAGATTAGCATTTTTTTATTATGGCATAAGCAGTGGCGTAGCGTGGGGGGTGCAGGGGGGGCCGGCCGCACCGGGCGCAACATCTGGGGGTTAGGGGGCGCAAATCCATGGGTTAGGGGGCACAAATCCATGGGTTAGGGGGTGCAAATTACTTGCCTTGCCCCGGGTGCTGACAACCCACGCTACGCCACTGGGCATAAGCCATGGGTAGGCAAACTAAGGTCCGGGGGCCGGATCCGGCCCAATCGCCTTCTCAATCGGGCCCGTGGGCTGTCTGGGAATCAGCATGTTTTTACACGAGTAGACCATATCCTTTTATTTAAAATGCACCTTTGGGTTATTTGTGGGGCCTGCCTGGTGCTTTTACATGAGTAGAATGTGTGCTTTTATTTAAAATGCATCTCTGGGTTATTTGTGGGGCATAGGAATTCATTTTTTTTTCTTTTTCAAAATATAGTCCAGCCCCCCACAAGGTCTGAGGGACAGTGGACCGGCCCCCTGCTGAAAAAGTTTGCTGACCCCTGGCATAAGCTTTTAGGGACTTTGTTCAGATGTACATCAGAACAATATAGACCAGTTTGCCCACTGTTGATGTATGGCATGGATGTGGTTTAATACTCAAGTCCTCTTCAAATGCTATACCTGAATAGGAAGCTAAACAGAAGGAGAGAGAGTGTAGGAGATGCATATACTGCCTCCTCGGTATACAGAGCAGGGGTGTCATCTTGCCTTCAGGATGGTGGCTGTCCATCACCACAATGCGTCACATGCCTTCACATAATGCGTGTGATGTCTGCATTGTGGCAGGTGGTGATGGCGACTCCTTTCCCCCCTCCTCTCTGCAGCCAGCAAGGCACCCTTTTCCATGGGGAGGGGCTTGGACTTGGAGGCAGAGAGATGTGTCTCCGTGTCCGAGGCACCCCCCCCCCCAGCTGTGGAGAGTGGAGCTGAACTGCTTCTTTCTCAGAGGCAGAGCCACTGCTGCCTACCGGCTTTTCTCATTGCCTTTTAAAAAAATGCTTTATTAATTTTACAAAGAAAAACAATCAACGAAAACAATCCAAAATCGATACATATTACCAAGAGAGAAAAAATTTAGATCATACATAACAGATTCCATTATGACTTCCAATCACCCCGATCTGGTTCCTAAGTTACATTTTCGACAGCACACTTACCATTGTCTGTCTTAAACTGTCTCAATTGTATTGGTTTTGTAAAATTTCCTACTACCATGCAGGGGTCAGTCCAGACCTGCCAAAGAATTTAGATTTTTACAATGTTCTTTTAGGTAGACTCTGTTAGGTATCCCATTCTATATTAAATGTTTGACCTGTAACATCTCTAAGTCTTCCTGTTTCTCATTGACTTTGTGGGTTCCTGGCCCCCTCAATTATATTATTGTAGGTGTCCAAGCACCCATGGCTCCCCAGAGTTGGCTCCTGTAGCACAGAGTCACTGGCCCAATACACACAGGGATTTCCGACACGCCCCCGAGCGGTGACACCCGTGAGATACTAGTTGGCGTACTCCAACAGGACTCCCATGGCTTGTGGTTAACCCTTCCCGGTCTCCATGCCGGGTAGTCGATAGGAGCCAATGCCTAGGGCCAATACCTTTCAATTCTGTAATCAATAAAGTTGTGGCCTTTTTATGCCTATTAACCTTAAATAATGTGTCCAGTGTCTTCATTTCACATGGGGGAGGGGACTTGCCACGCAATATGGCTTCAGAGTAATTTATAGCTAGGAATCTTATATTTCACTTTAACATAATCATAGAAGGCTATTGTGGACCTGATCCAACCGAAGTTAAGCACTAAGGGGCTTGCCTTTTGTGGGATTGTTTCATGCTTTAACCCTTGCATTCTGTTTCTCTACCAAGCTCATGTGAATATGGAATCACAGAACTGTAGAGCTGGAAGGGACCAGAAGAGGCATCTAGTCCACCCCTGCAATGCAGAAATATTTAGCCCAATGTGGGGCTTGAACCCACGACCTTGAGATTAAGAGCCTCACACTCTACTGACTGCAGCAGCCCAGTTGTGAAACTATTTTGCACAAATCAGACAAGTGGTGCAATGATTCTTGTACAGTCTACCCTGAATAGCAGTTTCCAGGGTCTTGGAGGCAACTCTATCCAGGAGCTTGGAAGCTGTCCATCAACCAGTATGGGGACTCTTTAATTAGGGTGCTAGGATGAGATCAAGGAGCCTATATAACAAAGGATGTTCTCTGCCACTGGGCTATGTCCTCTAACTATTGTTTCAGTCTAGCTTTTGATCTGGAGCCTTTTCATGTGCTAGGCCAGGGATGATGAACCTTATTGTCGACATGCAGAGGGTCGGGAGGCCAGCTGGCAAGACCCAGCTCGGATGTCTCCTTCTGTTGGCCTGTGCTCAACATAAATCAGTGACCTGAGCTTCAAAAGCCAGGACACGCAATTAGCAGTGTACTGTGCACACAGAAGTAGGTGTGAGATGTGTGAAGTCATTCTACAGCTACAGATTTATTAAACAAAAATCAGAACAAAGAAACATGTCATCTTTCTGTCATGTCGTCTCAGAGAGAACAGCAAAAGCAAAAGCTATACACAAGCGGAAGTTCCCAGCATACTGTGCTGGAGTGTAAACAGACATGTGACACGCAACAATCTCATGCCTGTTCCTTAAGGTGGAACGGAATTCTCAACAGAACCTGTGGCCCTCCAGTTGGACTCCAGCTCCCATCAGCCTCAGCCAGCATGTCAGGAGTTGTAGTCCAACGACACCCGGTGGTGCCATAGATACCCCATTCCTGCTTTAGGTGAATAAAACTGCTGCACCATGGAAACCTGTGCTCTGTCTAAACGATCTTCATTCTGCTGGTTTCCAAGCCTATTAGCAGGCAAAAAGATAGTGTCACCATCACAGATACTATGATAAAAGATAAGAGGAGATAATGCACAAAGGCTAAAAGAAAGACTAATTGAGAAAATGACATCTGGGTATCTCATCAATAGCATTTTGTGATGAGAAACACTGATGAGGCCTCCAGGTTGAGAGTAAGGTTATGTATTTTGGGGAGAAGGGGGCAGGCTTCTCTTGAAGTAAGGTAAAAGGTAAAGGACCCCTGGATAACTGTCCAGTATGGTCAAAGGCGAGTATGGGGTGCGGTGCTCATCTCGCTTTCAGGCCAAGGGAGCTGACGTTTATCCACAGACAGTTTTCCAGGTCATGTGGCCAGCATGACTAAACTGATTCTGGTGCAACGGAACACCGTGATGGAAACCAGAGTGCATGGAAATGCCGTTTACCTTCCCACCACAGTGGTACCTGTTTATCTACTTGCACTGGCATGCTTTTGAGCTGCTAGGTTGGCAAGAGCTGGGACAGAGCAAAGGGAGCTCACTCCATCGCAGGGATTCGAACCGCCGACTTTCCTATTGGCAAGCCCAAGAGGCTCAGTGGTTTAGAATGGCCTTTGAGCCCTTTGCAATGTATTGTTGTTATTGTTATTAATATCCTGCCTTTCCCCTTACAGGGACAGCTTACAGATAGAAATAGAAACAGCTAAAAACACAGAAAAAAGAAGCCATCGTATGTGTGGTGTGTTTTTTTTTTTTAAAAAAAATCCAATTAAACATTAAGTGGATTAAAACAATACCCATCTTTCTAACTCTTTAACTATAATTATTATATAGAACTGCATATTGCTACCACGCCATGGTTGCATTCACGTGGCAATTTGTTCCATTTCCCTTGACATTTCCCTAACTGTTGATCTCCACATTATATTTCAGCTTTCACACAATGTGAAAGCCACTTCTGGAACTAGAGTGGGATATAGCACGAGTTCAACACTCACTTCTGCTATACTCGCAAACAGATGTTTTATTTCCCTTGAAGCAAACAAAGTGGAAATGAGTGCTAAACTTGAGCTACGTTCCACTGTAGTTCTGGAAGTGGCTTTTACAGTGTGTGAAAGCTCAGATATAATGCAGAAATTATCAGTCAGGAAAAGAAGGTCCAGACAAGGGAACCACCTGCTGTGTGGCTGCAGCCCACATCTGGGGCAGCAGGATGCTCTGCCGCAGCCAGTTGCTGAAGTCGCCTCCTTTAAAGCTTCGCCGTGCTAATATTCAAGGCATCATCTGTTTGCTCTTTGTATTCCTAGCTCTGGTCCTGTTCCCTGACACCAGACATAAGTGTTACATGAGGTTATTACAAGTTTATTTAAAGGTTTGCTTCGCTGTTGCACATCCGACTCACACAGTGGCTTCTTTCAAGCAATTTTTCAGCACAGTCCGGACACGAGGATTTCTCAGGCAGTTTGTAACCGCTGGCATTTCACTATGGCTGCTTTTGTTTTGGTATGAAACGAAAATAGGAAGGCTGCTGGTGGCCCCCCGTGATTGTTCTCCGTAGTTGGGATGTATATGAGGAGAGGGAAGGTTCAGTCAGTAGCGTGTGAGACTCTTAATCTAAGGGTTTGGGCCCCACGTTGGGCTAAATCTGTATCCAGGGCAGCTGTTTACCAACTCCACCTGGTACGTAGGCTGAGACCCTATCTGCCTGCGGACTGCCTCGCCAGAGTGGTGCATGCTCTGGTTATCTCCCGCTTGGATTACTGCAATGCGCTCTACGTGGGGCTACCTTTGAAGGTGACCCGGAAACTACAACTAATCCAGAACGCGGCAGCTAGACTGGTGACTGGGAGCGGCCGCCGAGACCATATAACACTGGTCTTGAAAGACCTACAGTGGCTCCCAGTACGTTTCCGAGCACAATTCAAAGTGTTGGTGCTGACCTTTAAAGCCCTAAACGGCCTTGGTCCAGTATATCTGAAGGAGCGTCTCCACCCCCATCGTTCTACCCGGACACTGAGGTCCAGCACCGAGGGCCTTCTGGTGGTTCCCTCACTGCGAGAAGCCAAGTTACAGGGAACCAGGCAGAGGGCCTTCTCAGTAGTGGCGCCTTCCCTGTGGAACACCCTCCCACCAGATGTCAAAGAGAACAACAACTACCAGACTTTTAGAAGACATCTGAAGGCAGTCCTGTTTCGGGAAGCTTTTAATGTTTGATGTATTATAGTATTTTAATATTCTTTTGGAAGCCGCCCAGAGTGGCTGGGGAAGCCCAGCCAGATGGGCGGGGTATAAATAATAAATTATTATTATTATTATAAAGATTCCTTCATTGTAGTGGTCTCTTCCAACTCTGCTATTATATGATTCTATCCAGGCAAGCAGGAGAGTTCAAGGGCACATTCCAGCCAGGGGAAATACACCCAGGGTGCAAAGTAGGGGCTGTGAGGGGTGTGTCCAAGCCCCTTGCGATGCAGGATCTTTATGCCCAATGTGAGACTCAAACCCACAACCCTGAGATTAAGAGTCTCCTGCTTTATCGGCTGTCACTATATTTTGGAGGATAGAGGGCTGTGGGGATGTGTGTAGAAACTAACCCACTGTACAACAAGTACAATTTATATTCCTTGCACCACCTGCTTTTGCCTCTGGCCCCACCCTTCACTGGCATGTGGCCCTTGGAAGTTTTCCCACAAGGGAACACGGCCCTCGCCTGGTACGGAAGCTTCGTATGTTCTGAATAACTTGTTGGTTCTAGAACAGAAATCATTTACATTAGGAAACAGCTGACGACGAGTAGATAGCAAATGTTATCCCATCAGCACCATCGTTGTACTCTTTACAGTTACACTATAAACAGTTGGGTATGGATTGATTGCCATTTTACAAACTGTAAATCTGAACACTATTCAGTTAATCTTATAGGCTTTGAGTTAGCAGTAGTGAATGAGACGGGTGATAACTATGCTAGCTGTGCTTAATTTGTAAAAAGAGGTAGAAGGGCTTGACCCTACTTCTAAGCTACAATTTTTGATCTGGACTGGGGAGAACCCTCCCCTAGATGTTGTTGGGCTACAATTCCCATCATGCTTGGTGCTGACCTTTAAAGCCCTAAACGGCCTCGGTCCAGTATACCTGAAGGAGCGTCTCCACCTTCATCGTTCTGCCCAGACACTGAGGTCCAGGGCCAAGGGCCTTTTGGTGGTTCCCTCACTGCAGTGCGAGAAGCCAATTACAGGGAACCAGGCAGAGGGCTTTCTCGGTAGTGGCACCTGCCCTGTGGAACGCACTCCCACCAGATGTCAAAGAGAACAACTACTACCAGACTTTTAGAAGACATCTGAAGGCAGCCCTGTTTAGGGAAGCTTTTAATGTTTAATAGGTTATTGTATTTTAGTGTTTTGTTGGAAGCCACCCAGAGTGGCTGGGGAAACCCAGCCAGATGGGTGGGGTATAAATAATAAATTATTATTATTATTGACTATTGGTTATGCTGGCTGGGACTACAGGAGATGAAGTCGAAAGACATTTGGAGCAGCACAAATTCCTATCCCTGCTGTATTTATTTAGTGGTGAATAAAATGTACTTTTTATTATCAGAGGCACCCTCTCTGTACTATATTTAGTCATGTGTTTTAGGACTGAACTCTAACCTTGAAAACAAGTTCTGGGATTGGGCTCTTCTGCAACTGAGTCTTGGTGAGCTTGGCAGGGGGTTGGACTCGATGGCCCTTGTGGTCTCTTCCAACTCTATGATTCTATGATTCTATGATTCTATGATTCATCTCGTGTTTAAGGCTATGCTATGAGGGCCAATGAAGTGGACAGGCATCTTCAATGAGCACTGGGGAGACTCACTCAGCCACAGGTAACCATGTCACTAGTGTACCTTGCAGGGCCATTGTCAAGATAAAACAAAGCAGGGCAGGGGAAGAAGAATCTATGTGGCCTTGAGATCCTAGTGGGGTACAAATGCAATTATAATAAAATTATAATAAAAAGTAAAAGAATGTCAGTAAGAGTGTAGAGTCCAGATCACCAGTAGAGATTTAAAACACCTTTCATATATTCTTATGTACACACACACACACACACACACAGACAGTGTATATATATGTGTGTGTGTGTGTGCGTGTGTTTGTGTGTGTGTGTGTACACACACACATAATGTTACAATGCCAGGGAACTGGAAGTTATAATATCTCACTAGTGAGCTACAGGGAAGTGTTGGCAGCTGTGGAAGAGGCTCAGGGTAGCCTTCAAGAGAAATAGCGTTGTTTAGCAGCTGGATAGAACGGCCCACTTAACAACCTGAAATTGCTTGCCAATGGAAGTGAACTCTGTGAGTTGTTTATCCAATCCGAACAGCATGCAACTGCGGTTCAGTAAGAGACAGCAAAGAGAACATTGTTCCTGGATGGGAAGGGAATGCTCTGGAGTGGTTGTGTGGGTGGGGACGATAGGTGGTGGGGAAACATTATCCATGTAAGTGTGAGCAGGTGGGTGGAATTATTTAAGCTGTTTGTGGCCTATCTTCGCAGCAAGCAGCTTCCCTATGGGATTGATCTTCACCAAACCAGAATCTATCCTGTACTCTCGGATACTGTTTAGTACGTTTCCCCAGTAAAATATTGAACCCTTCAGGCTTCAGTTTACCAGGATGAATGCGAATTTGAATCCAGCTGTGGATGAACCTCAGATCCTTCAAGTCCCTTCCTGCTCTCTGGGGCTGAAA
Organism: Podarcis liolepis; assembly: GCF_965112155.1. NCBI lineage: Eukaryota > Metazoa > Chordata > Lepidosauria > Squamata > Lacertidae > Podarcis > Podarcis liolepis. The sequence continues at coordinate 94,769,713 of NC_139555.1, read as the reverse complement.
ATTAGCTCAGTGGTGACTGGAGAGCATCCTTATGTGTCTTCAAGGCAAGCAGAGTTCTCTGTCTTCAGTTGAGCTTTGATGTTTAGCCTTATTATTTATCAGACCTGCGGCACATTTTAGTATGTAAACAATTCTTCAGCTTCCATTGCAGTTGACTTCACTACATTACTGTCAGGCAGGTCATGGTGACTTCTAGATTAATTTATAGTTGGAGAAACTGTGGCGCTCAAACGGAATAATTTGCTAAAGGTCACTGAGAGGGTCCGTGATTGATCCAGGATTTGATTTTCCTGCCAAGTTCAAAATTTAGTCATCCTTAATGCGATTCTTATGGATACAGGAAGCTGCCTTACACTGAGTCATGGGTCCACCTGCTCCTCTAGGACTCGTTATTCTGATTGGCATCATCTTTTCAGGTTTTCTAGTAGATCTCTTTCCCATCATCTGCTGCCTGACCTGGAAATCCCAGAGACTCAACTTGGGACCTTCTGCCACTAAGCCTTTCACTTTCACAATTTTCAGCAGTGCACAAATAGCTATTTGGAAGCCACCAAAGCACTCCCTGCTGCTTGAAAATAACACGGAAGTGATAGGAAAGCACATTACTACTTCCACCAAGTAGCCTTCTCTTGTCTTTGGAGCGTTTGTGCACACCTGGAACATTTGGCATGAGCTGATTTGTGATTGAGTAGCCATGGGTGTTCCAGGTGTCTATTACAAGCAGTGGGATACTTTGAGACCTCCTGTCTGTTCTAGGCAAGGTTCTAGGTTTCCCTAGATATGGATACATCAGGATATACATCTGGATGCATCTGGATATTATGCACTTTTCAAGAAAACAATATGCATGTAGCCAGCCAACCAAGGCAGATTCTTTTGTTTCAAAAGGGTGCTAAACCGAGAGAGAGAGAAAGAGAGAGAGAGAAGGAGAGAGAGAGAAAAGGAAAAAGAGAGAGAGAGAACACAAAGTCTGTTCTAGAGATAAAGCAGCAAGAAATAACATAAAAAGTTATAAAAGATAAAGAAGACGAAGAGGAGGAGGAGTTTGGATTTGATATCCCGCTTTATCACTACCCTAAGGAGTCTCAAAGTGGCTAATGGTCTCCTTTCCCTTCCTCCCCCACAACAAACACTCTGTGAGGTGAGTAAGGCTGAGAGACTTCAGAGAAGTGTGACTCACCCAAGGTCACTTAGCAGCTGCATGTGGAGGAGCGGGGAAGCGAACCCTGTTCACCAGATTAATCACTCTTAACCACTACACCACCCTGGCTTTCCATGTGGTAAAGGATTACTAAGGTGGATACTTTGCTTTATTGCTAGACTTGGGCACCAAGCGGATCACCCACCCACCCAGAAAAGATTGCTTATGCTCAGGGGTGGCATGTTCTGTTTCTCCCCTGCCTCCTCCCTTAACTGGGTGGTGTGGCTGGCCCCCAACTTATTGTCACCTGAGAAGGAGTACACCGGGAAGACTAAACTCTCAAAAGGGGTACGTGACTATTATAAGTTTGAGGAACGTGGTTCTATGCAATTGCTACATGGAATTTAGTTCAAAAAGAGAGAGGGAGTTACTGGTCCTGCCTTTTTTAAAACCTAAAACATGCTACCTTGGTAATAGGACCATGACTTCATGCCTCCAGGTCCCTGAGTCAATTAGAGGCAGGGAAGTCATGAATGACATAATGAACAGAACAGAAATACTCAGAAATTAACTAAGATTCCTAGGAGGGCAGGCAGAACTTATTCAGAGTCGCTTGCATATGCATGAAGGACAGGATTAAGCTAAGGAAAAAGCAGCACATACCGTATTTTTCGCTCTATAAGACGCACCAGACCACAAGACGCACCTAGTTTTTGGAGGAGGAAAACAAGAAAAAAAATATTCTGTATCTCAGAAGCCAGAACAGCAAGAGGGATGGCTATGCAGTGAAAGCAGCAATCCCTCTTGCTGTTCTGACTTCTGGGATAGCTGTGCAGCCTCATTCGCTCCATAAGACGCACACATATTTCCCCTTACTTTTTAGGAGGGAAAAAGTGTGTGTCTAGTGACACTGAATACTTTCTAACTTTTCTAACTTCAAAACATTTGGGGAGTTTGTTGTTGTTGTTTAGTTGTTTAGTCATGTCCAACTCTTCGTGACCCCATAGGCCAGAGCACGCCAGGCACTCCTGTCTTCCACTGCCTCCCGCAGTTTGGTCAAACTCATGTTAGTAGCTTCGAGAACACTGTCCAACCATCTTGTCCTCTGTCGTTCCCTTCTTCTTGTGCCCTCAATCTTTCCCAACATCAGGGTCTTTTCCAGGGAGTCTTCTCTTCTCATGAGGTGGCTAAAGTATTGGAGCCTGAGCTTCAGGATCTGTCCTTCCAGTGAGCACTCAGGGCTGATTAAGAATGGAGAGGTTTGATCTTCTTGCAGTCCATGGGGAGTTCAGGGCACCGTAAAGCTGACCAACAGCAGGCCAAGAGCATCCTGTGACATTTTCAGACTTCAGCACCCTTGGTCATCCTGAAAGGGGGGGGGAACCACCTGCTTTGGTTATCTGCATGTTTCATTATTTCTTCTGCCCTGTCACTTCTGCCAAGGATGTTTACAAAGCAAATCGTAGCTTGCTTCAGCTACTCTCAGTCAAGATAGCACAAAAAGAAGGATTATCTCATTTATTTACAAACATCTAAATAGCAGGGCAATTATTAAGATGGATTGAGTTTTCACCTGCAGCTTCATTTTCCTTCTGAAGTTTTAATAATGCAGATCTTCCTGCTTTCGAAAACTACTTTAATGAATTGATTCGAGGCGAAGATGAAAAGACGTTACCTTGCGTTGGGAACTTGCAGTACACGCTGGTTGTCAGCTTACGGAGATGATGTTCTTGTTCTTTATGATTAGCTACTGCAGGAGGCAAGAGCTATATCTCTATATAGGGCAACCCTCTTTATTCCCAACCTCTAGGTATTTATATCACCAAAGGAATGCCTATTAGGTGCAATTGAAACTGCAGGTGGGTGCGAGAGAGAGAAAGAAAGAAAGGAAAGCCTCACCAATTACACCAGAAACATGTGCACCATAAGGAGTCATTTTAGATAACAATTTACATCTATAAGAATATCAGCTTGATGCAGCATGATATACATGTGTAAAGAGCATGGGCACACATAACCCAATAAAAAGCATGTCACCCATACTTCCACTTATCATACATAGTACCATTGAGCCCTAAATGTACTTATCCATCCATATACTTTTATGTTCAGCTGATGATCCATTTGCCTGTTTTGCTTTTCTCATTAGCATATATGCCCAAGGTGAAATCCATTCTCCAATGGTACAGACAAAACTGTACCATCCACGCTTAAGTAGGAGGTGTCAACTGGCTCAGGGGAACTTTTTTCAAAGGATGCCCTGAAAGCTGCAGCTGGTGCAGAACGCTGCTGCCTGGATGATATATGGGACAGCAAGGGATATAAAACCATATCACCCTGATCATCCTTAACACTCTGCACTGGTGGACCCCAATTCTTAAATGTAACATGTAGTTTTTAGTATCAGTGGGGTTTCCTTCTGAGTAACATAAGAAGCTTTGCCTTATATCAGGTCAAGCTATTTGTGCCTCTAGGTCTGCACGGTGTACTCTAAGTACAGTAAGTACAGTTAGGGCATTGTGCACTCTTGGGGTAATGCCAGTGGCTCTTAGGGTAATTAGGCAAAGGTCATTCCCAAAACCTGTTCCCAGATTCTTTTAACTGGACTTGGCAGTGAGAGGATTCAAAACCATGCAGGCTCAAGAAATACAAATTAGCTGTAACTAGGTCTTATTCATGAATTTTGCAAAGTGTGGCTTACTATTGTGTCTGTGCGCTTGCGTGTTTGTGTATGCATTTCAGTTTTAGGTCTTTAAAGTGTTTTGTCTTTTTTGAAAAAAGTGTTTGCTATCTATGTTCTCAAGGACGGAAATGGGAAAGTGCTTCCCCCCATCCTTGTGTTTTCAAAACAGCCATAGAGATAATTTGATCTGCAGTGGGTGCAATTATTGAGAAAACAAACAGCAATTTGAATAGCAGCACTGATCTACAGGGGAAACCGATCATCATATTAGAAGTGATGTGCAATGAGAAAAAATAATGCTTTTGTGGGTTTTCTTTCTGCTTCATGATGAAGCAGGCACAAAAGGATCATTCTGTAATTTTTAAAATGCTTTTATAAATACCAGGTCATGATTCCTCTCTTCCTCTTTTTTTCTTCTTCACAGACAGGAAAATTACAGAGACAGTAAAAGAAGAGAATGTGAAGCCATTGATAGAGGAAGGCTTTCTAATCAGGCACTTAAAATAAAACCCTGCACGTTCATTAAATAGTATGAGTTGCCTCAGAGTTGATAACTGTTTTCTTTCATACGAAAAGGATATGGGTGCAAAAATCTCTTACTTTTGCAAATATTCCTGCAAGCGAGGAAGATACCATTTGTAAATCCTTGTTGTTTTCTAAGGTGGGAAAACCCAGCTTTAATCCTAATGATAAATGGTCAATAAAATCTACCTTAACAGGGAGATATTTTTTTTAATGCAAGTCTTCCAGTGTAGGTTGCTTGAAATAACTATTTCCACTATTATTATTATCATTTGTTAAATGTATATACCACCATTCACCCAAAGAACACATGGCAGTTACAGTATAAAAACACAAAATATATAATACAAAACACAAAAACAAAAAAGAACTCGGCACAGACACATTTAAAAGGCCATAGATTGTTTAATCAGCCCTAGGCCTGGTTGAAGAGGAATGTTTTTCCTGGTGTCTCAGTTTCATTTGGGGAGTTAGCAATGGTGTTTCATCTTAATACCTCCTCAGGTATTAAGTAATAAGTAAACAATTGTGGAGGGCAGTGGGAATGAGCACACTAGCTCCTCTGTTCCAGTCAGTGTTCCCACCACCTTCATTGAGGCAGGCCTGACCCAGGATGGTTTGCCGCTTCAGGCAAAACAGAAAATGCTACCCCTGCTCTTGCTATGGCCTCCTCCACACATGCCCACCACCACTTCTTCCTCCACACCTACCCGCAGTCCCCTGTCACCACCTCTTCCCCTGTAGACACAAACTGTGGAGGCAGAGGAGGCAAGTGGACGCAAAGGAGGCAGAGGCAGGGAAGTGTGAGTGGTGGCAGGCAGACGTGGAGGAGGCCAGTTCTGCTGCCTGAGGCAACTACCTCACCTTGCCAAATGGGCTGGCCGGCCCTGGTTAGAAGACAATCTTCTGAAGCCTTCACAAGTATGGGGGACTCCCCATTCCAGAAGAGCACCCTCCATCTTTTCCCTCCAAGTTTTCACCTGCTGGAGGAAGGACAACAAGGAGGGAGCCAGTCTAACATCTCTTGGGAGGGAGTTCTAGAGACTGAGAGCAGCCACCAAGAAGACCTGCTCCTGCGTCCCCAACAAGTGTGCCTTTTCATATGAATTTGCTGCTATCGGCACCACTGCCTCCTGAAAGCAGCACAGTCAGAGTGTGTAGGTAGGGTGCATGTCCCCTGAAGAGAACCATCCATCCGAGAAGGGGTGCAAGAGTTCGCATCATTGCTCACATTCCAGGATCTAGATCCCATCAATCATAAATCTTATCCCCAGGTGTACCTCATGATGTTGGATAAAACTGAAAAAATAAAGAGTCTATTACCTTGAACTATGATTCTGTGCTTAAAATCACACCAGTCTGAATGATCATCATCATCATCATTTTGTTTGTATACTGTCATATACCTGTAGATCTCAGGGCGGTTCACAACATAAAATTACAATATAAAAGGTAAAGGGTAAAGGGACCCCTGACCATTAGGTCCAGTCATGACCGACTCTGGGGTTGCGGTGCTCATCTCGCTTTATTGGCCGAGGGAGCTGACGTACAGCTTCCGGGTCATGTGGCCAGCATGACTAAGCCACTTCTGGTGAACCTGAGCAGCGCACGGAAACGCCATTTACCTTCCCGCCAGAGCGGTACCTATTTATCTACTTGCACTTTTTGGCATGCTTTCGAACTGCTAGGTTGGCAGGAGTAGGGACCGAGCAACAGGAGCTCACCCCGTCGCGGGGATTTGAACCGCCGACCTTCCGATCGGCAAGCCCTAGGCTGTGTGGTTTAACCCACAGCGCCACCTGCATCCCTAAAAATTACAATATAAAAAACACAAATAATAAAAATAGGAACAAAAAACAAACCAAGCTTGGCATAAGGTGTCCCACCACTTTACTCTGTTCCAGACAATACACAGTTTCACAGTCTCACTTTTTTATTGGTATGGCAGGCATAAAAATGGTTTACATTTCATGGTTGCTTTGAGGATGGTTGAACTATAGTTTGTCTCCTAAATGTATACTATAAATGCTAGTAATGTGCTTTCTTGAAATATTTCTAGTGTAAAAAAAAAAGAAAGATATAGGAGTATATGCCATCATATTCCAGTCCCCTATCATGAAATTACACTGGTTTGGACAACTCTGCCCGTTACATTCTGCCCTGGGCAAGAAGTAATTATATATATCTTTATTTGGCATAGATATCGGACTGTCCATCTGCTAAAGAATTTGCATAATTATCTGACTTGGAACTCCAGTAAGTAATGTATTTACATATATATTTAAAATATGTATTTAGTTAAAATATATAAATATGCATTTCGTTGTGATGTGTACATTTGCAAACCCATTTTATCCTAAAGTACACTTTTGTTTTACAATTTTTGGTGTACATTTTGAGCTGAGAACTGCATTGTGAAATTTAGGGAATTTAGTGCAAAACCTGAAAGATAAGGAAGTTGCTATATTCTGTTACAGTTTATTTATAGACCACTTTTATGTTCAGACCCATGTAGAGGTCGAGAAGGTCCAATATCAGGTCAGTTTTCTTAAAAGTGCAAAGCAGGTGTAAATCACCCTGTGTCCTTGGTCCATGCTATAAGGAAAGGACCCCTGGACAGTTAAGTCCAGTCAAAGGTGACTATGGGGTTGCGGTGCTCATCTTGCTTTCAGGCCAAGGGAGCTGGTGTTTGTCCACAGACAGCTTTCCAAGTCATGTGGCCAGCATGACTAAACCGCTTCTGGCACAACGGAACACCATGACAGAAACCAGAGTGCACAGAAAACACCATTTACCTTCCCACCACAGCAGTACCTATTTATCTACTTGCACTGGTGTGCTTTCGAACTGCTAGGTTGGCAGGAGCTGGGGCAGAGTAATGGGAGCTCACTCCGTTGTGGGGATTTGAACCGCCAACCTTCCAATCGGCAAGCCCTAGAGGCTCAGTGGTTTAGATCACATAACGGAGGCCATGCCACTGCTCCCAAAAAATGGTCCGTCATGAAGGCTGAGTCAATTTTAGGTAGTGAAGAAGCATCCTCCTGGAAAACTCCTTCCCCAGTCCACTTGTACAGTTTTGCTTAAAGGTTGCGGTTATGCATAGCACAGGATGTTCCCAGCGCCAAGCGAAGTCTGACTTGATGTTAATGGCCACTGAGGGACTGACATCCTGCAGTTGTCGAACCAGGAGTGCAGTGTGCAGCCACTGCTTCTCGATGAGGTCTCTTGAAATGTCTCTCACGCTGGTTGGGATCTTACGGCTTGTTAGAGATGATTAATTCTTAATGACCCCAAGAGCTGCCGGAAAGCGGGCAGTGACAAAGCGGCGGGAGACTCACGCCACAGATGTGCTGCTGACACGGCACATTTGCTCGTGACACGCAGGCTCTTCCGGCATCCTTTCAAGGCAATGGTGGTTTACCCAAATCCTCACCAGTCACCCATTCAAGAAATAGCGGAGCTTCTCACTAGCAGTGTACGGGTTACCCAGATAAAATTGCCATCATCTCTATATTTGTATACTAAACACTGCACAGCTCCACATGCATTATCTCATCCTAATTCTTACATTGGAACATTGCTTAGCTGTCAATCCACTTTTGCCCATTTTGAATTAGACTGGAGCAAATTGGGCCTGTCCAGGGGTTTCTGCCTACCTCATAGCAACTGTTACAACTTGTTTGCTCCCATAAGTGTTATTTTTCCTAGAAAAGGAGATGTCAGAACTCAGCATGAAAGCCTCCCTTGATCTCTTATAATGGCAATGGTGCCCACCTGAGACGGGCCAGAACTGAATTCCGGTGAGTTCTGGCTGTACTTTTTCCCCAGGGAAAGTGCGGGGATAATAGAAGAACAGCAACAGGCAGTCATGGACATGAAAAGCCCAGACTTGTGCCTTGAAAGTGCAGAGCAAAGCTACGTGTGGACGATCCCTTAGTGCAGAGCTTTCCGAACTGTGTGTCATGCCACATTAGCGTGTTGGTTGCAGTGTGTAGGTGTGTCTTGCGAATGTTCCCCTCGCTCCTCCTGGGGCTGGAAAGGGGTTAGTTTAACCTCTGATTTGCTAGTAAAACTGAATTGTTTGTCGTGAAAAGGTCCATGTCTGAAAAGCATGTCACCAGCATGAAAAGTGGGGAAAGCTCTGCCTCAGAACACCAAACATGTCGTGGGTTTTGAAGAGGCTCAAACTCGGGACCAAAGGGAGAAAGGAACACGAAGAGGAAGGCATGCTTGGCAAACCCTCACCATGATCAACTCCTGCCTGGAAACCTATGTGCCCACTGTAGAAGGACACGTGGATCCAGAATTGGCCTCCACCGTCACTTACAGACTCACTGTTAAGACCATGTTCATGGAAGACAGTCTTACTCGGCTACAAGTGATTGCCAAAGAAGAAGAGAGACTACTCTTTGCTAGATATACTACATGACATGTATGACTAACCCTGCAGTCAGAAGAGAAAACAGATAGAACAGGTATATGTCAGTAATAAGGTTGTTGGCAGATATCTTGCAGTGCTTGATGATGGCAAAACCATGGTAAAAGTGAAACACACATGCAACAAAGCTTTTACATTGTGGTATACAATTATGTACATTAGTGGCTGGCATCTTCCTAAAGAAATCATTTCACATTAGTTTCCAGGGATGCCAACTCGAATAAAATATTGTGGGGGCCCAGGTTGGCCCTGCCCCACAGAACTGATCACATGACACACACAGCATTTGAATGGGAATGCCCATCAACTTTGTGGGGGCCTGGCCCCCTCAAATATTTTATTGTGGGGACCGAAGCCCCCACAGCCCCTAAGAGTTGGCTCCTATGCAACTTTCCATTTTTGACTGAAAGATGTGAACAAGACCACAATATACAAAACTGCTTAATCCCATATACATCAATTCCATTGCTTCAGTGATGCTTTGGATTTTCTCTATGCAACTTGCTGTAGGGCAACATTGTCTTTTGGAATTGCTACCAGTTTATTCCTATTCCATTGTTAATCTTGTTTTGGTGGGGGAGGGTTTGGAGTGGGGGGGGGGCTGCCAGAATTTTCATTTCATTTTCATTTCGCTTATGAAATGCTGCTTTTCACTTGCACAAAGCAGCATCCATACAATAAATAGCAACATCACAATTACAAAATAAATAATATAAAATAATTAACGAATCGCCCACAAAACAATTACAGATCATCACTAAAACAACCACCTTCTATAAAACACTATTAACAAAACACTGTTAAAAGTAGGCTAAGCAGCACAAGACGAGCCATATTATAAAATTCACAAAGCATTGCAACACTCATATTCCACAAAACAGTATTAGCAGCATTAACAAACTAGCAACCAAAAACAAACTCAGCCCTGTTAAATTCGCATTTGAATTCTCTGCCCATCCCTTACCTCCTCCCTCTCTCATTGCCTACAGACAAGGAGCCAAGAGAGTACACCCACTGGAGTAAGGCAGAAGATGTATTTTACTACCAACCATCTAATCTTTCTAATAACTTTTCCTATCAGGTAGACAGAAAAGATCAGTTAAAAAAAAAAATCAGCCCAGGCGAACAGTACATCATTAGCTCACTGTGATAGCCTTTGTGTCTGACAAGATGCTTGTAATAAGTGAATGCTTATCAATGATCAACTGGATGAAGGAAAGTGGTGATGAGCCCAATGAATGGAGGGCAGCTTCTTTAGCAGTAGGAAAAGGGATTTCAATCCTTTCCCCCATTGGGCCCATTATGTAGATAAGTCACACAGAATGCTCATCATTTCGTGGGTCTCGTTTCCTGGCTGGGGCTCATATTGCTGCTTTCTGCTCTGACATATTGCTGTCTTGTGATAAAGCTGCCAACTGGATCTTATATTATCTCCCCGTTCTACACCGTCTTCTCATCGGGATTTAGATTTCAGGACCGTTATTTTTTCCTAACCAACGTGTGCGCGTGTGTTTCTAAATTCAGTGCCTATATTCTCCTTGCATCCATGCATTCTGCTTTTTTCTTGAGCCTTTTCTCAATTTGAAAATGGATGTATTTTGTGTTCTCTGCCGCTTTGTTCCAAAATTTTTGCAGTTGCCCTTTTTAAAAGAAAATGACAAAAGTATTTAAAGGAGCATTAAAAATATTGCCTAATATGGATCCCATAGAGGTTATAGAAATGCTACATAAAAATGAAATACAAGGTCAAAAAATATTTCTGTGTGGTGCTAAAGAGCTCCATTATTTTTTTCTTTCAGGAAGAAGGACATTAATTGTTCATTCTGTTCTTGGATACACACAAGAAGAAAAGGAAGGAAGGAAGGAAGGAAGGAAGGGTTAAAACTGTAGGAAGGCAGATTTAGGTCATATTATAAATATAGCTTGGCAATGAAACAAGTGTCTTCCTAGTATTATGGAATGCTCTTCCTTTGAGATTTTCAGTATAAGGCTGGACAAGCATTTGTTGAAATGCTCATTGCATCAGAATTGTTGTTGCTTTGTTGTCATTGTTATCATACGATTACCACCCACCCTTCACCTTGAGGTCCCAGAGTGGGTTAAAAATGCCATGCTAAAAGCAGTTAAAACAGATTAAAATCAAGAAAACAGTATAGGTCCAAAGATACAGAGAAGCTGCCTCAGAGAATGCCCCTTCCTGTGTAAACACTTCATCTCTTCCAGTTTTGTGTTTCTGTTATTCCATTTTATAATCAGGAAGTCTTGCCCACCTGTGGAAAAGCCATGTATCAATTCCCACTCTCATTTCTGGTTTATTTACTTCCGAAATGGGACTTTCCAGACAAATGAGCTACAACCAAGGTTTATCCAAACCTCAAGGTTGGTGTCAGATGACATGCTAAGCCAATCCATGGATTAGCACACTCAGGTAGTATGTGCCAGGACAATGGAGGATGAGTTCAGAAGCTGCCATCTTCTTTTCTGTGAACCTATGCACTTATGTGCAAACTGAGTCATTGCAGCAAATATAACTAACATTTATCCTTTCTCTTTAATGCTAGAGCAATGCACAATAATTTGTTGAATTCTTGGTGGAATTGTTTGATTTATTGCACAGGGAACTCACCATGCCCCACTTTTTTACACCGTATAAAAACAAACAAACTCACGAGAAAAGAACAAAACAGACTTGGGCATTCCTAATGTGACTGAATATTACAGAACATCATTATTAACAGCTTCGTAGCCTCTTTCAGTATTTGACTACTGCCTCATTCCTCTGTCGTAACTTCACAGCTGTGGTTTCCCTTTGAAGCCCAGGGTTCACGAAGCATCAAATGGTACTGTTATCACTGATGACTGCTGTACTTCATAAAGCCATATACAGTACAGTGCTCATCGTGTGAGTAGCCTGAGGGGCCTCAGTTTTAACATATTTTGGATCAGCAGCTGTTTTGCTGAACAGTGACACTCTTTTACACATAGCTATGTTTAGCTAAAGCCATATGGAGGAAGCACACAATGGAACTTAGATAACAAAGATTTATTGTGTGCCGATGAGACTTCAGATATGGGAATTTATTCTAATTTTTAATGTGACTTAGCTTTACAGGAGTAAGCATTTGCCACAGTGGTCTCTTTCATTCCCGCAACGTTATTTAACATGAATGGTACTTCAGATAGTGTAAAAACTATTTGTCAGGGATGTGGTAATTCATGTTCCAGTCTGATGCTAAAAGGTAAACAAAGCTGTTCCGATTTGCAAGCATTTCCTTGTGGCAGCTTATTGCAGTATCACTTTAGCCTTAAGCAGAAATGGAGGCATGAGAAATGAATGGGAGAAGTTTTTTTAAAGGAGGTGGTATCTTGGCACTACCTCCTTAACAGCCAAATCCAGAAGGCCTCAGCCTGATAAAAGGCCATATGAGAGAACTGAGCAGAAAAGTTTCCGTTTTGCAGCTGGACTTTGTGTGAGTTAGGATGGGCATGTGTCCAACTTTGCAAAGGGCAGTCCTGCGTTTGAAAGACTCCTATCTTTGAACCAGTCCAGTTCTGGTTTAAAGATAATGCACTAGGAAGGGAGAGCGGTGGTTTTGAAACTGACTGTCAACAGTGCCCCTTATTAGCACACGGTCAGCAAAGTGGGCTGGGATCACAGTAATGATCAATGTTCCTTCCACAGACATGAAAAGCCTGTCATCAAAAGCCTCAGACTTTCTGCCTTCTTTCCACAAGGTATACACAAAGATTTCAAAATGAAGGTGGAAGATACTGAGAGAGGACCATCACTCCAGCACTGAACACATTTTTCAAGCGGTGGAGGCACCTCATGATTTAGGATGGAGAAATAGGAACAGGGGAAGCTACCTAACACTGAATCGATTAGACCACTGGTCTGTCAACATGCAGAGGGCTGGGAGGCCAGCTGGCAAGCCCCAGCTGTGCTGTCTCTATCCATTGGCCCATGCTCCGACGTAAATCAGCAACCCGGACTTCAAAAGCCAGGGCACGCTCTTAGCAGAGTGTACTGCACACACAGAATAGGCATGAGGCTTGTGAAGTCATTCTACAGCTACAGATTTATTAAACATAAATCACAACAAAGAAACATGTCATCTCTCTCTCATGTCGTCTCAGAGAGAACAGCAAAAGCAAAAGCTATACACAAACGGAAGTTCCCGGCATACTGCCTGGAATGTAAACAGACATGTGACACGCAACCATCGCATGCCTGTTCCTTAAGGTGGGATGGAAATGTCAACATGGTCCATCTAGCTCAGTATTGTCTACAGTGACTGGCAGTGTCTCTCTAGGGTTTCAAGCCGAGGGCATTCTCTGGCCTACCTGGAGATGCTGTGGATTGAACAGGAGACCTTTTGCATGCAAACCATGTGCTCTACCACTGAATCAAGGGGAAAACCTGATGGAAAAGAAGTCAGTGTGTGCATACACTGTAGAGCCCTTAATATTTGGTGCCCCAGGGAATCACTTGCACTGCATCTATCATGGAGCTATCATGGAGCTGGCAGCATCATGGAGCTGGCATGATATTTTGTGACATGAAGGCTGGCAACATCAACCCTGCCACGTGGAAATCCCTTGCAGACGACCACAGTTCCTGGAGACAGGCAGTCAAGTCGTGTATCCATAGCAGTGACCAGAGAAGAAATGACCGCTGGGAGGAGTGCAAAGAAAAGAAACGCCATGGTGCATCTGCAGCAGCACAACAACTGGATGCCTTCATCTGCCCCAGCTGCAACAAAACATCTCTCTCCCATTTTGGTCTGCACAGATAAAGGAGGCACTGCAACTGTCCAACAGTTTGATTGCACCCTCAAAGGCGCATTCCTCCATTGTCTCCCGAGACACATGGATGCCAACCACATATGGAGCTATTTCCTTCCTTAACAAGAAGATGTGAGGATTAATTACCTAATCCATATTAAAGTTCTTCAAAGTTGGGAGAGCCTGTATGGAAGTGAAGATTGATAAGCTGGCTTCCTACCTCAATAGCCCTCTTTGGGGTATTTAAATAGGCCAGCTTCTATTGCCTCATCCACAAGAGACAAGGGAACTGCTGAATGAACTCCCAGGCAGAGAAGAGCGGTGGGTGTAACATAACTCTGACATTTTCTCCAGTCTTTGGCATTTTGTCCTTTTATATATATCATCTCCATGACTACGGCGGTAACATTTAAAATAATTCCAATGTAAATCTGACAGCACCTCCTTTGATGCGCTGAGCTTCACGTAATTAAGTAAGAAAAGGCTGTTGATTGAGAAGGTTAGAGCTGCCTTGCGAAGGATTACAGTACATTTCGTGATTAACAATCAGAACATTCACGTTCCAATCCCCCCTCCATCTAATTTAGCAGACTGGGGATCAGTTGAGAATAAGAGAGACTTGCCGTCTGAAAGCTGTAAGGTGGGTGGGAGGGGGGGGGGAAGTAATTTTCACCATTTCCCACATTCAAGATGTTTATCGCAAGCCTGTATCATTCACGCCAATCCTTGACTCTCAAGATTAAGTTAGAATTCAGACTGCTTCTATTCAGAGAGCTACCAAAAAGGAAAGATCTGATTTGTTGGTCACGGCTTCCCATCATTTCCCGTATCTCCTGGGCAGACTGTAATTAGAAAAGAAAATGGCACAAAATCAGTTCACTCTCGTGACAAAAGATCTATCTGTGTATCTGTTAATGACCCAAAACTGAGTAATTCTCTTTGCAATCTTGAAATTATAGGTTGTTTGTGGACACAAAGGCCGGGCTGTGTTTCCTGACAACCAAACACATCGTTGCAAGATGCACGGGTTAAATCAAGCTGTGCAGAAAAGCAGACAGTGCAACAACTCATTTGCATAATGACAGGGCCAGAGGTTTAATGAAACACCGCTCAAAGTTTGAATTAATGTATCTTTTTGCCTTCATATATGGAATTTTTTTTTTGTTGTAACTAGTTTTAGTTAACTCTGCTACAGAAGTTAATGCATGTGCGTAATGCATATAAAAATGTATCTACCGGTATTTGCCAGTTGCGTGTGTAGGTCCCCAGGCCACCCCTCAAATAACTTCACACATAACACGTAATTTTAGTTTTGGTTTTTGGGCACTATTTTGGCCACAACTTTATTAAAATACAAAATCAGTGAGTGGTTGTTTAGACATTGGTTATGACTATCTGTCCCCCCGCTTGGGACAGAACTGACATCCCGAGGTCCGATCAGTAGCCAGTAGAAGAGAAAGTCAAACTTGGGGGTCATTTGAGCTAAGCGTCGGACCCACGCCGCTCACCCAAGCAGCTCCCCGAAAGCTTGCCTGCCCGGTCCTATAACAAGGATTCCCATAACAGGGATTGGGCGGCCCTGGTCCCATAACAGGGATTGGATGAAATCATGGCAAGCCCCAGGATTCCTTTAACGGAATTCCCTTCAGCGCAATAGGAGGGGCAGGCCCAGCCTGGACCCCTCCACCACCAGCATATTATAACCAATGCCTAACCGCAACCTTACAAGTTGTGACGAATTGCTGAGTAGTAGGCAAAAACCAAATGGCACAGCCAATCACCAACTGGCAAAATTCCTACTAGGCCCCTGCTCCAAAGCAGACGACCCCATGACAGGCAAAGCAAGGTCAACCAGAAAGAGGGCGGGCGGGCGGGTGATCCGATGCACTCTGCAAAGAGAAAGAGAAACCAGAGTGCACCAATATTTAAAGACTATGGTCCCACCCACCCAATTTGCAACATACAATTTGCCCCAGCAACCCGGTTACCCAATCATGATGCCAGGCAACAACTATTAACCTGCCTGGCAACAAGAGGCCTGGCCTGGTGGCCCACACCACAACACGTGCTCTCATTTATTGGAGAACACGCTTTCTCTGTCACACTCCAGGAGAAGTGACTGGCCCAGGGGGATGGAGCTGCAACATTAGTTTCTTGGCAGGGGGCGGGGGCAGGGAGGTCGATGCTGCAAGGCTGCACCAGTGCTGGATTGCCTCCCCCATTTCACCTGCCCCAATCTCTTCACTGCCTTGGCTCTCTCCCTCTCAGTAAGCATAAGTGACTCCATGGATAGGATGGTGGAATTGCATCCATGACTCCACGGATAGAATGGTGGAATCATCAGGTGAGCCATTTCCACACTTTACTGTGGCCACGAAAAGAAACTAGCAGAGGACTAATCTTCTTCTAAACCTGGGACTACCAGGAGAGCAAATAGATAGTATGACAATACTTAGCCATTTTTCTTTTCATGATATAAATTCATTGCAAACAAAATACGGTCCCTGCAGCTGACAGCAAATACAATTGTTTTATTGGTTAGCCAAAGGCCATTGCCGGCCATGCAACACTAAATTACGGTAAAAAGTGGAACACAGCTTAATATATGTCTAAAACAAACTAATTGCACAATCCATTGCAATATTCAATATATATCCTTATTTTTTTTAACAATGATAATAATAAAACGAAAGCACTCTTTACAAAAGTGTCTAAAACGGGATCCTACCACATTTAAAAATCAAGTCAACCCTTTGAGTTGACAGCACCCTGCTATTTGACATTCTTCATCCAACTGCATTGTTTTGAATTGTTCTGGACGTCATTCTTATGGGGTTTGTCACATACTCATTCAATAGTCTCCTATTGAATATTGGACTCCTTCCATGGAGTCATTAACTCTGGTCACTTATGCTTTGCTCTTCCGTGCAGAAAGCCCTGCATGTCTGTTCCTCTGTGCAGGCCACTTTCAGACTGACACAGATCACATGTTGGCCAAGAGGCATGGCTGGTGAGTGTTCAGGCATCTACCAAACAGCTGGGAGTCGCCTCATACATTCGGAAGCCCTTCGTGCATTTGCTACACACAATTACCGAACTGAAGAAGGCTAAAAGCTGATACCTTTCATGGCTAACTGGAAACTTTGGATGAGGCATAGGAAACTTGTGACCCTCTTGATGTTGCTGGACTGCAGTTCCCACCCTCCCTGACCAATGGCCATGCTGGTTGGGGCTGATGGGAGATGTAGTCCAACAACATCTGTTCCCCACCCCAGCTCTATGTTCACAAGCACCGTGCCACTGAATATTTGATGATGATGGACAACAGTGGGAAATGCTTCAAGTCCTTCTAGTTAATAATAATAATAATAATAATAATAATAATAATAATAATAATTTGGTGATCACTCATAGCCACCAGTTTTAACAGTGATTCCGGAAGTGACTGTGGAGGCCAATTCTGGATTCTCATATCATTCCACAGTTGGGACATGGGTTTCTGGGCAGGAGTCGATCATAATGAGGGTTTACCAAGCATACCTTCCTCTTAGCACATTTCTCAATAATAATAATAATAATAATAATAATAATAATAATAATAATAATAATAAATAAATAAATAAATAAATAAATAAATAAATAAATAATCATCCCTCATCCATCTTGCTGGGCTTCCCCAGCCATTCTGGGTGGCTTCTAGCACATATAAAACATAATAAAATGTCAAACATTAAAAACTTCCCGATGCAGGGCTGCTGTCTTCTAAAAGTTGTGTAGTTCTTTACCTCCTTGACATCTCATTGGAGGGCATTCCATAGGCAGGGCATCACTACCGAGAAGGCCCTCTGCCTGGTTCCTTGTAACTTCTTGCAGTGAGGAACCGACCAGAAGGCCCTTGGAGCTGGACCTCAGTGTCCGGGCTAAGAGATGGGGGTGGAGATGCTCCTTGAGGTATACTGGGCTGAGGCCTTTAAGGGCATCTGAGTGGCTGTTGTGGGATGCTGGATGAGGCGGGCCTTTGTTCTGATGCAGCAAGGCTCTCCTCATGTTTTAGTTGGTTATATAGTGTATGTAATGGCTTGAAGAGACAGAGAAAAGGCAAATATTGAATAACTGGGTGGCTAGACACCACCCCCCGCCCTTGCAGAGATAAACATCTTACTCAGACTCATACAGTGAATGATATAGAGAGTTTTGTTTTTAATGAGAACAACTTAACTTTTTCCTTTTTTTGCCTCTAGCAATGATTGCCTTCTGATACTGTGAGGCTTTCCTGGAAGGACCAATTTCATCGCCTAGTAATTGCTGAGGGCTTTAGGAAAGAGACTTCTCATTTTGCTCTCCATATGATAACATTTGCCACAGAACTGCAATAGAAGGCAATTTCTTAAGGGACTTGGGGTTCACTGTGGAATAGAGATGGTATTGAAGTGTGGGAGGGGGAGGGGATTAAAATTAAGATGGGAACAATGAAATGGTCACTGGAAAACTGGCAGCTCAGCCCATCTACTTCACCACAGTTGCTCCAATTTGGCTAATATCAACAGGGTGATTACTTTTTCCAAAATCACTTAAACAGTGGCTCTGTGATCAACCCTTGTTGATTGACCCGATAGGCCAATAGTGTTGTTGATTGACCCGATAGGCCAATAGTGTCATCTAGGGCATCTGAGAATTTGAACTGCTACACAGAACCCCTTATGGTCAAATATCCTATGTTTTTTCATTTACAGTCTACTCCCCCAATTTAATAACTGCTTCCTCCTTTTTTTACTCGTTTGAACTGGCTGGTCCTTTTGTAATGGAAGCTGAGAACCATTAAGAAGGTTAAACAAGGCTTGGGTCCTGCAATCCTATGGTGCCTTATAGGGGCTACAGGAGGCAAATGAAGACACCCTTTCCTCCCACAAAGCTCCAATTTTAGGGCCCAAAGGGAGGCAAGTTGGGAGAAGTTTGGGGGGCTTCCGGAGGCAGACCAAGGGAAAGCTCAGATCTAGCGGCTTCCCATTTCTCAGCACCCCCTCAAAAGAAACCACAGGGAGGTAGCCATGTCAGTCCTGGAACCAGCAGAGTGGATTTCTTTCCTATTCTTTCTGATGGGGTGTGGAGGGGAATAGTTCATTTGAAAAGGAAAACCCTCAAAAAGAACATATGAGCACAGGAGCCCTGCTCTGCCCTTCTAAACTGCTGGTGCAAGCCTAGCATGGCGTTGGATGGGCAGTTCAACCACCTTCAGTTCTCTCTGCTCCCCCCTTTTGGGATTTGTAGTGAATTACAGGCATGGGAAGTGGGACACAGGCGGCGCTGTGGGTTAAACCACAGAGCCTAGGACTTGCCGATCAGAAGGTCGCCGGTTCGAATGCCCATGACAGGGTGAGCTCTGGTTGCTCGGTCCCTGCTCCTGCCAACCTAGCAGTTCGAAAGCACGTCAAAGTACAAGTAGATAAATAGGTACCGCTCCGGCGGGAAGGTAAACGGCGTTTCCGTGCGCTGCTCTGGTTCGCCAGAAGTGGCTTAGTCATGCTGGCCACATGACCCGGAAGCTGTACGCCGGCTTCCTTGGCCAATAAAGCGAGATGAGTGCTGCAACCCCAGAGTCGTCCGTGACTGGACCTAATGGTCAGGGGTCCCTTTACCTTTACAGGCACGGGAATGCTTCTCTGATTGCAAACTGCTGAGTCTCCATATCCTAGAATTCCTAGCCTGTTCCCCCCCCCCCCAGGGTGGACATGTTGTCTCCTGATAGCCACAGAAGCACTCCAGATTACATTTAGAAGCGCTGAGTTTTCTGTGCTCTGAAAGCAGCCTCTCCACAAAGTTCAGCTTCCTGCAGCCTTTTGTCAGCTGCAGGTTTGTTCAGGTTTTTCACAAGAGGAAGATCTGTCTCCGTTTCTAAGTTGCCCTTGACACTAACATCCTGGTCTTACATTTGCATGGGAATTAAATTTTAGCTGAATTTGGATTCCTCTTTCACCGAGTGGGACTTTGCTCCTTGGATGGCTTTAAAAGAGGGTCAGACAAATTCTTGGAGGCTAAGGCCGTCAATGGCACTTAGCCATGATGGCTGTGTTCTACCTCTATGACCAGAGCCTTCCTATCTATGAAAGGGCAGAGCTGACACACCACTTGACGCTGTTGAAAAGTGCTCCTGGCCACTTCTGCCATCTGGATATCTAGGAGCATGGTTAGAATTTATTTAGTGAAAGGCATCCTCTGAAATAGCCTCATTGAAGCCTATGGAACCACCTTGTATAACTGGTTGCCAAGCTTGAAGTGTTTTTTCTACATCTAGACTCCTCACCTTATCAGCTCAGGAGCCTGTGAAGATGAACCAGTAAAAAAAACTTAGGGACTTTTGAAAACTTGTTTAAAAAAATAAATAAATCAGCACAGATAGTGTTGAGTATTTGCACTGTTTTTAATGTGCTACGGAACTTAACACTTAAGAATAGAAAAACCTTTCCCCTAGTATGCCAGAATGATTGCACATTTAACTGACAAAACAGCTTGTGTATTCCGTTATATTTTACTGTTTGTGATGACTCTGAGATCTCTCTCTTTTAAAGGAAAAAAGGGGGGAAAGAATAGAGAAAATGTTGCCAGAATAGATTTTGGTAGGTGTAGGTATCAATCCCAAAAACACAGTAGTGCTTTTTCCAAGGCAGCTCCTGCAATAATAATAAAATACTTCTATAGCTTGCTGTTCAGGCTGTACAAATTAACAGAAATATTCAAACATTAAATTATTTGTACTGTACGGAAAGAGGTTCTGCTGGAAGAAGATACTCTGATACATATCCCTTCTCCAGCTATGCTATATTGACAGGGTGGTGTATGCAGTTTAAAAGAATTATTGCATTGTGGAAGATAAAAACTTGAGGTAGGCAGTTTAAATCGCACCCTGCAATTAACTTATCTTGAGATGATGTTTGAGGATTTACATCAGCAGAAAGCTGCAGCTACAGAAGCTGAAACTTTGTGACATCGTATTAGTGTATAGCAAATCTAAAGAGCAAAATACATGTGACCTAACAGCCCAGCGGAAATTGCACTGGTGTAAGTCAAACCCTTGTTTTAAAGCCTTGTTTCCTCTCTGCCAGGTTTGGGCTGGCAGTAGCTTGGCTCCTGAATGGAGTTTGGAATAGGGGCAACTTCCACAGGCATAATTTACCACAACGTCATTTACACTGGCTTCCTATAGTTTGGATTTCTCTGCTAGACAAAGGCCAAGTTGAAATGCCCCCCCCCCGCCCTATTTCACAACTCCATTTGAGCAGGCTGCAAAGTTGAGAGAATCATTTCAGTAAAAAAAGGGATGAAGGTTGTGAAAAACTTGTCGCCCTCCAGTAACGGCGCTCATGGGAGTTCGCGTAGCTGGTGGCTACGATTTCTCTCCTCGCCTTCCCTGCCAGGACTCCCTAGAGTGAAGCAAAAAGCATTACTTGCATTCTGGTTCATTATGATAATAGACTTCTGTTTTCTGGGCTAATAGACGGCAAAAGTGAATCTGTATGTGGGTGTGGGTGTGAACCCAATGACAGTACTGGGAAATCAACTACCCTCTCAAAGCCCCAAAATTTCGAGCTAAAATTATTTCTTTTCCTTCTGTATTGTGAATGGCAGTACTTCCCTTTCCAGGACACTGCCTGGCACATTTTTTAAAAAAATCTTTGGGGAGATTTCTCTCTCTCTCTTTGTGTAGTTTGTGATATGACTTGATAGCCAGCTACTTAAAGAAAAGAAGTCAATAATTCACGTGTCCTATGAAGGCATCACCCTGAAAAAACTCTTTATATCTATATGGATGCATCTAAGCAAGCTCTGTTCTCATGTTTGGTATCAGATTTATCCCCAATCTGTCCAATACATTTCTGCTTTCATTGTGGACTTGACCCCTGCGCCTCCAATGCTATACTGCTTAGCACTCAGCATGGTAGTAGCACTGGAGAGAGGCAAAACTTCACTTCAAGAAAATATTTCAACTAGGCCCTGAGCTGGGGACTAAGCCACAAACTGCACTATGAGTCTGAATAAATCAGGGCGAAGACGAGCACAACCCAGACTACTGACACACACACAGAGAGCAGTATGCTTTTTTATATGCGGGGCTGAATGAAGAAATTACTCCATGGCATGGAACCATACCAAGGAGACTGTCAGCTTTCCTGCGCAGACCAAAATCAAGACACCCATTGTAGACTGACAGAAGTCTTGACTGCAGACACACACAGACGTGAGATAGAGAGAGAGAGAGAGAAAGAGAAAGAGAAAGAGAGAGACTGTGATAAAATCTTCCCAGTGAAATAGAACCAGCATGCAAACGGCTCCACAAAGATTAATACAGCAAGTCCTTGTGAAGTGTTTTGCATTCTCTTATTTTAAAAGGTAAACATTGCTGGTGGGCTGGGTGGGGGATGGAAGAAAATGGTATACGGGCTGTTTAAAATTCCTTCCAACCACGGGGGGGGGGGGGCGTGCGGTAAAGAGAAAAGAACAGTGATGTGCATGATGGACTTGCAAAGGCAGTGTCTTAGGCAAGAGCTATGAAGATGTACAGCAGTGTGCCAGAGACACATTGAACTGCAAATTATCTGAAAGCCTCTCACACATTCTCATCTGATACCTCCTTATTCTCTAGGTACACGCAGTGATGGTAACAGATGCACACTATTATATGAATACAAAGGGAAAACAAATGAGACAAACATTTCAGGATTACAAAGCAATGCCTGGAGTCTCATTTGTCTAACAGTCTGAATGGTAGACCTGGGGTACTGAAATGTACTCTGAGATGTCTAAGCAATAAACTTTGTGATTTAATGAGCTATGCAAGCAGCACATGAACCCAGTGACAAGCAGCCTCTATAACCAGTGTCTTTGCTTCCACCATGTCCCCTTCTTCCTCAGTTGTGTTCTCTGCATCAAAGTTTGGGATATGGGCTCCTTGGGTCCAGGACGTTCCCTCTTATACACTGGGGTT
Source organism: Podarcis liolepis (assembly GCF_965112155.1). Classification (NCBI taxonomy): domain Eukaryota; kingdom Metazoa; phylum Chordata; class Lepidosauria; order Squamata; family Lacertidae; genus Podarcis; species Podarcis liolepis. Next base: position 94,747,164 of record NC_139555.1, on the reverse strand, counting down.
GATGGAAGTCGTAGTCCAAAACATGTGGATGGCACCAGATCGGAGTAGATGTCTGTAGAACAGCCCTGCAGGATCAAGCTAATGACTCTTGTGGGTGCAGGTTATTTCTTTCTGGGGATCGGATGTGGAGTAGTAGAATTGCTGCCTGGTATGAAAATGGGGGGGGGGGGACGCGGGTGGCAGGGGGACGTGGGTGGCGCTGTGGGTTAAACCACAGAGCCTAGGGCTTGCCGATCAGAAGGTCGATGGTTCAAATCCCCGCGACGGGGTGAGCTCCCGTTGCTCAGTCCCAGCTCCTGCCAACCTAGCAGTTCGAAAGCGCGTCAAAGTGCAAGTAGATAAATAGGTACCACTCCGGCGGGAAGGTAAACGGCGTTTCCGTGCGCTGCTCTGGTTCGCCAGAAGCGGCTTAGTCATGCTGGCCACATGACCCGGAAACTGTACGCCGGCTCCCTCGGCCAATAAAGCGATAAAGCGCCGCAACCCCAGAGTCGGTCACGACTAGACCTAATGGTCAGGGGCCCCTTTACCTTTACCTTTTATGAAATTGCAGGAAAATACTGAATTATAAAACTATACCAAAACACATGCATACATACTCAATACACCTCCAAACCCAGCCCCTGTCAATTGTCGCTGCTTGAGGAAGTGGGGAGAACATCAAAAGAGCTCTCCTGGGTCAGGCCAAGGCCCATCTAGTCAGTCATATTGTTCTCACAAGCAGCCAACCAGGTGCATTTGGGAAGTCTGGAAGAGCATAGGAACATGTTAAAACAAGCCACAAAATGTGCACACTTCCTATTTGTCCAGATTTATGTGGCACCTGAAGGTGGTGAAACAACAGCAAGTTAAACAGTTTAAAACATTAAGTGTCAACAATAAACCATCGTTCAAGTCTTCAAAGCGCCCTGAACTGTTTTGCTTTTCGTTTTGCTGTGCCGTTTGCAAACTCTAATAGGTTTGCAACACTTGCTTTGCTTGTGTTAATTGACTTAACACATAGGCGCCAGCTCTCAGGGGACCAGGTCCTTTTGGCTCCCTCCATAAAATATGGGGGGGGGGGCAATCAGTTGCAGAGCAGGCTGATCATGGAGCCAATCGTGGCACGGTGCAGCTTCAGTGGCTGGTGGCTACTCCTCTTCCTGTTGCTGCAGAGGGGAAGGAGGGGGAAGCAGCCCCTAGCCAGTGGTGGTGATAGGAGGAGGAGGAGGAGGAGGAGGAGGAGGAGGTTAGTTTATTCAGCTCCGGCCCTCAAGCTGATACGGCTCATCTTGCCTTGAGCCCAGCAGAGTAAAATCCCATAGTCCGCAAATGAAAGGATGAAGCAGGTATGGCTACATTGCTAAAATTTATTTCTATGCTATACCGAGAACACACAAATGTACATCTTGCCTCTGTGAGAGCAGAGAGCAACTCCAACAAAGCAACGACAGAACAAAGAAACAGGAAACCAGTAAACATCACATCCAGTCTCCCTTTCCCCTTGAGAATCCAACAGTATCTGGACTCTGTGGAATGTATACACAGTCTGGTGACTGCAAGCAGCTGCTCAGTGAGGAAACAGAAACTAACAGAGGAGGCTGAGCACCAGAGGAGGAGCCACCAGCCATTGAAGCCACGCGTTAACTCCTGGCTCCTCCTGGCATCCCTGCAACATGCGCATATCATACACATGTCATCAGGCCCCCAATCTTCTGCTCAAGTTGGTGCCTCTGGCTTAACAGATGTCAATTATGTTTATGTTAATTTACTTGCAGATGAACTTTGATTTAGTAGCTGTTTTCCCATACTGTTATGGGAACTCCTTCTATGGGTCTCGTATATTAGAGGGTGATTGTAAGATTCTTTTCCTATAGATACAATTTATGGTGCAAAATAATATCCTAAATAATACTGAAAGCTACTTCCCTACATACTTGTTCTCCCTCTTCTGCTGAATTAAATGGAAACAGAGTTTTGTGTGAGTGGACTGGCACTTTTATCTTTCTATGCCGATACGCTGGGTGCAAGGAGTCATTCTTCTCAGGGCAAAAGTGCAGCTTCCTTTTACTATAATATCTCACATTATTGTGAAATCTGCCACTCAAATCATTGTCCAACTCAAAATAGTTAAGCTGATATGTTCTTACTGTGCCTGCTAGGGCTTTGCTGGCAAAGGGTGTCAGCTTTCAGGAACAATAGAATTCTTCAAGCTAGAAAAGGGAGTATTCATCAAAAGAAGATTTACATTGCACAGATAAGAAAAGATGCTGGTCCAAAAGAATCAACCTAGGTGAATTCTGACATGCAAGAGTTCACCCACATCAACTTATTTCTGTCCACATTTGCATTCCTCTGTTGTCTATGGAGGTTACTGAGGAAAAGGGATTTCACCACTTTGCACATGTAGCTGTGTGGCTGCTGGGTAGTATGTCACCACACATTTAAAGCACACTTAATGCACATGGCTTCCCTCAAAGCATCCTGGGAACTATAGTCTGTTAAGGGTACAAGGAATTGCAGCTCTGTGAGGCTTAACCTACATTTCCCAGAATTCTTCAAGAGAAAGCCATGTACTTTAAAGGTATGATGTGGATGTCACCAGAAACAAGTTGACAGCTAGATATGAGAGGTCACTTCTATGTTGCCACTCTTTCCATAAGGCCTGGTGCTTTTCATTCAATGGAATTTTTCTTTTTTTTAAAAAAATACGTTTGATATTACACAATCACCCCTGCTTAATTAGCCTTTTGCTAAAGAGAGAACTGCTCCACCTGGTCTGTCATAGCAAATAGTCTTGTTCTACAACAGACTAGAAGCTCAGCACAAAGACACCTTCATTTTCAGTTAATCCAGGGTGGGAGACAGCGAATGTTTGTGTGCTGTGAGTTTCTTACACGGAAAAGTGATTCTTTCATCCTCAGATATTGATATCAGCTTGATGAACCCTGAAAACAGCCTATTAGGGCTAAACTGCGCCCTATTTCAAGGGTTCCATGGTTGGAACTTCCAATATAATGTCTGCCTATGAGCCCTAAATTAGCAGTTTTGGGGAACGACTTTTAAAGTCATGGAATTGTCACAGGGCTATGTCCCTTTCTCCCACAGTGGCTCAGTCCAATTCTTCCCACCAGTTCCTTTTTTGGGAAGGTAATTATATTGGACTTTCCAGCCACAGAACTCCAACGGCTTCCACTCTTTATTGCTTTGCCATTTCTGCCAATTGCATGTGTTTAAAATTCTATGTGTTTCCCTAAGCTGTCTCCTTTCACGTTGTCTTTGTCTGCCTCTATTCCACACAGTCCCTAAAATATTCGAGTTTCACTTTCCTTTATCTGCCAATGTTTTATCTTTCAGTCATGGCCTTCTATTTAATATCTGCCATTGCTGTTTTGATTTAATACTGCACCACATGTATGGCTTCGTTTACCATTATCTGCACTCTTTCTAAAGAAAACAATTTACTGTCAAACTCCAACCCAGTATGTCACATGTTCTTCCAGATTCCAAGCCCAGTGTTCTCTGAGTCTTTCTACTCTGCCTGTTTTCTACTGGCATTTTTTTTTATACATAATTTTTTTTGGGGTAGGTCATTAACACTGCTGCTGCTCTTGTCACTAATCTATTCAAGTGTAAATTTTACATATGGCACTTCCTTCAGCTAGATGTAAATCTCCCCCCAAAACAAGTTGAAGGTCACTTTTACAATCTGTCCCAGATGGAGAAGTAGTGAAAATTAACGCCAACCTAAATCATGCATACTTTCAATGAGTAACACTGAAGACGGCACAGGGCTCTTTGTTGTTAACACTGAAGAATGTCACATTTCCATATTGCTATGAGTGTAGGACCTACATCGTGACCAGCCAGAGGCGAAGTTCACTGGGATATATTTGCAAGGAACACTATGGTAAAATTACAGAGGAACACAAGAAGAGTCCTGCTAGCTCAGGCCAAAGGTCTGTCTAGTCCAGCATCCTGTTCTCACAGTGGCCAACAAGATGTCAATAAACAGGACCTGAGAGCAACACTGGACTTTCCAGTGGTGCTCTACAGGAAGTGTCAGGGAACTGCCATCAGAGGCACGGGAGAAGGAGAGGGTCTCTGAGTCTGCAGGGGAAGGTCCAAGCACCAGAGGGAGACTCAGCCGGGAAGAAGGGGAAGAGAATGAGTGTAACACCAGGGATCAGGGAGAGCAACGGGACAGGGAGGTGCAGGGGCTCCAGGACTCTTCATTGGAAGTTAGCGAGGAGAGCCCAAGCACCCCACTGCCCACGCCCACCCTGCGCAGGAGACTCCCACGCAGTGAAAGGCGGAAACGATTGGGCGTTAAACAACTCTTATGTTGGCAACGCTTTAAGAAACGCCCACAGACAGATTCTACGAGTGACTAAGAGCAGCCACGCTAAGATGGGCTGCGCAGTCCGGAGGGTTTAACCAGGCAATCCGATGCTCAAACGGAGCAGGATTACGCACGAGTAACTCCCAACCACTACAGGAAGTGACTGAAATAGATACTGGCTCTGACAGATGGTTCAAATTCAGTCCAACTTCTTCCCAACACTTGTAGCAGAATCCAAAGCATCATCATCAAAGACACCAGTGTCTAATGTGTCATGGCTTCTTGCATCAATTTTAATTTACTTCATCTTTGAATGTAGCGAGAACAGTGACCTGCAGCCTTAATCTGGTTGACTCAGGGATCATCAGAAAGGCTTGGTTCATTTTCAGTTGTCAGTTGCATCTTTTAGGCAGACAGTGGCACCAGTTCTGAATGACAGATTTCTTGACTTTCTCTATGGGAGATGGAAAAAGTCCATTAAGAATTCCAAAATCAATAATAAGCAAATAAATAAAACAGTAAAACCATCATAAAGCAGAAAACAGTGCAGAGCTTTCAAACAATTCAGAATGACTCCTAAAAAAAGGAAAGCCTGTTTGATTCAGCTGTTGTCCAGTAGAAGTTGCTGCATTAATGTTTGTAAGCAGGCAATTGTTTGCTTATACTTGAGATGGACAAATCTATCCATTTCAATTTCTCTTATTTTATTCATTTCTTTTCCAGCCTTATGTTCAGTCCTCCACATTGCTCCATCAATTTGCATTTTTTTAAAAAAAATCCTCACGAAAATTTCTCACTATTGCAATGCAGATACACACATTTGTGCAAACAATTTCATCTAATATAATGCATTTTTATTTGTTATCTTCACTTATATGCTATTTCCTGCCCAATAGGCCGAGAATTTGTGCTTCTGAAAGCACAATTCAGCTGACTTTATGTAAGTATGTTAACCTTCTGCTGGAACCTAAAAGATTATTTCTTATAGGGTACCCTAACTCAATAAAATCTCATTACTATTTAGTGTTTGTCTAAATAGCTGGTTTCAGTCCTTTACAAATCTAGAATCTATCTCCCTGATAGTTTTGGAGGAGCTCTCTGCACAGTCATATATCTAAATTTGGCTAATCCTCACATCTTCACATCAGACCTTAAATTAACATCCTTCAATATACATTTTTGTAAACATGGCTCGGTTGGCGAACTACCTGCATCACAAAATTCGGAAAAGTGTCAATGGTGAAGGAAAGCTGTGTTTCAGTACACGTAATGCAAATTAGGAAGATTTGCACTAAAATCCCAAACCAAGCCAAATTTCTCCCCAATCTCTAGCTGCGACTGAGTAGCAGAAGCTAGTCTTTTAAAGTTAATGCAAGCAAATGAATTCAGGGATGGAGCTTATTGCGATGCTCTGACCTCTTTGAAAAGCAGCCACGTCTCTTTGAATCTGGCTTCTGGAATGCAAAGCACACTCTCTGCTCCTGTGGCTGCCTGCTGCTGCACCTGGGTGGGCCATGTAAACCCAGCAGCACCTGCGCGAGCCTGTGATGGTGCCAAGTGCTTCAGGAAGTGTCAAACTGGAAGAAAAACCCACTGCCTCTTGCTGCGGATCAATCACAAAGGAAAGGAGGAGGCAACAGGGACTTTTCAATTCAGCTCTGACTGTATTCTGGCATTGATATTTTCAAGACTGCCAAAGCCCTACATTTTGGAGGGCCCATTATCTGATACCCCAGCATGCTTTTCATTACAGAAACGTCTTTCCTCACTCCAGGCATATTGTAGTGGTGCTAGGGGTTGCTCGTGCGTAAGCCAGTGCAAACACCTGGCTGGGTTGCCTGAGTGAACCTTTTCTGTCCGGACAGCCACTCACCCGTGGCTGTCTCAATCGCTGGCAGAATCCGTCAGTGGGCGTTTCTTAAACTTCTTCCAGCAAAGAAGCTCTTTGACGCCTAGTCTCCTCCTACTCTCTCTGCGCGAAAGCCTTCTGTGCAAGGAGGGCGTAGGCAGTGGCGGACCCCTACTCTCCCCGCTGGTCCCCGGCAAGGAGTCATGGGACCGCCTTGCCGCTTCCCCCATCTGCCCCCCTTCTCCACTGGTGCTATGCTGATTCTCTTCCCCAGAAGATGGGCTGCCTCTCCCAATCCCGGGACGCTCTCTGGAATCCCTCTGGATCTTGCTCTCTCCCTCCGGCACTGATGGCAGTTCCCTGACACATATGGACTAATTTCTTGAAAGCTTGGAATGAAGAAGCAGGCCTTTCATGTAGCAAGAGAACAGCCACCACGTTTTAGGTAAATATGGCGAAGGAGAGAAATACGCATCTGATGTCACGGACTGGCTGGACACAGAGGAATGGTGGGAGGCACCAGCTGGGGAACCCCCAAGGGAAGAAGTCTCAGCGCCTGGGGATTGGTGGTGGGAGAAGACTGGGAGGAGGTGCCAGAAGCGAGAAGGTAACAAGGCTTAATGAGAAGAGAGAGTCTGTGGCAGAAAGAAGTCCAAAACCAGGGGCAGAAGCTGAAGCAGGAGAGGAGGGAGGCCAAGAAGCAGAGATGAGTCCAGCTGGTGAAGAGGCACAGGTGTCTCCTACTGCTGCTGTGACAAGCTACCCTTCCCCCTGGTCTCCAAGAACCAGGAGAGGCATGAAGAGAGCGGAGGAAAAATTAGCTTCACACAGGCACAGTCCCATATTGCTGGGGGGGGGGGACCCTGGAGAGGAGGGGACTTGGGCAGCTTTGGGGAGGAAGGGACCTTCAGTGTGACCAACTGCTTTATGGGGGCAAGACCTACTAGAGATGAGTTGCTGTGCTCATTAGGCCTGACACTCCTGGGCAGAACCTGTTTTTGCTAATGATGAGTTAATTCCAACTCACTCAGTGTGATTTACTGCTGGTTCACTGCTGCCATCTACTGTAGCAGTGAATTTGAATGATCACCTCTCTGGGTTTCTCGAGGTCATGAAACTTGGGTTTTCAAGTGCTTTTTCTATCACCAAGAGGCAATTCAGGAGAGAATTTGGAACAGAAAGCAAATGCACGTTGGAGATACATTGTGGGCTTGGCACTTGTGATAGGGACTGATTTTATGTGTGAGCTGCTGCTGGTTCCATCTCACCCTGTGCTGCCTAATACATCTTCCAATGGCTCTTTGGGATCTCTGTCTGTGGTCTTTCTCAGCCCTGCTACCTGGGATCCTTTCAGAGTGTATGCTGCAAATGGGGCCTGTGGCTTTCTGCGCAGAGATTATGTGCTATAAACCATGGAGCCATACCCAGCCCCCACTTCCCAAGCCAGACTAAGCCCCATGTGTGAAAATGCCCTGACAATTTGCTGGCATGCCTGTGTTGTTGTGTTTCTGTAAGTGCATGTTGTCCAATACTCAGGAAGCCTTTCATGGCACACTGACGAGTGATGCGATGGCTTCTTTTAAGCAATGCCTCCTTGTCAGTGAGATGGATTAGGCTCTGGATATTTTTTCTGTGTTTCAGTGTAATTTTTCTCTTTCTCCATTTCCTCCCAGAGCCTTCACTGGCAGCCATCTAAATAATTCCCCTTCATCCTCAGCATTTATGTTCCTTAAGTATTTGTAGACTAGGTCCCCTCCCCACTCGTTGCATTGCCAAGTGATACATTATTAACTCTTAAATCAATCCTTCTGGCCCACTAATTATGTTGCCTGCTCTTTGCTGATCTCCTCTTCCATTTGTCAATATGTGTCTGCTGGAACTGAACACAGAATTCCAAATGCAGACATGCTGCCTTTGCTCAGTACGTGATGTAATGCTGATCTTAGCTTCCCGGGATTTTGCTACCACATCACATTGCCAACTCCTATATCACTTTTGGGTGTCGTGTTGAGATTCCACCTACAAGTTGACTCAAAACAAGAGTTGGGAGTCACATTTCCTTAGCTGCAAGAGTTTGCATTTATTTTTTTTTACAATATTTTCTTTCAAGAACCCCCCCCCCCCGGTAATTTCTGTCTTGAGAATACAGATACCTCAAATCGGTCTGAGATTATTCTATCCTAGACCGACTACCAGGCAGTTGCCCAGACGGCTGATGAATGAGAGCTCTTGCATCCAAGACTGAACCAAGGCTGACGCTCTCTGCCTTAAATAAAAAAACTTAAATAAATAAACTTCACATGGTGCAGCAATCCTTGATTTCAGTAGCTATCTTCACCAGCAAACTGCACACCACATACATACACACACAGATTTTGTCATGTTGAATTTGATTGAGAGGTAAGATAAACTGCAAGTCCCAAAATCCTGCTCCTAGATCAATTCAAGGATAAATTGCAAAATGGGAAAAACTCTGCCATCCCCAGTTTATTTTAAGGGTTTCCCGAGGAATTTGGTTGGCCTTTATGAGAACAGAGTGCTGGACTAGATGGGTCAAAGACTGACTGATCCAGTAAGGCTCTTCTTACATTTTCTTCTAGGATACTTGTTTACATAAGATCCTGCCTACAGAAAAAAATAGAATGGATTGAATTCATCACCCTTCAGATATTTAGAGATATATCAACATGATCTAACAGCAAAGTTTGTCCAAATTTTGAACAGATCTCCCCTTCATTTTAAGCATGAAGGAGGAAAAAAACTATTTTCAAAGAAGTGCTTAATATTCAGCGCTTCCTTTTGCGTTCCCCCATCCAGGATGCTAGCTGCTAAAAGGCTGTGGATTTTAGGAAATCCATCATATGCCATCCCTTAATGGCAAAATGACCAGACAGCTGAAGATTTTAGTAACTAAAATAAGGCACATTACTGTAATCAGTCGCTTTAAACCTCTCTGGAATATGCGGCAGAAGCCTATTATTTTCATTGCCAAGGAGCTTCTGGAAGGATTATGCTAATTCAAGCTACCTTTTCTCATTTAATATCAAATCTGAAGAGAAGTGTTAAGCTGTGGAGCCATTGCTCACTGTTCATAGTCAGTCTGTGGAAGAGAGAAATTCCGCAGGAATGCCAAAGGCAACTTTTCGGGTGGATCTGAGACTTGCCACCAGAAGGGGCTATTCAGTTTCACTCCCCCTTTCGCCACCAAGTTGCTGTTGTTTTTGCTCATTGGAAACATTCTGTTTTTAAAATAACAGCAGGCACAGAATGAAAGAGTTGCAGCTCATGAAGTGACCAAACAGAGTTGCCACACCTGAATTGCAAGTTACAAGTGAAATCTAATTCCCCACCCACCTTTTAGAGGAATCATGGACCTTATGAATGTAGCAACGATTGTGTGCTAATTATGTCCCAATGCATGACGTAGCCTATTTGGAGGCAAAATAGGGAAGGGTTGTGGGTCAGTGTTAGAGCTTTTGCATTGCATGTAGAAGGTCACAGGTTTCATTTATGGTATTTTAAAGTAGGGCTGGAAACTGCTCCTCACCTGTACCCTGGAAAGCCACTGCTAGTCGTTGCAGAGAATACCAAGCTAGAGAGATCAATGGTTTGCCTTCGTATAAGGCAGCTTCTGATATCCCTACTGATGCCTCCATGACATGAATGTGTGCCCTCAGCAGCAAAACTCTTCAGGCAGGTTCTTGAAGCAGAAGAAACTAAGCCCAATTTCGAAGAATAGATATGCCTGCTTAATCCTGTGCATGCCTTGTTTCGACACAACATCAGTGGGTAGTTGCCAGGGCACAGCAATCACTGATGCCTGCCCTGTTCCCTTTAACGTTGCACCCCAATGCTCAGATTACTGGGCAGGTGGATCCTGGAGCTCCCATAAAGTGCCAAAACGTTGTTGTTGTTGTTGTTGTTTTGTATTTTGCTGTTTAAAAAACCCTCTTGTCACAAAACTGCTCTTTCCCCAAAAAACCATATTAGTGTCAAAGGAGTACTTTGCATTTTGCAAAATAGGACAAATAGCAAGTTTGGTACCCAATTTTAATTGGGAAATGGCCCATCCTCATGGCTGCTATTAATACTCTTAAATATGTGGGAGATTCTGTTCACCCTTCCCATCTAGTTTTGTTTTCAGTCAGACGGAGATCAGAAAAGAGCAGCCCTCTCTTTGGTAAACAAGAGCGTACATTACATTTATTATTCTACTTCCTACTGTTCCCCCTCGCTCTACTCTATCAGAATTCATCATGAGAGATTTGAAGGC